>NC_047057.1:36216838-36832236 GCF_000738735.6 Corvus cornix cornix | reverse complement strand
TAACCTGTGTGGGGGTGTGGAGGGGGTGACTCACTGATGGACCTGTTTGTGTGTAGGTGTGAGCAGGAACAGCCCCAAGGCACCCTCATCTGCCCGGAGCACCTGCATGAAGGTGCGTTTGGGGCCGGGGCAGCTGGCCTGAGGTCTCGTGTTTGGGGTCAGGTGGTGACAGCGACACGGGAGAGCGACCTCAGTCCTTTCTGAGCTTTGCTCTGTCTGCACTGGTAGGTGATCCTGGTTCAACAAAGTAAATGCGACAGGGGGTCACCCTGGCTCTTCCTCCATTGATTTCTCAGGGTGACCCTGACTGGCTCAGTGACTGAGGGTCTGGGGATAAGACAGTAAATGATCGAACTGACTTCCTCTTATTTAGATAGGGGTTTTAGATTTTGGTGCTCACTACTTCATACTTTGATGACTTGGATTTTAGTTCTGTCTTTTTGTTGCAGTCATCAGTGGTGATGCGGGTTTGCTTTCTAACCCAGGGCTTTGGAGCAAACAAATGGTTGTAATTCCTTTAAGAGAAATACGCAGTGGTGTCTCTAATTTAACCAGAAAAGCAACCTCCATCAAATCCTCCCTGCAATACAAGACAAAGGACTTGTAATAGGAAATGCCTGGTTATAAAATGGCAATTAAGTATTTTGTAGCATATTTATCAGGATTTCCTCAAAGTATTCAGAGCTAAACCTCATTCTGCAGAAAGTGCGGTTATGGTGGGTGTAATCTCCTAGTCAGTTCCACTTATTCCGCTGGCAGTCTCATAGATGTGCCCATAAATGTGTGGTTAAGTGACGTCTGGAATTGTGCCCCATGGCACGATGCAGTTTCTGCCCGCTCACCCTATGAGCTTAGTGAGGTAAGTTAAAGTCCTCACAGTTATTGCTGTCATTTGCTGAGTGCCAATGTTGTTTATGTTTTTGAAGGTTGCCTACCAGTATGTTTTCCTTCGACAGCTGGCTCCAGTTGATTCTTAAAATATGTTTTTAATAAAGAATGGGTTCTGAAGAAAAGCTACCAGAAGTGTCTATCTTTGCTCATCAGTGACATACCCACATCTCGCATCTCAGCTGTCTGAATCCTAAAGAAAATCTGGCTGTCAGTTACCTGACAAACTGTAGTGTATGTGGTGATTGCCCTGCAGGTTTTCTTTCACTTGCTGTCTTGTGGAAAGTTGCTGACAGTGTCAAAACTGCAGCTTTTACGACAGAGAATCTTCCTGCTCAACTTTGCTGGAGAACTGAGAAGTATGGAGTTAATGTTAAGTGGAAGATGTCAGGAGAAATAGGAAGGTAGACATGCTCTTGTGTCCTGGCATTGCAATTGGGTTTTCAGCCCAGTTTGACAGAACCTGTAGGCACTTGCTTTCCAATTCTTCTATCTGTAATAGAACCGTTAGTGATTCGGGTGAAGATATTCCAAGTTTGCAAAATGAATACGGTAATTAGCACTACAGTTGGAAATCACAACATGGCACTATCAATCTCTTAGGAGATAAGAGTATTTACTTTTTATAACTCAAAAACTGGTTTTAAACATTTTATTCTGATTTCAAACCCAGGCAGCCAGTATAAGGCAGTGTCAGAACCATAACAACAGCGTCTAAATCTCTATTTTCATTTTCTCAAGATCTGTACTTGATCTTTCAGGTAGGGAGACAATTTCAAGAATTTCTGGTGAGTTTTAAAGCATTAAAGTGAATTTGTAGTTAAGGACTCACATGCACTTAGTAAGCAGTCTTGAACATAGTAATTTAAGGTGATGGTAACCTTAGTTTGGAACTGAGACACTTATGTTTTTCTTGAAACAAGAGCCATTATTTTCTGAGTATTCTGGCAAATACACTCTTGTTTTATGTCAGCTGAGATGATGACTAACTCTAAAAACATTTGAGTGAAATCTTGGGCTTACTGAAATCAAGACAAAACTCTGTGAACTCCAATCTTTTCCTCACAGTGTTAGTTACTGACTCATACACAAGTAAGATTATGGTGGGGCTGCTTAGTGGTAAACTTTCCTCAGAACTGTGATAATTATTTTCTTTTAGCATTACTGATTTAGGTTCACCAGTGTCTTTTTTGGGAATTATGATACTGATAAAAATGGGCTATTTTCTGTTAATGAAATGGTACTTAATATTTGTGATTTTCTTTATTCTAAACTGTGATCTCTAAAAATAGAAATTTATAGAAATTCAAATATAAGTTGCCATGGTAACCTCTTTGGGGATAGTGCACGCACAAGATTATTCTAGCAAGACCATCCAGTGATGTTATATAAATAGTGGAACTAGTTTGTTGACAAGAAGGTTTACTTTATTTGAGATTCTAAAAAAACTCAACTTTTAGTGCATGCAATTTGGTAGTGAGATAGTGACATCTACTAAACATGGGGCTTGTAAATATAAAATGTAATCCATGTATATATGATTGCTTTGAAGCCTGCAACACTTTTCTTTGTTTCCCAAGTTCAGGAGTTAGGTTGGAATGTTATTTCTGTTTTCATATTATCATTTTGGGTTTCATAGACCGTGAAATGAAATTAAAGAGTACAGCCACACTCCTTTCACTCCACGCTTAATAGAACAATCATTCACAAAAGGCTGTGTGGCACAATGCTGTTACGTAGATATGGAAAGCTACTGGCATAAGGTACTGTCATAGGAGGAGGAGGAGTGCTGGGCAACTGAATCTTTCTGCATTAGTTTAAACATCTCTGAAACAGACACCTAATTCTTATCTGACTAAAACGTGCACCGTTTTGCTAGTTAATATCTGTCAGTGATTTTGGTGTCAGGGGCTTCTAAGTGCCAGGTACTTGCTTGCTTTAGTAAAGCACAAAGATACATCTAAGTAGTTTGTAAGAAAGTACAAGAGGCAATATTAGGTGCTGAGTTCAGAAAGGGTCTGCAGATGTCCAGCAGGAACTGGAATGCTAGTGCTCGTCTCAGATATCATATTTCAAAGTAATTACCTTTAAAGCCTTTTAACTTTTGAAAAATAGGTGAAAAATGATGCTGTTTAAAGAAGTAATTAGTATTTGTCATTGATTTCTCCTAAGGATTATTGATTACTCCTGTACTGAGTGCAGGAATGCAAAAATGGCCCTGGGATTCACCAAGTCCACAGCTATATATCCTTAATGTTTTGAGAAGACTGTAAATCTGTTCATGGATAAGGGGACAGCACCTGCCAAGTTGGGTAGTTAAGCAGTGCGGGAGTCAGCGTGGCCCAGGGCACTCGAGCTGGCACTGCTGTTTGCAGCAGCTGAAGGCAACTTACAGCCCCTTTGCTATGGTTTTTATCTCTAGGAAAGATCATAATTACTTGGTTTACAAGGAAATATAAATCCTAATTAGCAAGTATTTGTCAAGTTTGCTGTAAGTAAATATTCAGTGCAATGCAAATAAACCCACAAAAGCCTTGCAGTCTAGGCATCAAGATACTTACATCTTGCAAGTGTTCTTAAAAATACTAATGCTGCTTCATAGCAACATGGGGAGCTGTATTTGAGCAATGGGTAGTATTTTTGGAGGGAAATACAAAGTTTCCATCTACTGCTTTACATGATGTTAAATTGTCAAGAGATTCCTTTCAGCATCCCATTGCATCTACACCAGCTTTGAACATGCGGTGATGTGAAGAATCAGCTGAAATGAGTAAGATGGGAGAGAGGAAAAATGCGATTTTATAGATTCCCTCGAGAGGCTAAAGATACAGAAATTATGTTGGAGAACATTCTTATCAAAGATAACTTACGTCTTTATTTGGTGGCTTGTTTATGTTTTCTCCAGGTACCTAGATACCTGTTTTGATACCTGTCAAGAAAGCCTTGATTTAGGAAGCCTGTCATGTACTATGGTGAATGACTGAAGTGAGTTATATTTTTAGAGCTTTGCCTGTTCTGATGCAAGACAGGTTTTATTTTTGGTGGAAACAACACTGCTGCAGTAGTCTGAAATATTGTGAATGGAGTGGTGAAGGTACATTAATCTTAGAATATATGTTTGTAGATTAATAGTGAAGAGCAAAGGTTTGCTTTCTTAACTGATAGGAAGCCCTTTAATACATAAATGAAAGTCTTTATTCTGTCCTTTATTAACCGAGGAAAGCAGGTATAGATTAGATTAGATTTTACCATTCAGTTATTGGTTAGGCAGACAAGGTTGATGCTTTAAAGAGGGTATTCCTTTTGTTGGTAATCAAAGCACTGAATATATTTGTAAGTGGGAAAATAGTCAATTACGTTCAATTGGTGAAAAACGATCACTCTGCTTGAAGCATTTGTGCTATGGGAGCTGTCTTTTTTAAAAGATGTGTTTCTAATGACAAAAGTCATAATGCATTACTGTTACAGATATTCATACACTCTGTAGCTTCATGTATACATGTAACTAAATCACATTGTAAGTAATTTTTATTAATTTACTTCTGGCATGCTGGCTTTTAAAAGTCTTAATTGGAAATTCTAGCTTAATACATGATGTAAACAACATAAATTAGCTTGATATAACTTAAGGGTAGATGATCTCTGATGGTACTGACATATCAGTGAGGTAAAATCAGCAAGATTTCTGCCTTCCTAACTTCTGCCTCTTCCTCTACAGCTGTTCTGCCTGATGCTGCTAGTGTTTCCATGGAAACAAGCCAGCTCTTGGCTTCCTCTTCCCATTGAAAACAGCCTTCTCACTGTCACTTATTCATCTGGGAACAGGATTTTGTCATGGCTCTGACATAAATGACACAGAGATGATCTGTCCTGTCATTTCAGAAATAGATGCTATTAGGTATGTGCATGTGCATACAGCCAGATTTGTCTTTCAGTGACTCTAAAATAATTTGGTTAATGGATTTAGGTTGAATTTGCTTTGGTGTAACTGGAAGTGGAAATCAGCTAAGTAGACACAGCCCAATATAGTAACAGTGTAAGAAGTACTTTTGATTGAGAAATCTGGCAGACCATGTTATCTTCTTTTATGTAGTTAATATAGAATGTAGTATTTGTCATGTTTGTTTACAGTGGTAAAATTCTTAAATGGTTTACTTTGAGGATGAGAATATATCCTCAAACTGATTAAGATGGTGGTGGGAGGAATAGCTCACAACTTGGGATGAATATTGTATAGGTTTCAGTGCTACTGTCAGGTGAGGAGTCACGTTATTATGCACATCATGTGATGCAGTCAGAAGGTGAACTAAGCGATGCAAGAAAACTGGTATCATCAAGGTCCTTTTATTCTTCAGGTGTTTGGTACCTAGTCCAAAGTAAATATATCAATCAATACCCTGTGAAGAAATCAGCATTTTTGCTTGATTTGGTGAATTTGTGTTGAGTCATAATCAAAAAAGTTCAGAAGTCAGACAAATTCCATATCCTTGATTAATATCCTTCACTGTAGGGACTTTAATATACTATAAGAGAAGTTTGTGTGTAAAATTTGCCTGTCCTTTTCTCCCTCAGTGATCATTGGCAGAACACGATTGTTCTCTTCCTAAGAAGTTGCCATGCAATTGGGGTAGAAGAATGAGAAGAGGAAAGGCTCCCTCTATAAATTTTTAATATTTTAATAATCTCTTCTAAAAGGGTTGTCCAGTAGTTTTGAGATGGAAGAAACAAGTTCTTCTCATTATCAAGTGCTTTTTCAGCATTGTTCATTCCTCAAGAGAGAGTTCCTACTTGTC
Source organism: Corvus cornix cornix (assembly GCF_000738735.6). Classification (NCBI taxonomy): domain Eukaryota; kingdom Metazoa; phylum Chordata; class Aves; order Passeriformes; family Corvidae; genus Corvus; species Corvus cornix. The sequence goes on along the minus strand of NC_047057.1, from coordinate 36,826,555 downwards.
CTGTGCTTCAGATTCATGGCTTGTCTTAGGGAAAGACAGTTTCCTTCAGCCATAACTGGAAAGAGAGGGTTTATGCTCTCTATATTTAGCACCCAATGGGGGTAGTATTTTCCTTTTTAATTCTCTTTACTAAACTTTTCTTTAGACCTCACTTCTGTTAGCATAGTTTACATAAACTTACTGATTCAGTGTAAAAACTTGTGGGGATTTCTGCAGGGTTTTGGTTGGTTTTTATTTTTTTATTGTGAGTAAATTAGTTAGGCAAATAAAATACAGGTATAGTAATAGTCAGAATATCAAGCTATCAGCTGTCATTCTACTTAGTATATTTCTTATACAGTTCGTTTACACACTCTAGTTCTTTCACAAGCACACACTTTTCCAGTAAAATCAGTAATTGCATAGGAATTCAAATTTTATTCTAAAGAAATGCTAAGCAAAGCTATTCAATAATTTTATATGCAGAGGAAATAGGGGAACTACGTCCAGTCCTATGTGTTCTCTTACTTCCAAAGAGGCTTTTCCCTCATGCAAGGGCTGAAACATGAGAATATTTCACACATCAGAAATAATTTATACTGGTGAACAAAATATTCAGTTGGGGTAATGTGCAAGGACATAGTAATACAAATTTAGCTTGGCAATATTTATCAGTGTGGTCATAGGGATTCAAGTTGTAGTGATGACCTGGTACATTTTTTTCCTTACAGTGATATACACATGTATATGTTGATATAACTAAATGGTAATTTTGTCAGAGTGCTATAGAAATAGCTGTGGAGAATGAATATGAAATCACACATTTTTGGATTTTTTTTTTGTTTTTGTTTTGTTCTACTAATTTGTTTAATTAACATCTTTGTTGGTGTTTTATGATGACTAAAGGAGTTTCGAAGGAAAAACTCCACTTCCATCTGTTAATCAGAAGTGTTAAAAATAGAATGCCATCTAATCACATGAAACACAATTTCTTGTGGTTTGTGATTTGCTTTACAGATTTCTTGGCTGAAGTGGTGGCTTGAAGCTTAAAAATGAAATTATCCAATTATGTATTATGGCAATGTGTTGTTATTCCCCCTGCTGCTTCTAAGTTGAAAATTCTGAGATGTTGCTGTGGTTTTGGTCTTTCTACCAGTAGGTTAATTATTACAGGAGTGTGATAATTCAGTTCTTTCTTCTTACATACAGCCTTTTGTAGTTTCTTAGTCTTTCTAGGTGAACCTCAGATATTGGGTCTTTGATATATTCCAGCAAAATGCTGTAAACAGAGAACAGTCTCTTAGCCCAATGCAGAATAATGTGGTAAAGTTCATTAATATGCATGAAATATGACACACAATATGATCTAGGCTTGGTTCTGAAATAAGTATAGTTTTAAATAAGTATGGTTTAAAGTGTTTACATTTCCATTAGTGTATAGCATGCAGAATTACATTTTTCCACTTTGTCTCATCTTTATAAAGATTAAGTATCCCTTGAAGGTTGTGCATTTGGCTTGGATAATTTTTAGAGTACTAAAGATATAATAGATATATAGCAGTAAACTTCTTTTTAACTGTTTAATCCTTACCCTAAGAGAAATAATTCTTCTTTGGCAATGACTTCTACCACACTGAAATGCTTGCTTTGATAAAAGCACAAGGCTATTCCAGTATTAGGAATCTGATAGTACCTGGGATTTTAGAGCAACAGAAATCAAATGCTGAAACTCAGTTAATGGCAGAGAAAATTGCATTGGAGGAGATGAAATTTAGTAGAGTGACAGAAAGGGCTGCAGAAAAGTGCTGTGAAGTGCTGGGTACATGTTGTTTCCATAATGCAGAGCACAGGCTGAGTTCCCAGCAATTTTGCCAGGGGACTGTGTTGGTGCCTGCTGCAGCACTGAGCGAGAGTTTAGCCATGCCCAACAGCACCCTGCTGGTGGGCACTCTTAAGGAGGGGAGGAATAATGTCTTCTAGTCACATTTCTGTTGGCCTAGGTAATTTCTCAGATTGTGAACATTCACAAGATATACTAGGCTTTTATATGCTGTGTACTGTAAGATTGAGGATAATCAAATATGTAGTAATTAATATTTGATATAAAGCCTGTACAATAACAGAACTTTAATTTTTTAAAATGTAGATATAAAAATTATTACAGGAAAATGTAAATATGTTTTTGAAGTATACAAATGTCTGGGTATAAATTTTCTTTAGTTCTTAGACAATATCAAAGGAAATGTCCTCAATAGTCCTTATTTTTACATGGGTATTTGAAAATTCTCTGAACTTTTAAAGTGAGCAATATTCTTTATTGGCAGTTGGTAATCCTACTAATATGAATGGCAATTATGTTAAATAATTGGTTTCAGGAGTATCTTCATTTTCACTGGATAATTGTATAAAGCTGAAAGGGTTAACTTTGATATTTTTTTATTAGTATCATTGAAAGTGTTACACAGGTCTTTTTTATGACAGAAATGTTTCAATATTCTAAGTTGAATCCAGATATGGTTTGGAGAAGAACCTTAGTTGTCTTCCTGGTTTCTGATCTCATTTGGGAAATAAATTTTCTTGCATTTGGAGTTCTAGATCTGATACCTACCATCAGATTTTCATTTGAATTTTAGGATGTAATTGATGCACAAGCATATCTGAGTTTCACCTTGAACATTCTTCCCTTGGTCTGCAAAATTATTTAAAAAAATTATAAATAACTCAGTGGGGATGGAGTTTTGTTTTTCTACAGCTTCCTGAGAAGGGAAGTGGAGACTGAGGTGCTGATTTCCTGATATCCAGCAACAGGATGTGTGAGAATGATTCAAAGCTGCCTCAAAAGTTTAGGCTGGACACTAGGAACCATGTATTTACTGAGAGGGTGGTCACACACTGAAACAGCCTTCTTAGAGAAGTGGTCAATGTCCCAAGTCTGTCAAAGTTTAAGAAGAATTTGGGCAATGCCCTTAAAACCATGCTTTAACTGTTGATTCAGCTATGAAATGGTCAAACAGTTGGACTAGATGGTTGCTGCAGGTCCCTTCCAACTGAAGGAATCTATCCTATTCTAAAGAAGTAAGTTCTGGTTTTCCAACCTTCTTTCCCTTACAATGGAAAATTAAGTCCTTTTATTTAATAATGACGGTGTTTCATGTTTTCATGGTTTAAAAACAAAAGTGTATGTAGTAAAAGGCATATAATAAATGACATCAACATTGTTTTTTAGGGTAGATATCAAACAGGGTAGGATTTCAGTGTAGGTATTGAACATCAGCTTTGCTATGTAACTCATTATCTCTTCATTGTCTGGTAATACTTTATGTTAAATTGATTTAAACACCTTAGGCATCTTAATCCTTTGGCCAGTAAATTTTATTGCTGGCAGTATTAGAGACTATTTAAATATAGTTTCAAATTTGAGAACTGAGACTTTTGACAGCAGGACAGAATTATTTTCCTAATAGCCTAGGTGATATACCTGTGCAGCTTGGAAAAGAAGTGGCTGTGTTTGTCATTTGTCTCCAAAACAGGCATGTGAAGCTAATATTGCAGTGACCTGTGAATGGTCAACAAAACTGGTTTGATGCATTGCAGCTACAGGGTCTCCTTGGTTAGTCATTGCATTTTTTAAGTTGGTGCTTTGATAGCAGAAAAAATAAACTGGGGGAATTAAAAATGAAAATAAATATTAATATCAGGGAAAATTACGTCTTGGGGAAAAATGAACCCTTATGGACTGAAGCAAAGAAAATGTTTTAATTAACTTGGTTTATCACAATATATCCAGCCAAACCTTAAAACTGGCAAAGATATTTCAGGTTGCATGTCTATTTCTTTTGACTGATGTTCACTGTTTTAAGGATGGAAGATGCTGGGGTTTTATGAACTGCAGGATTATCTATTTAAACTTCTTGCTCCAATTGCCACTTCCTTAGTCTTTTAGTGAGATGGGAGCTTTGATCTTTTGATCTTTTCAAAATTACTTCCCTAAGGACTAGGTTATGACATTTTTGAAACAGCTACGGTAAGTAGGTACAGTCTGCACCTCCATCCAGGAGCTGTGACAGCATTAAGTGTCTCTTAAAACTCTCTCTGAAGGTTCTCAGAATTGGTTCTTATTTGTTTCTTCACTCTTCAACAGCACTGCGTTGCATTCAGTATCTTGCACTGTCACTGAACCAATGGCTAGCTATTCTAGTACTTCTGAATCACTGCTCCTTCCAATGCTTTTGTATTAGAATTTACCATTTTTGCTATGGCTTGAAGTGCAATGATAGCTGTAGATACCTATCTACTGTTAATATTACTTTAGTAGCTGTGTTAGCAGTTTTTCTTTGAAAGTGTGATAGCTTGCCTCAGTGAAATGAAAACCCTGCAAAATTTCAATGACTTTGTATTCTCAACAATTTAAAGGCATTTGAATTTAGTATTTGGCAGCAGAAATGTACCCATTAGTCTCTAGAGAAGTGCAGATGTAGTTTATGTTGGGTTTGTATTTCATTAGAGCAACCTCTCTTGCACTGCAGTCCTGACAGATTCGTGCGATAAAGGCATTCCTCTTTGAAATGATACCTGCTTTCTTCACATATCAAGAGCTAATTTTCTAAAATAATGTGAAGAAATATTAAACTCCTATTTTGTGCTGCTGCTGTTTGTGCTCCTTGCAAATAGAGATCAGGAGATGTGTGTTAGTAATTATAATGAACAAACTTCGCAAATTTTGTTTGTTTACTGGCAATTTTAAAATAACAAGGTAATTGTTACAGTTTCCTAATCACACTGTTAGTAATATGTTGCCTTCAGAAACCCAAGCCTTGTCTGTGGTTGGGAAAGTCTTGGAAAAAGTGGAGGCTAAAGGAAAATATGTGACCTAAATTTTTCATTGCAATTCTACTGTTCAGACAAGTACAGTGTGACAACGGTGTGCACTGCAGAAATGTAAAAATGGGGTGAAATGTGAGCATGAGACAGGAGGGAGAATGTTTGGGATCCTAGTGCTTTCAGACTTCAGGTATTCTTATCCGTATATAAATGTGGATGCAAATATTTTTTTGTGTGTGTACAGATGTATGTACATGCACAGACACAGATATACATTTATAAACAAATTAACACATAGATGGTCCTGACCTGTAATTATGATAGTCAATAAGATTTTATTTTCCATTTTTTCCCCCATTTGTCCTCGAATATTTTAATGAAGAAGCTGCATCCTAGATTTCATTACTTAATCAGGTGTTCTTGCATTTACATGTTTAATTCAGCTCCTGGCTGTAAGTTTGAGTAGAGTTTCATGGACTGTGTGAGTATCTTGCGTTTTTAAGCTGTGATGGATCAGTCTTACTAGATATGCGTATATATTACTATATTGTTTTACAGTAATTAATCATGTTTGATAACAGGAGTAGGGTTCCATTCTTTATAAATTTTATCTCACTAAACATGGGAGAAACCTGAAGGAGTTATATAATTTAAGACATCTTATTTTCTGTGAATTGCTATCTCATTGGTGATTCTCATGGCCAATTAAAGTTATTCCTGTTTGTCAAAACATATGTTCTTTATAATATTTTATAAGACATTTTAAGAAAGTAATTTCTCCCAGGGATGCAGTTTTCCCTTCTTCAGCTTTAGTAAGGGGATATATTAACTAAAATCAGATTTGGCAATCATTTACATCAGGCCATGTTGATAACACACACAGTGATTTTTCATCTTTGAAGTATTGCAGTCTGTTTTATTATTATTCTTTTTTCATTTAGTTCTTTTTTTTGAAAGGAGTAGAGGATCAGTTCAAGTTAAGTTCATACATCTCTGCTTCTTGGGAGGAATATTGACTAATGAGAAGCACAAAACCATGAAACCAACATTTAAGCAAAAGATGCAGAATGTCATAATACAGTGAAAGCTGGGAATGGTGCAGGGATTATGTCATGATGAACTCATTTGGTCAGGCTAGGAGAGACATCAAGAGTGAAGAGGGATCAGGAACTAAAGTGCTAGCAGGGAGTTCTGGAGATCCAGGTTTATGTCTCTGTGGTTCACCCTTGACTGCAAACTGGGAAGATAAAAATGCTCTCTTACCCTAGAAAATAAAAAAAAAAAAGTAAGAAATGTAGTGCTCAAATAACAAATAAAATACGAGTTTTACAAAAAGAAGGAATTGTATTTTTGTTCATGACTGTAAAATATAGTGCAAAGGAGAGCTTAGACAATTTTTAAAGAATGTTGGGGATTGTTTGTTGGTTTCTGTGCCTGAAAATTGAAGCATACATAATAATTTCATGGTTCCCCCCTTTTTTTTTTTCCTTTTCTCATTCAGCGGGTCTATGGTGGAAGTAAAAGTGTGACCGTGTAGTAATTTGAATGTATACAGTAATGAGTATGAGAGGAAATCCTCAAAATATTGATAGTAGTGTTTGCAGAGCAGAGTTGGAAGAGTGTATTCAGACAAGAAGACATATATCCTACACCCGAAGAATGTAGAAAAAAAGAAAACTTTGATTTGAGTGAGGAAAGAGTGACCATTTTGCAAACTGAGGTAAAGTCTACATGGAAGAAAACTCTTCAGTCATGTTGGTAAAAGTTGCTTTATTGGATGTAAACACAAGGAGATTGATTTAAAATCATAGAACAGTAGAAAAGACCCTTAAGATCATGGATTAAGGTGAGGTTTGGCACATACTGGTCTGTGGAAGGTATCTTTTCAGCTTTTTACCGGCTAAGCTAGTGGTTTAATGCCTTAGAAAGCCTCGAGCAGCCTAGAGAGGTAGCACGGGCGATCTAGCCCTTTAGTAGCTCTAAAATCGGTACCTGTATCAGGTGCAAAGCAAATACCATCAGCAGAAGCAAAGAGGGAGAAATACAGCTCTCTGCCCGCTCAATTTCCTGCAGTTAGAAGCTTTCAAATGAGACAGACAACAAGAGATGTTCACAGGAAGATAGCTGAACCAAGAGAGGGCGGAGCCTCCCCTTGACCATCTTTTATTAGGAGAAGGGGAAAGGGGCGGACTGGGGGCGGACCCGGGGTGAGCAGCCAATCAGACACTGCTAAAGAGTCTGAGTTACATTTGGGTTTGCCCAAATTGCTCGGAGCACATGGGCAGGAGCACGTGTCTTTGGGAGGGGGAGGGGAAGCTCAGAACAGGCAGCAACATTGGTCTGCTATAGTTTTTCCTCCAAAATTTTATTTAGTAAAACATTTGCAGAATTTAATACTGTTCACTGAATGTCTGCAAAGACCTTTGGTATTCGGCCCGTGCAGTTAAATTCTAGCACAACAGAATGTGAAGTCTCAAAGTGAGAAATATTGTTCGATCTTCACAGTTGGCTCCACTGTCAATTTGATCTGCAGTATATTAGAATGATAAATATGTTGAATGATCTCATGTTGATTCTTGGTTATGTTCTTTAGCTGATTTCTAGGGGATGCATTTTATCAGGCTTTAAAAAAAAAAAAAAGAAAAAGAGGGCAAGATTCCGAGGGCAAGATTCCAAGGGCATGGCCAGTGTCATCAATTCTTTTGGTAGTACTTAATTTTGTATTTCAGAAGCATTTGCATTAGTTAGTGAAAGCTAGTTGCTATGCTTTGCTGCTTTTTAATAGGTTAATAATTTGGGCTTAATTATATATATCAGTATTGGCTAAGCATACAGCAGTGTTGTAATTGAGTTACTGTAAATTTTGGTATGAGATTTTTTCCAATGGAAATTAATCCTTAATTCTGAAATAACACCCATCTTTGTTTCCTGCTTTTCATGTACAAGAGCTGTAGCTGTAAGTTCTCCCTGTAGAGATGGGTGAATTTGTCCTATATATGGTGAATACATTTTCATGAGCAAGATGTGTAACATGTTGTTTAACAATTTATTGTGAAACAAAGCCAAACATTTTACTTACTGATCAGAAATGTGAATTGTTACCTAATGTGAGAGCCATGGAGAGGAAGAGCATTGCCATTGAAATCGAAGTTTTGAAGTGTTTTGAAGATTTCTGGGGGCACTAATGATGTTATTTTGACTTTTTTTTCATTTTCCCTCACAAGGGGAAGCTATACTGAATTATTATATCAGGAAATACATATTAGGGAAGCTATACTGAATTATTAAAGGAAATTCTTTAATAGTTTAGCTGTGGTGTTTCTCTGTTGGGAAAAAACAAAGCAAAACAAAACAAAACTAACATTTAGTTATATCTGGCCAAGATTTGAGGATGTGCTTGAAGCACGTGACAATATTGGCTGAATTAGTTCCAGAAGACGGCAGTTGGCAAGCCTTAAGTTGGCTGTGATCGTGGACAAGCAACAAATTTCTTCATTCAGTTAATTGCTTTGGAACAAACAAGATGCAGGATAAACAAGTGAGCTCAGTTTCTTTTTCTACCTGAAGTGATGACTGCCTATAATTTTGACAGAGAATGGCTGTGTTTTGGGGATTTCTTCAGAGGTTTTGGGGGTTTGAAAAATTCCTTTCTAGTGTGTTGTTAATAGCTGTGTAATGCAGATCTGGGTTTCAGCACTGGTTCCTAATACAAAGTAATGTCAAAACTTAAAACAACATGCAACATTTTATTTAGAATTCAATGTGCATTCCCAAGCAGCAAACCAACTGTAAGGTATTTGGCAAGAGAAAATTTATAGAACTGTAACTTCATGTCTGTCACATAGGCTTTCTCTTTTGCCCATGTACTGTGCTGATATTGTGTGTTGTTCTGAATTTGGCAAAGCTCATCCTGAACCAGGAGTGTAGGACAGATCTGGTGTCATGTTCACTGCATAACTTAAAAAACCCAAACCTTCCATTATAGGAGTTTAACATGAAAAAATAGTTCTGTGTATTCCTAGTTGTTGTTGCACATTGCTGGCGTGAGTGACTAGTTTGACCCTGAAAAAGCTACGAGCTGATAGCCATGATAATGATTTGCAGCACATTTTAAACTGAGCCTGGCTCTAGTTGTTAAGAAGGCCCTCCTTCACTCCTGTGATACCTACTAGAGTGAAAACTCTTAATAAATGGAAGTTTTCAAGACTTATCAAGATAAATACTCACCTTGCTTTTTGTAAAGATTGGAGTTCATAGTACTGTTCTGTTGAGTCAAGGCTATTTGTGCTTAAAAGAAGTACACTGCTTCCTGCAGATTAGTCTGGCAATCTCTGAGTCAGGAAAGGATTTTCTAGAATATGCAGGGAATGCTGGACAAAGTGAGCATTGTTAGATTGCTAAGTTAAGGGTGCTAGAGTATGGAAGTGCACCTGAAAAGAGGAAACCAATCTGCAAAAAATACGTTAAGATCTTGAGCAGAGAGGATCTTAGAGGAGAAATCTAACTGGGGGATACTGAAGAAAAGTGATGAATTTGAAATGGCAGTTAAATAAAAAGAAAGGTCAAGAGGAGAAAAGGCCTGTTGGGGAGGGGTGTTTTCTTTGAAGACTATAAATTAAGCAAGGCTCCAGATACTTGGAACTGGTGATACCCTGAAATGTAGGTTGTGTTGGTTATAGTTGCTTCTGGATTTGTTTTATTCTGCTGCCTAGGGGAGAAATAATACATGTTAACAGTTTTGTAGGGTGAAATATTTGCATTTATCACAGTCCTTGGGAATTCTTCAGCTGATTAAAATAAAGTATTGGCAGGGGGAAGAGAAAGGATAAGGGCAGGGAGAAGCCTCAATGTCCATTTGTGCAAAGCTAGTCTTTTTAGGTATAGCTATACAGTTGGTTTTTTACTTTTGAAAAGCAATATATAAAATCTTTGAGTTTACCATGAGTCTCTCTGAAGATTTATCTGAATGGCAAAAATTCTGTGTACATCTGTAAGCTTTAGAACAGGATCCTGTACATGCATTTTCTTTTTATTTTCTGGAGAGTCCATAGCTCACAATCCTGAGACTGTACTCATGTATAACTCTCTATCAAATGTGGTGCTTGTTGTGCAGTATCTGTAGCTTTTTAGATAGGAGGTTTTGATGTTAAATGTCTGAAAATATATAACATACGTGGCATTGAGGTGTAACTGTGTTGGGCAAAACTATCTGAATTACGTACCTGTATGTAGCAATATTAAGACTATTATTTATATGGTGAATTTCTAGAAGACTGAACACTGAGTTGTTTTTTATTTCATTTCACAGGAAAGTGAAAAATAGGTCATGTAAGATGAAAAGAGGCTACTAAGATAAATGTTTAATATTTGAAATTCAGGAAAAACACTAAGTGGCAGAGAGTTTTATTTTTAATTTCAAACTCATTAGTTTTTACAAAATGGCCTTGAATAAAATTATCCTAGAGGGACTGTTATACATTCTGAGCTGATATACTCAAATGAAGGCTTTTTCTCCATCTCAAAACCTATTTTAGGGCTGTTGTTGAAAGAACATTGATACTAAGGATGATGATTCCACTTCTTGTGTGTCACTAATCTATAGCAGAAACAGTTCACTCTGAAATTCCCCGTAAAAATAAAGTAAGACTCCTACAGTGATGCAAAGGACTTCCAGCTCTAGATTACTTACAAGCATGACTTCTTAACACAGTATCAGAATTAGAGAGGCATGTCAAGTGAACAATGAAGAAAACCACCTCTTCTGTGTTGCTGTGAGTATAAAAAGACATTATAAATCATAAACGCTATATATATAAAAAAACCATTTCTTATTGCCACATTTTAAGTTTACCACAAAAAAAAAAAAAAAGAAGGGCTCCTAGGATATATTTTTATCATTTTTATTACTGTATTTAGGAGACTTATGTATCTATTCAATTAAGATGAAGATGCAGGGAGAGGAACAGTAAGAATTAAAAATAAGCTTGGAGATTTGTAATACCCCTTTTCCTGAATTATAAGTGATGGCAATTAAAGTGTCAGACAGTCTTGATAAATTGCTTTGTCTGTGTTCATAATCACACTACTTCATGAAAATTTGAATTATTTTGGAACAAACAGGAAGAAATGGAACAACCAACAACCATATGAAAACTGATATGTGTGAATGATGACTTTACGACACCTTTCATCACAGGTTCACTTTAGAATGCCTTATTGATAATTGTGTGGAAAGGAAAACTCTGCCTAGATATGCACAGTCAGAGACAGTTTTACTTCTGCACTAAATTTAGATTTTTCTTAACTTTTTTTTAAAATTCAAGCATATGAACCATCATCATCATCCTTATTTCATGAATTTGTTACATTTTGGAACAAACTAATTTTCTTTGTGCTGTTTTCTACTTTCTCTAATTCACTTTTCTGCTTCATTTTTTTCCTCTTTTTTTATTTTCCTTATTATTTGACGATTCTAATTTTAGGTAACCCATTGCTCATCTGTAGAAAGATTCATCAGCAAGGCTTCCTCCCATAAGTGAGGGTCTTTATATCTGTAGAGCTCGTGGTGCATCTCATGAGTTCAGATAGCTGACCCTCTAATACAGGACAAATAGGCAAAGTCCATACCCCCTTCTTTTTATTTTATTTTATTGAGTAATGTCAAAAAACCCCATAAATGTCTGTAGACTCACAGCTCAGAACTGTGGCAATATTATTCTCTTTTCAAACACACTTAGGCTTAGCAATCATAAAACTGCAAAGAGAGCTACATCTAGTTTTTAATCCTGTCTGCAGATCCATTATATTCCTGTTACAGAATCCTCTGTACAAAATCTGCCTGAAAAGTTCTCAAATGTTGTACATAATTTCTCAGCTTCATGGCCTGGAGGTGCAATTCAGTGCACCTAATATTAGGAATCTAAGTTCCCCATCTTTTTAATAATTTGAGATACAGGCTTAGAAGATTAAAAATAGCTGAGAGAGAGATGCATTCATTTGGACACAGTAAACTCTCTTTTGAGTGTTTTAAATATAATCCTGCTATATGTGTGACTGAAATGGGCATTTGTGCTCTCTACTTCATTGGAATGCATTTGTTTTCCCATAAGCTCTACTACTGTGAACTAAGCAATGTGCAAAGTGAAAATTGTATTTGTGGCCTAATTGTAGAATTGGCACTGATCTAACTAAATGGTTTTCTAAAGCCGATTTGCCTAAATCCATGTAGAAAGCTTCTGTGACTATGCTTCAATCAGTTAAAGAGTGCCCAGTACTCACTTAGCTTGGTTTGGCTTCCAAACCCATTCTCCCACACTTAACAGAATGTGCTAGTGGCTGTCTCTGATGTAAATAAGTTAATTTGCAAATCAGTTTAGCTAAATTGGAGAAATTTCTCTGTGATTTCTGTAAAGGTCACTTGTGATATTAAAGTGTTCTGACCCTCATAAGATATTCTAGGAAACCACTGTTTCATGCCTTGCACTGTCAGTTCTGATCCAGACTGACTGAGATGTCTGAAGTACACTTGCTTTCAGTATGCAATGGTTTTCTTGAAATTAAAGTATTTGAGTGAAATCAGGTTGAACTAACTCTTATCTGCTCAGCTACTTCTGAGACACTCATTGCTTGTGTTTAGTACTTTTCTTTTTCCACTCCTTGCCTTAGCCTCTTCCAGCTGTAAATTCCATATATGTGCAGACTGTTGTTGCCATATATATCTGCATGTATTTGGCTTTCTATGTTTTGGATTGCACAGCATGAGCCCTGAGATCAGTTCTGGGCTTCCCTGGTTATTACTGTGGTAGGGAGAGTGATGAGATCCCAATGCAGTTCATTGTCAAGTTTGTGACCTCATCAAAGTCTAGCACATTTTAGAGAGCTTGGATCTTTTTTCATCAAGTCAGTAAAATCACCTTTATGCCATTCTAGCCTATCTTCTTAATGGTAACGTGGAAGAACTGTGACAGCTGCCAGCATACTTTATGGCAATTTATAACATCACATAACCACCACCAAGTGATGTTTTTTCATTCTTCACATTTGTGCTGAATTCCCTCCTTGTTTGCCCTGCCCCTCAGATGCACAACAGAGTCATTGAATGCTCTTGGGATGTGCTGTGGCTGTGTGAGCCCTGTTGAGGCAGACCTCTAAATCTGTTACTTCAATATTAGTGATTTCCATTCCCCTTGGCACACCCCACCTTCTGCATTTCCAAGCCAGGAAGCAGAGGCTGGGATGGCTGCATCACATGGGAGGATTTACATGAGGCTGGGATTTGTTCAGAATCAGCAGAGAAATTCTTGTAGTAAATAGCAGGCTTGCGTTTTTGTGGTGGTGGAGTGCACCCAGGAGGATCACAGGGTGAGGTCTGTTTTTCCTCTGCCATGTGTGGCAGTGAGAGCAGTACTGACAGAGCTGCCATGGACAGCTGCCAGGGTAGACCTGTGGAGGCTCATGCAGGTGCAGCCTTGGTTTTGTCTTTCAGGCCTTTTTTGGTGACAGAGTAAGACACAGACCAGAACACCAGCAAAAAGCTGTTTTTCTACATGAAAGAATGGCAGTCACAGTCAAAATGGATGACAGCACATTTTAATTTTAAAAGATATGTAAATAGTCTCTGTTCAAAGGGAAAGTAAAGCAGAGGCTCAGCAGGAAGCCTGAGAGGAGGCTGCAGTAGGTACACACCTGCTCAGCAGTGCTGAAGTGATGTTCAAGTGGAAGGCCCAATGTGCTTATGCAGCATCATGGTAGCTCAATTTAGTTTCTTTTTATTTTATGAAGCTGGAAAAATTCCATAACTGTAAATTCTAGTTCTGCTGTTTTAATTTTTGATACAAGAAACTATTGGGACTGAGTTTTGCCTGTTACCTTCTTCTTCATTAAATGTCTCCTTTGCACTGCTGTGTATCCCTGTTCATTTTGAGGAAATGAATGTGGCCTTCTTTGTTGAGTGGGCTAGCAGGGTGTACAATTGCAGGTTTTATTATAATTTCCTCTGTCTGGGGAACAGAAACACCAAGATCTCCAGAAGATCTTTTTGTCGTTGTAGGTAATAGACCCATACTTTCTCGTGGGTCTATTATATATTGTGTATACTCACAATATATAGCCTTTAAATGTAGAAATTACAGTAAAAGGCATTTATTAAAACTGTACAGTTAACACCCTGAATTAGGGAATACTAAAGTTCCACATTTAGCAGGAACACCATCCTATGTGCATATTTAAGACACAAGATTGTAGTGCTGGGTGATACTATTTACTTAGACAATGAGGGATGTTGCTGCCTCCACAGTTTGTTCACCAAACTCCATTGCAAGGTATAGACACGTTGGTAGGTAGTTACTAGTTTGTCATATATTTTGTGCTAAAAGGGTTTCCCTTTCTTTGGATTGTATCTATTCTACCTCTGTGGGAAGTGAAAATGTTCTTGTAACTTTGAAAGTCACTGAGTAGATGAAAGGAACAGATTCAGTGATTAAATGGAGAATAACAAGATGATGCTGTAAAGATTACCTTAGTTTTCTTGTTACATATTAAGCTGCCTTCTCAACACTGATGTGGGCATCAGAATGATTTGTGTCCATCCAAGCTGACTTTTTATTGAGGTTTACTAATGTATACAGTGGTCTGTATGGACAATTTACTGCCTAGTGTTCAGCAGTGTCAGAGTAGAGTACAAATACAGATTCTCTGTCAAAGACCAAGAACTGCCTTCTGAGTATTGCCAGAATAAATGAAGTATCATGGTAAAACTTCTTCTGAAGAGCAGCTCCCTATTGCAGCTTTGTTTTTTCCAGAAGCTGGAAGCTAACACTTATTTTCTTAACTGAAATTAATGACTTCACCCATTTCAGAGAAGACTGTCTCCTAGTTCACTAGAAAGAGATTGCTTGTCTACATGTCATTGGAAATGTCATAATTATGAAAAAAAAGCCCTTTGATTTAAATTTCAAAACAACAGTTCTTGCCAGTGTGACCCTAACCTGTTCATGCAATGTGCAGCTGCTCGGCATCACTTCAACATCTTTTGTTTCATACTTGTATTATAGTTTCTAGCAAATAAGAAGCATTGTGAGAACCAGGTTTGCTGCTTTACTGACTGGTGGATGCTTATGTGGTACATTAACCTCATACTGATGTATTTCTTTAATTAAGCTTGTTCCCAAGTAAAGTAAGAATTATTACATTTTTAAATGTTTGTACTCACTGTAAGATCTGACTTAGAGAAATTTCTGTTTCATGATTTTGACCTGAGGACATACAAACTTTCAAGGTTTGGCTGTTGCAGAGCTTATGTTTAATTCTGGGTCCAAAGTAATGTTTTGTTTAGTCAGGAGTCAGGCAATGTAAACAGTAATGTCAAGAGGCATGAACTGTCTCATTTGCTTCAGTGGATGCTGAAGCCAGGATTTGACCAAATAAGCGTCAGCATGATTAACCCTTTAACTGATTAACACATTAAAACAAAAAAATCTTATTTTTTCTGGTTATGTAATCTTATAAAAAATGTCTGTTAACTTCAAAAGATTGTAGCTTAAGGACTAAGATTAAAACTAAATATTCAGATAGACTGATATTATAAAAGATTTCATTAATTAAATTGTGAAATTCTAGTATTACGAAGACAACACTATAGAACCTATGTGACTTTTGCGTTGTGGTTTACAAGGTTTTGTTGTTTTTCTGTAAAATAGGATTGTCTTAGTAGACAAAAAAACTGTGTCTTGAATCGAAGTTGAACAGCTGTATAAATATTTCCTGATGACTCCCTTTCAAAAATAGCTGACAGACAAAAAAAGGAGAGAAGAATAAAAAAATACCTGTTTATATTACCCTGGGCTGTAAACACACCACAATATTCCTCCCTCCTCAGATTACACAAAGCTCTGTCCCTTGAGCTTTGCCAGTTCGTTATTGCCCTCCTCCTCCTGGTGAACCCCTTCTGAGGGGCTCTCCAGGGCCAGCAGCAAAGTTCCACCTCACAATGACTTAGTGACTGTCATCCAGGAACAGGAATAGTTTGGTGATGCTGCTTTTCTTCCCAGGGCGTTTGTGTCAGTGCGTGGCCCAGGCTCATTGCATTGCATCTTCTGCATAAATCATTTGATCATTGCCTGGATTCCTGTTGAGTATTATCTTTTCAATGATTATCTTGGTCAAATTCTCAAGTGTCCCTAAACTTCTCTGAATTGATCACCAATAATAACACATTTGGGGAAAGCTTACTGTGATCAAGTCTTCTAGGAATGCAGCTATATACCTTTTCTTCATAAACTGTTCTTTTAAATGTGTCTGGTTTTATTATGGAGCCAAGATGGAAAGATGTGGACTAGTGGATACTGTCCAGATGACCAAAGTGGTGAGAAATTTGGAAATTATGGCCTATTGGGTAGAATAAAACCTAAGGTTGTTTGTCTTAGGGAACAGGATAATGTAGATAGACATAAGGGACCTCAAACAGGCTGCTACAAAGAAAAGGGTAAGCTTTTCCAGTGCCCATACCAAAGAGAGCAAAACATACTAGGATTAAATTGGAGGTGGAAGGATTTAGTATAGGTTTAGTTTAATTTTAGTCCAGTGCTTTAGTTTAGCCAGAACAGATTCTGATGATACTGAGCTGAAGCCATAAGCATGAAACATCAAGACTTTGCTCCTGTCTCCTTGCATCTTTCCAAATTCTGTGGAGTTGCCAACAGGTTTTAGGATTTAAAGTTCAAATTGCACTTCTGTAGCCAGACAAGTTATAGAACAACAAATGATTGTCTTGGACAAGAAAATCTGTACTTCATTCCCATCCATGCTTGTTTTATGTTTTGTTCTTAATTGCAATAGTACTTTGTAGGAGTTTTAAAAAGTGGTAGAAATTGTTAATAATTAGGAGATTATGTATTTTTAGTCACACAAATTTGGGAAATGTGCATTTGCCAGTGAACTGTAGAGCAAGGGAGAGTTCTCAAATTATAGATTAAGGTTTTGTGTTGTCCTGATTAATTTTTTTCTTTAATGCATTCTTACTCCGTGTTGTCGATGTGTGTAGCTGCTAAAAGCACAAAGTGACAAAAGTAGTTCCCTATGACTCCTGTGAGGAAAGTGTTGTGAGCTAAGAGAATTATGGAGTCAGGCGATGTAGACTGAAGTTATTTGTGTTCATATTTAAATAACTGTGTAAAAATAGTGATGGTGAAGAGAGCAGCAGTTCACCAGGAAGAGATGGCTGGGAACATTTTTGCTCTACAGTCTCTATGTGCATTCGTGAATTCCTGCTTTCTAGTCACAAAGCAAGCTTTAGGCTTTTTTACAAGTCTGAAAGGTGACTAAGGAGATGCAGCTTCCTATTGTTCTGACCACATCAAATTGAGAGTCATCATTTATGATTTCTGTCACACAAATAAAGATTTACAGGCCTGTTCTGCATAAGAGGAGATGCCAGCCAATTTGTACCTCTGTATCTAGACTCCATATGAAAGACTTGCACTAGTTTATAAATAATCCAGTGAGGGATCTAAATAAGTTCAGGGAAAATAGAAACATTTATAGTCTGTGCCTGTGTCAAAAATACTTCATCTTTATTGAGAGATCTGTCTTCTCATGGAAAATGGTAGCAAGATTTTTACCTGAAATAAGATCTGAAAATAGGTTCTAAAAAACTTGAGAATAATAACAGAAGCCTTCTGAGACACCCTCCAAAACCTTGACATCAATCAGACTTTATCTCCCATATATTTTATATTTGTTCAAGTGTTTTTTTTTTCGAATTTGTCATGCCTTCTGATGTTGTGCCTTTTGTTGTTAGTGCTTATGCAGGAAAATGCCTGTTTAATGCTCTTAATTGCTTTTCTGAATCAGGGCTGTAATGTTTTCCAGCAGTGAGTGTCTTTTATATGTGGAAGTACATTCAAATGCATGAAAGGCAGCTGAAATGCTGGGTAGTATTTATTACTTGGCTAGTAATAAATTTGTCCAAACTGCAGCTTAGGGGTGATAGAATGTGTTCATAAATTTTGTGTTATCATTGTTGGATAATTTAGATATGGGGAAGGAGAAGTAATGGGAAGGGGAAACATTTTTAATTTTTTAAAATCAGCTGCTAAATTCTGAAATGTCACATTCAGTAGAAATTTCACTAAAAATCAGAAAAAAATGGTAAGATAGGTTTAAATATTTTGATGTTGAGAGAAAAAAAAAACGACCAAGAAACTAAACCCTGAATAAAACCAGAAAAAATATCCATTATGGACTGATCTGTATTAACATTCGGTTTTTCTGTGTGTTCCTCAAACTGAGAAGTCCATTATTTTTGTTGTTGAAATGACTGTCTCTGGTTAGGCATTTAAGGCTTTCTGGGGAACCAAGAAGAAAACAGGCAGAATTTAGAGCTCTCTGGAGGACTTTTACAGTAGCAGCAATAAAGGGCAAACTACGCTTGGATGTCAAACACCCAAAGCACAACCGACAGATTGCTCGGGTCAGAGAAGAAGGTGTCTTGGGTTCAGGCTGCCTGAAACGTGTTCCAGGACATCTGAGCCACGTGCACTCCAGACACCTTCTGCACGGTTGTCAGGAGAAGGTTCATTAATTTCAGAATAGTAGTTGTCCTGGGAAAGGAAAAGAGGAAAGAATTTCAAGATTAGTAAGAGATGTGCAAAGCATTAAAAAAAGAACCCAAAACCTGCTATGGTTGGTGGTCTTGATGAGTTCATTAAATCTCAGGCTCAAGTAGAGGCAAATTTTAGAAAAATATAGTAGATGAGATTTCTTACATAAACATGAATATATTCCATTAAAAACCTGTGTAGATAGATGTAGTGAGACTTTATGAACATCTGTTGGCTTTTTCTCAGAGTTCATTATGCAGAAGTATGACTCTTCTGCTCATTTTGAAGTCTGGACATTAAACTTAATTGATTCATAAGAAGGCAACATGGATAATAGACTGCTATTAATGTGCATAACTTGCTAAGGTGAGCTTTATTCTGCTGAATTAATAAGTGAATTTTAACAAAAATGGCCCAATTACCAACAGAAATGGAACAGAATTTCTTTGTGTAAATAAGGTGTAAATAAATATTATCGATTTAGATTTTTCTCAGTGGAGGAGAATAATTGAAGTTTTAATATGAGAAATCAACAGTTAACATTGCTGTAACAGCAGATATTCTGAATTAATGGAGTATGACTGCAAGCAGGCAAAGGAAGGGCTTTTTGTCTTAAAGAAGTAAGTATTATCCTTACAGACACCACTGGGGAAAAAACCCACCGCAAACCAGAAAAAAACACTTTAGAAGGCATCTCTGCTATTTGGAATACCTACTCAAAATTTATTCTTTTATGCTCCTGTACTTAGTGCCATGATGCATCTTCTTTACACTGAGAAAGTGTAGTGTTGTTGTCTGGGTGCCACTGAGCTGTTGTACAAGTGTGTAGGCTTGTCCCTGCCCTGTGAACTCAGTTTGGCGGGGCTGAGGTATCTATTGCAGTGGTGTGAGATTCTGCTGTTCAGTCCCACCTGGCTGGTGTGTTGTCAACTTGCACGCCTATGTGTATCTTTCTCCTCTTTAAGAGAACTTTGTTGACCTACAGTGAGGGATTTTCCCATGCATGGGAGAACTGGGAACTCCAGCCTATGTGCTCTCTCTACATGTGATATGAAGTCTTTCACACAGCACTCAGTTTTGATTTGGCTTCGTTGGGTGAAGCTCATCAGTCTCAATCCCATTTCCAAAGTTTGAATGATTGTTTCACTTTAAAAAGTCAAAGCAGGTGAAATGCTATTTCAAATAAATGGTAATTTTTTACCATGATGAAAAAGTTCTGAATGAGTCAGAAATTTAGACCAGAACTGTTTTTACCTGGTTGCAGGTAAATAAGCTTTTGAGGAGAAAGAGTTTGTACAACGTGCAGTTTCATGCAAGAGGAATGTACTGCTACATGTTCCCTGTGCAAGGAACCTTTTGCAAAAGTATGACATAACAGGTGTGTTTTGTGAAGGAATAGCTATTAAAAAAATCCTAAGTATTTAATTTTTTTTTTCTATTATTATTAACAGAAATTTTTGCACTCCTTATGTGCACTATACTGGGTGCTGTTTCTCAGTCATTGTCGTGTGAGTTGAAATATGAGTGAACTCAGTTCAGTGATCTGTTTGATGGAGTAATGAAGATGGACAGAGTCTGAGGTGAAGGCCTCTTGTACAGGAACATCAGCAGACACATATGCCAACCATGTAGGCTCATTTTGCTACTAATATTTTTGCTCATAGAATTGTCAAGGTTAACTGTGTCCAGCAGATGTTCTACCAGGAGTGCTACATTCATGATGTTGCTGAAAGGTTTTCATCTGAGAGATACAACAGCATGTTTCCCTGGGACTCACAATGTCGCAGAAAAATTCCTTTCAGAGCAATTCTGCTAAAGGGAGAAAGAAATGGTAAACTAATGAAAGCACGTGTCTTGAATATTTAAGTTTTACAAGGTCTTTGAATGATCAAAGCTGCAAAAAATTCAATCAAAAGGGGAGGGAGTGGGGGAAGAAGCCCTGAAAATATCAAGTGCTCTCTGATAACTTCACGACCGGATATGCAGATTTCTCAAATGAGCCCAAAGTTTGAGCAGTGCCAGGATTATTTTGACAGCTGTGGAGAAATGGGCAGTGTGATCATTCCACTTGTGGTCTTCTGCCTGGGGGCTTGAAACATGACCTTTATGTCCTGTTCTATTTGCTGACTTGGCTGCCTTAGAAATTAATAATTGGCCAGGTAAATGTGGATTTTGAATCCAGTTGAAACTACAGTAGTGAGGGAGGTGAGCAGTGACCCACATAAGGATCTTTTGAACTGACTCTCCATAATATACATCATGGGTGGCTTTTTGGAGCAAAATGAATTTCATGATTTCTTGGTTGAGGAGACTTCTCCAGAGAAGGAGAAGCAGTAGTAGCTGTGGTGAGGAAAGAACATAAAGGGTAGTTGGAAAATGCGTATGTGTGGTTGAAAGGGCAAAATGGGGCATCTCTGCTCTTCTGTCTGGCCATCCCAAGAGTAACAAGCAGGCTGATTTGCTAGGAGTGATAGACAGAATCTGCTTCATAGCATTTCTAGTAGGATTATAAACTAGCACTCTTTTGGGAAGAATCTGATCTTGCACCATTGAATGCAAGATTGCATTGGCTGCAATCAATAGCTTTTTTTAATGATAGATTTGTATTAATTTTCATAGTAGAAATGGGTGTTCTGCTTTCTATATAGTTTCAGGTTATATCCAAGCCAGTCATTCTTTTGATCATGAGTTTCTGGCATTTAAAGAGTACCAAGCAGTCTAATGGACAAGTGGGAAAAGCACTAGAGAGATCTTTCTATCTCGAGGAAACCAGGTTAATCATGGTAAATGATTATCTGAAGAAGTCTGACAATGTAAAGGCACTTCTGGCTTATCTATTACTGATAGTAAATAGAACTTGAAACAGTAGGGTTTTTTATATCCATCTCTTCTATGTGGAAACTCTACTTTTCATAAAAGAATGGAAACTAGAATAAACTTTTAATTTTTCTTAATGTCTGTGATATTTGGAACAGATAGAGTAAGGTGAGAAGAAAAAAAAGAGATGAAAAAATTAATTTTTCTTAAATTCTCTCTATACATATCTGGGTTTTTAGCAATAAAGCGTGAATAACAATTTACTTAACCATATTTTTAGTGACTTCAAGACAAGTTGGCTACTAGTAGTGGGAATAGAATTTGGCAGATGACTACCCCCAACTCCACAATAACATTTGTTAAATCTTTCTTTTTGCTGTGTTAAATAGAGCTAGTAATCTGAATATATTTTCTCTTCAATGAAGAGTGATAACTACTATAATTATTAATGTAATGCCAGTCACTTAAACATGTGGTATTTAGTATGAGTAATAGTCTTTCTTTTAAAACAATTTTTACTCCCACGGACATAATTTCATTATTTACTTCATGTTGTGTTATTATTAAATGGAGTATACCTAAATGCTCTTCAGAAAAGAGATTGCTGACACTTTCAAATTAGTTTTAGGTCTAATTAAACTTCCACCATAACAGATCAGGTATTTGGGGTTTTCCAAATTATCTTTTTTTAAAAATAGAAGATGAAGTGCCAATGGAACAGAGAGAGAGAGAAAGGCAAGTTGCTGTGACATGATATATTTGATCCACCATGGCAAAGTGCCAAGTGCGTCCAGACACAACTGCAAATTAAAACTGTGGCATTTGGATGTGTTGCCGGTCAGTTGGGATGCCATGGAGCTTTATGAGGCAAAGTAAGAACATTTGATGTGTTGAAGCTGATGGGACCATTGGAAGGGGTAAATGTCTTGGAGAAGCCCTTTTTGTAAATTAGTGTTATTAATCACTGTCTTCAAGCCTAGCGCCTATTAGGTTTCCATTAGCAGACAAGCAGGGAGGTTAGGTCCAAACACAAGGAGTACTGAATGCCCTCTGTCAATGTAGAGGCACATGGTCTCCCCATATCACAGAATGAAAGAATGGTTTGTGTTGGGAGGGATCTTAAGGATCATCTAGTACCAATGCTCCTGCTGTGGGCAGGGACAACTTTTACTAGACCAGGTTGCTCAGAGCTCCATCCAGCTTAAACACTTTCAGGGATGGGTCATTCACAACTTCTCTGGGCAACTTGTTCCGGGGCCTCACCACCCTCACAGTAAAGAATATTTCCCTGATTTCCAGTCTAAACCTCTCTTTCCGTTAGAAACCATTGCCCCTTGTCCTGCCACTCCTTGCTCTTGTAAATAATCTCTCTCCATCTTTCATGTGGGCTCCCTCCAGGTGTTGGAGGGCTGCATTTAGGTCACCTGGAAGTCTTCGCTTTCCAGGCTGAACAAATCCAATTCTCTTAGCCTTTCCTAATAGGAGAGGTGCTCCATCCCAAGTGCATCATCTATTACTTGGTCTTGTTGAACCACATGAGATTCCCCTTTGCCCATTTTAAAAATTATTTGTACGCCTGTGAAACATGTCAAAAGAATACTACCTCCAGTGAAATTGCAGGGGGATCACATTATAATTCACATGCTTTATTGGCTTATGTTCTGAATGCAACATGAGTTTCTGATTAGTGGTAGTTGTATTTTTTTGATCTGGATCAGATATAAATATTGGGAATAGATTTGATGTTTTCAACACTGAAATGTTTGAGAATGAAATATTTGAAAAGGGAAATTGTGGCTCTATTGCATCCACACTTCTGGAGTTAAGAGGAATATCACCTGATTGTCTTTATCCTACATGCAATGAATAAAACTGCTGTCACGTGACTTCTTTTATTTCAAAAGAAGAATTAAATGATATTCTGGCTTCTTGTTGCTGACTTTCTCCATGGTTCTGAGTTGTGGTTTTCAAAGGAGAAAACCCAGAATTTGTGCCAAGTTGTATTGCATGCCAATAATGTTTCAGCTTATTAAACTGCTATGTGATTTCTGCTTGACAGAGGTCAACAGTCATTTATCACTCATCTTGTAAACTGTTGTAAACTGGGTTTAATGAATAGTTGTTAGTTCAGTGGAGAAACTCTTTGTTTATACCACAATAGAAACTTTTCTTTTTTCTTTACTGAATGCATCAGAAGGCTCTTATTACTATTTATTGATTTTTTTCAGCATTTTTCCCCTCAGTATCATTATCCTTTATCAAGTAGGAAAAAAAGTCTCAGTTTCGTATGCAAGAATTCCAAGGCTAAACTTTTGATAGACATTCATGTTCTTAGGTTTTTGCTTGTGGATCAGATGTTGAAAAATATTTATTCTTTTGACTATTCAGTGGAAAATTGGCTTGGGAGAATATTTTAATTTTGTGAGGGGCAATGAAATGATTATTATATGTTAGTCCAAAATAAAGTGCATGAGAAGCAATTGCTTAAGAGTTTGGCATGGGGTTCTGCTGGGCATATCTGCAAACCTTTAGAAATTAATTTAGTGTGGGATGGAAGCCAAAATACAGTGCTGTTTATCAGACTCTGAACAATTCTAGGTGTAGTATCAACTTGTTAAATGTCACTGTCACAACTGATGGAAGTATTTCCTAGACCTGATTAGGATTTTGATTTCATCCTCTTTTTTCTTATCTTGATAGTTACTTGTATAATTTAATGATACAGTAAGTCTTTTTGCCATACTGATTGTGTATTTATTTTCTTCTAACATTGGTAGGAGTTTGAGCCACATTTTTTTTCATTTTCCTCATGCAACACATCTGTATTTACAGTTCTGGCCCAGTTAAGATCATGAACATGCTGTTAAGTCAGAGTTAAGCCAATAGGCTTGTTTACTGGCTTCATTGTTTAGGCTAGCAGGAAGGCTGAGGTCATGGCACACATAGAAAAGTAATCAGTGATACCAGTAAATTCCAGTTGAATCACAGAATGGTTGAGGTCAGAGGGGGCTTCTGGAGATTGTCTAATCCAAAACCGTGCTTAAGTGCAGGGCAACCTGGAACTGGTTGCTCAGTAATGTATCCAGTGTGAGTATATCACAGGATGGGGACTCTACAACCTCTCTGGGCAACCTGTGCCAGTGCTTGACCATCCTTGCATTACAATGCATTTTTCTTGCACTAAGCATCATTTCCTGTATTCCTATTTTTGCCCGTTTCTTTTGTCCTGTCTCGGGGCAAATGTGGAGGAGTCTAGCTTTTGTCATTGTTCATTTTCACTGATGCATGGCTGAACTGGGACAGCCCTAAACTTGGCTTGAATCATTGTGATTACCTGTGTCAAATTTTTTGTATGGAGAGGCTTAAAGCACTAAGATAAAGATCTATTTTTTTTCTAAGACCATATGGGAAATCAGTATTCTTAATGTTCCATTTGGTGTGATTTATTAGTGTTGCATTTTGGTGATTTTTCATTGTTTAAAATAAATTATCACTCATTTGATTAAAAATAAACAAACACTGGCTATATTGGAAGAAAGGTAAATTTCTGTTTCAGAGGAAGCAGCACCTTCTTACTGAACAAGCAGCTAGTTATAGTTTTCAGCTGGTGGGATAGAGGGGTATTTTACTCTCAGCAAGGAAGACATACAGCATGGAAAAGAGAACATCCAGATGTTTACTTCACAACATGGGGAAAAATCTTATTAATCTTGCCTGCCATACCAAAGGGTGAGAGCATTTTTCTCTGTTAAAGCTTGTGTAGCCTTCATGAGTTTATAATTGCCTACTCTGAGCAACGCGTGTGAAATCTCCTGTTTTGCAGTGGCAAACATTTCAATAAATCTCCTTGAACTATGAGCACAGCACAGTAGCAACAGAAACCCATCCTGGATTAATAAGAAGTGTTTTTGTTTATAGTTCTTCAGTGCTGAGCCATTTGTCCATTATGTACAAAATGGTAACAATTTGAAGCAGACTGGACTCAGAGACTGCAAGTGTCTGTTTCCAGAGCTCAGCCTTTTGATCTCTTGTATTTGGGGTCCTCTGTGATCTTCAGAAAAATCATATTGTCTAGACAACTATTTTGTGTGGCGTTATTAACTCTATCCCTACTCTCTACCCTTGTTCCTAGGCTATTACAGCAGTTCTTCAAGGCTTATCAAGCTATCACAGTGCTAGTTGTGTCCTCAAACAATTTAGGATATGTCAGTGCCTCTGTTATAAGTCATGGTTTTCAGGATGTCACTATGTTCTTTCTGCTCAAAAATATCGTGGACAAGGTATATTAGTAACAAGATTCAGCTTTAATTAATTTGTTCTAACAGAAAGCTCTTGATGACTTTGGCTTGGGTTCAAAGCTTGTGTGAATCCCATGGATTGCTGTGTTGCCTCAACCCAGCATGCAGCCCCAGCCTTCCATGCATTGTCTTTTCTCTGGAAGGCTTTGCATTATGGTGAAAAGATAAAAGGCTGCTGTGAGGGCTTTTCTCCTCTAAGTGCTTAGGTTATGAGAAACAGCCTTAGTTTCATTCCAACTAAATGTCAAATTTGAGGCCAGTTTAGTGGAAAATAAACAGTTCTGTTATTAAGACATTTAAACATGTTTTGCTGACTTAACCAGTTCGTGTTGTCTGCTAAAAGAAAAATATTTATTTGTGTAATTGTTCTTCTGTATCTGCAACAGCATTATGAATAAAATTTATGTATTTGCTTTTCAGATAAGTAGAAATCATGGCTTGATAATTACTTACAGAGGAAAAAGGAAAATTAGGTAGAAGTATCATGGTCTGCTTGTTTTAAGCCTGCAGATTTGTGTAGGGGCATGAGCCTTCACGTAAATAATTTTTGGGTGCCCTAATGGGATATGCGTACTTTGAGATGATTCTTCCCTGAAAAGAATAGGTACAGTCAGATTGTCCAAGAGCTAAGGCAACAGGACATTGCAGCTGTTGCACTGTAAGAAGTCTGCAGGCTTTGTGAAAGATAATTACAGTTCTTTTGGGAAGTAAAAATCCCCTCTCTTCAGCAGCTGCAGAATGTATGATTAGGTATCATGAGGCATTGCCTTGGATTATAACCAGTCTGATTGCTGAGCCTGAAAATCTGGTCCTTTAAACTGCCTGCTGTTTGATTATACCTCTGTGTCAGGATTTGGGATTAAAGCAAATGACTCCAAAGTGCAGAGGTACCAGAAGTAGGTTGAAAACAGCCTTACACTTCCACATTTTCCCTTGTGGCAGGTCAGGACTGTACATGCATGTGTTTAAGTGCTGAGGGGAGAGTGAAAACTTTCTGTTTATAAGGAAGTCAACAAAACTAGGCATTCCTTGAATATCTGCTCATCTGGGAGTGGTTGGGGAACTTTCATGAAGAGGATTGCCATGGGTGGCAGTGCTTAAGAGGGAGAAATGCTCAGATGCAAGGAGAAACTATATATCCTTGTCTTCCTTTTTTTGATCACTGTTTTTATGCCTTACAGCTTTTTTTGTGGACTCTAGGGGCAAAATCAGTGTTGATTTAGGCTAACTTAGGCTTTGCTGAAACTAGGAGAACTCATTCTATCCAGCAACATAGATAAAAAAATTAGTTAAGGTGGAACTTGGTATGAATGGATTTGGGTGATAAAGTAGCTGGAAATTGAACCAACTAGTCTGAGTCCATGGGTGTCCAGCTTGATGATATCCGCAAAGGAGACATGACTGGCATTGACAGTGTTTATTTCTATCCTTTGTGTATGAGTCACTGCCCACATCTTACTGGATTTGTCCCTGGGCCTTCTGTTGTATAGCCTGTCTTTTCAGGGGTTTTCTTTTTTTTCCCTTTTTCTCTTTTCTTTCTTTTTTTCTGATTTTTTTTCCTTTTCTAAAACATAGTAGTGTCTGTGAGTAGGTAGATAGATAAAACTGGTGGTATTTGTTGATGCTATGAGAAGCACTAGTGTGTCATCAATCCCTGAACAGTTTGTCATGTTCTCATGCTCAGACATGTCAGCATTGTTAAAGGCAGGGGATCATTGTCACCCAGGTTTGAAAGTCAAGAGTGGGTTAGTTGGTTGGTTGGTTGGTTGGTTATCTTAATTCCTTTGCAGAACTGGGTCTGGGTCACTTCCTTTGATTTTTAGGTTTCTTCTATGACAGAAGTGTGAGGATTGTTTGTTTTGTTTTAAATAATGTTGTAAAATGTTTGTTAGCAGCAAACATTTTTTCCTCTTAAACGTCTTAAAAAAAGTAAAATAAAGTAAGTATCCATTGTTTACTTGCCTGCCATATTAACACTTGCCTACTTGACCTGTGGGCTTAGGGTGGATGATGCTGGTAATATGTTCTGTTCCTGTGAATGGAGGCTGAGCAAGTGAGTCTAGCATTTCTGTCTTCTGAGTATTTGATTTCTTTGATCTCTTTAATATTTTTAATGTATTTTTCTTTTTTTATGAGTGGAGAATATAATACAGAATATTGCTTTGTGCAAAACTTTATTTTTGGAAAAATACAAATAGAAAAATATCTCATTCTCTTCAGTTCTAAAAAACCGCAACTTTCACATGTAGGAAATACCTACAAAGATGATTTAAAAGGTACTTTTCCCATCAGTGTGGAGTATTGGTTTTTTTTCCTGTTGCATTTGCACTTTTTATATCAATGTATTTATCAGGCAGCAATGACTTTGAAAGATGAAGCATTTTTCTTAGATCTTTCACTTAAGGAAAACAAAATATAAAACCAACAGGCATATGCTTCAACTTTTACATTCCAGTCACTCATGAAATGTATCCTTAAAAACCTGTTTCTAGTCCTGAGTGGATCTCTCTCAAAAAAGATAAATCTCTGTAAATTAAAATGATTTAATATTCAGTCCCTTTGAAGCATTTGCTAATTTACTTTGTGTTGACATAGTGCACAAGTGCTGTACCTTTTCATTCAATAGGTCTTTTATTCAAACATATTAACAGATTCCTCTGTGTGAGTTATTTTAAACTTCTCTTCCCATTACATAGGCTGCAGCTATTATGAGTTGCTCTTTTATGTACATCAGTGAAGGAATTGTTTACCCAAATGGTATTGATCACTTGTCTGTGAGCTATGGGAGTGATTGTCATAGAAAGACATTTTCTCTTGTCAAAAGAAATAAAAAACTGCTTCAAAACTTATTGAATGGAGCACTGGTCCAGGCTGTTTGGAAATAAAGCTGCTGCCTTCATGTACTGTGGACTTTCATGTATGGATAGATAATAGATAGTAATGGGAGGAGTGGAGATTTCTCCTGTATTCCTCATACAATTGAAATTCACATCTGAGTTAGGATGAAGATATTTAATTCTCTTAAGTTTTTCAGGCTAAAGGGTTGCTAAAATTTTCTTCTCAGCTTACATTTCCTCACGTGGTTTTTATTTTTTACTTTACAATATTTATTCTCTTCTAAAGAAATGCTTTCCTTAGTTGCATTTTGCCTTGCTCTCTGACATAAATTCTGATGCTTTTAGCAGTGTTTCTGCCTGAGTTGGAAAGAAAGAGGAAATTCACCAGCCTTCCGTGTCTGTTTTCCGTGTGATATAATGCCTTTTGTGGCAGGCATTGGCAAAGAACTGAGGCGCAGAAAACTGTGAAATACATGGAAATCCTAAAGCCATCATATAAAAAATTGAATATCTAAGTGTATGAAGCTCATGCAGCATATCATCCTACTACATATTTAACAGTTTTTCCTGAGTAGTAGGCAGCTAGCTTTGGAAAGGCCATGAATATTTAATTCTATGAGATGAAAAGTAGCTATGTAGCAAACATATAAGACCTTGTTTTGTTTTGTTTTGTTTATTGCTTTTATCTGTGTGTGTTTTGTTTTCATATGGATGAATCAGAGTTTCATCTCCCAAAAACCTTCTAAAATAATTCCCATCAACTTAGCACTCATTGCTGAGGCAGACCTCATCAGCTGGAGTTTCCCTTTGTGAAGATGTGAGCTAAGATGCAGAGCATGACTGTTTTTTTTAGTCTTGGGGCAGTTTGTGACAAAAAAAAAAAAGGGAGTTCTGAAACTATAATGCTGAATTTCAATATTAAAATACAGTTTGAAACTTTTTTGCTGCGGGGAACTGTAATGTTCTGTAGCTTTCTGAACTGAGGGGAGAAGCAGAAACCTGGGATGTTGGCAAGTGGTTTTTTTGACAGCAGCAAGCTGGAGAAAACTGAGCTGTCCTATATGAGCTGTTTATCCTGGTTCTGGTGTTCAGGCTGTTGTAGTTCTGCTAGAATAAATATTGAAAAGAAACATGATTTACAGGTAGAAATAATATTTTTGTTAAATCAGAAGGCATAGAGGGAAGAAATAGGAAAGGCTTTGGCTGTGTAAGCCCTTGTCAGATGAGAAACAGTAAAAAGAGAGACAGTAGGTTGATAACAATTGCTATGAATTTAATTATGTAGATCATCTAGACAAGTCAGAGAATTCTTCCTACCTGTGGTGCAGAGTGCTGTTGTGATGGATCATATTGTTTGATCTGGAGGAGGAAAGCCTTAGGCTGGTAAAATTTGCTGACATACAGATTTTCTTTCAAGTCTATAGGTATGTTAGGGGGAATGCATGATCATTTTTGTCTGGGAAATTACTTTGTCACTATGCTAGAATTTATTTTACTGCTTGTTGACAGGCATCTGTTCAAATTACTGTAATGCAGTTTTAAAATACTCTTGTATGTCTTTTTTCTCCCCAAGGACTATTGATTCTGTTGCACTCTGCCCTCATTTTTTTGAAAAAAGTTTTTCTTTCTTCCCTCTGTCCCTCCCTCCCCCCATCACTCTGCTTAGCTTACATCTCAGTCTCATTTTTCTTTGTTAATCAGAGTTCTCTTTTCTGTGGCATGATATCAGGGAAGGTAACTGAACATGCCAGTACAAGTTCCCCAGATGTCAAGTCACATGCATGGTATCTAGAACAGAATGATTGCTCAGAAATCATAAAGAAATGATCTGTATGCATTGTTGTTGGAGGCAGAGAAAAGGAAACCCTTCAGCAGCTGCCAACATTTATTTAGTGCAGATGCTGAAACCAGGCAATCATTCTGCAGCTGTAGTTCTGAGGTGGCCAGGAGATCTTCTGTAAGGGGCCAGCAACTTAATAAATGTCTTTTAAAAAGAATGGAAGAGCTAGTAACTGGTATCAAATTCCAAAGTGGTCCCTTGGAGCAGAACACATGCAGTAGGACAGCCAAGAGCACCTGTGCATTTCATGGCCGTCGAAGGGGGCAGGAATCAATGGAAGAGACAGTTTATACCAGCTGAAGATTTGTCATCAGTTGGTGTTTTATTTCTGTAAATCCTAAAATGTACAATAGTATTCTAAGTGTGTTATCCCTTAAAAGGGGGAAGCCAAAACACGCAGAAAATATGTACAATATCCGTAGCTCCTCATTTGAAGCTGAGGATTTGAAACACTATTTAGTGTATGCTTAAGAAAAGTTCAGGATAGTTTGTGCCTGTGCCTTGTGTGTAATAAAATGTGTCTGTTTAAACAGACAGAGTTGGAGGAGAGAAGAGAAGGTTTTGTGACAGCCTGTTGGAAAGATAGTGTATTGTTGAACTGTATTTGGAACAGGAAACTCACTGAACCTGCTGCCTTTCTTCCAATTTGCATAGCCTAAAAAGAAGACTGTACAAATGGGCCTGCACCTGCCTCCCTTGAAGGGACCTTTGCTTCGAAGATCTATCAGGAAAGATGAGCATTGCAATTAGAAAGATACAAAGCTACTACATATTCCCATTTGCACTCTCACCCTTTTTTTTTTTGTATTTTTTTGCCCTGTGTGTGTGCCTACCTTTCATGTAAGGGTGGTCATGAGGATTAAATACTCTGTCATAGTATTGCAAGGTAGGCAGGAACTCCTCAAGTCCTTCTGCAGTTTTTCAAGTCCTCATTGCTTTTCTTTTTGCACAGAAGCTTGAAACTATTGCAAATCTTCAAAGCCTTTAGGCTTTTTCTTCAGCATATGTTTATACCAGTAGAGTACCATTGAGTATTACTCCATTACATTCATGCCCCCTAATCAACACTGTCTCTGAAGGTAAGACAGATGGAATTTGTTTGCTCATGAATTATGCAAAATTATAGTTTATTAAGTTCTTGCATTTTAATTGACAAATGAGCCAATGCCTGTGTGGGTGGGCTGGGTACTACACAGTGTGTAGCTGTATAGATGGACTCCAATTGCTTCAATTTGCTAACTATGCTTTCAAGTACACCTGTTCTTCATTGTGGTTTTCAGCTGGAAAATCTGCCACCTAGAATCGGACTAGGTTTGGAACAACAACAAAAAAAGAATGGCTATAAATTTAGGTCAAAACCCTTTTTTTCTCAGCTGAAAGAAAGCACTTTTTCATGGAAATTGATAACAGAAACAACTATTTGTTGAGAAATATAGGTATAATTAGAAAGCAGGGTTTCATATTGCATGCTAATGGATGATGAAAGAAGAAAATGAGAGAAATAAGTGAAGTGTATTGGCACCACTTTAAATTTTGCAGATTGTATTGAGTCAGAACCCATTTTGGCTTGAAATGGCAGTTTGTTGAAATTCCATTTTTTTATATTCCAAAAGACAGAATATGAAGCTCCAGTGCCTTTTTTTGATTTAAAGGGAATGAACTGGAAAAGATAGGAGGCAGCAGATGACAGGTGTGTTATTTGGCTGTTGCCTAACTTGATTTACTTTACACACAGACAGGAGATGTGCATCTTTTTTATAGCTGGACAAAGTTTGATTTTTAAAAGTCATCTTCAGTTTTGGTTTTGAAAGACACTGCACCAACCCAATTTCAATGTAGTAACCCCAAAGTACAAGAAACTGAAGTACAAGAAACTCTATTACAGAATCTCTGGCAGTGTAGCAAAAGGCAGTAATTAAGATGGCAGAATGAATCTGTTAAATTACTTTGAGTATTCTTGTAAACATGAAGAGTTAACAGCCATGTAAACTTAATGTTAAGAACCAGTATGTAAAGAGAAACAGGAATAGTAGCTATCAGCAAATTAATGTTTAGTGGTTACTTTTATAGATCCTCTTCTTCATGGTGTAGGAGAGTCAGAAATGAAAAAGATGAGCTAAAGTAAGCTTTTATATGCACTGGTGCCAGTTCATTGACCTCGGCGTGATTGCAGAGCTGTAGCAAATGCTGAAATGTGGCTGTTAGGAGGGAGCCTGAATGATAAACCATTTTCTCCACTGCTAAGGGCAAAAGCAGATGCCCTTTCCTGCAGACATCAAAGACAATGTTAACAGTTACCTGTGTATTATCACCAGGATAGAGGTTATTATGACTGAAGAATAATAGTCAAAAGGAAGAATAATTTATCTGTTTGTCATCCAGGTCTTACAAAATGCTTTATGAAGGTATTTAGAGCTAAGATTAAAAGCTTTGCTTTGAAATGAAATGAAGATGCTTACACAGGTTTGTTTTTTTTTTTTTTCTGTGGGACTGATAAGCCACAGGAGAGGACAAGTAACAGGCAGCTTGCAGAAGACTTGTAAAACAGAGCCACTCTGGTAGCTCCCAATGTAGTCACGGGTATCTTTTTCCTAATTCTCCAGTCACTACTTTGTAGTGATTACTATTTCCTGTTGCTATTTTTATGCCAGGGAGAGTGATTTTAGGTGTTGATTTTGGGGATTTGAAATATTTTCCCCCCTTTAAAAGGGGAGTATTTTACTGCTGATACTGCATGATGCATAAATGATGAGCACTGATGACAGCTGCTCACTCACATTTGTCATCATTATGTAAACTGCCATCTGCCAGAAATGGGCTCTGTCCGAATAAAAAGCAGAGGAGCTCAGCTGAATATCAACCGCTAGGCTGGGCCGAGCTTTGGCAGAGCTGGAAAGATCGTCTGGTCATAGATGCAGCTTCTTCTTTTTGTGACTGGCTTTCAGACAAAATTGGTGCACCTTGGCTGGGCAATTTGCATGCCTTGCTTCTGGTGCTGTGCTCCCAAATGAACATTCAGCAGTGAAGAACAAAGCTGATGATCTAAATTGTTTCAAACATTGCCACTGACCATGGTGGCCTTTATACCATGTTCACTGTACATCAGTGCTATATTTGGGAGAAACGTTGGATGACCTGGTTATTGCTTTTCCAACAGTACAGCTCTAAAATTCTGCAAATAAGTAATGAAAGCATCCTGTGGCCAGAATAGAAGGAAAAGTAATGACTAATCTGAGACAGGACAAAAGAACTGCGTTTTTCCTTTGCAATATAGTGTAGTTTGGAAACAAGCTAGAGTAATTTTTGTCCAGTTAGTAAGAGATTATGCATGAGAAAATTCCAGCTAAATATATTTTTAAAAATCCCACTGAGAGTTATAAATTTTTGTAGAATCAGCACAAGTTGGCAACCCAATCAGCACAAGTGACACGCATCTACAAGAAGAGCTGGAAAGATGATCTGAGGAATGACAGGCCTGTCAGCCTGACCTCAGTGCCAGGGGAGGTCATGGAGCAGATCATCTTGAGTGCCATCACATGGCATGTGTAGGACGAGGGGATCAGGCCCAGCCAGCAAGGGTGTATGAAAGGCAGGTCCTGCTTGGCCCACCTGATCTTCTATGACAAAGTGACCCAGTGAATGGATGAGGGGAAGGTTGTGGATGTTGTCAACCTGGACTTTACTAAAGCCTTTGACAGCATCTCCCACAGCGTCCTTCTGGAGAAATGGATTGCTCATGGCTCGGGCAGGTGCACTGTTTGCTGGGTAAAAAACTGGCTGGATGGACAAGCTGAGGGAGTAGTGGTGAATTGAGATACACCCAGCTGGTGCTAGTGGAGTTGCCCAGGGCTCAGTGTTGGGGTCAGAACTGTTTAATATCTTTATGGATGATCTGGATGAGGGGATCAAGTGCATCCGCAGTCACTTTGCAGACAC
Source organism: Corvus cornix cornix (assembly GCF_000738735.6). Lineage (NCBI taxonomy): Eukaryota > Metazoa > Chordata > Aves > Passeriformes > Corvidae > Corvus > Corvus cornix. The sequence continues at coordinate 36,792,429 of NC_047057.1, read as the reverse complement.
CAAGTTGGGTGGGAGTGTTGATCTGCTGCAGGAGGGTCTGCAGGTGGGGCGAGGCCAGTTGCATGAGGCTTGAGCAGGAGAAGTGCCAAGTCTTGCTCTTGGGCCACAACAACCCCATGCAGCAAACAGGCCTGGGGCAAAGCGACTGGAAACAGGCCTGGTGGGAAATGACTTGGGTGTGTTGGTCAACAGCAGCTGAACAGCAGTGTACCCAGGTGGCCAAAAAATCCAATAGCGTTGAGGCTTTGTCAGAAATAGTGCGGCCAGCAGGACCATGGCCGTGATTGTCCCCTTGTACTTGGCACTGCTGAGGCCACACATTGAGTTGGTGTCCAGTTTTGGGCTGCTCACTATAAGAAAGGCTTTGAGGTGCAGGAGCATGTCCAGAGAAGGACAGCAGAGCTGGTGAAGGGTCTGGAACACAAGTCTGATGAGGAGCAGCTGAGAGAATGGGGGTTGTTTAGCCTGGAGAAAAGGATGTTCTGCTCTCTGCAACTACCTGAAAGGAGGTTGTATCCAGGTGGGAGTTGGTCTCTCCTCTAGGCAACCAATGATAGAATGAGAGGAAATGGCCTCTAGTTGTGCCAGGGGAGATTAAGATTGGGTATTAGGAAAAATTCCTTCACCAGAAGGGTTGTTAAGCATTGGAAACAGCTGCCTGAGGAAGTGGTTAAGTCACCATCCCTGGAGGCATTTAAAAGAGGTGTAGTTGTGGCATTTAGGGACATGTTTTAGTGGTGAACTCAACAATATTAGGTTAATGGTTGGACTCAATGATCTTAGAGGTTTTTTCCAACCTAAATGGTTCTATGATTCTAATCTCTTTGCTGTTTAAGTGCTTTTCTTCAGGTTTATCTCCTTGTTTTTAAGTTGCAGCTGTTTGCAGTAATCTAAATCCAGCAGGGTAATATTCCACATTGGCCAGTATGCAGTAATACTGTAGTGATCAACAGCTGAGACATTTCCTACAGCAAAAGGATTTTGTTTTGTTCACAAGCATTAGGTTTCTGTAATGTTCAAAATTTTCTGTCAAAATTACTGGTTGACTGAGTTGTGATTAAAAAATAATATTGAAACTTCAGTTTTCCTTATATCCTCTGAGTAAGAGTCATCACAGAGCAATGATGCCTGCCTGAAAAGAGCTGCAGCACAGTGCTTAAACAGAGCAGGAGACAAGCAAGGGCTGAATTTTGTGTACTTGAGAGGTTTACTGCTCTGTGTTGACAGTGACACAATATAATACATCCTTCTCTTCATCACAGGCCATTTAAAATGTGATTAGTGCATTTAGTCAAAACGTAAATATAAATAGAAAACAACCATGCATATAAAAATGTTTGTTGTGTGTAGATTTTCCCCATGAGCAATAAATTAGCCAGTAAGAGGTTAGTGCAGTTTTGTGATGTTTATTAGCTACTGTGGCACATTGTACTTTAGGAAAAAAACACCTCTATTCAATTTTATGAAGCGGTAGAAGAACCTTTATTTGAACAGTTTGTGACTACGTGGCCCAGATGATGGGTGCAGGGAACAGTAAATTTAACTTTTAGTTTAACTTTGCTTCATCAAATGCTCACCACATCAGAAATAAAAATGGTTTTTGCTGCAGTTTACACTTGATCCCTCTTATCCGAGAGAGCAGATTTTGCATTAAGGAGTTTGGGAATACAAGGACACCAGTTCAGGGTCTGCAGAGTTTGCCCTCTGGAGCAGAGCTCAACAAATGATTTGCTGTGGTGCACACAGTCAGGTAGCACCCAGTATCAACACACAGCACGTCCAGTCTGTACACTGTAAACACTTCAGTACCACACACCAGCAAACAGCTACAGATTTTTCCCCAAGCCTGGACTCCTTAACCTCTCTGTTTCTAACAGTGACACAGTCTTCCTTGTTCATGCCTGCATTATTTATGTTTTGCTGGCAAACCTTTCTTCTGGTTCTTCTTAATCCACCTTGAAACATCCACTTTTTTTCCTCCTCTTTTGCCTTTGCTAGGAGGCAGAAAGCTACAGGTCAGCTATGTTTTCTTTTTCTGTATTTAATGCAAACCTCTTTTGCTGCTTTCCAGACTCAGGAAGTCAACTTCAGGCATCAAGACCACCTGTATTCTTCTGCTGGTGACTTGGCTTTAATGATAAATATATCCACCCCATCTTATTGGGAGTGATACAATATTCAGTAGTCTATGGCTGTCTATACTGTAATGCCTAAGCTTTGAACTCTCTTTAGTCATATTAGCTTGGGGCTTAAGTTCATGCTCAGCCTCAAATTCTGTACTGTCTTTGTTTATTCAGTTTGTTTCAAGAGATGTAGCCCTCTAATCTTGACATGAGAAAAGAGCCAAACTTCTAATGGTTTTCCCTGGTTGGTACTGGTTGAAGGAGGACCTTCAACCAAAACATAGGCTCAATGATTTAGACTTAGATCTTCCTAAAGTGTGCAGAGTATTTCTAGCCTGTTCAAAGCCTTTTTCACTTGCTATTTGCAAGGGACTTAGGATAAAAAAAGGTGGATGAAATATCTGAAATAGATGTGTGAACCATTCTGCTAATGGTAAAGCTGTCCTTGTGTGCCAGATACAGAATACCTTCATTCCAAGTGATTTTTCCGCATTTATAGTTAGAACAATTTATATTTCCAGTACTTTTATAGTATTTAAAATGAACCTGTTCTGTTCCAACAGTTACAGTGGAACAGCTTCTTCTTTTCTGTTGAGTTTGTTTTCTTCTTGTTCTTTTCCCTCTTAATTTTCACCTGAGAAATGAGTCACAGGATTTGTTAAATCTTTCTGTAATATGACACATTTGGTCTGATTCTAAGAAATTTTTAATTGTGCATTTGCTTTTGAGATAAAATAAGCAAGGAGAAAACGGAAAACTGCTTTGCGGAAATGAACCTTATTACAGCTTTCAGGAAATGACACTGTAATTAAAGCTGAGACAGATATTTTATTCAAATCCTTTCTCTTCAGCTGTGCATAGCATGTTGAAAATAATGTTGTGATAATTTATCATGTTGATGCTCTTTAATGGACAGTTTGTGAAGAGAATTTGTACTTAATTCTGAGAGAGAAAATAGAGTATTTCTCTGTATATTTAGGCTTGGTTGAACTTTTGTAGAAAGTAACTTGGAAGCTGGCTTTAACTTTCTATTTTGCCTCAAACTCAATGTATAATGTTTCCATGGATGTTCCTGTACAGTGGAATTCTGCCTTCTCTCAAGAGCCATAAAATTGGAGTTTGGGTTTTGACATCAGTACATACGATATTTTCTAATGATGAATGATTTACTTTTGCCAGAGTAAAAGTGGAAAGGGAAAAAACAAAGAAAAAAACCCCCAAAATAGATACAATTGACTAGTTCTTGCATTGCACCTGTTGCTGTACCATGTGGAGGCTTTTCTGATTTCAGATTTTGGGGGGAAAAAATAATAAAAAAAAGATATGAGCAAATACTAGCAAAATTGCTCTCATTTTCTCCCATCTCAGCCATGATATGTACTATTGAGCTGAAAAAGTCACGAGGTCAGACCCTTTCTTTGCTTGGAAAGAGGAGTCTCTCTCTTCTGTCTTTCTTTTACAGTTCAGTTCCAGTAAGTCAATTAGATGTCAGTTTTCATTTTCAGAGCTTTTCCACCCCTCTTAAAACCAGCAATATATATTTTTCCAATTAGGAAAAAAAATATAGAATAGACAGACAAAATATTGAAGAACTTAAGACTGACTCAGACATGTTCTATAATTAGCTCCTTCCCTTTTTCTGGTCCACAATGCCTCATTTTCATTTTTCTGTATTTTCTTATTGCAGCATTTTTTAATGCCTTCTTTTTGTTTACCAGCAAACACTATAGTTTTTCGGAGCACAGAGAATCATTTCAGTTTCTTTGAACACAATGAGATCCAAAACAACTCATAGCTGTAGCCTGCAGTTAGATTGTCTGTTATTTTTTAATTTTAATTCCATTTTTTCAGTTGCTTATATTTTTGTCAAAATCACTCCATACCAGTAAGCACTAAACTAGTTTGCAGTGCACAGACGGCAAATTTTATCAAGCATATTAGTTTCCCTGGCATAGGAGAACTGTGTTTTAAAAGGTTTATGCTTACATGAGGAACCCAGGTTATATTCATGAAATAGAACAAATTTCATATATACATACAAAAATACACAGTAGTTGCAAAGATGGAAATATAAATATTTGAGGAATCTAGATTTTTTTAAAAGAAGTGTGAATTTTGTGATAGTAAGTAAGAGGTTACTCTTTTTCGACAAGAAGAGTAAGAAATGTTATTTTCAGTTTTCTTTGTTGGTGTAGGGTCAGGATTTCCAACTATGGAAAGCGTATAAGGTCTTCAAAGTGGCTTGGAAAAACTGCTTAAGTAGATAAGTGATATCTCATATTAAGTTTGAAAACCTTTGATACAAGCTGTGTGGATAAACTAAAATCCTTTCAGGTGAGGGGAAGGGTGACTTTCTGCCCTGTCTCCTGAATCCATTCAGAGAGTTTGACTATGAGCTTTTGACTGTGAAAATTCATGGTATATAGTCAGATATAGAGGTAAAGTAGGGAAACAACCTTTTTTTTTTTTTCCTTTATGGCAATCTTATCTTTTAAAAAAGATAATTTTTGTTAGCAACAGGAAAAATGACAGACAACCACCACAAAATATTACACAGTTTAAGATCTCAAATGGGTGGAACAATTGTCTAAAAAATAAAAAATCTACTCCTGCTTCAGCTTTAGTTATCTTTTCTGAGAATATTTTCACAGATGCTTTTCGAGGAAAGCTTCCCCAGTACAGGTGATGAGCTGGAGAGGAAGACCTGACCAGCAACTCTTAACAAGCTCAGATTAGGAAAAGGGTAAGCTCCTGTCATCTTGATTGGTAAGATGAAATTTGTTAAGTTGTTCTAAAAAAGCCTGTGCATAGCAGCAGATAACTTATTTTCAGTTTTCAGTTTTGGAGATACACTGAGATTTGTAAGATTGTTCAGAAATAACTGTTAATAGTGCCATGCACCAAAAAGGTCTGTGATGCTTCAAAGGGATGCACAAACCCTAGAGGGATGCTCAGAGTTACTGCTGTGTGTGATTGCAGAAGAAAGTAATGAGGCTTGCGCACTTCAAAAGTCAGGGCATGCAAAAGTTCAAGCAGCCCAAGAAAATTCTCCTCCCCACTTCTGCTTGCTCATTATAGTGCATATAATTGCTCAATCAGTTTCATTTCTTTGGAGCATCTCCTTTAGCAGTTAAGAGATTTGATGATCTAAGTATGAATGGAGTTCTTAAATTATGTTTTTTGTTATTGAGCTTTTTGGCCAAGTAGAAACGCAGATTTTTTGTTTCATTACTGCTGCTTTGCCCTTAGAATCAATTATTTTTAACCATGATCTGGTCTATTAAAGATCTCTCCTGTGTATCAAAGCAAGATGCTGTTTTCAGATGTCTATATGGTGCATAATTTACTGGGTTTTTGTCTGTGGGTAGCATTTATATATACCCTATAGCTGAAAGAAAAATGGCACATGAAAAGTACCCTGTCTGCCAATATTTAATCTCATCTATGAAAAAGATTTTATTTCCATACAGAAAAGAAACATATTTCTTTAAAAAACATAAGACTAATTTGTAGGGCGAGTCTTAACTTCATGTGTTCAGAAAAATGACTCTAGAGTGATGCAGACACATAAAGGTTTAAACCTGGCACAGTTTAAGCCCTTTCTGGGGTGTATAAAGGAAGGTGAAAACATACTAATCAGTATTGTTAGAGATTTGTGCTGTAAGTAACAGTAAAAACAACATCAAAACCAATGATAATAATGATGGTGATACTACTTACTACTACTACTACTACTACTACTACTACTACTATCACTTTTGTGTTTTCAGTGAGAACACCCAGCCTCATTTAATATACGGGTCAATCTTTGCCTTTAGTTGCAGTGGTGACAGGCCACATATAGAAGTGTTCTGAGTTTGAAGACTGAGGTCTTGTCTCTAGCAAAATAAAATTAATCCCTTAAATGTGACCTCAAAAAAACCCAAGACTGCGCTGCACTGTCTTTATCCCTACAGAGTCAGGTGGTTTCAGTGTAATGGCTTCAAATAAGTGCTTTTTGACATTTGCATTTCTTGCAGAGCACTTTACATAAAGGCAATAGCTGGGTTAAAAATACTACTCTAAAGGATTTTTATGATAAGGCAAAATAGTCTAAATAAATTTATATTGACTGATTGAACTTTAGACAGAAGTGGTAGGTGAAATTTGGTAGATTTGATCTGTTCTAATTACCTCTAGATTTAGTTATTGCTGACTTACTAGTTAGTAAAGACATACAGTAATGTCAAATCTGCAAATACAAGCTATATTAAAATATTTGAATTTATGTTCATAACCTATTCTATTCCCCTCCACACTGAGACAATTTACTTCCAATCACTGAATCGTGAGGTTTTGATGAGGTTACTGCACTTCAGGCTAATTTTAAAATTTCAAATAGTTGTGTTGGCTTTTACTCCTGTCTCCCTAAACAGAGAAATGCTAAAGCTAGTGGTGAACTGGGATGTTAACAGTGAAAGAGAGATATGGCAGATTTTGAAAATGCTGGTATTTATATAAGGAAAAGGAAATGGCTTATAAGTAAAACAAAGAAATAAGAATCAGGCATGGTCTTTATTTGCAGCTCTAGCAGAAGATTTAAGAAGACATTTAATATTTTTGCATGTTTTTGTTTCCATGTCTGTAAAATGGCATGATAAAGGTGTACAGGAAAGCTCAGCTAATTCAAGGCAGCATAGTTTTTAGAGACCTGTGGATGTGTCAGATGAAAACAACTGCAATTTTTTTTCAACATGAGAATTTACCTTATTTAAATTGACTTGATTACCATGCTACTTACTTTTTTATCTAGAGCATAAAGCTATTGAGTAGCTCATTTTTGTAAGTCATGGCTTTTATAAGTCCTACAAAATAGTGGAAAAACTAGAAATTAATCTCATTTTCATGTCATGCAAGAGAGACCAGTTTGAAAGTCTATATTTAGTTCATTCCAACTCTGAAAGAATGAGGAATTCCTACCAGAAATTTGCATCAGCAATAATTTTCAGGCATTATCTAAAAAAAAAAGGAAATTATTATTGATTTCAGATAAAGTAAAATTTGAAAATACTGATAGCTTGAACTCAAAAATCTCATTTGGAAACCCCTGAATTAACTGACTTTCACAGGTTCTTAATGAATAGTCTGTCCTTCCTTGCTATCCTACCTACTTGATTTTGGAAATGCTTTTAGAGTTCTCCAGAAATCCTATTGTTTGGGCTAATAGGGAGCTGAAGTTCTTTGGAAGTACTTTGGTTGAGAAGATTGAAAAAAAGTGTTTGGCTTTGACATTTGGATCTGATTTAATTTCACATTAGAGCAGAAGGTGAAAAGTAAATATCCTTCAATACAACTGTCTTCAATTAATCATATTTTTCTACTGGAAAGCAACTTTATATTTTAAAACATCTATCCCATTAGGATTGAGCAAACCATTGGTTTTTATTTATTCTGGGTTAGAACATTTATTGTCCCATGGTGAAATATTTAAGAGCCAGGCTTTGCAAATGAAACAAACAGCTAAAAATAAGTGAATAATGAATTAATCAGATGCATGTTACTTACTAAAGTGTCTCTAAGGATTTATTGCCTTAGTGAAAAGAAAATTAAATACTCTGTATATTTTTCTGGTGAAAAATCAGTCATCAGGAAGATACTGACTTTGCCATGAGTAACCTTTCTGGGAATAAATGCAGAGAAGAAAAATATGAAACCAAATTAGTTCTTCATCTAAGAAAAAAAAGTGCAAGTACCAGGATTAACCTTCTTTTAATTAAATGATAAGCTTTTATCAAGTTAGATGAGCACCGTATATTTGAAAATTTTATTCCTAACATATTATTATTGTTAGTAATTTTGCTGTGCTAAGAAATACGGATACATAAAGCAGGTGAAAGGAGGAAGTTATTTGAGATCCAGAAAGGAAACTCTTCTAATGTTTCTTTTCAAGTTTGCAAGAACTCAAGGGACTTGTTTGCAAGGTATTATATAAGAAAGAGGAATGAGCAACCTTTCAAAGTGCAGGCCTTCTGAAAACAAAATCAGTGTAGATTTCAAAGACAAGTAGTAGCCAAATTAGTTCCACCTTTTCCTCCTGTACTCAGCACTGGTGAGGCTGCATCTCGAGTTCTGTGTTCTGTTTTGGGCTGCTCACTATAAGAAAGACACTGAGGTGCTGGAACGAGTCCAGAGAAGGGCAACAGAGCTGGTGAAGGGTCTGGAGCACAAGTCTGATGAGGAGCTGCTGAGGGAGCTGGGGTTGTTTAGCCTGGAGAAAAGGAGGCTCAGGGGAGATCTTGGTGCTCTCTGCAACTACCTGAAAGGAGGTTGTAGCAAGCGGGAGTTGGTCTCTCCTCTAGGCAACCAGTGGTAGAATGAGAGGAAATGGCCTCAAGTTGCGCCAGAGGAGGTTTGGATTGGATATTAGGAAAAAGTTTTTTCAATGAATGAGTTGTCAAGCACTGGAACAGGTGGCCCAGTGAGGTGATTGAGTCACCATCCCTGGAGGCATTTAAAAGAGGTGTAGATGTGGCACTTGAGGACATGATTTGTTGGTGGACTTGGCAGTACTGGGTTAGTGGTTGGACTCAATGATCTTAGAGGTCTTTTCCTACCTAAATTGTTCTATGATTCTATATTGTACCTTTATACAAAAACGGATGCCTCCCTCATGCCTGGCTGTAACTTTGAATGAGTTGTATGTTATACAGTCCACACCTCCTAAAGTGTGTAGAATAGGAATGATAGAAATCAATCAGTCCAGTGAATTGGCCCAGTTTCATGGTGATAATCAGAGCAAATGTGCCAATCTTTTTTTTTTTTTTTTTTTTATTTGAGGAAAGATGTGATTTTGATTATTAATCTCTGTTGAGCCACTAATCTTAGTCCTTCACGAGGCATCCCTACACATCTGTAGTTTTGTATATCTCCACATTATCAACTCTTAAAGAAAACATTGATCAAATATATCTGAGGCTTTTCCCTAGCTACTTGTTTTATTAACGTCTTATTAACTTTACTTGTTAGTTCTTACACTTTTTGCATGACAACTTCAAAAGCTATTTCACAGTCCTTCCCAGATAAAAGTGATTGCTTCATAGATGCAAAAAGCTGTCTTCTCAGAGCTAAGTTGCTCACTGCAACTAAATCAGAATCAAGTAAGAAATCACAGTGTAAGTAATAGGATAAAGATGGTGGTTTGTGTAGCTCTATGACTTAATAAATTACAATATTTCATTGTCTCTGTTCCTTCCACTCTTAGAATCCTGGACATTTGTTTCATTTATGTAAAAATTAGTTGGAATAAATGATTTACTTTCTTCTTACTTAAATCTAACTATGCAAAAGATGGAAATGTCTTAAAAATTGAGACAAGAAAAAATTTAGTTCCTCAAACTTTGGCTTTAAAAATGTTTATTTCTGTACCCTTTAGTAGTGACTTCAGAAAAGAATCATAATAAGTAAACTTCAAGTTGGCTTTTCAAATGGGAATTTGAAAAGTTATAGTTCCTGAAAAAAAAAAAGGGGGTTCTTTGCACATAGAAATCTTTGTTTTGACATAAATGTCTTTGTCTGACTAGAATTTATTTGCTAGTAATATGTGGTTTCTTATATGGCTTTTTCTTTTGAAAGCAATGACTTAAATGGAAAATCATGCAAGTTAAAATGCTTTCTAGAGACCCTGGCCTTAAAAATGGTAGTTATGAAGTGCAGGTTAAACCATACCGATTTTATATTGTGTTACTTAAAACTTAGAAGACTACGCAGGCAGAAAGATTTGAAACACAATATGCATCATCTAGTATGAATATGTATGGAAAATTAACCAAATGATAATCTAAATCATAGACAGTTACCTGTAGTTACATTTTTTGATGTATCTCTAGAGAAATTTAGAAGAAATCAATCAAGATTTTCAGCTTTCTCATAAAGCTTTTTTCCCTCCAGTATATAAATGCAAAAAGTAAGAGGCAGATATCTGGGTGACAGCTATTGGAAATAGAATGCAAGAATTTTTTTATGAATGGGAGTAGGATTATTCTTAGCAATTTATGTCAGCCTTGTAAAACATCTTTTGCCTACTCTGTCAGAACTACAGTAACAGATTCATGCTGAGCTTGAAAGACATCTGGGCTTTCAATTATCTTTCTTCCTTTTTGTTCCTAATGGATTGAACAACGTATGATGCTATCTCAGTAAATAAGGTTGTTACCTATGCTGGAGAGCCAGTGATTTCACCATGTTTCTGTTAGCCTCATGGGGAAACAGGATGTGTCTGGCTTCTTGAAGTGCCAGCAGCTTGGCTTCTGAAGGGAGTTACCAGCTCTCCTGGGTTCTCCAAGATGAAGATTCATCTTAGGAAACAAACTGAATTGTTTGTAGTACCTCTGAAACCCATGAAACCTTTCAGAAAGAACTTCCCTGAGAAAGTCCTCTGCTCACTTTGAGTAGGTCCCAATAGAGTCCTGTACAGGATGTGGTGTAGTTGTACCCGACCAGTAAGCCAAGCATAAACAGGCTTTATATTAGAGTCTGTGCTTGTGCTTGAGTGGGAAACAGTGCTTAGTCACGTAGATGAAAGTCTGGAAACTTACTCATTTTAATTATGCTTTCCAGAATTTCTCTTGTAGGTATTGAATTACTAATTTCTCATTTTACATGGCTTGTGGTAGGGAACCATGCACAATTTCTTCTTGCAGTGGTATAAGTTGTCCAGTGTTGAGCATGTGGGTCACTGACCTGTTACTATTCATACTGGTGGTGGAAATGATCAATGAGTAAACCATTCTCTTTGCCTGGTCTAATCCATCGAAACATTATTTGTCTGTATTTAGCTAGTGTCTGCACTCTCTCACTGTGGTCTGTGAAAAGAGTTTCCAAAGGATAAGATGAATCTCCTTCCTGAGATGTTGTCTCTCTCCACAGACAGTAAAAGAGTAATTTTGCTCTTGGTTCCTCATCTAGCATTCCTCATCCAGCGTATTACTTTCCTGAAGGCATCCATAGTTAAGAATGATGTTTGACAAAAGTATTTGTGTTTCTCCTAAGGTACTGATTTTTTCCTTGTATTATGTGCAACCAGATTTATACTCAAACAGCCAAGGGTATATATTAGCCCTACCTGGATTTATACCATGAAAAATACGACCTTTAGTATCTTCGTTCCTACTTCTGATTTGAGCTTGGGTGTTGTGGTACTTCGGGTTCTTTGACCCAAGTCCATCCTGTTCCCTAGTACAACCCTACCTGCGAACCTATCCAGGCTAGAAGGTCAGTCACTCAGGTGTGTGCATGACTCCTTAGCTGGAAGAACTTGATGTGTTTTCCACCTGAGATTTAGACCCTGTTCATTCAAAATGGAGCCTATTTGCAGCAATTAGGCTTTTTCCCATGGCTTCTTAGAAGCCTGTTAAGTGCTAGTCATTCCAGCTGCTGCTAGCCCTCTCTGCAGCTACTTCCCTTTTTTGTTTAACTCTGGTTTTCTGTCTTGAGGAAACCTTCCAGAGGAGGAAAAAGAGAGAACTGTTTTGTATCTGGGTCTTCACTACAGTTTCAGGAAAAGTCAAAGCAAATTCCTGGACCCATTTTCAGAAAAATTCCCAGCTCCATGTTCAGCCACACAGTGTGAAGGAGCCTTTTATTCAGGTGGGAGTGACTCCTTTAAAACACTGTTAAGCCTATAAACCAAACTCGATTAATTTTTTCTTTTGAAAGAAGTTTTGGTTAGGATTTACTTTTATGAAACTTTCCCGAGGGCTGATATTTAGTTGAACTGCAGTCTACTGCGAAAGGGGACAACTGAGTGCTCTCTTGAAGCCCCTTTAGCAAATGTTAATTGTCTACACTACATAAGGACAGTAAGTGCTAGAGGAAAGATGCTGCCTGCAACCTTGTGGTAAATAATCAAAGATTGACTAGAACACAAGGAAGGTAACCCTTGGCTAAAGTTAGACTCAAAGTGAGATGTTGCCTGTGAAAATCTAAGCTTAAAGCAAAACCACATGATGTTTGGGGATTTCTGCTAGCTAGAAAAATCTTTCTAATAAGAAAACAAGGACTGGCAGGGTAGTGCTACTTTTAGCAGGAATTCTGCTCCAAGGCTTGGGCTTGGGCTGTACATGGAAGCTGTGACTTTCACTCTCTTCTGTAGATTTTATTTAATGAGCTGTAAATGTTATGTGCAAATAACCATCTTAATATTTCTGAGGCTGTCTGCCATGCCAAATAGTTCACCCTCAGATAAGCCTATAGACTGTGTAAATTCCACGACAGTTTTTGCATCTAAATATCGAAACATTGATACCGAATTGAAAAGACCTGTTAAAAATGTATGAATGCAGACTTTAAAATTTTCATTTCAGCTGCTTTTGTTCCTAAGAAAGCACTTTATAGACAAATTGCTACGAATTATTTCACTGAAGATTTATTAGCATGTGTCCATCTCTCTGCAGGCTCATATAGTCTCAAGCCTTTTGAAAAATCATTGGTGTTTTGCAGTGAAGTGCTAGTGCAAAACCAAGTATCAGTCAGACAGCCTAAAGAGATGTAGGAGTTGATGCCACAAAAATATATACAATCAATTTGGAAAAATGGTTCAATGATAATTTTAAAGCCCATGAAATTGTCTGTTTTGACTCCGCTGATATTTCTGGTAAGAATCCTTAGGAACATGAGGTTTGTATGGGTCCAACTATTTCTTTGTCCAGGGAAAAAAAGCACTAAGAAAATACACACAGTCTGAGTAATCTTAGTTGAGCTTAGTGACAATGTTTTTACTCTTTAGGAAAAATGCTGCAGGAATTAAGGAATAATTTCCTCTCCTTGCCCAAGTGCTGTGGAAAAAAATGGGACTGTGAGCACTTCCATGTTTTAACAACAAGTATTTTCTGTTTCTTTTTAATTAGCTGTGTGGTGTATCCCACCAGAAAGGAAACTGGGTCTCTGGGCTTCCATGTGTACTTCCCGTCTTCATGGTGGCATAAGAAAAGTATAACTGACCTTCAGTCACTTTTTTGCAGACTAAAATAAATCAATGTGGAAACCATTCCATGCTTACCTGTGAATTTTGAGCATTTAATCCTGAATCATATGTCTGCCTTCATTCCTGCCTGCATTAGTCACGTTAAATGAATAAAGTTAAAAGTTTCAGTGAATTAATTCTTAAGACTAGTGCTTTATAAAATGTCTATTGAATTTTTTTGTCAAACTCATGTCAAGTAGAGAAGCTTCCAGATGAAAGCTGGTTAGCTCAATGGCTTGGGAGAAGTTCAAGGCCAGCACTGAAGTTTGTGGCGTGGGTCCAATGGCAAGTGAGAACTCACAGAATGCACAAAAAAATGGAAGAACAAAAGTTGTTACCTTAGCGTACAAATTGCACAAGAGCACTTCTTAGCAGCACAGTTCACAACAATAAGGAATCTAATGTTTATATCAGCACCCAAAGAGCCTGCCACTCAGGTGTTGTGGCTGCACAGAGTAATTCTGAGGCAGGATGAAATGGCAAAATAGTTCCTGTCGTTATTACTTGGTGGGAGGAGTGTTATGGAATCACCTTCCTGATTGGGCTCATCTGGTCCCGTCTGGAACACAATAAGGCCCAAAAGGTGCATCTACTAAAAAATAGAAGGAAATGCTAATGGATCCAATTCCTTTATCATCCATAATCCTCGGTTCCTTCTAGCAGGTGCATGGCCTGGTGATTGCTGGTATTTGTATTGCATTTTCCTTTGAAGAGACAGAGAAGAACCTCTGCAGCTGCTGAAGTTAAACCACCTTGGACCTAGATTTTGCTCTTTGTGGTGTTTCTATGGGTGTAAAATTTTTCCTGAACTGCTTTAGTTTGTTCCTTCACGTCTACTTCTTCTTGCATTTGTCTTTATGTACCTTTCACATACAGAGAAAGGACATCTCCAGCAAAGCTTCCCACTTCTCCCAGCTTTTCTCTGTAGAACTGAGTATGGCAAACAGTTTGCATGTTCTGGGACCATTCTGCAGTGGCAGAAGAAGATCTTTGGGCTGTGATACTGCGTCTTCCAAGAATGCTTATTTCTCTCCACTGTCTACAAAGGGAACCTAAATTTAGATATCTACAGTCCAGGCATCTACATTTAATCATTAATGCCTGCCTAATGCTGTGTATGCTAATTGTCTTCTCTTTGGATTCCACATAAAATTAGCTATAAGAATAAAGGAGAGAGTAATCCTTCCAGATTTATTCTTCTAGTATAATTTCATTGATAAGGTCTAAGGATGAAAAAGAAGAAACTGGTTGGCAGGACCTGTTGGTTAAATGCTATGTTAGAGAAATGTCAAAGTCTTGCTTTACCTGACTGCAGAGAAAGCCTATTTTCAAGTAGCTGGGAGAAAGGCAAGTTTCCATAGTGCCAACCTTCATATAAACAAGTTCTAGGAATATGTTTCCAGAATGAGCATGGAGAACCCACATTCTTATTTTTGAATGTGTTAGCTCATAGGAAGTGCAAGGAATGTTGTCTTTATCAATGAGTGAATGGTTGTGTGTATATAAATTCTATGTAATGCATATATTTATTCATAATGTGTATTTATTTATAACACATAAATTATAATGTGTATATACTTATATGTAATTTTGATGTATTTTAAAGAGAAAGAATCAACTACTGTGTAACTGTTTTAGTTTCATATAATCCATGCAATCTCCTTCCGTTCTGCCTGAGTAGTAGTTATTGTTTACCTTTTAAGCATAAAGCTACAGGGCTTAACAGATTAATTGCTGTAATGTAAAATGACTCCAATGTCCCTGCAGATCACGCTCTGTGAAAATTGCAACTAATTAAGGCTTGTTGGCTATCCAAGTTGATGCAAGTAGAAATAGCTGTACACAAAGCTGTATTTTTACAGTGAATTAACTAAACAGAATTTTCTCTAAGCTTTCTCAGAAATTTCTTGCATGCTTACATCAAATAGATGTATTAATCTAAAATTTTGAAACAAGCCATTAATGGTTTCTTGAATTTGAATTATGCTAAAAACTCTTGGGGCAGAGACTTTTCACTTTGGAGTTTGTGAATTCTGCTGTCATTGCAATTGAAGGTTTAGTATTACCACAATTGATTTAATAGCAGATGGTAGGAATCTTTGGATTTCATATATTTAGGAAGTGCATTAAGTAATTTATTGAGGCTTTTACTTTGCTTTTTCTGAATAAGGCAAATTTTACAAGGACTTTCTTAAAAATTGGCCATTTCCTCTTTTTATATTCACAAGTACTTTATGTATATGACGTGTTAATTTGCATCTTCCTATGTAGTAGAAGTTGTAAAATTGTAAGATTTGTATATTTGCTTGTCTCTGAAAAATGTCTCTTTTATACAGGCTTATTTTCTTCCTTATGTGAAACATTTCATAGTTATCAGGGAAATAAAAAGGTCTTTTAAGTGCAAGGACAGTATAAATTAAAAACCAAAGAAACTGAATATAAGGCCTAGAAATCATTTAGGTAGTGATCTGGGTGTGCACATCTTTATTTTTGAATGAGTCCTGGTAGCTATAGAGATAAAGAACTTAGTAGTAGTTGAGTTGTAGGTTCTGGACCCTTCTGTACTGAATCGGTGGCAGTTCATAAATATATTTAGAGAAACTGTTAACTGCAGTATTTATGAGTATTTACAAATCCTTAATGTCTTCTTAGCAGCAGTCAAATAACAAGATGAACAGATGTCTCTCCCAAGCTTCTTAAAAAGAGCTTAAGAAGAGTGGGATATGACTTATTAAGCATAACTAATGCTGCACAGTCTACCTCTCTCCTCATCATAAATTCACATTTGCATGGTGTGGTGACATTTCAGTTATGAATAAAGAAAACCTGTGATTGCATCCTGACTGTGGTGCATTTATAGTGCTAGCCCCTTGGCATAATCTCTGTGACGTTTGCATGTTTAGGAGAATTGCATGCATCTATTTTATTTTCAAGCTTTCAGGTAACCTTTTTGGGTTATTTGGGCATATGGAAAGAAGGCAAAACATACCCCAGACTGATTGTTGTGAGGCTGCAGAGCATCAGGAGCCTGGCAGAAATAAATTGCTGCTGGTCTCAGCATCTCACACATTTTTAAGGAGCTTGAGGAAGGTTTTCTCACTGTCTTCAGATCAGCCTCTGCGGCCCAGGAAGCAAGGTGACTTTTGGGGACTGTCTCCTGACACCTATCCTGGTCATTATCTCCAGCTGGGTGACTTTTCCTAGTTGCTGATGCAGGCCTGTGATTAAAAAGCATTAGCTCAGAACACATAGTTTGTTCTAGAGGTTTATCTAGAGTAATTTGTACAATGCATAGTCATCCCTGTCTCATTTATCTAATATGGGTGGAAAATAGGTTATGAAATTTGCAAGAGAAGCTTTTGGCTACAATGTTTTGAAAATAAAATGCATGATTATTATTTATGCTTCTGTTGTTCTTTATGCAAATTGGCTGATAAAAAATGAATGCAGTATTTTTTCTGTAGGGAAACCGAGATCCTTTACCCTGCACAACTCTAGCTCATCAGTAAACCTGAATGACTGTTTATATCTTTGGTTTCTTTTCTGTGGTGTAGCATGGAGAATGGCAATAATATTTACTGCTTTAATAAATCTGTCACTACCTAATCACACTGTGTCATATATACTGTTAAAGTAATGTTGAAGTACTTTGGATGTGGGTGCTTATGTAAAGATCCCCACTTCTACCTTTCAATACATTTCACATCTAAGGAGCAATGTCCCTGCACTGCCTCTCTGAATAATGCCATGATGGTGTCTTTCTCTGTTTGCTGTGCTTCTTCCGCCTTTAGATTTTCTGCTAAATCACACCTCCTCCCTTGCTGAACAAGCCTTTAAATTCTGTTCTGGGAATCAGGAAACTCTGCAGCTCCCACATGGATAAGATATGTTCTGTGCTGCATCACATCCCTTGTGTGCTCACTGCGTGCACTTGGACTGTAACTCCTTTGTGTGTTTACCTGTGCAACTTCACAGAGGAGCGCTATTGCTCCTTCCCTTTGACTCGGATACATGTGCATCTTGCCTCATCAAATTTTCTGTTTACTATTGACCACAAACTCCTTTGATGACAGGTTTGATGCTGTCAATGAAACAATAGCAATAGTTTGCTTGTATCTCTGGCACAATGTAGGCAGATCATCAACAAGAGTACCAAATGCAGCCTGTTTAAAGATGCTGTGTGGTATTAAGAATTGAACATTTCTATTAATCTATATTGACTAGGTCAAAATGTGATCAATGTTATATCATTTTATGAGTCTGTGTATAATTTCTGTCCTCATTTCCCCGACAATAACAAGAAAATCAGTGAGAACAAAGCTGTTGAATGCATTTGCCATCTATTCCATTCAATGCTACCAATAGATGTGTTTCTCATCTAATCTTAACACATTCCCTCTTTTGAATGTGTTAAGGTTGACTTTGTATTCTTGCAGGATGTTCTGTTTCACCATAATGATGTACCATCTCATCACTTTTATGTAATAGGTGGTTTCTCAAACTTTGCCAGGCTAAAGTTAAAGCTCACTGATCTCCAAAAGTCACCTGGAAATCTGATAAGGACTTGTATGTTTTTGAAAATTTCAGTAAGTCTAGAAATTAGAAGCTGAATTGTGTTATTAAGGGCTTTGGTGGCTGGTAAAACTCAGGAAGATGTAATGGGAACACTTAAGACCCTTTTCAGGAGCAATGCCCTTGCCTTTGGAAGAATTCCAACAATTTCAAGTGCTAATACTACTGGACATTTGAAAACACAGTATTTACTCATCTGTCAGATGACTGAATGAGGTACAATTGTTTCATAAGCAGCTCGCTCCTGTGCATTGGATAAAATTCATACTGCAAATAGTGTTGCTAAATTTTTGCCAATGTTCTGACTAACCACCCTCTTCCAGAAGCAATTCTTACAGGGAAAGCCAGATGTTACCACTCATAATGTTGTCTGTTTTTCAATTCCTTGTCCAGTAGATTCTGGTTCCTTTATTCTTTCCAGGGAAGTTGCAATGGAGGATGTGAGAAACAAAGAAGTAAAAGAAGATAGTAAGGAGAGAGTAGTCTTGTGAGGAGAAGATAATAGCTTTTTGACTATTATGCACATCCATGCATTACCTATCCAACATTACCTATATATCTGACTGGTTTGAAGTAATATCATGGATATACAGAAGCAAAACAATCACATTGAGAAAGCTGGAAAATATTAAGACAGAAAGTTCCGTGAGATAACATCTACAGGGAGGGAAAAGAAAAGCCCCCCCCCCACCAATTTCTGAATTAGCAATGTGTTTTTCAAATAAAAATACTGGTATTTTCAGTAGAATCTAAACATTTTGTCATATTACTTGTGTGAATATAAGTTAGAAGCAAAGTTTTAAACAGCTTCCTCCAGTTTTTCGACTACTGAGGAATATCCTATATTTCTCTTAAAGGACTATTCAAGTTATTTTTGAATGATGAGATAAGATAAAGAATCTATAGCTATTTTTCCACCAAGGTTTGGCGATTCTGTTGAAGAAATCGGGCGGTGACACATGGAAAGAGAGCCCTGTATACAAATAAATCATTCTTGACATATCCCTTAGGCAGTTGGCTTTCTTATGCGATGCAGTGCACTGGGACGTACTATTATTATTTCCCATGTGATTATATGTGTGCATATGCTGTCATTTTCCATTGCTGCAATAAGCTGTTGGAACTGGATTTCTAAAATATTCCCTCTTTATTCATCAATGAAAAGTCAGTTTGATGCAAATGAAGGCTTTACTGAATTTCATTAGCAAGGAAAAATAAACTTTCTCTCCTCTGTCCCATCTCCAGTTGTACAGCTAAGGCAAGTCAACAACCTCTAAGGTGTTGCCTTAGATGCTGGAAGTGGTGTGAAGTAGAATGAAAAAGGTGCGGGTTTAGCTGTCCATCTCCCATTTGAAGGCCTCCAGTTCGAGTGTGTTGGGTGTTAACAGCTAGCACTGAAACCCAAAGGAGCTATGTGAGTATGCATTATCTCCCCACATGTAGACCTAAGGAAAGATACCTTTGTGTGAAGCAGTGGGAAAGATAATTGTCTTTTGTAAATCGCTACATGATGCCCTGTGCAGTTTCCAGGGTGATTTTGTTTGTGGCTTTCTGTCCTTCCGTCTCTTCTGCTTAGAGCCTGGTAAGGTAATGATGTTTTCACTGTACTAAATCAGGACTAAGACCTCTGTGGCTCCTGGTCACAATCATATCTGGTTTATCCTGGAGGGAAGAAAAGTCTGGTTACATTTGTTTGTTCATGTACCCTGTTCTGTCATATTCCTTTTGACAGTTATAATTTCTCACTGGCTTTAGGTGCTTTCTGTAGGGGGAAACACAATGTTTAGCATCCTTGTCAATATAGGGAATGTAACACGCTCAGTATTTTGCACAACTCATATGGATCCTTCTGTGGCAGATTGATTACTCTAGTAAATATTGCTGGAAGTTTTATTGCTGAAAATGGATAATTTTTTTGTTGATCTCTGGGTGTTTCAGGATGTGTATTGCTGTGGAAAGGCATAGAGATTGTACAGGTTGGCTACAGTGAGAGAGGAGCGGATTCCTAATGCAGCAGCTTTTGTTTGCCCTTAGGTTGCCGTTAGTTTCCACCTCTAATTACTAAGTTGTGGGGGAAGAGAGGAGATTTCATCACCCAAATTCAGGCATTTCAATAACCAGCCACAGCCAAGGGTTTATCAGATGAAGCCATATGTGATACTGGCCCGTGGCAGTCCTGTTTTGTTGTGGACCCATCATTTTCCCTCCCACTTTGCTCCCTTTGCAGTTTTGCCACAAAGCTTTATGCAGCTGTGCTGTGAATTGATTTTGGAAATGAATGACTTAAGAAGTGCATGAGCTGGGAATATTTAAGTCAGAAAAACAGTGTTTCTGATGAAAACACAGGCAGATTCAAAGGATCATCTTCTGAGGAACCTTATGTTGTATGCAAAGAGAATGAGTGATTCCTTGATACTTCCCTTTTTTCTACAGAGGGAAGTGGCTGAAAGTTAACTGGTGTCCACATGTCTTACAGAACAGCAGAGGAGCCCTAAGTCTGAATTGCCTTTCTTTGTGACTGTAAATACAGATTTTTTTTAACAAGCCTTCCTATGCTCACAAAATACGTAGAATTATGTATCTTGTGCAAACCAAGTTGCTACCAATGACATGAGCACAAATGGGATCTTTTTCTTGCATTTATTTGTTTTACCTTCAGTGGTTCAGTGGTACATGCTCTCTCTGTGCTTTTTGAGAGGAAATGTAACCTGAAGCTATTTTGTGTTTCTCCTTTAGCAGCTCCTCATGCCTGAGACTTCTGAGATTTTCCTTGTCCCCTGGCTCTTGTAATAGCTTTTCCTGTTCGCAATTAATAGTCACTGTGCTTTGGCTGCAGCTGCTTCAGAGTCTGCTCACTGAGCTGGTGCTTTGGGCAGAGGAGAAGTGAGAAGCCACAGCCTGAGGGACTGCCTTCAAAATGCACCTAGCACTTGGCTGGTGACATCAATCAAGTTTATCTCAAAGTATCTCTGACTAGCTATGCAGGCAGTGCGAGTTATTGTGCTGTCAAATGTGTATGCTGGATCCGACCCATTCAGACCTCAGAAGGTTATTTCAGCCTTCTATTATTAAAGTGTTTAAAAATAAACTGTGTCTTTCAGCTACTGTCCAAGGTGAGGCGATGGTTCAATGCACCCTTCCCTGCTGGAAGCACAGCTGAGAGCCAGCAGATTCAGCTCTTCCCACATTGTCAGAAGGAGGTGAAGAAAACTATGCAGCTTCCTGTCTCTTTTCTTCCCCATAATGAATATCAGACTTTTTTGCATGTTGCTAGGAAGGAGGACTGCTCTTGACTCTATGTGTTGCAGAGGGTACATAGGAACATAAGTGAAATTATGGGTCCATCCTGGTCAGTATTCTTTGATAACTTCAGATCAGCCAGCAGCATTTCTTCTTTCTTTGCTTTCTCCTCTTTTAACTGTAGGATCTGTCTTGATACACTAGAGGCATAGAGAGAAAATTGTTTCATATAAAAAAGGGATACTGTTTTAGGATTGCAAATATTATATTGGAACATACAGAAGAAGTGGAGAAAGTGGAAGTGAGAAATATGCCTCTGTGCATGTCTGTATAGAGATGGTAATTTGAAATGAGATAGTTTGAGATGGTGTACATACTGTCATTTCAAATACATGTTATAGACTTTTATGCAGAGAGGGTATGGGGAAAGAATGGAGACATAACTTTCTAATCCTTGTGATTGTGTATATGTTAATGCCTTAACAAATAATTTAGAATAAAGTATTCAAGGCCAAAGCCTTCTAAACAGAAAGTTGATTTTATGGCTAGCACCAAGCATGTGTCTTAAGAGACCAATGCAGAAATGCATGTTTTGTATAGCTTATTATTTCATAGTTTGATTATTTCATAATGAATATCATAGCGAGTAAACTGGAGTATGAAATTATTTAAAGCAACTATTTCAATACCAAAAAGAAAATGCAATCAAAGCAGGTGTTCAAATGTCTTCCTTTATTCCTGGTTTACACAGCAAATGGAATGATAGTTAAATGGTATATCCACAAAAGAGTCCAGTAAAATTGAAATTGTGCAAACACCATCTGTTGTCTTTTCAAACTCTCTCTTAATGGTATCTTATATGTAACCTTCATAGTCAATGGCAAAAACGTTTCCCTGCTTCCTTTTAATTTTTTCTTTCACCTGTTTTGCCCATCTAACATCTTCAGTTTCAGCCCCTTAGTCAGATGTATGTTCTCAGAGTGGCAATGTCCTGACTTCCGTGGTCTCTTGTGTAAGGGATTCCTGCTGGTGTCATGCCCATGTTTGTTCCTATGCTGTGAAGCACCTACTGTAAAGTGCAAACCTTACTGCTAAATTATCTTACTCAGCCATGGTAGTGTACTCTGGGGGCCAGATGCTGACACATCCTGGGCAGTCATGGAGGCATTCTGTGGGCTGAAGTGTGCCTCGCCTCCTGTGTTCTTGTCTCATGGGACATGCTTTTCACTACCCAAGCTTGCTGACTGCTCATTGCATTTCAAACGACAGTCCTGGGCTTGTACTGATAGTTACACCCTCCAGCTCTGTGACAGTGCCCCTTTTGCTGCAATTTTCCTTGCTGCTGGCTTCTCTGACCTTCTTTTAACTCTTCACAGCTCCTTGACTGTCAACAATCCCAATGTTTCATTGAGAAGACCTGCAAGGAGAATATGGTTCTGGAGAGGACCATATTCTGGAGAGGACAGGTTTTTGTTGAATGTTAGGAAAAAGTTTATTGTTTCCCTCTCCTCTACTCTCCCCCCTGCTATATTTTAAGAGGGAGGTGCCTGAAGGTGAGGAGAAATACCCTGTGTAGCCCTTTTGACTTGCAGAGGTGGAAAATACCGAGAGGTTCAGGGAGGGCTTTGTCTTGATCATCCTCTGAGCTTTGAACAGTGAAATATAGAGACTCCTCAGCCGTCTTACTGAGTGGTGGCAGATGAAACAGGGGAAGGAATGCTGTTTTAGCATTATATGATAACAGGTTTGATTGAATTCTTCCTTTGCATTGGCTTCCTGCTGGTTTTGGTGGTCAGTCAGAAATGCCACCTTCAACCCCACAAACCCTGAGAAAGGTAATAATAAGTATGCTAATGAAGCATGCTGCAAATATCATAGCTCTTCATGTGAAATTTGAGCTGATCATTCTGATCTTAGTTTGTTTAGCATGCTCAAAGAGCCTTTTTGGTGTGTAGTGTCTCAAGGGCAAGCACAATTTGATTATTTTTTGATCTGCAAAAGGAAGGCACCTGGTTTTCTTATGTCTAATTAATTACTGCTAAATATTTGTAAGCAGGTGGAGACAGTCCATACAAGGGAGGTAAAGATAAGCCTTCTTGGAAAGAGAAAAAAATTTCATGGAACTATAAATGTATGGAAATTTAAATTTACAGTTGAAAGGAAAATTAATGCCACTGAAGAACTTCTCATTATCTGAAAGTAAATTTAAAAGTCAAACTAAACAATGTTGTACCACTGCTGTAGGAAAATACTTCCCTGAATTGAAGTTGCTTCTGGGTCTCTACAGCGTATTGATAATTAATCCCTCTTTGGTATGTGAAAGGCAAAAAATGAAAGCCGTAGCAGTTCAACTCACACGTAAACCTGTCTGTTAAGACTCAGGTAGTTTTTTAACATTATGTGATGTCTAGGGATGAAGGACAAGGAGAGTAAGGCAACTAAATACTTTTAAGAACTCTGAGAACTCCCAAGGCGTTTGTTCATATGTCAGACATCCTTTCCCCTTGGGAGGCCTACTGATGGAATCAAATGAGAAAACAGAGTGCTTGCTGTCTTTGTACTCCTACTTCTGAATCAATAGAGAAAGGAGTTAATCAGGTACGGAATTTTTACTTTGATTTTCCTCTTTTAACCAAGCAGTATTTATTAGATTTTTGTTCTGCCTTGCTTTTTCTTGCATTCATAATTCCATTGGAAGATGCAGTCTTTATATGCGTAGGCCAAGGATGTAGAAATAAAAAGGAAAGTATCACAGATACTTCTTAATTATATGAAAACCACATTTATTTTTTAAAGAATGAAGTTAACTAATGCCTTCAAAGGCTGTCAAAATTTTTTTATTTTCACTTGAATTTCATTAATTTAAATGCTTCTAATTCCTAATTGCTAATAATTTCTTAGCTTTGAAGATTTAAAGAGCTATCTACAGTGCAATTTTTTCTTCTTTTGAACTGCCATTATTTTTTTTTTTTCATTTGTTCCAGAACCAAAAAAGAGAACATAGAGGCTAAAGGTGCATCTGTCAGGCAACAAGTCAAAGTTTTCTCTTCATATGCTGAAAACCTAGAGGTAGAAGTAGATGCATTTATCAGCGATTCTAAAGATCAGCCATTTGGAAAATTAAGTTTTTAATTCATAGGGACGTTATTTCAGTTAATGCTTACACTCAGTGGTTATAAATTTGCTTATGTTAGTTTATACCTGTTGCTATTTCTTACGCAGGAGAAGTTCACCCTGCAACAAAATAATCCTCCACCTGTTGTGGGTATATTAAAGTGGTTAGTCTTTTCTATTCATCTGTTTATTTTTGCCATTGTTACATCCATATGAAGTCCTGAAACAAGAAATGCAAAATATGTTACAGTAAAATATATCCAACTTAGGAAGATGTAGTAATGGTAGCACCTCTAGGAAACATGAAGTTGGTTGTGAATATTATTGACTCATTTATCAGATATTTTGAAGGGGAATATTAACATTGCCCTCTGTGTTTCATGGCTGTGTATATGTATTTTGTGAAACAAGTTCATAAAAGCATTCAAGAGTTCATTTTTTATAGAGCTAGAGTATTGTGGTATACATTTTTTTTTCTAAATTAGTCTTTCTATGATACCTTAATAACTTATTTTTAGATACAATTATTGTAATAGCAGCTGTGCAGCAGTGCGTATTTTCAAAGCATTGATACAATGGAGAAAACATGAAGAATCTTTTTGAAAGTGATTTTTTTGTTTTTCCTCATAAAAGAAACTGTGTGGTCTATAATTACTTTTCTTATCTTTGAATTCAGTGGCATTTTACCTCAGGAACATGAGGGAGAATTAGGTTTTGTTAGTAGTTCTGTAGTCAGAGTGGGAAGTAGCCAGATTAGACTGGATTTGGGTAAACCAGAAAATGTGATGGCAGTTATAGTGAGTTAGAGACATTCTTCTGAAAATTGATATAAGTGACTAGCAAGGATACTACACCTGGCTGTGTAGCATGGGATGGGAGGGCAGCTATCACTCTGACTACAGAACTACTAACAAAACCTAATTCTCCCTCATGTGATTGTTTGCTAATGTTTACAATAAAAAGGTTTCTTATGTTGCAGTCACTCTTGCTCTCAGGAGCTCTCAGAGCCTCTGAAGAGCTCACTCTCAGCCCTGAAGTCTTCTGACATGTTTCATGTGAGTGTGTGTGTTAAGACACCTTTGAATTTCCGATGAAGCAATCTCTGAAAATCGTCTTCTTGGTAGGTCTCTGGGGAGACCTTCAGAACTCATGTTCTCTGAGCCATGTCTGGCTTAAATGATGGCAAGGAAATCCAGGTTTGCCCCTGTTAAATAGTATTTTGCTAGTGTAACAGGAAATGTCACTGGTCCCTGGGGTTATAAGCACTCTTTAAATCACACTGTATCAAAGATATGCAACAAGCAGAAATTCTTCTGTTGTGTTTTGGGATCTGAGACATACATTTTGATTTGAAATTTAAAAATTTTAGTGAACTTTCAAAAATATCTGAAGAATGTGATGCAGTCTGGTCATAATGAAATTATTTCAGAGGTAAAATAATCTCACTGATTTTTTTTTAAATGAAATTTTACAAGTCTGTAAACATTTTGAATTTGCTCTCCAATGTAAAATCTCATGTTCAATGTTTCAGGCTTTCCTCATGTTATGTGAATTTAACATCTGTACTCTCCCTCTCCTCAAAACTAGGGTAACTGAAGCCTAACAGTTCTAAGTAGAATTGCTGTTGCTATCAATCTACTGTCTTAAGAAATCTGCTCTCTGTGCATGAAGTATCCTCAGGTTGTTTCAATGGATTTGTATCCCAAGTGCATAAGAAGTGAAGATGGGAAGCATTTTCTCAACTGTTGGTGTGCAGAATTGTTCAGACTGCTCTCCTTCCGTGATCTGCAGAGTCAAATGTCCACTCTCATGCCCTGTGGTTCTGTTCTAAAGGAGAACTCTTCATGGGCCAGATGAGTGGTAGCTTAAAATTGTCTCACTCTCTCTGTTGACTATAAAAAGAGGCTAGAAGGTGGGAATTCTGTGCGGACTCATTGTAAATGTCAGAGAATATCTATTTTCTGGAGCCCCAGTGAGCTTAAGGAGAACATAGACTGTAAAATTCCCAAGTGGGGCAGCTCTGAATAAGGAGATAATATTTCCTAGAAAATTATGAAGACACAATAAGGAGTCAGCTGGTAGTTTTGTGCACCTCCAAGCTCAGAGGACAGATAAGGAGACTCTTTTAGATCATAGTTTTGATAATTTTGGGGACTGCAAGTCACATGTGGCTGATACCTCTGAATTTGGCCTTATTAACCTAGGAACCCTGAGAAAGGTGGAAGATTTTAGCTAAAAAGGAATTGGCATATAGATGCCAATTTAGAAAAATAAGCAAGTGCTAGATTTTCAACACAAGCTTATTTTCTGCTAACTTTGATGAGATTTATTATTTCTAGAATAGCAGGAACTTACAAGGTGTTAGAAAACATCCTTTAAAAACACCTCTTTGAGATAATTTCCAGCCTGGTTAAGGATTTCGTAACATTCACCATTCAAAGATGATGTGTGCATGCACATTTTAGATACAGTAATTGTAATAGCAGCTATGTAGCACATTCTATTTTCAAAGCACTGCAAAGCACATTTTCATAGTATTATATGTGGTTTCAACTTCCCTAACTCAGCACTTAAGAAACATACATCAAAGAGTTTTAAATCCCGCCAATCCTACAAGCTCTGTTTCCCCCTTTCTACATAATTAAGTTAATCTTTCAAGGCAAGTTGACACATGTAGTCAATTGGTTACAGGGATTTTTAAGATCATATTTTGTATTCTTCTAACAGGCTAGTAACTATGGTGAAATCTAACTTGGGAAATTTTCAGCTTGCACTGACAGTTATTCATTATTAAATTCAAAGGGTATATATGCTGATTTCTGATTAAATCCTTGTCTTCTGGAATGCTCTGTGTAGTTTATCTACACAGTTTCTTTTACAGCCAAATATTAAGAGGGAATAATTCACTGTTTTATGTGCAATTGTTTGAAATAATAGTGTTTTGATCATTAATATTTCCAGAATTACAGATATTGGCCATATAAGCTGCAATAAAAAGTTCATTATAGTTCATATTGTTATAATTTTCCTCCTATTTAGCTGCTTTCATGCATTATTAGTTGCTGTGAAATTTATAGACAGCTAGAGAAACAAACAGCTACCTAGTGTGGAGCATGAAACCTGCATTTAGTGACTGCTGACATCTTGACTGATGTGCTGTTATGCTGAAAACATGGTATATAAACAGTTTACTGATGAAGGAAGAATCTTTGATTGGGAGTTTGACCATGGGCAACTAGATATTAAGGAGAAGGTCATGGGCAGAAAATTGTTTCATCAATAAATGGCCTGATTATCTGCAGAATGAAGTCAGGTACTTTGCATGACTGATGGCCAAAAGCAAAAATGTAATAGGGGCTACAAGATAAAAGACAATATCATCACAGTGAGCTGATGGTGGGTCAGATGCTGCTTCTGACACACCGCTTTGAATCTGGACTTCTGAAATTGCTGAACTAACATGGGTTTCTGTTCCCCTTGTTTTTCACTATTGCAGGGCTATTTCTGCTCAGTGGTTTCTGGAGCACATGTAGCTATCTGTGTTTATCTTCACTTGTTCCTGCATCCCTGTAGGAGAAGCATCCAAGGGAGGTGAGCCAAGGAAGGTGAGAGGGACTGGGACCTCCTGCTAGGGACTAGGACCTATGCCTAGGACTGTTTGCTGCCCTTTGGCTTGCTGAACCACCATGAGCAAGCCTTTCCAGCTGGCACCAAGGGAACAGGTATGATGAAGGACAGGTATAGGACTGTTGCATTCAGTGGAAATAGTCCAGGCTTGCAGTAACTCAAGTGGCCTGTTGTTGACAATGGCACGGCTGTTGTTGCTGTGAGAAACCGACTACAACTGGCAAGAGAGAAAGATTGCAGATTAAATGTTTATGGCATGTTTATTCACCTTTTCATTAGGAAAGAAGACAAATTAGCTGCCTATTGCATGGTCAGGTTAAAGATAAGATGATTTTTAAATTGTTCCTGGTGAAAATATGGTCTCTTTAGATATACTCTAAACCCATCCTAAATAGAGGATCTAGCATGCTGTGGAAGTTACAGAGCAGCCCATAGCAATGGCATATTTTCAGTTATGTGCAATTGCCAGGGAGAGAGCCTGTCTTCTAAACAGCAGCTCTTTCTCCCTGTCGTTTGTTACCAAGTGTACAAGAGCAATTCCCAAAAGTGTTACACCGACAGAAGGAAACACTTCTTTCATTCAGTGTTTTCCAGTTATGAAAATTGTGATCAGCTCCTTCCTCATGGATTTTCAGTGTTAATTCACCATCTTCAGACGTGCCTGTGCAATAGTACAAGTATCTGATCTCAACTACACACAGTTAGTGGTCTGAGTCTAAACTACACATCTAAACCCAGTCTTTCTGTGGGAGGTGGTTGATGTTTATGAAAAGCTTTATTTTGATTGTGGCACAAGTGAGTGCCAAAACATGTGTAAAGGGCTAATTATATTAAGTAGGTACTAATGATCAGAACATATGTTCTGTCCATGCCCCATTTTTCCCTAACCAGGCTGTCTACTTGGGGAATCAGGATATCAGTGGAATCAGTGTCTCCCAGGGGAAACACTGTAAATACTCATCTGACTGAAGGTCAGCTCTAAGAAAATGAATTACAGTTATTTGTGGTGCGTTTCTACGCTGCTGGGCTAAGAATAGCTCATTTAAAGGTACCCTCCAACCACCACTTGTTGACATATTTGTTCAGGCAGACTGGCTCCTATTTTAATGTTTCATTCCAATATCTAGTGTTGCTTTTGGAGATCCTGATGGGTTCTTCCTTCTTCTTTACTTCTTCCTCAGTCTAACAGGTTGAGAAAATAAATTTTGCTAGCCTGGGATTTATTTCCTCTTTCAGTGATTGTCAGAAAATCTGTTGCAGTAGTCAAAACATGGAATAGGTTATTACCTTTACTTAGTTCTTACATTTTATTCATTTCTTAGAATTTTCTCCTTAGTCAGAATGTAGGCTGAAAATCTGAAATATGTTCAAACTGCACAGAATTTTCAAACACACACAAGAACATGTACACACCCAGAACAGGAAGACCTGCAGAAAAATTAAATCTTTGCTTCACCATGTTTTTATCTGTGATTTAGACCAACTGTCCAAATTACACGTATCTGAGCAACAGGAAATTCTGAAGAAGTGCTCCTTCAGTACTGCATGGTAGCAGACAGTCTCTGAAATAAATCGCCCTATTTTCAGGTAACTTATTAAAAAATAATTAAGAGAAGACTGAATTGAAAAAATATTTTATTTTTCTGTATCAAGTATGTGAGTCTTCCTTTCACTCCTAACCTGGGAATTCCTCCTGTCTCCTCCGTGAGCTAGTTAGCCCACATATGATAGCAGCTCTCAAGTCTAGCCTGAGGTTTAGAGTAAATTCATGCTGAAGATCAAAATGAGGCTTCTAATCAGCCTTTAATTCAAAACTTTTCTGCTGGCATTTCATCGACTTCTGTTGCATCTAAGATAAGAATATCACCAGAGGTTGAATAAGGCTGTGTTTATTTTTTCATTTGTACTGAACTACGTTATGTGGCATAATTATTAGCACTATTCTTAGAAATTAGGACTCACTTTATGAAACGAATGTTTGGAAATAGCATCAACTGTTTGTCTCCTATAAGTCATTCCAGCTAGTAATCTTTAAAAAGGCAGCGGCACAGTCTTAGAAGTGCCTTGGGGATAGATGGTTAAGTTTTATTTTACTGATCTTTGCTGTTACACCAACCTACCCACTCATGCATGGTTTACAGTGACAACTGAGTACTTTAAATTTGGCTGGTTTGGTATGTAAAGATTTCAGTGGCTTGATGCATACATATCATCCACATTTAGTTCAATAAACACTTTTATCATGCCATTAGCTTAGTGGAGATAATTAGCAAGGACCTGGGAGAATGGGAGCTTTCTCACATACCCTGTCACCATTTTGAACTTCATTTCAAGCTTACTTCTCAGGTAAATTTGTATGAGAAAAATAATTAATGATTCATAGATCAGCATCTTTCTGCGTGTCTGCATATCTTACAAGCCTGTACTGAATATATTTGTTGGGTACTTTGAAATAAGAGTTTTTCCAGATTTAGTTGGAGTAAAAGAAAAATCTTAAAGTCCCTGCTCTGAGAAATGGATGTCAGGTTTTGTTTTATGGCTTCTCTATAGCTTTATTTCCCCTCGTATCTACAGAATAGTACAGCAGAAGTCTGTGCACATCGAGTGAGCTTATGCATACACAGGCACATGGAGTCAGCATCACATTACCAAAATCAATGTGTTTATTGCTGTGTTAGCAAGATTCTTAAGCACATGCCTCATTGAAGACTCTGAATTGCAGTCACTGTCTCAGATGGTCTGACATTGCCAAGCTAGGTTACTTTTTTTTGGTTCACTCTCCCATTTACCCAGTTCTATGAGATTTGGTTTGTTTCTGTTCTCCATTCCAACAGAATGAAACTTCATTGTGTTATCTTGTTATTCTGTTACTACACAAGTGCAGCTACATTTGTAATCAGGTCTTGTATGGTGATGGTCAGATGCTAAAGAACTACAAGCCTCAATCAGCTTATATTTTTGGAAGAGTGTCATTGATATTGGGAGCATTACAGGCAGCCTGGATTTGAAAGAAATGAGGGAAAGATGTCCTTGCCTGTGCACGCTGTTTCTGCGCTATAACATGGACGCATGCATACCACACTAAGTTTTACCTAATGGCCTAGTGCCTCCTGGTGCATTGTAAATTCACATTCAACTGGTAAATGTTCTTTTGCTCTTGCATGTGACTTGTCTTATTGCCTTCTGTGATGATCTTTCACAGGCCTAAATGGGCTGTTTCTGATGTCTGTGTGCATCTGTTCATAAATGTTAGTTGACCATATATTGCACGAGCCAATATTATGCTTTGTCATTTCTTCATGCAAGAAACCACTAAAATGTTTTAATATCTGGCTCTATCTCCACAGAATTTGGCTCATTTTGCTTGGAAGTTTTCCACCTACCTTACATTCTTCCCTTGGAAAGTGCAAGAACCTCACGTGTGAAACCAGTTATGGCAATGTCACACTGTGGCCTCTTTAGCCTCTTGCAATGTGCATATTTCGGTAACAGAGAACAGCAGAAAACAAATATAATCATGTCTTCACATAGTTCTATTATCAGATTAAGTAAAATAAAAAATACTTTAACTCAACCAGTACAGGCAGTAACTTTATGTTTTCCTGTTCTTGTTATCCAGTGTGGTCATGGATTTGTGACAGTGGATAAGGTAAGATACCAGTGGTTGGTTTTTCTAGAGTGGGCACTGGTCTATCTTCAAGTGCACAAAAACCTTCCCAGATTTCTTCATCCTCAATTTCTAACATCTGAATATTTGGATTGTTAGCCAGTGGTAGATAGAAAGAGATTTGATGATAGACATTTGAGTACTTTTTCTGGTCATATCTTGCGTAATTTTTCATGAATTTGACATAAACTGTTAATATGAAGTTTTGAAACATACATTTTCACACTTCATATCTGAAGCACTATATGACTTGATAGCATGCTGGTAGCCAACATGTTTAATGAAATCCCTACAAGTGACATGGGAAATTAAACTTCATTTATTTTTCAAATGTAGATCTATACTCAGTGATCAAAACTCTATCTTAGCTGTCCTGACATATATTTCAGTTGGGGTCATAACCATGTTTTTTTACAAAAACGCTCTCATAACCTGTTCCATATTGGTAGTCTGCTAAGAGAAGCAATATTTCTTGCTTCCCAATCTCTTGCTATCCATAATTTTCTAGCTTTTAGAATATTTTTCCAGGCTATACTGTGTATCTTTTCCCCAGGATGCCTATTGATATTGAGATTCAGCTGAAATTTTATGGTTGAAATCTGAAAAAAAAAGAAACAAACCAAACCAAAAACAAACACCTCTCTCCCCCTCCCCCCCCAATGAATAACTACCTGCTCTTTGCACCACAGTTATCTGTACCTAAAGGATTAGTTGTTTCCTACTCATTTATCTTACGAATAAACTACAGTGAACTTATGAACAAGAAAGGCCCCACAATAAGGAGGCTTGTGTAATGGCCACATTCAACAAACCCTCTTAATCTTGGTAGTGATTTAACCTCATGTAACATAGAGAATTTTCTGAATTCCAGGAAGTTTTTACAGATTGGGCCAAAAAATAAAGCTGTATCGGGTGGTGTGGGTAACAGTAAGAGCTGCATTAGGACATTATATAATCAAAGAAACAGATGAAATGTAATCAAGTGAAAATAATTTACAGAAAGCTGTGGCAGCAAGGCATGAGCTCTAGAAGGAGGAACACAGTTTACTATAAATCCCTTGCAGAAATGAAGATGAAAGACCAAGACTGTCAGTTGAAACAGAGTGAAAAAACCTGATATTTCTATTGGGTTTATTTTCCATAAATCTAAAGACCGTTGTCAGATTCCCACATTCATATGTTTGCCGCAGGCAACCTGGGCAAACAGCCCTCAGCAGACCAGCCCTGTGTTCTGCTTATCTCTCCCTCTAGTGAGTAACCCCAGTTTCCACTGCAGGAGGTGCTCAGTATTTCATAGGATTGAGCCTAAACAGCTACATATATTTGGTTTCACTTGAGCCCCAGATGCCTTTTTTTTTTTTAATAGAAATTGTATTGGTGCCAGCTGTGCAAAATGGAAAATAAAAACCCCAAACTCATACAAAAAGCTCACCATTTGCTTTGTCTGATTTCTTCTTGAGCAAAGCTCTTGTGTTGAGTGAGTGCCTGGCCAGGCTATTTGTCTGAAGGCCAGGTTTTTTTCCTGGCAGTACAGTATTTTGGTGAGTTCCCCCCTGCTATCACTGCAGCTGCACCTGGCAAGAGGAAGCAACCAACAACCTAAAAAGCTCATCAGAACAATAATGTCCACTTCTCTCTTGACAGGTTAATTAATTGCATGCCAGTATATTTTGTGTGAGGTTTTGGATGGTTTTGATACTTCTCTTTCAAGTGTGTTTCCCAGTAGGATTTGAAAAAGCTGGTGCATTGTCTGCCTGTCTGTCGCTTCAGATGGTGCTTGATGCAGAAAGAAGAGATGGAGAGGAAAAGAATGAGAGAGAGAGTATGTTGGGGTGTTACAGTTAGAAAATCTTACTCACTGGGAACTGGGATTAAATAATGGTTATGGCTGACTGGAAAACAAAACCTTTGTTTCATTAAATTTTGGGGTTTGAAATTTATTTAGCCCTTTGGAAGGCAGGAGAGGGTGGTCTCCACATCAGTCCAAGGCTGCAGTTTGGGCACACATTGACTCCTTAGAGACTTTAACATGCTCTTTCATCTCCCTCATGAGTATCTGGATCCCCAGTTACTGTTTTTTTTGGTGGGAAACCTCTTTCGTGGGGGGTGAGACAGGGGAAAGAAGAAATTAAATTATCTCCTGAGGAGACTGGAGTCCCCAATGCAAATTTCACGAGCAGTTCTTGTCTTAATAAAGACAGCTTTCACCTCTTGGATTACATTATTCTAGAAATTGAAGTATCAGCATGCAAACCATGTCCTACAACGAAGGGAGTTGACCAGACATTATGATTTTTCAAACTGGAACATTTCCAGAGGTTGTATAACACTTCTTTATGTCCTCCCACCCAGAAATATATTGAGACTTATGGGAGGAAAAAGTTTGACAGTTTTCAGTGTTCTTGGAAGATCCACTGCCACAAAAGTTTTTTTTAAATGCCTTATTCATGCATTAAGACTGTATCAATGTCCACATTCAGCATAAAAGAAAGATATTCCTAGAAGAGTGTTATTCATGTCTGTAGGTTTGGAGGGCATCTGTTATATGGCCTGAGACAGAAGCTTTGTCTCCACACAAGAACTTGGCAGTGAAAGACCCTGCATGCCATGCAGTGTGCTGTCCTTCCAAACGTTTGCAGTAAGGTGGAAATGTACTGGACTTGCTGATGGCTCTGATCAAGCACTACTTTTGTGTCCACTCTATGTGGTACTGATGCAGAAATCGTGCCCTGGCATCGAGGGTTCAGCTTGACATGAATGAAGGTGAAGGACCAAGAGAAAAAAACCAAACCACAATGACTTATCCAAACACCCTCACTTATAACTGGATGTCATTTACAGTTTAGGAATTCTTCATTTCTAGATGAAGTGAATGCAGTGACACAGAAGTGAGAGGCCTGAAGGTCTAGGAAGCAACCAGACTGCATAGGAGATGTGGGAGACAGGTTATTTTTATCTGAACTTTGATGGTTTTTATCTCCATTCTATATGAGGAAGCTAGAAATAGTCTTTTTTTGGTACTAGGACAATCTGTAATAGTGTTGTGGCCTTGGAGCTGCTCTTGCTGTGGTGGGATGTAATTTTGCTCCGGATCAGGAAGCACACTATAGGCACATGGGATTCAGAATCCAAGTCCACACATTACAAGTGGTATCATGGATCTTTCTGGAGTACTTGAACTGGGGGAGGGGGGGGGTGTGTGAAAAATATTCAGTATAGGTGACTCTATTTAAATTTACTAATCTTTATTTACTAATTTAGAAAGCAGCTTCTCTTTTCATTGTTTTCCTCTAGAGAAGAGGAGGACTGGGTTCATAGATGGGAGTCACTACTGCTGCTGTGAAATCAGATTAATGTATTTATTGCAATGCTAAAAATTCCCTTTAGCACAACATTCTTCCATTTGTTGGGTGGGGATGCTACTCTCAACCTTGGTACCTTGTGTGAGTCCTGCATCACGCTCACCTGGCAGCAGTCACCCCCTGTCTCTCCCTAGGGGCCAAATTTGTAATTGCACAGAGAGACATGCACCAGAGCACCCTGATGTAAAACTGTGGGTCAAACACAATGATGTATAAGTAACCTGTATTGCAAACATAATTATAAACATAGAGTACTTGGTAAATCTTGCACACGAATGATTTTGTTCTGAGCTGTTGAGGGCAGGGGAAATACCTGACTGGCTGGGATAAATTTATGTTATAGCATCTCCTTTAGTAAAGGAAGAAGCAGCCTTTTATTCCTAAAATGGAGCAGAAAGAAAATCTCTCTCTGCCACGTGCTGAAAACTAGAAAGAACCTTTTGATGCATTTAAGTTTACTTCTGTTTCCCACAGTCTTCCTGGTTAGTCACATACAG
The DNA here is from genome assembly GCF_000738735.6 of Corvus cornix cornix. Classification (NCBI taxonomy): domain Eukaryota; kingdom Metazoa; phylum Chordata; class Aves; order Passeriformes; family Corvidae; genus Corvus; species Corvus cornix. The sequence continues at coordinate 36,757,228 of NC_047057.1, read as the reverse complement.
TCTATTAATGTGTCTCCTCTCTTGCTTGGCAAAGTAATCCTGAACACTGCAAGTGATAAGTTTTTATTAAACTATTTTAATGATCATAGTCTGTCCAAGTAGTTTCAGTCCAAAAACAACCCCCCGTAAAAAAACCCCCCACAACTGATGTTTTAATGCAGTTTTGTTATCACTCTGAACATCTTAAAGGACAAAGAGTCTTAATGGTCAAGGAGTGGACTTAGGATTTAGGAGACTTGTAAGAAAACTGGGATCCTGCTAATTGTTTTGGTTTGGCTCATAAACACCACCAGTGACCAACTTCTGCTGCTATGTCAGATGCATATTTCAGCAGCACTTTTAATTCCGTGTACAAGGAACCTGCTCTTTTTTAAAAGAGATGTATGCCGGCAGATGTAACCAGTCTTGAAAGGAAAGTGCCAGCAGTAAATATCCCATGTAGACCTTAAACTGGAAATAGAAACTGCAAAATGTGCCTCAGTGCAGCATTGCGTGCCACTCCTTTCGCAGATTACATTCCCAAAAGGTCTCTAGTGAGAATAATCTGCCTGGTAGTGGCAGCAGTGGCAATTCATTCTCCCATAGTCCCCATCCTGCATAATCATCAGCAAGTTCTCCAGACATGTCAAAGATCTCCTTTACTGCATGATTTCCTAACTCTGGTTTCACCACAGAAATGATCTCTAGAGAATTCCCTTAATGCAGTTTCCACTGAATGCTGCAAATGTTGCTTTTCATTGCTGTGAGAATCATTGTAAAGATACTAGTCCAAATAATAAATAAAAAATATAAATAAATAAAGAAAAATACCAGCCCACTGCAAAAATAGCAAGTGCAGAGTCACTTGCCTTTAGCTAGCCCAGAACCCTGGTTGCACAGAAAAACAGCTACTCCAGCCAACACAACGGCGTGTTAACTCTGACACATACATGATAATCGGAGTATTTTTTGTTGCTGGCTGCTTTACTGTAGGTGAATTTTGGACATCCAGAACATCCAAATGTTTATTATATTAAGCTTATATTTCTTCCCACACCCCTTTGTGGGGAGAATGTAATTAAAAGATCCTGGTCCACTGTGTGTATTTCAGTATCGATTTTTTCATAAGTAAGTTAATAATGTAAGTTAAAAAATAAGTGGGGTTTAGAATCACAAGGAAAAGGATAAAGATATTTATTTTCTGAATAACTGTTATACTTCTGAAAGAGATGAGTTGTCATAAGCAATAGACATACATTAGCTTTCCCTGGCATTTTGGGAAGGTTTCTTCTGAAGCCTGCTGGTTTGGGATGAATGGTCTTGTCCATATCAGCACCTGGTTGTGAAGATATATATGCCATGGTGACTTGACAGGTCTGACACAGGAATTAATTCCTTGGTTTTCCTGAGGTCACAAAGCAAGTCCTGTATGGTTCCCCTCTGCTGCTAGAAAGCTCCTGCTCATCAATAACAAGCTGTTGAATAAAGGAATCTTCAGCAAGATGATGCACAATGTTGCTGTTATTTGTCCTTGTGCTGATTAGTCCAGCCCTGAGTGTAAGTATTAGTGTCAGTCCCGAGGGCAAACTGGTGATAAATCTCTAAGAGAATGTTTAAGCTAAATAATAGGAACACATTTGAAATGGTGCTGTTCGCAGATTCGGTGCTAATGCTTGCAATGGCAATAGCTTAGAACGTAATCTATGTATTAAATAATGTGTAAATTGGATTTGGAAATATTCATGAGGACAAGGGGCTAGGGGAGCCTCCTGGGTCTCTGAGCCCAATCCTCTCTTATCGAAGTGTCATATAATCCCTCTCATAAACTTGTGTAATCTTTTTCATATGCTTCTCACAGGTTCTAGAGGAGGGCCTTGAACTATCTTTTATCTCAGTTCAAGTGTCTGCTTTGAATAGGGAATGAAATCTGAATGTCACATTTGTCTGAGTATCCTAATAACTGTTGCACTGGTGGATTTTCTCTTTCTTACATTTGCTTTCTCAGTTCAATTGAACTGTCACTTCTGCGTTCCTGGAGACAAGGATAAATGGAATTTTAATGTATTAAAAACTGGAAGTAAGCTACAGGTAGTTATTTACCTTTCAAAAAACCTTCAACAAGATACTGGGCAAATGGTTGACCAATGCAATTTTTTTGCACAGTGGAGCTAAAAGATAGATCTGAAAAACATGTCTGTGTGAACTAGTGTTTTCTGGGGTGATGCACGTGGTTCCTCAGGGTCCAGATAAACCTAGCTGACTACAGTTGCAATGAATAATTCACTGTCTCTAAATTTAGCTTTGATCTATGTGATTGTGTTATGAACTTGAAACATACTCACATACATCAAGCACAGGAGTTTTAGCAGCCTTACCTTCCCTCTCTCAGAAAAACACCCTTCTGACCTGAAATTCTTCTCCAAGTGCATCACTCTTTCAGCTGTACCAGACTGTTAAGGTGCATTGATTTAGGTATCTCAAAGATATATTTTTTTTAAAATATTAAGACTTTTCAGAGGGTCATGTGAGACCATGGAGGAGGACACTGTCCTGTATGGCCTAGGTAAAGGTTAAAGATGAGATCCTGTTTCTATTTTATAGACTGTTCAGTGATTTAACTATAGAAAGGTGTAAATATTTCTCTGAAGAGGAGCTGTTTTAATTTTATTAGAAGGTAGGGTCACCATATATGCTCCCTTCCATTTTCCTGGAATCTGGTTGATGCAGAGAAGGAAGCCTTCAATCTCAAAGTGAGACCAGGTTTGAAAGAAAAAATATCTTTCATTAGATCAGTAATTAAGTTGGAAAAATCAGATGTGTTTCCAGGCACATGTGCCCTTCAGATACAAATATAAAAGTCGCAGAAACTGCACAGGGAGTGTAGGCCAGCATAAAAATCCTGATGAGGTTTTGAGATGAGGAGAAAAGATACATGACAGTGAGTGGCTGGACCAGGGGACCATGGAGTGGTATCAGCACTGGGGCAGAAGGGAGACCTCTTGCTTTTGGAGATGGAAAAAAGGAATGTGGTTATGATTTACGTCAAAGGACAAGGGCTTGAAGGTCCAGAAATGTGGAGAGAGGTAGAAAGATACAGAGATTGAGACTAACAAGCTGAGCAAACTAACTAACTAAGATGAGCAAACTAACTAACTAAGCAAACAGCCTGGGACAAATAACCAGGGTAGCACATGAAGTGAAGGCTGAGGCTGGAGCCTGAAAGAGCCTGGAAGAGTGGAGGCACATCAGCTCTGGAAAGAGAGCTGCATATGAAAAGAATGATTAGAGGTATAGGACAAGTATATACAAATAAGGTAAGAACAGGGTGCTCAGAAGAAGAGAGGAAGAAAGTCTGGGATCCAACAGTGAACCTGGGAAGCAGAGCTGGGGCTGAGAAAGGGAGGGAAGGACAGGGAAGAGACAGTACCAGGACAGGGACACACTGAAGCTGGAAATGCAGAAAAATTCAAACCCTGGACACCTGAGGGAAAAAAACCCCAAACTGTACTTCTTAGATGATTTTCAAGTCATAACCAGGGAGCTGGAGACTGCTGAGTCTTGGAACTGTGTGCTCTGCCATGGGTCAGTTAAACTACTCCTGCTCTTGGCTACCCTGCTAGTGCAAAAGGCAGAGAAGTTTCCTCTATGGGGTTGCAACTGAGACAGTTCCTGTAAGGAGCCACAGGCTGAAATTTTTGTGTTCGTGATTTGCTTTTATTAAATCTAGATTACTCCACAAAATCTGCTCTGTTGGAAGCTCATCATTAGGACTATCCTACCAAGCAACTAAGGGTTGGGCAATGCCACAGTCTGGTTATCCTGTTCCTTATGGTTTTGCTTTCCCATGACTAAGTTGCAATCATGAAGCAAAGGTACCAGTTACGATCAAATCTATTTTATTACTGTGGTGTAGGTCTGAAAAATTAAACCAATGCAACTTAAATAATGTATGGAAGGAAAGGATTCCAGTCTAACGAGGCCTGTTAATCAGCAGTTTGAGGGCTCTGCATACAATTTTGAGTACCTTGGAAATGTCTCCATCCCTTCAATTTTTAAGAAGTATTTTGGTAGTTTTCATTCTAGCACTTGTAGTAGAAGCCTTATTATGTTGTACAGGAAAGACATAGGCCTGGAAAACTTGTAAGTAATTCCAGAATGTTTTGATTAACTTTGGATAACAAAAAGAGGTTACATGAGTTGGTTATAAGGCTTCTCTGATGAAAGCTAAGATGGGCTCTATGACAAATCTTAATGGACATCAAGCTTCAAAATCTCTTCTAAATTCATGCAAGTGTAATTTTAAATTAGGCCATCAGACTTGTTTTCAGTGAGAGGAAACAGACGTAAATGAGCTTGGGTGCTTAAGTGAGGTGGAGATGATACAGATGAAAATGTTTCTGTAATTTTAATGGATGTGAGATTTATGTACTAGGCAAACTACATTATAATAGAATTTTCATTAATTTATTTTAAGAATGTCTCTCTTTTCTCCATTTGTCTGCATGGGTGTGAAAGTCTATTAATAATAAATAGTGTTATACTGAAGATTTTTTTCCAGTTTTGACCCATTGAGCCAAATGAGAACTTCTCATGATAAATCAAGTGCAGAAAGAAAGATGCTGCCTGTGTAGTATTTCAAGTTGCCAGGTCCCAGAGCCTAATCTTTTCTGTAATGATGCGAACAGCGGGAAGTCTGGAGAAGGGCAACAAAGCAAACAGAGAGGCTAATTTGACACATTATGTAAATTTGGGATTGGCTGAAATGTGTACTTCAAAATCTGCATTCTTCTTCCCTTCAGACAATTTTAGCTTCGTTTTGGAATATGCTCTTTTAGTAATAAGAAACCTCTGAACGTCTTATACCAGACAAGAATACAAGGTGTGAATTCCTCTTTTTCTCACCTTTACTTTGACTCCAGGGAGAACATCCATTGCGTTTTTGCAGCTGCTATAAATATTTTGCCTGCTTGATTTATAGCAATGTTTAATGAATGAGTGGCAGTGGTTTGCTTATCAAGCCACATAGCCATGCAGACCTTTTCAGTAAGACAAGGGCAAAGTGAGCCTTGCTGATGCCTTTTTAAAAAATGATTGCTAGAAAATAAATGCCAAGTCTAGTTAAAGTAATGCGCACAGCTGGCTGTTAAACCAAAAACATTGCTGCAATAATCCCAGCTCAGAAAAATCACAAGTGAAGCAAGCTTCATAAATTCAAGTGAATGGAAAAGGAAGCTTCTGGAGGCAGCATAATTGCTGTTCAAGGACTTCTGCTGAGTCTTCAAGAGGCAATAGCATGCAGTGGGATGTATGTTGTGTGTTGGTATGACATGTTTTATTTAGCTGCTCCATGGGACAACAAAGTCAGATGATTTTGATTTGCGTGGTGGGAAATAACACTGGTCATTTAGGAAATTAGTAATCTTCTTGGGTGGTAGGCAATCAGAAATGGAGTACAAGGTAATGTCCTGGGCAGCAGATCAGTCCTGTCCCCGGGACTCCCACTGCCTGAGGTGTGGTCCCACCACTGAAATTCATTCTCAAGTCTTCTTTCCAGTTACTTGGCGGAGAAAAAGTTCTCCATGCTGAGCAGAACATGTGTCTAAATTAGGATAGCTTTGTAAATCAGTTTTGAATTCTTTGGGAAGATATGTATCAGTTAAATGCAATTAAATTCAGCATGATTTGTAACTCTGTTTTTTTCTTTATAATCTGCTTTAAAATGTGAATAAGATTTGTTGAGTCAGACATGTATCTGGGTCAAACTGATGTTAGACTGCTGATTTACCTAACAGCTTAGTTAGACTGACTTAATTTTGGGCCTGGATTTCTGAATGTGAAAAGATGCATTAATAACCTTTCTATTTGTGCTCCAGCTGGTACTGAAAGACAACAGTTTTTAAAAATGATAATAAATGAGAAAAGAATGAGCAAGCAAGTGAACATTTGTGTTCTCACTACTACATACAGATAGCAGCCACTCTCAGCTGTAAATACTACTGCACTATAAATCTACACACTGGACATTAGCTATAGGCTGTTCTTTGACATTATAGCAATAAAAGTGTACTGACATACAGATTTTTTTCATTCAGTTATGACTGTGTGTAGAATTGTAACATCAGCAGTTTAACTGCTAAATTGAATGCCAAATATTATTAGCAGGAGAGAGTACAAATGAGGTAGAGCTGTCCTGGGGATTGAAGAGTAGACTTATCTTTTGTAGGATGAAATATTGGCAGGAGCTGTTCTAACTGTGGCTTGATGTTGGTTGAGAAATTATAATGGCCAGAGTTTCCTAATTAGGATGCTAAGGTTGGGCTGTTAGATCTTTATGTAGACATTAAAAGAACCCACTTAATGCTGACATTCCACCTTATTCCCCAGAAGGAGGATGAGTTACAGATTTTTAGAGACATAAAATTGGTCTTGGTGCCTGATACTTCATGTATCATGTTTTCGTTTGTCCTTTGATGATTTATTTAAAATGCTATATCTGTATCCATTCCTTAATCTTTGGAGAGAGATAATGTGAGAGATTATGATTTATGAGTGGTGAAGTAAATTGACAGTATGTTTGCCTTGAGTTTATCTTTTAAATGCCAGTAGTTTGGTTAGTAGCTACTGATGGTATTTGTTTTCTAAGTATATTCGGATACAGTGCACTGAAAATGCATCACACCATAAAAACATGTCACTTTTCCTTCTTTTTTTTCATGAAACGCTAATTTTCCAAAGGCTACTTACATCTAAGGAAGAATAGCAGCTTTGAGAAACAGAGTTGTGAAGAGACTGATGGTATGTTTGGTGAGATATTTGGGTTTATGTAAAATTCACATTAATATTCAAATTCCAGCACACACAACATTAAACTATATAGAGAGGTAAGTTCATCACAAGAGTTCCTTCTGAAATCACATTATGATTTTAACAGTCTCCTCATAGCCAGATGGAATTAAACAGAGGGAAAAAAATCTATCATGTTGAAATCAGAAATGAGAACAATTTGTCAAATCTAAACACAGAGAAGTCTTTTTAAAGCTGGAAGTGGTATCTAATTCTGTGATTTTGTTCCAATGTTAGTTGCTACCTTGAGTGAAGCATGCCATGTACTTTACAAATGCAGTTTCTTTTTCTGCATAAGTAACATTCATAGTTGAGTCATATTCTCATTGAATGCCCAAAACCCTCAAATTTATTGGAATTTTTATGTTTGTTTTTTTTTTTAATACTTTGGTTTTATATGACTAAGCAGCCATAAAACTAGATTAAAAAATCAGCATTGCAAGTTAGTTGGGACTGATTAGAAACAGTACGTGATTTTGGCTTTGTTCCCTGTTTGATTTGGTTTCATTCAACTTCCCTACACATCTAGGGGGTTTTCAGAAACTAACTGGCAGTTTGAATTCCTGGAAGAATAAAAACGGCTTCTGGAGAACATTAACAGACAAATATATGGAAGATTTACAGGAACTAAGACTTTTATTTCCTGAACCTTGAGAGAGAGAGAAAAAAAATCAATATCAGCTTATAATGTTTATGATGGGAAAATATAATTTTGGTATAACCACTATTAACTGTTTTAGCCTAAGAAATAGATTGATGAGTCTAAAAATACATGTGAAGAAAATTTTTAAAATACAGTTTTGTAATGAATATATATATGACTAAATTCTTGCAATCAGTGAGAGTGGGTGCATTTAATGCATAGATCAGCTTACTTTTTGTGGTCAGAGGGTTAGTAAGAGGAAGAAATTAATCAGTGATTTTTTCAAATACTTTGTATTATATTCAGAAATATGAAAAGATGAGGCTGAAACTAACAAATGTGAACAGACATCACTGGGAATAATTTTTAAATCTCCAAAGTATGGAATTTTTTTTATTTTTCAAAATGAATATGGTATTAAAAAAACCATACTGCTTTCCTTTTAAGTATTCTGTTATCCTACAGAAGTTATCCTGTTTTGAGGGTTCTGTTTAGCATGAATGATCTGGTGGGAAAGCAAAGAACCCATGAATGGAAGCTCCTCTACTCTTGTTTTGGTCAGGAAAAATGAAGTTTTTCAGTAAACTCTTACCTGTTGTGATGAAAGCCGGATTTTGGTTACAATGGTGAGCAAGCCATCAAAGCTAGTTTCTTTAGAAAAAAATCACCACGGTCTCTTTTCTTGGATGCTCTATAGCTGTATTTTTAGTCTATGAGTGTGGTGGGAAGGAATATTGATTTTTAAAAATAGTTTTAAATTCTAGCAACACACATGTATCAAATCTCATAATGTGCCTGTGAAGATATTTATTTAAAGCAATGTTTTAATCTTCTTTCTTTAAAGGCAATTCTGTACCTGCATTAGAGAATATTAAGTGTTGTATTTTCAAGGGCTTATTAAATATTCAGTTATTTTCTTTTTCTGTTGTCAAGTGTGTCAAGGGCAAACCTTCTGTGTCCTGGAAGGTAACTCAAACTAAATGAATCTTAAAAGCTGCTATTAAATGCTCACGTTAGAAAATATACATTACACAGTGAGGGGAGTGAAAGAGGTGTTGAGATCCAACCCCAGAACAAGTTGTATCCAGATGAGATACAAACTTTTTATGGGAAAACACTGAAATATGGTGAGAGATTTTATTCAAAACTTACATGTGAAGCAAGAAGTAAGGATGACTGTGGCTATTAACACTTTGCTGTGCATTAACCTCTTCACTGACGATGACCTGTCCATCTTGGAACACTAAATAATTGTGTAGAAATAGCCTATTTTAAGGGTGTGGGATGGACAGATGAAACTTATTTTGAATATGGAGAAGTATGAGTCTGATTTTCTGAGTATGTATGATACACCTGAGTGTGAAGATCCATTTGCAGCTCTGCTGTTTTGTTCAGGCTCTGTCTAGGCTGTTAAGCCCTAGAATGGCTGCAGTAAGGCTCTGGCTCCATCACAGGACAACGGCCAGTCCCATGTCTGGGTTTGCTTGGAAAGGAAACGTGTGTGTGGGTCAGATGCGAGCCACAGCATCCTCTGACCACGTGCCTTTTCCTGCTGTGAAATCCAGACATGGCCCATGAGATAAGGCTGTTGTCAGGTCATTTGCAGCCACAATTTTTAGTAACCTTAATTTTTCAAGGCACTTAAGGAGCTATGTGCAAGGTAAAACATGACTTTGGACTCATAAAAGTTCTGCTAATCCACAGACTGCTCAATTCTAGAATTGGCTGTCAATTCTGAAATTGCTTTAAACTCTGAGCTACTCAGTCCCCCATGAGACACTGAACTCGAAGTATGAATCATAAAGTTTTCTACTTCCAACAAGTTATCTTTAGGTATCTCACACACACTTTAGATTTGTGTGCTTCATTGAAAAGAAAGTTATAAATGATTAATCCACTTACTGTGAACATTAGTAGAACTTAGCAATGGAGCTTGGCTGGTGATCCCATCAACTAGACAAGCTGGGAGATGGAATCTCTACTGTCTGAACTAGTGATGCTGACACACAAGAACAGAATTGGGTGCACACTGCCTTCAAACTGAGCAGAGGGAATCCACAGCCTACTGGGAACTTTAACTGCTAAATGAGGAATATTTTGCATGCTGTGTATTACATACTGAATATTTTTGTAACTTTTAACTGCTCTCTTCTGGCAAAAATGGACTGAACTTTTTATTAATACAATTTGTATTAATTTCAATTTTGAAAATGGTAGCCCTATAGTGTGTCTACAACCATTCTGCAGCTTAGAAAAATGGTTCCCTCAGGAGGAAAAAAGAAAACCTAAATGAGAAAAGTTAATTTTATCACATCCATTGAAATAAACAAGAAGCAATTATTTTTAAAAAAGAACCTTTTTAAGAAGTGAGAAAGGATCATGATTACTTGGATATTATTTGAAATTTTTCTTCAGCTTTTTTTGAAGATATTGAAAAAATGTGTTTGGGCTCAAATCTTAGGTTTAAAAAAGGGGGTGAATAAGCTGTTTTGCTCTATGCCAAGGCTTGAACTTGTTTTGCAGCTAGTCAAAACCAAATGTTTTTCAGAACTTCAAAGAAGTTTCAGAACTTCTCACAGTGAAAGGTTGCTAATGATTCAAACAGAAAATTGTCTCTTGCTGTAACCTTTCTGAAATAATGATTAGGCTAACTGCTTTTAGATTTCTGCTCTTCATAAAAGAAAAGAGGGAACGAACAAATAGTTGTGTGTGCTACCCTGGTTATTGTAGACCGAGGTACTAATGCAGGACTGAGGAATAGGACTTGGTCGGTCACGACCACCAGAGAATCTGTGAGTTCAAATCTGTACGGACTCTGTCTGAAATGTGCTGCTTGCCCACATGAACAAAAATGGATATATTTTTAGAGGCTAATTACTTTAGAGAAGCTGGAATTAGGATGAAGGAGAAGGAAAGCATAAAGTGAGGATAGCACATGACTTCATTTAATTTCTTTCATTACAGATATGTATGAAAAACATACCAGAGACTTTTCAATGCATTGCCTGGTATTATGTAACATAGTACTAAGGAAGCATCTTTGTTAATGTAAAGTTAATCCCTAGGCATTTTTTGTTTGGCTGATAAAATGTTCCTTCTTGCACTGATCTTTGCATTCATTCTTGTGTGTTCTCTGACCCATCTGACTATTGCAATAACACTGTAGGTCTCTTGTGTATGAGGCTTCATCTTGCTAGGTGCTATGCATGCTCTGTCCTGATCCAAGGAGCTGGCAGTTTAAAATCAAATGCAATGAGAGATAAAAGGAATGTGTGCCTTTGCTCAAAATCAGTGATGCCATGCATACGCATGGAAATGTGTGCATCGTATTGTTTTACATTTCTATGAGTGGTTATTGTGGGCTTATCAAGAAATCTGTCACCAGATTGATAGTGTTTTCTTGTCTTTGTTCTAACCTCTGGGAGATGACTGTCTTTAGGATAATGTAGTAAGATAGCGGATTTTGGACATGATTGAATGTCTTTTTCCTTTAGGGATAATAAAACACTAAATGTAGCTGCACAGCTAAAAATTTCAATCTGCCTTGCCAAGTGCCAAGTGCAGTGTCAATGCAGTGTCAGTGTTAAGCAAAACAGTAATAAATAGCTTGTCAGGCAGTTCTACCTGTAGCTAATCTCTTGGTATTTGGCATTTTTCTTTAGAAAGGTTCTGAACCTGAATGGACTCCCGTTCTGAAATACAGTCCAGAAAAAAGTGGTAATTATTTACATACTGTTAGATTCACTGCACTGTTGAGTGCAGAGTTAATCCTTATTATATCTGAGTGGTTGGTAAATTATATAGTTGTTGGTAACTTTTACTTTGGTTAGGCTGAATGTAGTTTTCTTTTATTTTCAGACCAAAAAAAAAAATTTCACAGTTGTCTGAAATCACTAAAGTGTTGCCGTTGAAGAGGTTGTCTAATATTTTATCTGTCAAAAGTTCCCTCCCAAATTACAAACTACAGTGCTGACTTAGCTTCAGTGATTCTCAGCCTCCAAAGATTTCTTTGCTTTTTATCCTTGACTGTGTAGAAGGATTCTGGAGGATGCTCTAAGAGACACCCAAGGGTCATTCTTAGCCCACCAGTGGCTTAGAGTCTGATAAATTCTCTTTCCATCTCGTGGAGAGGTTTTGCAAAGTTCTGCTGAGTTTAATTCACTTAGGTTATATAAATCTGGTTGTATTTGCTGTCTCTAGTTGTCTCACACAAGACTGAGGATCTTTTGTGTATGTTGGTGTCAGGTGCTGTGAGCTATGAACATGCAGCCATTCTGTAGTTAAGGCAAAGGCAGAAAAGCCTGTTCAGTAAAAACCAGACAGTGTAAGATTTTTTGCTTAGCTTGTGGCTAGAAGTCCAGACTGGATGATAAGTGTTCAGTTCCGTTTCAGAGTCAGTCCTTTTTGAAAGGTAACAGATTTAGTGTTTGCAATTGTAGGGCATGGTGTAGTAACTTTTTTCCTTGACTGAGGAAAGGAAGCCAGAAATAAACTGCAAATATCTGATATAGGTAGTTATATGGGAATTTTCACAGATCCGTCTCGTGAGTCTGAATGCAATAAATTTGCCAGGCCTGCATTGTAAATTTAAGCTTGTTTCCAGAATAAAAGGAATTCTTTCTACAGGTTGTAGAGACAATATTTTGTTGTCTAACCAACGTTCTGTGTTAGAAAAATGCAAGCATTCAGTATTGTATGAACCCAAATGAGTTCCTGTGGCACATAACACTAAATCTGAATGCTAATACTAAATTCACTCATTGATATCCGAAGTACACAAAATCAGTTTTGCCACAATGTTGTATCCTGGATCAAAGTGTCAGAACAGAGGCATTTCTGCTTATGGCTATTATTTTGTCTGCCTTCCAACTAGATTTTTTTCCAATGGTGTTCAAGATTTCAGTGTGGTAACATATAGGTATTAGATATTTTTGAAAACCTCTTTAGGCATTTTTTGCCTCTTTGAGCCCCTAACACTTTCAAAAATCTTCATGTCTCCAGAAGGCTTTTTTTCCCCCAGAGTAATATTGGCTATAAAATGTCTATTAAGATGCAAATTTGAAATAAAAAAATATTTTTGTTTGTGTACCACACCACTGCTGTTAGAGTGCTAGCTAATATGGTAATGTCATTGAAAAGAAGTTAACCATTGTAGCAAAGGAACAACTGACTTCAAAACACTTTTTCATTCGGTCTGTTTTATTCAGTGTAAGAAAATCTATCTCCTGCTCTAGCTGCTTGGCTCGGTGTTATTTTTTGAGATCCTGTCCTGGATGTTCTCTGTTATTCAATGCTTGACTGCGATGGCTGAGTTGAAGATCAGGAAGTATATGTTTTTTAAATCCTAAACAATTCTCTGTGATGGCTGTTTCCAGGTTATTTACCTGTATTTTATCAATTCATGTGCCTCTACTAGAACTGAATTTGTATTTCCCTTTTTGTTTGGATTGTCCGGGATTTGTAACTTGGTTAGCAGGATTGTGGATCCTAAGACTGTGGCAAAGCTCTGCCGCCATAGTGTGTGAGGTTCTGCAAGATTTACTTTTAGTGCTGCCCAAGAGAATCAGTGATGGATGACTACAAACATAATAGGCAATGCAACCAAATCTACCTGTAAGACAGAAGGCATTTTCTATCAGTAAATATCCTGTATTTGTGAATCATTGACAATTCAAAGGAAACCCAGTTTGGATCTGCTCCTAGATCCCTCTGAGGTGCCCTTCAAGACAAATGTGGATTCTGAACCATAATCTTGAGACCGTTACAGCCAGCCCACATTTTCCACTCTGTGAGAGGTGAACATCTTTAAGTATTGCTGTGGTTGGTGTTTACAGGGACTGTTTGCAAGGAGCCTTGACAACTGAATCAAATTCAGACAATTTAGCACAGATTAAAGAATTTGTTGCCACCTTCCTATTGAGTTGCATTTTGTCATGGTGTCCATTGCCAAGACTCTTCCTGCTCCTGGACTCCTGGCCTGCTTGTGAGAGCTGTCTGCTGCTCTCCTCTGGCCTAGATGGAAATTTTTATGCATATGAATTTGTCAGCCATTTGGGGACGAATGAGTGAAAGTTTTACTATAAACACCAACATCATTAGTATTAATGTAAAGAGCTGTGCAGTTCTGATGTCTCTTTTATCTCTTTGTGTTTCAGTTCATCGCTTTTGCCTCTTTATTCTTCATCTTAGTTTCAATCACAACCTTCTGCCTGGAAACACACGAGGCTTTCAATACTATTATAAACAAAACTGAGCAGGTCATCAACGGGACAGAAGCTGTGCTACAATATGAGATTGAGACAGATCCTGCACTGACATACGTGGAAGGAGTCTGCGTGGTATGGTTTACATTTGAATTTTTAGTACGTGTTATTTTTTCTCCCAACAAACTTGAATTCATCAAAAACCTCTTGAATATCATTGACTTTGTGGCCATCCTGCCCTTTTACCTAGAAGTGGGCCTGAGCGGGCTCTCCTCCAAAGCTGCGAAGGACGTGCTTGGTTTCCTCAGGGTGGTAAGGTTCGTCAGGATCCTCCGGATTTTCAAGCTCACCCGGCACTTTGTGGGGCTCAGGGTGCTGGGTCACACTCTGCGAGCCAGCACCAATGAATTTCTGCTGCTGATAATATTCCTGGCACTCGGCGTTTTGATATTTGCCACTATGATCTACTACGCAGAGCGGGTGGGAGCCCAGCCTAATGACCCGTCCGCGAGTGAACACACACAGTTCAAAAATATCCCTATCGGCTTCTGGTGGGCTGTAGTCACCATGACCACCCTGGGATATGGGGATATGTATCCACGGACTTGGTCAGGCATGCTGGTGGGAGCCCTGTGTGCACTGGCAGGAGTGCTCACCATAGCCATGCCTGTGCCTGTGATAGTTAACAATTTTGGGATGTACTACTCCCTGGCCATGGCAAAGCAGAAACTGCCAAGGAAGCGAAAGAAGCACATCCCTCCTGCTCCTCAAGCCAGCTCACCCTCCTTCTGCAAGACAGACTTGAACATGGCCTGCAATAGCACACAGGGTGACATCTGCCTGGGCAAGGACAACCAGCTGATGGAACACAACAGATCATCAGGTAGGACCCCACTGGAAATGCATGTCCTCTGAAAACACTTTATAGACCAGTATGTTTGGTAGGGGTCAGAAAGCAGCCAGTCTTTCTGCCAGGAGAAGATGTAGCTCCCACCCTTCTCCCCTCCAACATTTGCGTGTGTCAGTCTCATAGAGGACAAAATAGGTATAGTGATGTTCCCAAACCTCTATGTAGCTGGTCTATACAGTTTTGCTTGCTCTGTTGAGAATGCTTTCCTGCTGATGATATCAACCTTTTCTTTTGCCTGTTGTTTGTTGCGTTGTATGGATGTTTCTTGTTTTTCTGCATGACTGTGACTATTTGAGCAGCCACCGTGTCCCACCCTGTTGGACTCCATGGTGTTTTGCCTCAGTGTCTGTCTCTTGTGTCAGCTTTGCCTGTGCCACATCGTGGCCTGTTAAGCAAGATCCTACAAAGAAGCAGTCATTTAAAAGGAGCAGGTGCTTTACATCCAAAGCCCAGCACTCAAAGGAAATAGGAAGAAATTTTCTTTCTAGTTTTCTTTCCATTTGGCATTCTGCTTCCCTGGCTAAAAGAACCTCCTTCATCTGTGTTAGATGAGACATTGCATGATATTTACTATTCATTAAATTATACTAGCATAGCTGATGTAATTCTTGTCAAGAAAAAAGAAAATTACAGCCCTCAGCACCATCATTGCTATTAGAGTTGATTTTTGTGATTTCTATTACCTTATTTGTTAGAGTTCCAAATGATGAATAAGGAGTATTTTGTGCTTTACTCAGTGAAACTACGTATCAAATGACAGCCTCAGTCCCTCCCAGCCACTGCTCCATATTCCAAATCTGTTGCAGTTAAAGAGTAAATTTTACCTCTCAGTATAATTCAATAGTTTAGCAGAATTAGCAAGAATTTTTTTTTGTTTGTTTCTTAAGCCTATTTATTCTTCAGCCAACCACAATCTGTTTATAAAGCTCAATACCGGTCATTAGACTCCTGTTGTAAAGCTGCTAAACAATAATAAGAGCAAAGCCACTCATGACTGGTGTAATTCAGTAATTGAAATTTAGTTTTTAAAAAGAAGAGTCTGGAAAATCAGTCTCTGAACGGTATTCTTTTTTGGTCTGTTGCTCTGTTACTGAATAGCATTTATGTTCAAAGAAGCTTGGTTTCACTCTCCGAGTTACTGTTCACAAAGTTAACACATCTTTTTGAACATCCTAAATATATTTAAGAGGATGGAAATGCTTGAAAAGACTCTGACAGTAAAATATAGTTAGTTTTTCAGTGCTTTGGCTGATACCCACTTTGAGATAACATCTTTCAACTATTAATGATAACAGCTTTTTCATGCCATCAGGTCCTACTAAAGGTATTCTGAATGGAGAAGGCTCAGTGTGATCACTCTGTCTCTCACTAAGAGACACCTTTTTTTTGTATCTATCGATTTATTTACAAGGGGTTATAATCCTTGAAGTTAGAGAGAAAGCAGACATGCAAGAAGAAGCCATTTTAAAGTGTTATCTTTCTTTTCAGTAGTGCCACTGCTTGCATCATGCACTGTAGCTTTATTTCTGATAGAGAATGTTATTAGAGTCACTATGAATTCTGTGCAAAACTTCAAGGCTGAATCCTGCCCTTTGCATTCACAGTTCAGAAAAAACATGCTCAGGTTTAAATGCAAAGGTAAAGCTGAAGTTATGTGCTGTACTGAGAAGAGATTTTTTTCTTGATGTATGGCCTGAATTTGAAATAGTACATAATTTTAAAAGAGAGTCCTTTGGGAGCGACAAATCAGGAGAGGTACAATTTTTGCCATTTGACAAAATAAAGTACAGAGATCAAAGACAGCATTTAATGTTGGGTACTTATGATGACAAGCAGTGCAAGTGTAATAAATATGGAAATGAAAGCTAAGTGTGTTATTAAACACTGTATAGTGCCAAATGTTGAAAATATAGGTCTTCTGGATAAGGGCTTGTCTTTAAAACATTAAGCAGTATATTCTAAACAAAAATGCCTAACATGACTTCTTGTTTAGCAAAAACAATAGTCAAAATAGTAAATTAGTGTTTGAAATATCCAAGGCTGACTGTATTCTGACAAGTTACAGTCCAGAGTAGGTAACTAACTGAGCCTTGGTTTGACTATTTCTTAGTTCATGTTAGTTTAATCTAATTTTATATAAATTTTAGAAGGACAACAGGAAAGTCAAAAGATCATTTGTTCTTGAACAAAACGTATACCTTTTGCCATTTTGTACTGATTAATGATGAATTGCAATCTTGTTTTCTTCTATTGATTTACTTTATAACAACTTTTTGAGTGATGGGAATATCTGGCATTCAGCATAAGCTCTTTGTGATGTCTCATTTCCTCATTCATTATTGTCTGTAAATGGGCATGGTGCTTTAACCAGTGTTATCAGGTGAAGACAGTGCAGGAAGTGAGCAGCCACTCTCACCTGGTGAAAGGCTCCCTCCCATCAGACGTTCTAGTACAAGAGACAAAAACAGAAGAGGGGGAACATGTTTCCTACTGACAACAGGTGATTACACGTGTGCTACTGATGGAGGGATCAGGAAAGGTATGGACTTCTTTCATTAGATCATAAAAGGTTACTCAGCAATATGCTTGTGAAAAAAAATCTTAGAGTAAAATGATGTGCACAATGCTCTAAGAGGAAAGACTGTACTCACAATGTATCTTTTTTTCTTTACTCTTAGTCATTCTTTTCCTTTTAGAAACACTCATCCCCTTTAGTCTTCAAAAAATGTGCTTGATGTTGGACCCTCATTTCACTTGTGTCTTCATTTGTCTGTAATCTCTAATGGAAAAGCCTGCAGTTCAGACCTTGCTCATTCTACCACTCATCATTCAATACAATTTGTCATTCTAAAAGACAAATTAATCATGTTATAACTTTGTTCTGCTCTTAATAACTTAATAATATTTACAGCTGAATACACTTTAGAGGTTGAAATGTCAGAAGTAAGCCACATTATTGCTCTTAACACAAAAAAAGCATATCCTGAGACGATATTTAGATTTCTTTCAAATAAAAGTTTGAGCTTATAATGCCAAAAAATGTTTTTTTTCTTGGCAATACACCAGTGATACTAAAAGATGACTGTCTACCCCAACCATACTCAACTAGGTAGTAAAACAATGCTTGACCTTGCAAGGTGCTAAAAATGCCTTTCTAGTTATTTAGCCTCTTCAAGTCTGATTGCTTGCTGCTCAGTAGGATGGGTGCCCCCAGGTGGAGTTTGCAAAACCGTTTCTTACTTGTATCTCCCACATGACTGATTGTTTCTACCCCAACAGGCCACATCTGGCTGTGGCTGCAAACCTAGCATCAGGACATAGCCCTAAGATCAGCAATGCCGGGGTGATCTTCTCATTTCCTTAGACAGGAACTGCTTTTGTTTCTTGGCAAATTATATTTTTCTGACACTGTATGATTCCAACAGATTCTACATTCCTGGGTGCTGATGTGTAGATTTTCACCTCAGGGTTCATCTGAAGTAGCCATGTGGCACTGGGCGAACATTTTTGCCTGAGATTTTTCTGGCTTTTTTTTGTTTGTTTGTTTGTTTGTTTTTTTAACTTGCTTGTTGTATAGCAAACATAGCTGTCCCAGCTAGCCATATACTCTAAAGTAATTCTCTTAAATTGTTCTGCAAATGCTCTTTTTACACTTCAAAGCCTGAGCTCAGTATGTTAAACCTGTGAAGGCAGATATGCAACCAATTCCATGTGTATGGTATTTGCAAAGAGTATGACTCTCTCTGTGCTCGGGCATTTTACATACTCCTATATATAATGTTTAGCTTAAATGAAAATTCACTGCAAGCATGTTTTTGCACAGATTTACTACATTTTTCCCTGAGCATATATTTCACACAGTCTTCTCAACAACTAGGATTATTTAAAATATCTCTAATGTTAAGAGTTTTTGAGGAGGTCAAGAACACCTGAATAAGGTAGATTGCCATGGTGTCTTGCAATATCAGGTTTTTGGGTTCACTCAGCAACTTATGGCAGTAACAATGACTAGAGAAGATCAGAAATGATAAAAGAAGTTAACCATCAGCTGCTAAAGATGTATTTATATAACAGTAAAACATATTTTATCCTGGAACATTTTAATTTGTAAATCTAGATTTAAAAGAAAATGCTTTTATAGTTTTACTAGAAAACTGGGGCTTGAGTTCAGAATGGACAGTTTTTTGATGAGAAATGTGCTCTTTGTCTGGCTCTGATGATAATCTTAGTTGAGGCTGAAATGTTTTAGCCACTGGCTTTGGAGTGTATTTTACACAGAGTAGGGAAGTTAGGTCATAAGCAGAAAATATCTTCAACTAATATACAAATGGGTTTGAATGATTGAATTTCATGTGCACATCAAGTCTACTATTTTTATGTTTTACATTTTCCCTTTATTTCTTTCTCGTGGTACGTTCTTCTTGTTTGGTTTGTTCCTTGGTTGATTCTTGGTTGGGTTTAATTATAATTTATTCTGAGCTTTTTTGCATTAACAGCTTATCTCCATCTCTAAGATGATACTGATCAGAGCGGCTCCACTAAAATACCTGAAAAGTACTGATTTTGTATCATGTGTTTCTCACTATTCATCTTGTGTATCTGGTTTTCACTTTTTAGGAGCTTCTATTTTACTCATAATCTGTACCATCTTCCTCTATCAGTTCTTTCCTTTTATCATTAGAAGAGTAGCAAGAAAATTATCTTAAAAACTACTTTCCTAGCTTCTATGTAAAAAGCTACCTGATTATTTTGATTTCTTTTTAAAAAAGCTTTATGTTTACAGGGAGTTTAAATATATACACTAGCATTGTGCTTCCCTTTAATTCCTTTTTCAAACATAATTTTTTCTAATCGATGTAAATACTGATAAAAACTCAGAAACTGGAGGCTGTTTCAGAAATGTTTCAGAATTCTGTGTAGTATCACAGTCTAGCCTGCCCTTGCCATCTGGAGAGAACATTGCACAATGTTTTAGCAGACATGAGGTTTTACATTTGCTTTAAGTATAGCTTTAAAGTATGGGGGTCCCTGTAGGTAAGAAATATGTTAATCGTTGTAAGGGGAGAGCCTAAGATATAATTTTTCCTAAAGATGCTGTTAACTGTCTGTTACCTAGAGATCTGGAATTTGAGCCAGTAACCATTTCAATCAGAAAAAAAAATAGCTTGCTGATGTTCCATGTGTTGTTTAGCTTTATTGTCATTGGTATTTTAGAGTTTCTGTGGGAAAAGTCTCATTATTTCCCTGTAAACAATTTAGACCTTAACACCTTAACCTGACAAATGCTTAAATTCATACTTGTCTTCAAGGAAATAAGTTCTGCCAGTGAAAAATTGGTGAGACTTCTCATGCTTGCAATGAAGCATGTATCCATGTACTTGAGGAGCAAGGTCCTGCCTGGCTTAATCTTTGTTGTATTTCCTTGCTGATATCTCTCTTCCGACCAATGAGCAGATCCTTTTGTTAACAAATGGGGTTATTCAGGAGCTGCTGAAAATACTTGAATATGAAGATAGTGATGCATCAAATAGCAATGTTTTTTCATTGCTATACAGCATAGCCTCTACAAAGTGAAAACAATCCACAGTAGTAAAAAGTAGATAGCTAGAGCTCACAGTGTATGTGAACAGAAATGTCTGTAAGTGCAATGTTCCCTTCAAATTGTGAAGCATTATGTGGTTGCCTCATTTAATGATTAATTATTTACTACTTGCTTATATGGATTAATTGATTTCGTTCAAATAATCTGGAAAAGAAGCACAAATTCAATGTTTTAAGTTTGCCATTCAGGAGGCATTTACAAATATGTTGAACTTTGCTGTCTTACTAGACTTTAAAATTAGAACCAAAGTCTAAGGGTTAATATTTCTGAAGATGAAGCTTCTTATAGTATCATTCGGTCCTCTGCAAAACTGATTTACACATGCTGTATAAAATTTATCTGGTTTCTGGTTTATTTATTTTAAAGAAAAAATTGTCCTTTATTAGAAATCGAATTTAGCAGAGATTATATAGTTCTAACAGTTTCTGTAGTCTGTCTTAACGGGTTTTTGGTTATGCTTAGCCAGATAGCTCAATCAGCCTGGTGGGATCCTTTATCTTGCACTTTGCTGAAGGTTGCTGTGCAACCCTGCTGAAGCCCACAGAGTGATACTAAGTGCAAGAGGGGATGTGGAAGAGCAGGTCAGACCTCTTGTGTGGCGGTCTGTTTAATTTTTGGGGGAAAAACAGGTGCACTACTTTGTAAATAATTTTATTTATTAATATCTTTTGGGAGTAATGTGTCTTAGCACCGAGTTCTTTTGCAGGCAGATCCCCTCTGAGTCCCTGATAGCTCCTTGGATTACATTACATTGTACTGTTTGTCTTTGTCTATTTTTTGGCTGAATTCAACTGATGTCTGTGCATTTTCTCATACAAGGCTATGAAAAATCTCGAAGCTTAAACAACATAGCTGGCTTGACAGGCAATACTCTGCGACTGTCTCCAGTAACATCACCCTACAGCTCACCTTGTCCTCTAAGGCGCTCTCGGTCTCCCATCCCTTCCATCTTGTAAACCAGATGGCATCAATCGGCTACATAGTATTAGATCAAATACTGTTTACCATATAATAAAATAAATGTAGCAGTAAGCATAGGCTCCACAAATATGGTCTAACTCCCGCATGATACAACTGTCAGTAGCAAGAAAAGCCACTTGGGTAGCTGAAGATTTTTGTCTTGGCTTTTAAAGGTTACTTTAAGGTAGCATTTCTCCTTTTATCTACTATATTGTCCTACTTTCCTGTGGCAATAAAAGGACAGTTAGTGGATGCTGTTGTCCAGTATATTCAATAAATAAGCATATTTTCAGGGAGATTGACTTAAAATAATGTGCTTCCAAGTAATTATCAGTCCCTCCATTGAACCTTCATTTCTTGTGACTCTAATCCATTCTGAAGATGTCTGCTCTGAAGGGTCTGCTCATTTGCATGGACCATCCTGTCTCCATCACCTGACAAGCAGTGTTGCCGATCGTGGAGACCACAGAGGGCTCTGGATGTGTGTTCTCACATTGTTACCATCCTGCTGAAATGAAAGCACTGATAAACTGGTCTGCATGTGGGATTGTTTTTCTTTGTTTAACCTTTTCCTTTATTTTTTTAACTATCTACTTGTTTATAAACGACTTTATTTTGTGATTAACTTATTTCGGTACTGGATTGCTGTATCAGAGTTCTGAATGTCTCCGGTTGTTTGCACACAGATAACTGCAAAGAGGTTGTCATTACTGGTTACACGCAAGCAGAAGCCAGATCTCTTTCTTAATGGCTTGGGGAAGGCACAAAACATGCAAGAAAGGTAAACGCCATCCAGACTTGCAATTTTAAGCTAGCAAGTGCTGCTTGGTACTATAGTAATTTCTCTACTCCAGGGTTCTTCAACATTTTCAGAAGCTGAGTACCAAGTAAAATTGAAATAATTATTGGGGGCTTTTTTGTACCATTGTAAGAGAGTAGTAGTTCTCAAGTTGGGTTTTTGACCAGCCTTATACCTCTGGCTCACGGGCTTCAAAAATTTCTTCAGTCAATGTTTTTTGAGGTGCTTTGTCCTTTATGTTGTTTGTCTGTCTGTTTTGCAACCTGTCTCCTTGTATTCTCCATCTGTCTCCATAAAGCACAGAGATACTGTTAAAATGCCCCCCTCTTTTAAGTTGAACTAAGAACATTTTTCTTTTCTCTTTTTTCATATGGACTATACATCCATGTATAGATAGAAATATATATATTTTTCAAGTGCAGTTAGTATCATCTAGACTAACTCGCGTGCACTCCTAAGATTTTTCGAGCAGCTTTTCAGCACTGACCGGTTGCCTATTGCATCAATCTTCCTCCTAGCAACCAGCATTTATTACAATTTTGAAACTGTATCTCCTCTAGTGGCTTTTTCATTCAATATTAACCTCTGTTTATGCAACAGGACAAATGCTATGGCAAATCTGAGGTTCTGGGCTGGTGAGGAAAAATTACCCTTAAACTGTAGAGTTTTAGAGCTACATGGGGAAGACCATAATGACTGAAATATTAAGTGATCCTTGAAATTGTTGAATAATACCTGATTGTCATGTTTTATTTTTTGTTAGGAAAAGAAACTCAACTTATTGTTGACCATGTAACATGTTCTTCTGTATATAGCCTAGCCCGATAGCATGACCTGCATGTCAGAATTCTTGTACAATAATGTATTTATCAAAGTATACATTTCTGATATTTAGAGATGTACATTGATTTACTTTTGGTAAAATATTGTCAATAGAGAGATAATTGCAAACAGCTTTTAGCAAATGAATTAATATAATATCTGGTGCTGCTGTTATATTAACTACAGTGTTGTACAGAATTTATCATGGATTTTTGACTGCTGAAAAAGGGACAATGGAATTTAGCCATACCAAGGACTGTACTGGAAAGAGACTGCTGCTGCTGAATGGGCCCTGATAAACAACTAACACCTTGAGGAGGTCACTGAGACTTTGCGTGCGAAGTAGAGCTTGTTAAAGAAGATGAAAGACCGCTCATAATTACTGCTGCCAGAGGAAGGGGTGACAAGTCACTGTTGATGAGTCAGTGTAAATAAAATACGTGTGCATGGAATATCAGTTTTTATCTATATCAAGGAAAGCTGAATTCATGTCATCATTGCTAAGGCTCCATGCAAAGACCCACACCCCTGTGTTTATTATTCCTGGTTCCTGCAGTAAGTTGTGCTGTGGATCATACAAAGACACATGCTTAATAATGATAGTGATGTCAACTACATCTGTCTTGACTTCTGTCA
This sequence comes from Corvus cornix cornix, assembly GCF_000738735.6. Lineage (NCBI taxonomy): Eukaryota > Metazoa > Chordata > Aves > Passeriformes > Corvidae > Corvus > Corvus cornix. The sequence goes on along the minus strand of NC_047057.1, from coordinate 36,733,831 downwards.
TACTAATGGCATATATTGCAAAAGTCACAAATTTGAACAGAGTAGGTTTGCATAAGTCCTTGCTTTCTCAGTTTGCCATGACCTAAATTGTTATGAATTCTAGTGTACATGCCAAGTCCTAAGTTTACTTTTCACTTTGATAACAAAAATGTGACTGCAGACAAACATCACTGACTTTGTTCACAGCACACAGTCTTCTTTAATTGTTACCTCAAACTATAAGTATTATCAGAAATAAAATTCTGGCAGCAAGACTATTTCGTGGTTTTTTTTTTTTTTCATTTGAAGTGTTGCAAACACAACATCAATAAGTATAAAAGTTGTATTAAAATTATATTCTACAAATGTATATTTTACATAAAAGATATATTCTTTGATAAGTTATTTTCTGTGCTTTTTGTGGTAAATGGAACTAGTCTATTCTATGTTTATGAGACATTGTAGTGCTACGATGTGGTAATTATGTTCTCTCCATCCTATTCAGTGGGAAATTCTCCAGACTCTGTTTTGTCACCCTGGTGTCCCGATTGTAGGGACCTGTCCCAGTTGTGAAACTCTGTATTGTGGAACTTCTGTGAACATGTCAAGGTGCATGCACAATCCTGGTTAAAACCAGTGGAAATGTAATACCTGAATTGGAGAATAAAAGGCAAAAGACCTGGGGAGGAACTTGGAACATATCTTCTGCACTGGCTCATGAGCTTTCTTTAGCTGTATCGGTTCCCTGCCTGCTGCTGGCCATCCCTGTTCTCAAACCAGCTTCCTGGAATGCATGAGGAGCTAATTCAAAAATGAGCATGAGCTGGCTTCTGCAACAATTGAAAATCTATCAGCTTGTTAATGACCCTATGCCTCATTTGGAAGGTTTGGTCAGGCTGGGTAAAGTCTGATGGGAGTTTTATTGCATCCTGGTGTGAAGTCAGCCTAAAAAGGAGGTGATAAATGGTTGCTTAAAACTTCTAATATACTGTATTTGGGGCAACCAGAAATCCTCAAATACACAAGCAGAGTGTCTGAGAGGGGTGAGGTAGCTAGTGCAGCTTTACATGTGATCTAAGAGGGTGTAATGCAATATTTTGGCATATGTGCTGTAAAAGATTCCAGAAAACAGGATCAGAAAACAGGTGCTCAGTTTTAGAAAATATGTTATAGTGACATGTCAGGAAAGCTCATTGTGCTGAGTTTGCCCAAAGGTTAAAAGTTGCCTGTACTGTGATTGTGAGCAGCACCCAAGGGAAGAAGAGGTGTAGTGGTCAGCCAGCACAAGGCTCACAGCCAGCTCCAGTCACCCAGGGTGATGTCTGCCCCAGGCACCTAGGGAGAGGTGTCTGGTTTTCCTCTGTGCTACACAGGGACAGTGATGATCTCTAGATGGGATGCAGACAAGGGGGTGCATTTTGTTGGTCAAGATCGTAGAAAACACTGATGGCCAGATGGTGTCTGACATCTTCTATTGTCTCTGGATGGTAAGGAGCCTGGACGGATCTCCACCGACACAGGACTTTGAGTCCGGAATATCCTGGACTCAGTATTATTTTCTGCTAGAGATCCAAGCCCATGTTTAAATGCCTTCTGTTAAAACACACCTGGAGGACAAGCTGATGGTGAGTCTGGTAACTATTCATGTGTCTTGAAACTATTACCCAACTCTGACTATTCTAAGAGGAAAAGTTGGCTTAACCACCAGCCCCCTCCTGTTCCTCACCTGTTTCTGAGCCCAGGAAGGGCTGAAAGGGCATTTTCATGAGAGGTGGGACACCAAGGTTTAACTTTCTCCGGCTGAGGAAGGCTTTGAACCCAAACCTCACTCTTCAGGGTACTGCAGTTCCTATGTCTCAGATACAATGTAAAAATTGGGCTGCACATTCTCATTCACTTCCTCTTTTGGCCATCCTTTAATGGAAAGTAGATGCAATGATCAGAAGCAGAATTGCACCTGGAGAAAGGAGTTTTGGTGCAAGCAGGAAGATGCTGTGTGGGTGTTCTGGGGATCAAATACCCACCGAAGGGTGGTTGTGGCCATCTCTGGTCTTGACTTAGGACTCTAAAAACTTATTTAATCCTTATATAATTATTAATTAAGGGTTAAAAGTCAAAACTAGAAAACAAGCAGTGAATTTACAAGCAATGCATCTGCTAAGACAATTTAGGAGAAGCTGTTACTCATTCGCCTTTTAAAATTGTAAAGTCAAGAGATCAAAAATGAGCATCCTTTTGAAAGATAAACTATTGCAACAGCAGGGTTTGTGTGGAGATCAAAAGCTGTGACATATTGTGGAGATGAGCAGATTATGGGATGTTTGGAATTTGAAGGCAGTTATTGTTCTTATGAGGCCTCATTCAGCACTGAGAAAATGTTGTTCCAGCAAATTTTGAGACACTGCATTATGAGTTTTTATAGGTGTGTACTGAAAACTGGTGCCAGAATTGCTAAGAAGCATGCAACTAATTATAATTAATATAATCCTGTATAATCAGGGGGCTTTATCATGTGTGAAAAAATTACTATTCATAAAAGTTCTCTTACAAAAGGTCTGGATTAAATTAAAGCTGCCAAAAGAGAAGGAAATTTAAGGAATCTGTTCAGATGGGTAACTGAAAACTATAGGGGGAAGGGATTAATCTGACATGAGCAAGCTTGCCAGCATAGTTAATGTGAAATATGAATTTTAAAAGTCATGAATGAATTAACTATATCAAAGAGAGCATTTTATCATTTGAAAAAAATCATGCAGAAGTCAGATAAAGGAAATTGAAATGGAAAACTGCTATTAGAAAGAGAAAATAATTTATTAATATGCTGTATTACAAGCACTGTCTTGAACGATTCCATAATAGAGCCTTTGAATACTAACTGAGTGAGAAGAAATTACAAAAAAGCAGAAATGTTTCTATCAGGTCAAAGTTATCAGAAAAATTAATATTTTTAGAATACGTTAGTCTCCCGTTGGAAATAATTTTTATTTATTTTCCCAAGAGGCAAGTTATTTTAAAAATGGTGGGGTTTAAAAGTCAAGAGTTGTCTCAGGAGAAAATGCTCAGCTGTTAGTGCTGGGTGTTGGGTACCTAGCTGACGTGCCATTATGAGCATTTCTCTGCTGCTTTAGTGAATATCCCTGGGACATGTTGAAATTGCAGAGGTGTCTGACTTCTAGCCCCAGAGACAGGAATCTGTCGCATGCTGTCTCCATGGCAAGGCTGGGATTCACTCCAGCCAGGCGTGAGTGGTGCAGAGCTCCTGGCTCTGCAGCACAGCCTGCAGAAGCATCCCAGTTTGGTCTAGGTGCGGCTTCTCATTGCCTTCTGGCAAAATATGCATGCTTTCCCACCCTCTGCAACCTCCTCCCCAAAACCCAACCTTCTGTCACTTGCATTTTTTTATTACGAGCATGTTGATGAACAGCTGACAGATTTCAGATTCATACTTTCACAGCTTCACTTTCGCAGATGGCAATATTCTAGCATATTTAAAAAAAAGAAGTTGGAGGTGGACACTTTTTGAAAATTTGGCACAAAAATGTTATGCATTTCATTTAACATCTCCTGTATTAGTCACAGGTGGAAGACTGGAGATCAGTTTAAACCCGGGGCACAGCTAGGCTATTCTGAAACTTTTAGGATGTGTTTCATTTATGTTCTGCATCTGGTTAGAGCATTGCTGCATTTTGTTATCACAGGAAGGTCTCAGTTTTCTCCTCAAATGGGATTTTGAGATAAGATACTAGAGCAAGTCAGAGAGTACTATTTTAAGTTGGAATTAGAACTGGCTTCCCAGGGAAGTGGTGGAATCACCATCCCTGGAGGTATTTAAAAGACATGTAGAAGTTGCACTGGGGGATATGGTGAACAAGGCGGTGCTGGGTTAACGGTTGGACTCGATGAGCTTAGGGATCTTTTCCAAACTTACTAATTCTATGATTCTTGCAGGATTGTAAATATGAATGGTACTATGCAGAAAAAGATACTCCTTGGGAAATAATGAGGTTGTAATAGATGGCTGTAGCTTAACAACTCTTTTTCTTACAGAAAGGTATGGGCACCTTTTTAAAACACAGAAAGCAGACAATTTTGTGTTGGCCTCCTCAGAGCAGCATTAGACTTGCATAAGACAATGAACTACCAAAAGAAGAAAGTGGAAGTTTTTCCCCTTGACCTTAAGACAGCTTATTTGAAAAAGTAGCAAGATCAGACTTCTTAAAGAAGCCTGGCCTTTTCAGTGAAACAATGCAAAACTCCATCAATCTGAAGAATAGTAAACCGTAGCCACATTATCCTATTAAGCTGATGCTAAATATAGAATGGATTTTCAGTTCCTTACAGGGATTTCCTTGCTTGTGACTAAATGCAGCACCAAGCTTTTACGAAAATCTCATCTTCTTCGTGCCTGTGAATGTTTTTGGTACAATGAAGTTTGGCAGTCTGAAAATCTTCAGATTATGCCATTGTTTAGAGGCAATTTTTGCATTTTTCTAGCATAAAAAAATCAGTTTTTTTCTGAACTGGAACACTAGAAAGGGGGGTAGAGGGAGCACTGAAGGACACGGTTTTCTTGAACTCTTAGGAAATCTACTGCATGAAGCTGTGACCACACAGAAATAAAAATATGCAGCTTTCCCCGTGTCAGTGTCGTAACATAGACTGTAACTCTTATATTTCTGAAACTCCTCTTTTTGGAAATCACAGCAACAAATTTATTTAGTTACTGCTGTTCATAACCTCCACTTAAACTTTGAGAACTATGCTTTAAATCTCTGAATAATGGAGCAGTTAGAGAGCTTAAGAGCGTGAGAGGTGTGCTCAGAGAAGAACACATGCAGAAATTTAATAGTTTTATCTGTAATTACTGAAGTGTTTCCTCAACACAGGACATTATCTGAACAAGTCTCAGTGGCAAATAACCTCACTAACATGAATTGCGAAACTGTCCTTGGCTTACTTAAGCAAGACTAGGTCTTGGGAAGCAACTGGCTTATGGTGTGGGCATTTGCAGGACATTTATCATCAACACCATAGAATCATAGAATTGTTTAGGTTGGAAAAGACCTTAAGATCATTGAATCCAACTGTTAACACAGCAAGTCCAAGTCCAGAACTAGACTAGCTTTAAGTGCCACATCTACACATCTTTTAAAACTGCAGAGTGTTTGGCAGCATCTCTGTCCTGTGCACACCTGGCCAAACTCTGAGCAAGCTGCTTGGGTTTTTTTCTCCAGAGCTAAAGAAGATGGATCATTCATGTCTAGAAACTGATGTTACCTTTGTCTTAGATACCTCTTTCATTATGGGTCAAGTTGATAAATTGATCTTTGTGAGTGCCTGTTGGCAGAAAAATATCCAGATCTGTCTCCCTCCTGGCGCGGGGACACAGGCCCAGTACAGAAGTAGCATGGCCCTGCTCCAGTGCCTCTCACAGTGTTTTGCTTGGTCTTGCAGACATGCAGTGCCAAGACATGGGCATTTCCCCTCCACTGCCTCAGAAACAGTTTCTTTTTCAGCACCACAGAAGAGGAAAGGAGTGTGCAACCAGAGCCTGGCTGGGGGCCGGCTCATGCTCAGGTGCAGATGGGATGGACATGTTCTCATGCTGACTCCTGAGCTTGCTTCTCATTTTTTGGTGTTGCAAAAGATCTCTGGTGAAACCATCCTGTCATGTGAGCTCCAGGCATACTTCAAGAACACTTCTTGGAAGACCATTTGGCTATGTGAGAAGCTTGAAGCAGTGTTCAGATTACTGGTTTGCTTTTTTTTCCCTTCTGAACCCACCATGTAGAATATTCCCTTGTTTTCTTTGCATGTGCCTTCACTGCTCTTTGTCTTCTGCAGTGTTCCTAGCTTCAACTCTGCCCATCCTGTATTCAGGATTTACCCACATGCCTCCTTTGCCTGTCTCATTACAGTGCAGCTGTAGCCTGCATGAGCGCTGCTGGGAAAGGAAAAGGTAAGTGAATTTGGACCCAACCTGCAAGGACAGAGGAATACAGGACTGAGACACCTTTTTAAGCCAACTAAAACTTGTTGGAGATGTTGCCTTTTGCAGTTGGGTCCAGCCCAGCTTGGAATGAATTTGCAGTTCTCTGCAGCATCTTTTGTATAGCTGCCACAGTTGAGAACATTAAATTCTGAAACCACAAAATGCTGTCTAAAAAGCAGCACAGCTGTCAATGAAGAGCAGTTTGCAACTGGAATATGTCCAGTGCCTGGACCACTGCAGAGGGACATGCCAAAAAACCAGATAGAGATGATTGCTTAGAAACCAAATTCAGAAATGAGATTTTCCAACTGCGTGTTCGCTGAACTATTCATTTACCAATCAATATAATAGTACTGAGCAGAATGATTGGAGTGCTGAATATATCATAAGCTATCAAAAATAATGACAAATACTACATGATTCTTTCTGCCCTTTTAAAAGGCTTACTGTAATAGTGAATTTCCTTCAGATCCAAAGATAAATATAATGAAAATAGGTGGATTAGCTAAATTAGTGTCAGGAATTAAACATCCCTCAAAGGTAGCTACAAGAATTTACTTCAAGAAAAGTTTTTATAGTCTAGTCCTGGGCAGAAGCTCTGAATTAAGTTTTATTCATAGTCGTCAGTACTCTTCAACTAGGGCATAATTTCTAGACTTCTGTTGTCCTTATTACTAGGAAGCCTGTTTCACTTACCTGTGTTTGAATATTTAGGCAGTAACAGGTAATTTTTTTATTCAATCATTCCTGCATTGCCTGTGTCTTTTCAAAAATACTAAACAAACTATGTTATATGCTTATCCAAGTTTTCAGATTAGATGTTTTGTAACAGCTGGCAGGGCAGGCAGGCATATGCTTAGCAACTGAGATGCTCCAGGTTATGGTCTGTAGTTCAAGTAGGTCCTTGGGGAGATTTGTGGGCCTGACTTTGTCTCGGGGGGCTGTTATTACCATGTCTAAGCTAAAGGAAGGGGTTGGAACTGCAGCTGTCTGATTCCCCATAAAAGCTTCAGCACACAGAGCTGAGAGGTGCAAGCATCTGTCTATGGCCAGCACTGGGATTTAATTCCCAGCCTTCCTAAACAGCCCAGCCCAGCCCACTGAGCAGTGTGGTTGTCCTCTGCAGGGCACAGCTCTGGTGTCACAGCTGCACTGCCAGCAGCACTGCCAGGACCCCTTTGGGTTCTGGATCGGATTTCAGCCCTGCAGCCAGCTGCCTTGGTTGGGACCCAGCAGTGGTGTGGGGGGTAAGTGTAGCTGTATCCAAACCTTGATACTAAGCTGTGCGAATCCTGAAAAGTTTTAGGGATTCAGAGGGAATGCACTGCCTGTCCAAGAAGCAGTGTTATGTGACAGCCACCACGCTGCTGCAGCATGATCCCGTTCTCCCGAGGATTTCACAAGGGTATTTTCTCCTGTTGTGGTGGGCTTCATTCATTGGGCTGCTGGCAGGGAAGTGGAGCCGTGCAGCGAGTGCCAAACATGTCACAGCCCCCTCCGTGCTCCCCTTTGCCTCCACGGCTTTGCAGAGTAGTCACATCATCACAGAAATATTTGTATAATGCCACATCTTGGTGTTTAACAATATCATGTGCTTGGTATAAGCTGCAAATTGTCCCACGTGGCAAAAGGCAGTGGGAGGCAGGGGATCTGCTCCAAATCTTTCTGTAGGAGAATGCCTTTGGGAGCTCAGCTGTAGGTGATTTTATTTTCAGAGACAGAGGAGTTCGTGTTTTTGCCCATTGAGTAGGTGGGTGGATTTGGAGTGTTATGCAGGTCCAGGTGGGCCTGAGAGGAGGACAGAAGTGGACTGGATGGTCCCTGTGTCCCCACACTGGCCTGTCTGCACCAAGATCCAAGGGATCTCTTGGATGGAGACCATGCTGTGAGGGCTTGAGACAGTCTAGCCCAAATCAGTCTCAGTGGCCAAGTCCTGCTGGTCCTCATACACTGGGGCTCAGGGATAAGCTGTGCTGCACAGGGAGGCAGACACTTCAGAGGGGCAGACCAGTGGGGAGAGCTGTGCCAGGGCCTGGGGACAAGTATGGAACAGCTTGGTGGGGTGCAGCATCACCTGCTGCATGTCCGCTCCTTGTCACAGCCAGAGACATTGGCCCCTTTGCCACAACGTTCTACCTCGCTCCTCCCCAGTCCCCTTGTTTTCTCTTTTAGGGTTTGATTTGGCTCCTACACACTAAGGGAAAGCACAGAGCTTTTCCCAGGATGCACGCACAGAAAAACATTTGCTCCTCGGTGTTGCAGTGGGGATCCTGCAACACGCATATATCAAACCAGGAGTCCCGTGGAAAGGAAATATATACGGTCAGACAGATTCTTGGTAGATGTTTCACAGATGTTTATTTCTCCGGCCGCATGGCCGGGGCTCTGCCCAGGAACTGTCTGACCATATATATTTCCTTTCCACGGGACTCCTGGTTTGATATATGCATGTTGCAGGATCCCCACTGCAACAAATGGTGGGGAATGCGGCGAGGGGACCGGCCGCTACTCCGCCCTGCGCCCAGCACGGCGCCTCGGGTGCCCTAGTTATGGGGAGATCCTCCTTTCCTGGGCATCACTTCAGCCACCAGCTTCTCTCCTTCCTGACCCATCTTGCACCCCGTGCACCCCCAGCAGCTGGAAGCTGAGAAACCACTCTGCATTTCTGGTCCTAATGAAGTTTTATTCCTGATGCTCTATGTAGTGCATTTTCACAATGAAGGTGGTGCCAATATGTTTGTCACCACTACCAGCCCAACGCAGTGAGGTCGAGGTTTGTTAGATGGCTCCGTGGGCTTGGTGTGGGCTCTAGACACCTAGAGATGCAGTTGTTATTATGCATTTTGCTTAAGGGATTATACTGGTTTTGACTGGGATTGCGTTAATTTTCTTCATAGCAGCTCATGTGGGATATTTTTTGGATCTTCAAACAAAACACTGTTGATAACACACCCACGTTTTAGCTATTGCTGAACAGTGCTTACACAGGATTCAAGGCCATTTCTGCTTCCCAGACTACCTTGCCAGTGACAAGGCTAAATGTGCACAAAAAGCTGTGAGGAGACACAGCTGGGACCCCAGCTGACCAAAGGAATGTCTAAGGCTACCATATGACATGATACCCAGCAGTAAAACTTGTGAGGGAGGGACCTCTTCAGGGCTGCTGTTGCTTGGAGTCTATCAGCATTGGTCAGCTGGTGGGTGTTTTTCCATGACTTCTTTTCCTTGGCTTTGTTTTTCTATTTTGTTTTTTATTTTACTTATTAAACTGTCTTTATCTCAAACTATGAGTTTTTCCAATTTACATATACTCCCAGAATGTGCTTTTGGTTTTGTTTAAGGTGATAAGAGGGCTTGTTTGTTTTGCTTGGATGTTTTTTTATTTCCAATTAAGCTTAATTATTGAATTTAGCTTATACGCAGCAAATTAATTTTTTTCCTTTTCTTATTAACTATTTTCTCTTTCAAGACCAACTTAAGGCAGTTTTAAGGAGACATCAAAAGCACAGCAGCTGACATTGAAATGCAAGTGCTGGCTCACAACATTCACAGCTGCATGGTGATCTTTAGCCTCATTGGATTACAAGGCCACCAGCGCTTCTGAAAAAATTTTGTGTAACTTCAAATACATTACAACGCAAAATAATACAAATGACCATCTTCCCTCCACAAAGGATTCTAAGCAATACTAAAGGAGAAATTCTGTCCTTTCATTGGCACAGAGGCGCTTCATGGACAACAGACTTATTGTTAAATATTCAAGAAAGGATCCCAGAAGCTTTTGAAACGTGCTTTGTGTATAAGGTTCTCTGCAGGGGGAGGCTGGGACTTGGGTAAACAGTGCTCTCAGCCTTGGAAAAGACCTTTCCTTGTAGGCACATGTGCTGTGATGAAGCAGCTCATCTCTTAGGTCACTGGTGGCTTGGGAGGGTGGCTGATAACTGGGAGGGTGGCTGATAACCTCTCTGAGGCTGCCACACACTGAGCTGCAGGTGAGAAAGCTACAGAGGGGCTGTGAGCTCTGAGGCACTGCCAGAAACCACTAATTCACAATCATGCTGTACTAGCATGCAAAAAACCCCAAACCTGTGTCATCATCCCCTCCTTCCCCTGCAAGAAAGGGAATGTTATCTTTCTCAACAGATACTGCTGCAGGTAGTGCTTAATCAAAAATATTAATATTTACTGTTTACAAACAATAAAACTAAAGTAGTAACAAAAGTAACTCTCTTCGATAATCATCTCAAATGACTGATACTGTGTTTTTGTCATCTTGATCTCACTGAGTTAATTTTTTCCTATCTAAATAAAAACTAGATTTTTTTTTAACTTTCTGTTAATATTTAACACTATCAAAATATGATTTTCTCTTGAGTGCAGAGACTGCTATATGTTGATGTCTCGGGGTGATTTTATGATAATACTGTTGGAGAGATACAGTTTTCTCTAGAACTAATTTTTGACTTCTAGTACATGGAGAAGTGATAACATTTTTACTGGACAATAATAAAGAGATTATGGCAGCAGTTGTGTTGTGTGGGTCCTGTTCAGAGTTAAGGGTTCTTAACCTTTTGGCTTTCCCTCCTTGTGTATCAAACACTTAGTGAAAGCCATTGTAAGGTGCTATAACCGTGAATAAATTTTAACAAGTTATGATGGAAAGCTGAAAGAAGTACATTGTGTAAAAGTCTTTGTCAGATTTCCATTTCAACAAAGTTATTTTCAGATTCCATATCTATTAGTCCTTTTCACTGAGACCATGTTCAGCTGTCCTTAGTACACTTTTGCTGAATCTGCTTTAGCTTCTGGGTAAGCTGCTTCTGGCATGGCAGCCTTTGCAAGCACATGCACCATTCTGAAGAGGAACAGCACATCAGTCCTGCTTCAGCATGCTGAGGTTAAAGGTCACTTGTCACACTGACCCTCCATGCAGGATGGATCTGAGCAGACAATGAGTGCTGCAGAGAGAGAAGTTATTCTGCTGCAAATGTGTGACACACAAACATATTCACAAGAATACCCCAGCAGTCATTAAAATATTCAATCAAACCCAAATGGTACAAACACTATTCAAACACTCCTACAGTGCTCACTCCTCTTGAATACAGAAGTTCTCTTATGTTCTTCTGTTCATATCATAGCCAATCTCATTTTAGGGAAGATATTTCTTCCTGCCAAGTAGGATTGGGAGCCCAGTTTCAAACTAAGGAATTGAAATTTGCTGATGAAAGTGCTATGAGAGCCATGAGACTGCACAGTGTTTGCCCACTGCTCAGTGACAGGAGGGATGAAAGATGAGGGGGGCACTTGACAGGGCAGAACAAAAGCCCCAAATCAACCATATGTGGGGTTGTTCCCATGGAACAATATCAAGAAACCTGTCTATGTAGTCTGGGGTCAAAAGAGAAAAAGGTAAACCCTACCCTTCCACCTGTGAAAAAGTCTAGAAAGATTTACTTTTCTGTTGACCTTACCCAAATGTCAGTGCAGCTTGTTCTCAGAACTTTATGAAGATTATGTCATGTAAATTGGCTACAGCAAGAGTCCATTTTCAGTTTGATGAATGGAGAACATGGTGACTCCTGGCCAGTGTAGAGAGTTGTCACTGGCCCATCGACTGCAAATCTTGGACACCAGTTGTAACATACATCAGATTAAGGTCCATCCCTGCCTTTGACATGGGATGCTCATGGTTCCTTTCCTTCTTTGTCCTCTAACTGCAGATGTGAGAAGACCCAGACTGTTTCATCATGCTCATGGTCAGAGCAAAGTTGGATTGCAGGAAGAACAACTAAGAAATAAAAAGGGGAAGTACAAGGACACTAACCTTTCTTCAGTTTTTGTGGTTTTATGTCTCACTCTGCCTCTCAGCATGGAAGACACTTAAAAATGCAGCTCTCTTGGCCACCAGAGGAAGGATATAAATGGTTTTGATAGAATCAGTCAGACTGATGGGCTGTGAATGCTCCATATTGCTTTACATGCAGCCTTTGAGCTACTGCCCACATTTCATGTATTCCTCACCAGCAGCAAGATAAGTTTAGAAATATGGCTTTTCCAGAAAACTCACATGAAACTACACACTGTCTTGCAGGTCGCCTTCAAGCACATTTTTGGTCTTTTTCTCAAAAAAACATCAAAATGGCATCTGCCTTCAGATTTTCAAACCAGAGTGACCCTGTGAAATTGTCTTTTGAAATTGCAAATATATGAAGAGTACTAATGCAAGAGGAAATAAATATCTATTAGTTATAATAGCAGATTGAACCTGGAGATTAAGAATAATAGAATTGATGGAAAAAAACTTAGTGAATGCCATCATGTACAGATATCAGAAGCCACTGGTTAATATGTAGAGTGCCAAGAGCAGGCACTTTTGAAGTATGAAGGTGTCTTTGTGCAGACCAGGAAAAGCCAGCAAAGATGCAAGAGAAAAATAACATGCTGAGTCTCAAAGTTTTACTGCAATACACTCATCCAAAATCTGCCCCTGAAAAGATTAATGTCCTAGAAACCTAACTATGAAAGGAAATCTAGATTATCTGCCCAACTCTGAAAGTGAAAAACGGTAAATGAGTAAATGGCAGTCTAATAAGTCAGGACTAAACTTGAAAGTTTACTCTTTCTTACTACTTTTGAGGATATAAACAGATACAGAAAATTATTTCCTGTAATGGTCTGGGGAAAAAATGATACATTTTTTAAAATGTATTTAAAATCTATGAATTAAAACTTAGGCATACATTCTGGACCTAATTATTTTTCTTCTCTTCTTGCAAGATTGCTACTGCTCCAAAAATGTTCATATTGATAGCATTTGGGAATACTCTCTAACACATGAAAACACATCTGAATATGGCTTATTCTGAGTGTAGAGTCCATGGGAATGATCCATGTTTCATCTGTCTGTGGTCATCTGTGATTGAGTCTAACAATCACATCCCTTACTGGACTTGCATTTCTGTAATAAAAATTACTCTGTGGGAATTAAAAGTTTGTTTTTCTACAGTCGTGTACATCCACAACTTTTTCCATCAAGCCAGTGCAGTAAGTATTCACGATCCTAAACCTTGCTTGTTCTTTTGTGATAATTGAAATAGCGCACTGAAATCATATCATAGTCTGCACAAGGATGGGTTTCACTTAAATTAAATGAAGGTTCCAGTAATATTCAATGAAAGAAGTGTTTGTTTAAAGCCAATTCAAAAAATGCATATGGGTATTTCTCTAATAAATGCATTAAAAAATATGTGATGACTCATGTAAAATACTTGAAAGCATGTGTTCAGGCAAGGAAGGAGTGTCTGCTAGTTTAGAAAAATATTTCTAAACAAGAAGCATTATTTTCCACCAGATTAAACAAATGGATGCTTACTTTGCTTCAGGCAGCAAGTTTTTTTGCCTTCTCTGTATTACCAATATGAGTTATTTCACTTGTCTTGTATTTTGCCACATGTGACAAACCTTTAGAAGTTCCATAATGCCACAGTTCTTCTGAGGTCAATCTAAAATATGTCTGGTTCCCCTCTGAAATTTTTCAATCCCTGAATACCCTCATAGAGCCTTTTAAATGTATTTTTTTTTTCTCTAAGTGTTTAAGAATGATGAATCATTCTCTTTCTAGGAAAAAATCAAAGAAATTTCACTACTGAGAACTCTGCCTCTCACTGGTGCAAGGGGCTGAGAACATGCCCAAGGTAGCATGTAATGGGGATGCTAATTGCTTCAGTTTCCTTCTGCCAAGCCTCACCCTTAGGTGTACTCACTTTTTATGTGAGCTCTGGCTCAATTTTCATCAGACAGTACAGAGTCTTGTACAGGTCCTTGTTTGCTGCTCCTGAAGTACAGGTATCTGTGACCACTGGGCCCCTCTTGCACTTTCAACGCTCACCTGTCTGGAAGTGAAGGAGGCAGTACTGCCCTTTGGAAACGGCAATGCTTTGGCCATTTCCTGGTAATACTTCTCTCCTAGGAAGACCCCCAGTATTTTTAATATGATTTGCAAAGGTCTTTGTTATCTGTATATTTAAGTGTCCAGAAGCACTCTGACCTCCAATTTTCCTCACAGAGTGTAGTAAAAGTTGCCCAGTTCTCCATGGAAAGCTTAGATTTTATCTACAAAGCACATCTTGGTGTTAAAAGCTCTATCTGGCATTCACGAGATCAAATAAAACCAGTCAGCATGGGTTGATTAGCCTGTTCAGGGAACTGGCATAATGCAATTACATTTTCTCCAGCACCTGGTAGAATTGTGTCATCGTCATTGTCTTCTGCTGTCATAAAACTTCAGGACTCCTTCAGCTTCTTGAACTCTTCCTTAGAATTTCATCCCAAGTCCACTTAAAGCCTCTGCCTAATAATTCCTCTTGATGCTGGCAATCTGAACAGGAAGATCAGCCCCAGTCCCCTCACTTCTCTAATATTTAGAGTATTTGGCCTCTTTCCTCTCCTGGGTGATGCACACTCTAGTGAGGGCACCAGAATTTTAATCTTTTAACCTCTGCATTTTTCTACTATGTATTTTTTCTTCATAGCAGTCCTAACCCCATGTTGTTTATCAGTTTTTTGCAGCCAATCTAGAAGTTGTCTGCTTCATCCTTTTTTTGTAAGGCTTTGGCATGTCCATCATTTAACTCTCTCCAATGTAAGGCAAACTGATTCTGAGGTTAAATGTGTAAGTGCTTTTCACTGTGCATGTTTCTACCAGAAACTCTTGGTCATGATTGCAGACCACCGAGATGAATGTCAGGGCTAATGTTTAAAACCTCCATTCTGAGAAATGATCCCTTCCTAGCAGAGTAAGTAGGTACACTTGAATGCATGCACTTATGCAAGATCCACTGAGTTCAGATGTGCTTAAACCATGTCTTTGAATGTCTTAGTCAATCACCTTTATGATCAAAATCCAGATTTCAAAAGTAATGCCCTTTGAGCAGATTAAGATCTTGTAAGGTATTTCTGTGAGACACTGCTTGCAGATATTTCCTTTTCTAATTCTTCAGTAAGGTAACTCAGCTCCTTCTGATCATTCACAACTACCTGCTGGAAATCTTTAACCAGTTCAGGAAAATTCTGGCAGCTTCAAACTGAATCTCTCTTTCAAGGGCAACTGTCGCCTCTGCTTAGTGATAGTCAGAGAGCAGGAAAAAAGTCCCAACCAACCAGCATAAATTAACCTGAAAATAGCAGCATTAAATATTGAATGGCTCTGGAGACTGCACATCTTTGGGTTATTCATTAAAATAATTATATGTAAGGTTTTGTCCAACAAGATTTTTCCTTGGGAAATATCATACCTTTAGCCACAGTTTATGAAACCTACCTCCTCAAGGCGTTATTCCATACCCCTTTCTAGTCTCACCTGTAGCTCAGGGGTATGAAAGGACTTGGATACTCACCTGACTTTCTCCCTCACCATCAGCACTTACATCCAACACCCAGAACCTCCAAGACATCACTTAGTGTTGCCTAATCCCAAAAGGGTCTAGTTTTCCAGCACTACCAGAAGTAAATCTGTGCAGCTTCCTGCTCAGCTGCCTTGTGTGTGCCAGCTGCTTTCCTTGTCTTTGGTAGATCAGCAGCTGGGAGCCTGCAACCCTTCCCAGTTTTGCAATGAAGGCTTCATGTGCTCAGATTAGTGGATGGAGGTACACCTGTCAAATCTTGTGAACCATAAATTGCCTCTGTGCACATAGAAGTGGGTGACCCATGTCCTCAAGTATCTACCCCCTCAGCTGTCCCTGAGCTTCCTTGCCCCCACATTATGCTACCTAAAGCAGGACATTGCACCCTCTACGTATTTTGGTCTTAAAATCTTGATAAGGGTGTATCATAGAGAAAAAGAAGATAAGGTAATATTTCAGAAGCCACATCAATCAAATATTTATAAACTAAAATGTAATTCCTTAGAATATCATAGAGCTATTTCACACAAATAGAACATTGGTGAATTTTTTAAACACTCACACCATTCTGAACTGCAAATTTAATAGGAGCACCTGAGTGACAGCTGGCTTTCATGAACAGGAGTTTAGCTTGAAGAAAAGAAGTGATCAGCAGGCTGGCCTGTTTTGGGGAATGGCTAGCTGGCTGGGCACAAGGGATTCACAGGCATGGAAAGCAGGTAACACTCAAACAGTCATAAGGGAAACTCACAGGGTATCAGGCTTGCTGCTGTGACCGCTGATCCATCTCTTTCCTTATAAACATTTTCATGGCAGCCAAGAGCTGCTGCTGTGCTTCCTCTACCTTGTTCAGAGTGCAATTCTGAATTAATCCCTGTTAGTGGAATACAGCCTCTTAAAATTTACTCTTTATCCAGTATTTATCAGATATCTGTTGCCCAAGACCTGCTTTTCTGTATACCCCTTCACTGTCCACTGTGGTAAATGTATTATTATCTTACTGATAGTATTTTTTCCTTCTTTCTTGCCTTCTTAGTTTGACTTCTTATGTGTTCATGATGCCTTGCCTCAGACGAGATCTTGGCTCAGGTTACACAGACCTGATGAGGACTTGGTCCTGGAAGGTGTCTGTCCTGCAGGTAGATATAACCTGGTTGCCCTTGGATGGGCTCACCTCTACTGAAAGCAGTCAGACTCTAAGTGTGCAAACTGCTTTTCTCTCCTCTCTTTGGTTTCTGGGGCTTGCAGCCTGCTTTGTGACATGCAGGAATATACTGCAGAGATGGCAACACAGCTCTTTAAAAGGGGAGATGTAGCCTGATACACAAGAAACCTGCAAGTTAGAGTGCTTGAATTGTCTTCCCAGGTTTGCTTCTGACTTGCTGGGTGATGTTGGGCTCAGTCTGTTCCCCAGTTCTTATAGATGCATTAGTACTGTAATATGTGCTGATGCCTTTAATAAAGTGAGTTTTACGAATGTCAGAATGACAATTATTTGGCTCAGACTCATTCTTCTGAAATGCTTACTCACATGAAAGATTTTTTTTTCTTTTCAGAGGTTTGAAAGAAAATTTGGCTAGATTGTTCCTTTCAAGTAAAGCAATCTCACATTTGCCATGGTTGGATGCAAAGTTGTTCAGCACTAGCTTGCCATTCATGTTCTCAAAGAACTTCAAAAGGGATGCTTTGATGTATTTTATGGACTCCTTCCAGCTGCTGTATAGCTCATAGTATCTGTGCTTCTGTAGCAAATTGTGACTTCTGGGATTTTTACTATTTTACTGACTGCCTGAGGAAGTATTCTGAGGCGTGCCTTTTGAACAACACACAAGAGCTGGATATCAAGATCACAGTCATAAATGGAATGTTTACATCAGCAGCAAAATATCCTGTGCTCCTGAAAAGAGAAAACCACTTCTAAAATCTACAATTTTCTGTAGCTCTGTTGATTTCTGCAAAGGGAAATGACAGTGTGTGGCATTTTGCTTGCTTGTGGCTTCATTTTCCCCTGTTTCTCAGCTTCCTAAGGGGGGTTCTTGAAATCCCTTTACAGTCCCACTGGCTCTGCATGTCCCATGGCACAGTTGTTATCCTCCCCAGGTGGTAACTGGGCTATTAAAACTCCTCTCCGTGGGAGCAAATGGGTAGTGCTGGGAAGGGACCCAAGAAGCTTTAGGAACAATTTTGCATGGTGAGAAAGCCGGGCGCAGCCTGGCAGTTGCTGTGTCCCCATGAGACAGTGCACTGCTGTCTGTGAGAGGGATGCAGGCAATGTCCTCACAAAGCCCTGCATCTCTCTGTGGGCTGTGTATGGAGTGATCTGTGGCGTCACTGCAGGATCCCCCACCTGGGGATTTCCTCCAGTATCTCCTGGCTGTGGGGTAGCCTAAGGACAAACACAAACCCATGAGCTGCACGTGGCTGGCTCACTGCTCAGCCAGTACCAGAGGGTACTGCTGCCACAGCTCAGCATGCAGGTGAGGTTAGGTCTTAGGACTTGTAGCTAATGGCTAGACTTTAATCTTTATTTTGAACGCATGCCCATCTACAAAATGTCCTGACATGCTGGGGTCAAGACCAAAGCTGGTAACTGCTAGGGGGTGACTGGTACTTTGTCACGGGGGTGAGGGTTGCCTGTCCTGGGTGCAGGCATGCATTCTTCATGACTGAGCCAAGACTGTGAAGCTAATTGTGCAGGAACTAAGGACTGTCACTAACCTGACCATCACATATTCTGATGTTAAAAGCCATTGCTTTTACTGGCTCAAATACAAATATTTTAAAAAAAACATGCATCAGACCAAACTAAAAATCCCATCAAAACTGAATGTTCCTCATGGTCCAGACTTCTACCTCTGGGGCAAAGCTGAGAAGCTAAACAGTGTGTGACTGATTTTTAAGTCCATCACTTAATGCACTCTGGGTCTGTTGTTCAGATGCTATGATGAGGAACATGTTATAAGAGCTGACACGGAACAGAACGAGTATGAAAAAAGTCAGACTTCATGTTGAATTTACGATTCAGATTGAAGTGCATTAATAATAAATTGAAAACATGTATTATATATGGAGGTTCTTATTGAAACATTTCTTGAGGGCAGATGAATTTTAGTGCCATAGCAGAATGATAATACTTTTAGAGGAAATGTTGATTACTGTCATTTCTCTTGCAAATTGTGTTGAGAAAAAAATTATGAACAGTGACAGGGCTTACACAGGGTATATCATAGGGAACTCAACCTACTGCTAAGCTCTGCATTTCTCCCTCCAGCCTCAGAATCAGATCTTACTAATCTCTTTGGTGAAGGAAGAATAAAAAATATGCTGTGGGCTCTAGGTCCAAAAATCACCAGGAATATGTCTAATGATTTTAAAGGGAAAACTGTTGATGATGGAATTAAAGACCTCTAACTGAAGTCACGTTGTACCCAGAAATCCAATCCACTCATCTTATAAAAAATACATGAAGTAGTGGAGGCTTTCTGGATACTCATTTTTCAGCTTAACCTTAAGGATGATGGATTGCAAGTGGTATCCAGAGGGATTTCTTCAGATCTCCCCTCCTCCATTAGAAGGCAGGGAGAGGTAGACAAGGGGTGCAGTCACAACAGCACATGCTCTGATTCCCTCAGAGCCTGCAGATCTCCTTTTGCCCCAAACCGTCCATATAACCCTTTTCTTGTGGTATTGACTTTGTCTGGCAAGGTACTGGTAGTGGGGGGGCTACAGGAGTGACTTCTGTGAGAAGCTTCCAGAAACTTCCCCCGAGTCTGACAGAGCCGATGCCAACCAGCTCCAAGCTGCACCTGCCACAGAATAAGGCTGAGCCAATCACAGGTGTTAGTAACACCTCTGTGATTACATATTTATGGGGGGAAAAAAGGAAGAAAAAAGAAGTTGCTGCTCAGAAGTAATTGTAGCCAGAGAAGAGCGGAGTGAGAATATGTGAGAGAAACAACTGCGCAGACACCAAAGTCAGTAATATTCAGGAGTCAGAATAAGGACTCCTCTCCCTGAGGACGAAGCAGTGGCAGTAACAACATGTGATGAACTGACCATAGCCCCATTCTCACCATGTCCCTATGCTGCTGCGGTGGAGGACATGGAGAATCAGGAACAAACTTAAGCCCAGGAAGCAGGAGAGAGGTCAGGAAAAGGTGTTTTTAGGATTTGTTTTACTTATTATCCTGCTCTGATTTTGATTAGTAATAAATTCAACTAATTTCCCCAAGTCAAGTCTGTTTTTCCCATTACAGTAATCAGTGAGTGATGTCTCCCTGTCCTTTTCTCAACTCATGAGTCTTTCATTATATTTTGTCTCCCCTGTCCAACTGAGGAGGGCAGTGATAGAGCAGCTTTGGTGGGCACCAGACATTTAGCCCACGTCAACCCACCGCACCTGTACAGAGTATAGAGATGGTTTTAATGAGCTCTGTCTGTCCCCTGGAAATAGGAGAATTAGCAAGACAACATCGGGTACTCTCAAGGGAGATTTGCTTATGCTGAAGGGGAAGTACTGCTAAATTCTTAAACTTTAAAATCTCCTTCTGACTACAAAATCTCTTTGCTCCTCCCCAGACCCTGTAATTCAGCTCAGGAGCATGCCAAGTGGCCCTAGGGGCTCTGGGTAACAGAGTTGCTCCTTACAGAGATAAAGGTGTCTGCTTCCCCCATGAGAGGTGTAGTAGAGGTCTTCTCCCTGCAGAGAGACTGGAGCAGCTTTGCAGTGTCTTGTAGTTCTGAACCCAGACTCTGGTTCTTGTCTTTCCACGTACAGACCTTTCTGTTAAGACAGTGCTTGAGGACCCTCAAGAATCGTGTTTGACCTTGTAACCTCCCTTCTGCCAAGTGTGAATACTTCATGCTGGCAGGACATTCTTTCCTGCTTCCTGCCTGAGCCATGTTGGTGGCTTTGGGCCCTTAGAAATGATTGGAATGCCTGCCCACCATTCAGTGCCTTCTACTTCCCTAAATCTGGGTCAGAGAGTGGAAAAGGCCAAGGAAATGGCAGCTTCCACATCACTCAGAGTCCGGTGATATACCGAGCATAGGGAGCATCACCAGCCTCAAAAAAGGCACCTTCACTCAACTAAGTGGTTTCCTCTCTCAGATGCTGTTGTTGCTGGGATAATAATTTTACTCTCTTTTTTTTGGACATTTCTTCCCTGCCTTAGTGTTTCTGGATATTTTCACTCGGCTTTCACGTTGGATCTGAAAAGGTTGGGCAGGAAGAATGCTTTCCTAATTATAAGGGTCCACTTTTGTTTTCAGAAATGCTACCCTTATGCAGAAGCTGGATGCAGGAGAAGAGGCAGGATGGTACATCCTCCTCCCCATTTGGTGCTCTATTTAGCTGGAAGTTTGACCTGACTTTGCCCTCACCTGGATTCCTGCATTGATTACCTGGGTAAATAGCGCCTATGCCAACAACAAACACTGCTTTCATGGTCATCCATTTCCAGGCCTTCTACTGCTAGCACACAGTAAGAGCAGCCAGGGAGGAAAACATTGCTTCCAAATTAAGGGAAGTAAATGACTTAACTGAAAAACAAACCAGAAAACTTGCTAACTGTTGCAGAGTTTATCAGGAAAAAACCCTCAACAGAGAGGTGGGAGAGACCATCAACATCAGCCTCAGCCGTGGATGTCTAACTGCAGTGACACAGTCCCAATTCCTCTATTCAATATTCTACCATGGAGCTAAGACTTCATGTCAGGGTGGGCAGAAATGGTGATATGGGTCCCATGCTACATTTTTTCCAGTATTTCAAACACACTTAGGCACAGGTATAGGCAGTAGCGTCCTGACCCAGGAACAGGGGATGGAAAGGAGCCACACAAACTTAGTGATTGTGAACCAGAAAAAGTCCAGCCTCCTACAGACACTATGAAGATTTTAATCTTTTAATTTGGAAAAGAGAAGGTGGGAGGTAAGAGTATTAGGATTGAAAAGCAGACTTTTATAGCTCAGCAGAACACGCAGACCTCTTGAACTAAGACACCGAGAGAGAGAGTTTATCTTAGAAGAAAATGTGGAGACTTTGTAAGTGAAGTCCTAGCAAGCTATTGGCACAGCTTCTAGTAGCTTCTAACAGGCTCTATTAACCTTTGGAAGAAATATTTGCAAGAAGCCTGAAATTTATTTAAAGACAAGGCGGCCATGTTTGACTGTTAATTGGCAGAAGAGTAGAATAAATTAAGCAAAGTCCAAGTACGTGTCTTAGTAAAGATAACAGAGCAGTGAGAGTTAGAAAAGGCAGCAGAAAGCTGGGTTTCATGTGACATTTGCATACGAGTGGGGTGCTGGGACTCCCACGCTGGTTGATTTAGAGCTAGTCAGCAGTTAGTGGAGCCTAGAGAATGATTCATTTATCTCCAAAGAAAACCCAAGGCATGATTCAGATGTCATTTACAATGCCTTTGAGGAATTTGGGCATCTCCATTGGGCTGTCAGATATGTCGCAGGATTTGCAGGGGACCTCAGGTTACCTGTAGTGACTGCTGGAGGCAAGGCAGATACCCAAGGGCATCTCAGATAGCACCAGAAGGATAAGTTGAAGCAGTTAAATCCATTTGAAAAAGTATCCTGCATCCCAGGCTCCACTGTTTGTCTTTTCTTCACTAGCTATATTGGGAGATAAGATAAACTGGCACCCAGCTTACATGTAGATACCTGCATTTATGTATCCAGAGCTGATTCTTGCCAGAAAAGCCTGGCTAGGAAAGGGAGGATATTTTTCCTTACCCAGGAGGTTGACAACAACCTAAAATATGCACCATAATTTGCAGTGTTAATAAAAAGAAAGGGATCTGGAGGAGCACTGTGCTATCCATGCCAGGGCAGAGGTGGGAGCAGAGCATGCAGGACAGGCAGTACTCTAAGTGCTGAAACCACAGTGCATCTGGAGCACAGGAAGACCAAGAAGCACCAAGTCATGGAGTTACTGCTTTTAATCGAGCTTCTGCCTCTTCAGCTGGAAGTATTGACCCTCCCAGCCCCAGCCATCCTCAGAGTCAGCCAGTTAAGCTGTTTTGTTGAGCCTGGAATTGGGCTGTGTGCAGATTATGGGCAGATACAGTGCCGCGGGTGAGAGATCTGGTTTCCAGACAAGGAGTCATAATTTGCAACATAGCTAACTCTGTTTTTCAGGTTTGGCTAACTAGATCTCAAATGCTCAGGAAGACTGGGTCAGCCTTGAGCTGTTCAGTTACAAAGCCCAAGTAACTTATGCCTTAATTTTCTGTATCTGTGAAATCAGGTATATTGGTTCAGGTCTTCTTTGTAAATTGATTTAGGGTATAATGAGCAAAACTTTTATGTCAACTTCAGAGGGAAAAGAAAGATATAATAGCAGTTAGTGCTAAATCAAATGCAAACTTACAGAAAATCAGCAAAAAATTGGTCATCTACCCTTTTGTGAAACCACTGAGTCCTCAGCTTCACTGTTTTCCAGATGTCAGTATGGAGAGACCTTAGACAACAACTTTTGTAGTCAGTTGATTTAGGAAGCTGCAAACTAATGCTGTTTGAATTTCTTTACAAGTGGAAAAAGTTGGACTTAAAATTGAACCACTTACTAGATCTACAATTTCTAATTTTACACTGAGAATATTTGGGCCACTTAAAGAAGAAAAGCTACAGAAAAGCCTCATTTTTTCATGTCTAGATGGGGAGCCCTCATTCATCTGGGTGCTTTTAGGGAGAAGACTGACTGTAATGGTAAACAGTCCATGTTAAAATTTTGTTATGAAGAAGGAGTGTCACACATTATTTCTTTGCTGAGTCACAACAAGCCAGCATGTTTCAAAATAAAATTGTGGTATCTGGTTGAAAGCAAATTAGCTGAACTTTTCAAAGCTTATACCTTTCAAGAAAGAATCATAAATAAAACAAAAAATAGGCAAAACTAGACTTAGTAAAATGTATAGCTTCTAAAGTAACAGAAAAATTTGGCAAATTTTATTCTATAGCCAACAACAATTATTGGTTTGCAAGCACACATCCTCGAGGGTGCTGTTGGAGAGGTCACAAATAATATTTCAGGAGATTGCAGGAGGTTGTTTAGCTATCAAGCTTATCTGCCCAGTGAAATTGTGAAATTCCAGTTGGGAGAATCTGTTCTCTTGCACCAAACTCCACCTGTGTGCCCAGTTTTCAACTAGGCACCATTATCAGGAGTTCTTTCAGCATGGAGAGAAGCCAAGCCACCACCTGTCTGGGCTGAGGTTTGCAGGACAGACCACCCCTGACTTGTGGGCAAGGAGAGCCACAGTCACTGTGCTGGTCACTGCACGGGACAGCTGCCCTGGCCAGAAGGGCTGTTCTCTGCTTGGGATCTGTAGGGCCTTCTCACACCCTTCTTCATATTGTAGACATGGCACAGACAAAGATCTTCACTTCTACTTCTGTACTGACGCTCCCTTTTGCACATACTAGTGTGCATATAGGCATATATTATTGACAGTCTTGTTATCCAGCTGCTGACCCTTTTGCCATGTGTGCTAAACACATACATAAACTGTAGCAATTTATCTGGAAGAGGAGATCCCAAGGTTGCTAGGGTGAAAAGAAGCATTTACAAGGGCTAGAGAGAAGGTGAGGAGGGAGTTGGGAGTTGGGGGTGTTTCTTGTATAGCCTATACTCTCAACCTACTGAAAATGCAAGAGTTTGGGGAATATACTAAGTCCAGTCTAAATTGGAGTAGCTACAAAGTAAATCTTCCCCTTCACTGCTCTTCAAACATTCCTCATGCTTATGAGGTCACAGCAAAAACATTTGTGACAAGATGGAATATGACAGATTACTTCTGTGGTTTACCAAAATTTCAAATCATGCTGTGAAATGATGACTCTGCATTTTAACCCCAGGCAGAAACTTGGGCAGTTTCTCCTGATTAAATTCTTGAAATATGAGAGTGTTGCAGACATGTTCTTCTATATGACAGAACATAAGAGAGTTTGCAATTATTATTTTGAACTTGTAATACTAATTTTTGTATTACTTTTCATCTTACTGTTAAACTAGTTGTAATAGCAAACCATTCATTTTATGTGTCCTCGTTCCCTTAGGAAGCTTTATTTAGCCTGGATCTAAAATCAAAATACTAGTAATACATAGATAATAGTGTCCTCACAGTAATGAAGTTCAAATAATTACAGCCATTTTTCAGTCCATGTATTTTCATCAGCCTCTAAAGTTAAATTTTATTGCTATCTATTAGAGAAAGTGCTTCCCATTATTGAAGAACATAATTATATTCAATTTTAGTAAAATTTAACTGTGAATTTTCAAAAGCCACCGTGTATGTTCCTTTCAGAAAAAAAAAACCAAAAAGAAACAAATGAACAAAACCAAACCAAACCCAAAACAAGTCATTAATCTTAAACATTCAAAAGTAAGCAAGTAAACCAATCCATAATAATGATTTAAATAATACTAGAGTGAGAATGGCCACTTATCAAGATGTTCTTTAGAGGCAACGGAGAGATGTTGCGGTGAGCCATGACCAGCCGAGTCAAGTGGACCAAAAGGTCCATTGGTTTGATGCTTCCACAGCCCAAAAGCCTTGACCATTCAAAAGGCTGTGAAAAATATATAAATCCCTGCCTTACTATTGGCCGCATATTTCTCATATTTGGTTTTCTTTCCAGAGATTTCTATGTTCTTCAGTTGTTAATTGGTCCTTGTTATTCCTCTCTGCCTACCCCTTCTCCCCTTTGCTGTAATTCCTTCTCCCTGCCTTGGTAACACCCCCTGGCTGATGTTCCACTGGTTACTGTGTGTTTTCCACGCCCATACTGTGGGGGTACAAGACCCCCTGCAAGCCACGTGTCTGGATCTTTCTCTCCAATAAACCCTCTCCGCTCAGGAAGGAGTCCCTCCACTTCTTTCCTACCTCCTTCGCACACCCTCACCATCGGTGGGCAAGGTGAACCCAAGCAGGTGCTTCACCTGCCCTCCTGCGCCTCGATCGGTTTTTGTCCTCCCTGTTCGGAGCAGGCAGAAGGTTGCCTGGTGCCGGGACAGTGTGCTAGCCAGACGGCACCGTGGCAGAGAGACATAGGCACCTCCTGTGGCAATTCATGCCATCCCTGAGATAAGAATCGTAGCTAAATGGGATGACTTGCTTTCAGATGTCATGTTATTGAATTTAAAGGACAAAAATGTGTACCTTAGACCAGATGTCTGGCTTTTAGATGGTGACAGATAGGTGTCCAACCTTATCAACCATCATTACAGTTAATTACATTCATGGAAAATGCTTCACAACAATCAGACACTGACTGCTTATGGCAGCAGTACTGAAGACATGCAGGTAAGAGCAAAGTTTCTCATGCCCACTGTATGCAACTGTTTGGATGTCAATCAATCTCTATTGATGAGCTCTTCATGCCTTTTGGTGTCTTGTTTTCAGCTTTTACTTAGAGTTTTATTAGAGTAAAATGTCATTTGTCCTGCTGCACTGGGAAATCGGTCCTACCTAGCTGACTGAAAATAATATAAATACCTAAAGATGTGTTAAATGTTTTCAAATAAACTTTTTTTGAATCATCCAGTCAATGACTTTTAGGAACTAGAAGAGAAAGATGTTTTTCTGATTGCAGAAGCACCTTTTTTGTCCAGCACTGAACGGCATCTTGGAATGGTGACATTGCTCAGCACAGATTCAGATACTAAAATTTCCACTGCTTCCTTTATCAGCATTCAGATGCAGAGATGCAGACTTGTTTACTACCATGTAGTTATGATGGTACACTACAGAGTATTGAGTCGGAATCTCATTAACTGGAGGATCATATGTAACCACATTATTTACAGAAATGGGTTGCCTTCTGAATATTGTTTTCTATATCCTTCTTCAGCCTAATGACAGGGAGGTCAGCATCAGGATAAACAAACCTTATGTAAATTCTGGTATCCTGCTTTTATTTCTGTGCATGCTTTCATGCTTCTCTTTGGGCTTACAACCGCATCAACACAGCAAGGGGAAGAGGTGCTTTCCGAGCCTGACACGCTGTAGCTTCTTGGTCCAGTCCCCCCGTGGCATTTATTGTGCCTGCAGTGCAATCTGTGGCCATGTGAGCACTTGTCAATCATTTCTGTGAAGGCTGGTGGCCTGACCTGGCCTCTGAGATGTCTGACTTCGCTAAAGTAGGGATCATGTATCTTTTCTACTGCTCACTGTCCTGCTGGAATAAAACATATGGTAGAGAGGAGTAATTACACGTTAAGTATTTGTCACCCATTGCTACATAAAGGAATGACTAAATCCTGGGGTTAACTTAGCCAATATTCAGAATTCATTGATCACAATCCAAACCATATTAATGATATCTTAAAAATGAGGACTTAATAAGTGCTTTAATTCTTCCCTATTAAGCACTTGTGGATTTTCCAGATTTTCTTTGCAGCTAGAAAGTGTAGGTATTAAATAGAGATTCTGTGTTTTCTATTATTTCAGAAGTAGGAGTTACCAGAAAAGACCCAAAATATTAAGACATTGTACTGCACTGCAACAAAGAGAGAAGCTCTCTATATTTATCCAGTTTATTTATGTTTCAGTTAATAAGTAGTTATTGATGACATAACAGATTTTTTTTAAACTGAGCTGAAGTGTGTTTTCTTACAAGATGAGTTTGGATCCTGAAATAAAGCATTTTCTCACACCTTTTATAATAAAGCTTTTTCTCACACCTTTTAGATGCCAGTCAGGAAAATTCAGCAGGGTTGTATGTATTTTTCCTGAAGTTCATTAAGTTCCAGCATGATCTGCAAATATTTATCCGTCAGTTGCTTGTTTTTTATCGAAGACGCTTCTGAAAGATGCTTGGTGAAATTAGTCTTTTCTTCAAGGAGATCTAAAATCCTAGGATTGTGGAAAAAACATTTCTTGGTAAGTCCATCTTTCTCAAAAAGAGATTTGAAGAGTTTGTCTCACATTGTGTATTTGTTCAAAGTGCAAGAGTGTCACTGTCCCAGGGCTCAGCTTCCATCTTCTTTCTCTCTCCTGGAACCCAGGTATCCAACCAGAATCCTCTCCAACAAGTTAGCTGTCTTCACAACCAACATCAAAACTATTTGTAACAGCATGAGAGGTTTCTGATATGTCATGTCTATCAGAAACAGCATGAGTGACAACCACAGCAGTAGTCACTAGAGGAATTGCTCCAAAAGTCATCACCGAATCTGTTTTAAACTCACATATATATATATATTCAGAAAGTATCGAGTCATTACATTTAAGTTACTGTTTTTTCTATGTTCATAATTGAATATTCTTTCTTATAAATACAAATTCCTTTCTTACTCCTTGAACTCAAAACACTTCTGTACTGGCTATACCACCACATGAGAGAAGATTTTCACTGGGTTGTACAAAGGCATCTTCACAGGGTAGGTCTTGGCAGTGGTATAAAAGACCAAGCTGTAGGCACAGAGTTTCTAAATGCAGGCCAGGCCTAACACAAATTATTTAAATATATTTTTTATTTCTGAGTGACATATAGGCTGGTGAAACTGAGAACCAGTGAGATTTTCCTCAATCTGAGGTACCGTGAATTCCTATAGTGTTCTAGGTTTATCACTATTCAAGCAGAAGAATAGATGGCTGTAGTGGGTTGACCCTTGCTGGATGCCAGGCACCCACCAAAGCCACTCTCTCACTCCTCTCTGTAGCTGGACAACGAAGAGAAAATATAATTAAGGGTTCATGGGTTGAGATAAGGGACAGGAGAGATCCCTCATTGAATACTGTCATGGGCAAAACAGACTTGAATCAGATATAAATTGAATTTATTGCTAACAAAATCAGAGCAGGATAGTGAGAAGTAAAATAAACCCTTCAAAACACCTTTCCCCCACCCCTCCCTCCTTCCCAACTCTACCTCCTCCCCCAGAGGCACAGGGAGACAGGGAATGGGGGTTGTGATCAGCTCATCACCTGTTGTTTGTCCTGCTGCGCAGGCTGGGGAGTCGTACCCTTGTTCCACTGTGGGGTACCTACCACAGAAGACATTTCTACATGAATGGCTGCAACAGAAGTGCAACCCATGGGCAACAGTTCTCCCCAGACTGCAGCAGAGTGGGTCACTCTTCCACGGGGTGCAGTCCTGCAAGGCAGGCTGCTCCAGCTGAGGATCCTCTCTCCATGGGCCTCCCACAGGGTCACAGCCTCCTCTCAGGCATCCACCTGCTCTGTTGCAGGTCTTTTCCAGGGACTGCAGGTGGATCTCTGCATCCCCATGGATCCCCATGCTGGAGCTGCAGGAGCACAGCTGCTTCACCATGGGCTGCACCACGGGCTGCAGAGGAATCCCAGCTCTGGTGCCTGGAGCACATCCTGCCCCTGCTTCTGCACTGACCTTGGTGTCTGCAGGGTTGTTCCTTTCACACATTCTCACTCTGCTCTTCTCTGGCCACAACCACAACTGTGCAATAACTTTTTACTTTCTTCTTAAATCTGTTATCACAAAGGTGTTATCACCATTTCTAATTGGTCCAGCAATGACCTGTGGCACATCTGTCTTTGGAGCCGCCAGGGACTGGATCTGCTGGACACAAAGGAAGCTTCTGGTAGCTTCTTACAGAAGCCACCCCTGTAGCCCACATGCTACCAAAACTTGGCCGGCAAAGACAATACAATGGCATCTAATAGGCTGCAGATATTATTGTAATACTGATCTTAATATCCTAAAACAAATTTAAAGGGTTAATCCATATAATTCATCCCTCTGAGGAAAAGAATAAACTAACGTCCTTCCTGAGGGTGACTGCAAACCAAGACTCTTAACACAAGGCTGATGTCTGGTGTTGACATACAGTAATCAAATTCAGTTAATTGCAACTATTCTGAAAGAATTTTTCAATTTTAGTCTACATATTTTGATCTCATCGGGTCATGAGTCATCATTTTCTGTTATGGTGCTGTATTTTTTCCACTATTTTCCTTTCACCCTTGGCTCATGTGTATGACAAGCTGGAAATGTGCATTCCACAGTGAGTGACAGCACTTGTCTTAATGGATGGAAATTGACTACAGGCCACCCTTGCAAAATAGCACATATGAACACTCCTGCATTTTTGAGGAATAAAATACTCTCTAGTGTTGAAACAAGTGGCAAAAGCAGCCCTTAAAGTAAAGCTGCAGGCTGTAGGCCTTCTAAATGCAAAAGCTTGTTTTGGATTCTTGTTTGGATGAGAAGAACTGAGGAAGGTGCAACTTAATCAGATCACCCAAATTTTTTTCTCTTGAGCAAACTGTGTTTTCAAATCTTTTTCTGAAGATTGAACCCTAGATTGTTCAAGGGTGGTATAGTCCTCAGAAAGTGGATCAGAGAGAGCTCTCCATTTGGATTAATCTTTCGCCCTTCTTTGAGATTTGAAGTTGTCTACAGAAATTCTTGAACCTTCCCAAACCATCCACAGGGCAGGAAAATAGATCTGCAGGGTGCCCGATCTTTTAAATAAGAAGTAAAAGTGAATGGGTCATTTCTAGTACTTTTTTAATCTTTGTGGTTTTCCCCATTGAAAGCAAGAATACTCTGCTTATGTAATAGGGGATATAAGTTTTCAGCCAGTCCACAAATGCATATCTGATTTGGTATGGGGAGAGGGGTCATGGTGTTGGCTGGAGAACCTCCAGAATGGTCTACATGTGGCTGTCTTGGTCAAAATGTTTTAACCAAAGTAAAGCCTCACAAATTCCAAACTGTAGATTCGACATCACAGGTGCTCTAATCAGTGGAAGGTTGTACTTACTGTAACCAGCAGTGTTGTCAGACTCTAACTATGCTGAGGGTAAATACTTCAAAATAGAAACATTCCTCATGGTAAAATAAGGCAATTCAACACAACATTGACAATTTGCTTTACTATTCAGCAACCTGGCCATTAGCAATAGAGAATCATATCGTTAGATTAGATTTGGCACGCATCTTTTCATACTTTGCAACATAGTCAGAAATACTTTTCCTTTCCAAAAAGAGAACAGTGAACAAAATTACATCACCTCTATACAAGCAAACCATATTAAGCATTACATTTCTTCAGGTAGCAACAGCAAGATAGGAACTCACTTTTTTTTAAACTGTGCATGATGATCCTAGTGTAAATGGGGAAAATATTTCCTTTTGACAAACAATGGAATGAAATTATTTTGATTTAATGAAGAAATGTCATTTAATTTCTGGATCTAGGCTTTTTCCCTCTATCATGTTAGATATGTTGTCCTGAATGTAATTAATTCTAACTGAAATAAAGTGCTTTGATTTGAAATGTTGTTAATTGAACTTGACAGCTAACCAAGCTTTTAAAACCAAATAAAATAACCCATAAATTAAACAATAACTGACATGGAAGTTGTTGGTATTGCTCATTAGAATTCTACTGCCAAAAATCTTTAGTTGGTTAATTTTAAGTGGTTTTAAGTAGATAAAATGCAATGTAAAAAAATTGTGATGTCTCATTGAAGCTAATGTTATTAAAAACTTTAGGTTTAGTACTTTTGCTGAAAGGAAGGAGGCAATAAAGTACAGCTGGAGTGTTTGAAGCAGGTTGTTGGGACCAGTTTACAAACCCAAGCTGCATTGCCAAGGAAGAGGTAGTTTAAATTTGTGTATATGATTTGTCTACATTTCTAAATGCTCATGAATCCATTTGAATTGCAAGTTTCTCACTAAGATCCGATACAAAAATCCCTTAGCTGATGCGTGCAGTAATTATTTGCAGTGCTAGAACAGAGTTAAAAGTGCAAGAAGGCTGTTACGTAGGATTTATGACTTTTTTATGTCTTCAGTGAGTGAATTAATGCAGTCTGTAGTGTCGGCTTTCCTTAAAGATGGACAGGACTGTGACTGAGAATTAATGAAGCACCAGCTGTGACGGATGCACTCAACCCCTTAACCAAACCAGCAGTAGTTTGGTCCAAGCTCCAAAGGAGGTAAAGCTGTGTTCTGTAGCTGGGCCAAGAATCTCTATAGGAAACTCACAAAGAAGTGGAGTAACACAGTGAGCATTGTAGCTTTTGCATCTCTTGTCTCTGTGTAAATCATTCTAGCTTGATTATAATTTGATTTTCATTTGTATGTTTCTTCCATGTAGCAGGTAATAGAGTGAACCTTGCTGTCATAATTTGTTAAATCGTGCTTTTGCAACATGATCTTAAAACCACTTTTGCTAATCTCTTTGACAGTGGTTCCTTAAGTGATCTAGACCACTCACCTGATACAATTCGGCATAGTCAGCAGGATCCTAAATTAGGGCTCATGACACCAGCAGACATGGGCAATACAAATGGAGATGAGAAGGAAAATTCAAATTTGCAAGGCAGATCAATGCAACACTGCATGTAACTTCTACGCTGTTGTTCCTGCTCCTGGAAATTAAGGTCACCATCTAAAAAGCTCCAATAGTAATTGTTCTGGA
The DNA here is from genome assembly GCF_000738735.6 of Corvus cornix cornix. Classification (NCBI taxonomy): domain Eukaryota; kingdom Metazoa; phylum Chordata; class Aves; order Passeriformes; family Corvidae; genus Corvus; species Corvus cornix. The sequence goes on along the minus strand of NC_047057.1, from coordinate 36,702,032 downwards.
GAACTTCAGAGGGAAGCTGTTTGATTCCAGTCATATTTTCTTACTCTGAATGAAGTGCTTTCTTCTCCCAGGAGTAGCAAACATCAGAACAGATTAAAAGTTTATTTTGATGTTCCTGTTCTTCTGCAAGCAACCTGAAAACTGATGGTGTTTTTCTTTGAGACCTCGAGCTGAGGCAGCAGCACCAGAAAGCCAGTGGACCAGAGCCCAGACTGGTAAGCCAGAACTATAGTCATACTGTAAACCAGGCCCCCACTTTCTCCTTTCTATTTCAAACCTGTGCCATAATATTTAATACCCCTGTCAAAACTATTAACTCCTTCAGATAGTCATACCTACCTCCCCTAGCTCTTTTCCATGGAAGTCTGAAGGCTTTTCAGTCAGACAATCTTTTTTTTTTTTTTTTTTTTTTTTTTTTTCCATAAAATGTTAAGGAAAAGGTTATTTTTAATTCCCAAAAATAGCACTTTTGCTATTATGAAATAAGATGAGATTTGGGCAAAGCTGTTTGTTTGTCATTCCAGGGTTGTTCAAGTGTTGGATGAAGTTTTTGCAACAAAAGGTCTTGCGTGCAAGTGGAGGGAGGGGGCAGATATGTTGTGCTAAAGTTCTGTGGATATTACGAGCAGAAGGTAAAAATCAAAATCTAATTACAAGTGCTGGATGGAAAAAAACTTCCCACTCTTATAAAATGGAGAAATCAATGTTTTGAATTCTTTTTAGCTTACATTTTCATAGAATCACACAATGGGTGGGGCTGTAAGAGGTCCCTGGAGGTCATTGTGTCCAATATTCTGCCCAAGCAGGGCCAACAAGAGCCATTTGCTCAGGACCATCTCCAGATGGCTTTTGAATATCTCCGAGGTTGCAGACTCCACAATCTCTGGGCAAGCTGAGCCAGTGCTCTGTTACCCTCACAGTAAAAATAGTTTTTCCTGATATTTAGAGGGAGCTTCCTGTGTTCCAGTTTGTGCCCATTGTCTCTTGTCCTGTCACTGGGCACCCTCCCTTCAGGTATTCATATACACTGATAAGCCCCCTGAGCTTTATCTTCTCCAGGCTTAATAGACCCATCTCTGTCAGCCTTTCCTCATAGGAGAGATGCTTCAGCCATTAATTATCTTCGTAGCTCATTACTGGGCTCTCTCCAGTAGGTCCATGTTTCTTATGTACTGAGGAGCCAGGAACTGGACCGAGCACTCTAGGTTTGGCCTCACCAGTGCTGTGGAGAAGGGAACAGTCACCTCCCTCATCCTGCAAGCAGCACTTCTGCTAATGAAGCCCAGAACACTTAATCACCTTTTCAGAAACAGCATGTTGCTGGCTCGTGTTCAACCTGGTGTTCACCATGACCCCCAGGTCCTTTACTGCAAAGCTGCTTTTCACCTGGGTGATAAGAAGCACATTTTGCAGGAACCTAAATACTTCCATAGCAAAAAGACTTGGCTGGCTTATATTATTTCAGGGGAAAATGCTAAAAGCCCACTATTGTCTGCTCTCAGTTATAGTGCCCTCCTGGAAAGAAAACCTTGCAGATGTCTGTGACAGCAGGGCAGAGTGCCATGAAGTGCTGTTTCAGGTCTCTGTGCAATACGTTCCCATAAAAATATCAATAACAAAAACTTTTCCTGCTGATTAATTGTTACAGTCTTTTCCTACTGAGCAAGGGTTTCTTCTGGCGTGTTCTTTGCTCAGTAGCAGCCCTTAGATCAGGCTGAACACAGGTTTGCTTTTCCTTTTCACTCATTATGGCTTTAAGTATAATCTCCTTTCTCAGCACAACCCCTGTACTTTTTCACTAATTGGCATAATCTCACTTTTGCTATACCTCATGGTTACACTTTGTGTAACTCATAGAAATGAGTGCTATTTTGCTTTAAATTCCATTGAAGATGATAGAATTATCAACCCTTTAAAGGTACCATGGACATCTTTTTGTAAATTATTAAGTATATTTAAGCCTGTCATCATCATGATAACCTGCTTGTATTAGTCAAAAAAGGAAAGGAAATAAAGGCTTTTTTTGCAGTTGTTACTCAGCTGACAGCCGGCACTTAGAACCTCCTCCTGACTGTATCTCCTCTTACCAGTCCTTCAGAGTACGGGGTTTCTTCATTATGCTTTCAATATCTAAACCAGTTTGTGTTGTTGGCATCTAACAAACAGGACCAACACCCACATATTTAAATATATTTTACAGCTTTGCCTGTGTTTCCAGGATATACCTCTAAACTCTTTCATGGTATCTATACTACGAAATTCTTTTCAAAGGGGGACAATCATTGCTGCCCATCCTTGTGCAACACTGATAGGCTGTTCTGCCTGGCTGATCACTTACTGTTGAAATATATAGCGTTTACATGCATCAAAGAAGTAAAAGCCTTATGTAAGAATGAGAAAGCCATTCAGTGAGGACCAAAAAGAAAAAGGAAAGCTGAACAATTTAAGAAAGAACACAACAGCATGGAGGTTCAAAGGAAAAATACTGGATCCTGTGCCTCATCTTCTAAGAAGAGCTACAATTTTTGCCACCTTATTTAAAATGTATTTTGGAAAAAGTCTTTGAATAAATAGCTTTAAGATGCTTGGGTATGTTTTTCAAACATGCAGAGAATTTCTAAGTCCTTTTGCTCAAGCATCAGGCTTATGTGCAAAATAATCCCCCCAAACACAGCTCTCTTGGAGGCGAAATTCATGTGTTTCTTGCCTTGCCCCCAAACAGATGCTTTTGCATGAGTCATTTATCGTGGAACTATTAACCCTCATTGAAATGCACATCTAAACTGACACTTAACCCTGATTTTTTTTAGCAGCACATGAGGGTGTGGGTGATACTTATTTGGATAGCACATTGCAGCCTGGAGGCTTTAAAAGTGTTTTATTTACATAATGTCTCATTTATTTTGTAAGAATTACACTCTCCCCATCACTGCTGTGATCTTCTTTGGCATAGAAAATATCCAACAGCTGTTCATCAGCCTACAGAAATGCTGTGTAATAAGAAGTAAAAAGAGATTGTGCATCTCACTGAAAACATGGAGTGAGTCAAGAAGGAACACCATCATAAAAAAAGAAGGAAAAAGCAGTCACTGGTCTTCGAACTTTCATTTGTACAGCCCTGCAGGTCACTGGTAGACAGAGAATCAGATGGGAAAAAAGTATTCAGTGTTTCCACCCATGATTTGTACAACCCTGCTGGTCACCAGCAGGCCTAGTGACTAAGGCACAAGAGCCATCCTGGGCGCTGTGTAGGGAGTAGTATTTTACATAACCTGAAAAAACAAATGCATAAGCCAAGATTTTGAGAAGTGACACATTCTTTGGCTGTGGAATTGAAGGTATTTTTAAATGGAGTGAAGCCTGTGGGTTTTTTTCAGAAGCAGATACCTGTGAGGGAACGAACACTAATTTCACCACTGGGTGCAAACCTGTAACAACCATGGAAGAGTCCAAAGAATAAATTGCAGGAGATAAATTGCACAAACCTTTAGAAATTTCACACCTGCTGAAGTAGTTTCATTTTTTTTTTTATTGTTTAAAATAGGTTAGTTTTCTTCTTCACCTTTGATTAGTAAAACAGCTCAGGAGAAACACCAAAAATTTATTAGCTGGAGTGGCTGGGTGATCTTAGAGCTTAAACATGTTAGATTACCTCATGTATAGTGAGACAGATATTTATAGAACAATAAGAAAAAACACTGCTCGTGTCTTACAGGTGGGAGAGTATTTGTGCATAGAGAAACGCAATACAGTTTGAGTTGTGAAAATTGTATCTCTTGCTAATTATAAGAAGCAGAATTTATGAAGTGTAGTATTAAATCCTGAGGGGAATAACAGAAACTACTAAAAGATAGTACATGGTTCAAGATAGAGTGTAAGTAAACACATTGAAAACCAATTCATGGGAACTTGCCTTGACGGAAGAGAGTGAAAGTTAACTGGGCAGACGTTGGGATGGCAGGCTTTCTTTCTTCAGAAAGAACATTTGGAAACAAGTACTTTGCCATTTGTCATTATCAACTATAATTGGAATTGGGGCAACTCAACACTTTGCTCTGAAAGTGTGAAAGCTGTGTCATCAGGTATTGGGCTAACACAACAGGGGGCCTTAATGTTCACTGACAAGAAAACTTTGGAGTATTTAACACTCTCCCTCATCAAAACTGTAGGTAGTTTATTAAATATGATAATAGAATACCTGTGTAGAGGGAGAAAGAGCCTCAGCCATGGATTTTGTACCTTCTTTAGTAGTGCATCCCTTGCAAAGGTCTTCCAGGTGCTCGTGTCACACATACATGCCAATAATTTCGTTTTGGGATTCTAGCATCAGTCAGCCATATTCAACTGATTACAAGAGAATGGTAGAATATCTAAATTCTAGAGCACCAAATAAATTTAGCTATTACGTATAAGGACTAGTGCTTAAGGAAAGACAGAGATACAATTTGTAAATTATTCTGGTTCTCCAGGATGAGCCTTTTTGTTCAGTGAAGAGTGGCTGTTCACCTCTATCTCTCTTACCTGATGGCAGACGTGCAGGAGGACATGATGGCTTGCTGTGAGCCTACAGCCTGAAGAATACCATCTCTTTAGCTGGCTTTCTATTTCTAATTTTTTTCTACTAAATCCTTTTCTTCTTCACCTATCAGACCCTTCTGTTAATAACAACATTCAGATAAACTACAAAGACTGATATAGAATGAGAGCTGCACATTAATTTCAGCATATGGTCTTGAAATTTAAGGATGAGATATCTGAAGGAGAGGTGTTTAGTTATGACAGTCACCAAGATTCCCTCTACAGACAAGGGAAAGAGTTCATACTTCAGGAGGGTCATGACTTCCATCTAAGAACAGGTGTTTAAAGTGTTTAAATTGCCTTTCAAGGTGCCTGACTCTCCTCCATCAACTGTAGAGGAGATCAGATGACAAGCTTTCACCATGTGTCTGGGCTTTTTATGGCTAAAAATAAGATAATTCCCCAGATGAAATGAGACAATTCCCATATTTGGAGTCCAGAACTGCTCTTGATATGTTCTCTCCTGATGAGAGGGAGAGTTTGGATAATTAGCTGTGCTGAGGCAGGAGATTCAGCTCAACCAATACTGAAGAAAGATGTGACCTCTGTGGTTTCTTCATTTCAAGAAACAGAGAGCTCCAAAGGATAAGATGAACACTTCAGAAAGACGGGTAGATTGTTCTGTGAAAATGTTATCTTCATCATAAAGAAAAACATATTTTGTAGTCAAACTTCTAAACGGTGAAAGTTAAGTGAGCTGAATCTCATCAATATGACAGCTCAGATTGAAACGAGTCACTGTATTGGGTGTTAGTGTCAAAGATGGGTGGGGCTGGAGGGGAGGCCTCTGTGAGAAGAGATCAGGGGCTACACAGCCCATCCCAGCTTTCTCCAACAGACCTTCTGGCAAAACACGGCCAAGCTGTCAGTTCCTCTGGAAAAACATGTCTAAGAAAGGGCAGAAACCACAGCGAGAGGAGGCGGGAACAAAAATTGTGAGAAAAAGCAGAGGGAACACAAAACGTCATATGAGCAGGAGGAGGAGGAGATGCTCCAGGTGCCAGAGCAGATATCCCTTGCAGCCCATGAAGCATCCACACTGCAGCAAAGGAAAAATATGAGAGGGAGGGAACAGTAGAGAGCAACTGCTGTGTACTGACCAAAATAACCCAGCCCTGTGCTGCTTGCAGCAACAGAGATGAGGGTGGAGAGAAACTAAGTCTGAGAAAAGGGGAAAGAAAAGTGTTTTTTAAATGTTTGCATTTTTGTTTTCCTTTACTAGAATTAGTAATTGTGTTTTGGGGTTCAGGTTTTTTTTTTTTTAATGAAAAATTTCAGTTAATTTTCCCAAAGTTGAGTTTGTTTTGACAGAAACTGGTAAGTGAACTCCCTGTCTTTTAACTGATGAGCTTTTTTGCTCCTTTTCTTCTTATTTTCTCCCCCACATCACCAAGGGGGTGGAGTGAGCAAGCATCTGGTGGGTGCTTGGGTGTTAGCCAAGGCTAACCCACCAAAGGAACATTTACCCTTTATTATTACAAAGTAACTTCATGTGCCTTTTCTAGGGGAAAAAAAAAAGGCTCCAAGTGTACAATGTTGTTTTGAAAAGTAGAGTAAAATTCTACATGTGGTATCTAATACATGGGAGAGATAGCTAAAATTCAGATAATTACATTATTTCCTTTTCCCAGGTATTTCATGAGGGAAGATTAGAATAGTCTATGAGAAGGTGAAACAGCTTTGGCAATATCAAAATATTTCCAGATGTATGTGGAGAATATGTGAAAACTTATGCTAATGTATGCACAAACCCAAGTGGCTGTCAGATTTTCATTGTAAGATGAATAATTGAATTGGGAATGTATTTTACATTAAATATTCTAGTTTTCTGATTTTTCACTTGCTCTGAAGTAGCAGAAGAAAAACCTTTCAAAAGCTGTAATAAATTAACTGGATTTTTTGGTTTTGATTTGGGGAGACAAAACGTTTCATTTCCAATTTCACCTTTTCAAGAAAGTATGATTATAATAATTTTTACTTTAAAACAGCTTTTCAAAAATGTTAAAACAGGGCTTTTCTATATCACTGCATCTTTTTTCCTAAATGAAAGGCTGTCAGTACCGACATATATTAAAAACATGTCATGGTGGGTGTGTATACAACTTAACCAGCAAAAAATATTCAGATTAAAATGTTCTGACTGACAGACCATTTATGTCAGGCCATCCTTTTAATCTTCTTTGCCATCGAGGGTGGAGCAGGCTTTCTGTTCAGAAATGGATGCAGTGACCTTCTTGGTTGTTGTCACAGCAGTCACCTCCTCTGTAGTCACGATGGTTACATGGCAAAAGCAGTGTTCATCCTTGGTGCTTGCTCTTCAGCTGTGTCTATTCCACTTTCTGTCAGGACTCCCACCATTCTGGCAGGGCTGCATTCCTTGTGAGCTTCTTTATCCTTTTCTCACTGGAATGAGTAAAACCCCTCGTGCTGCCTTTCTCTTAAGTGTTAACCCTGGTATGATGTTTTGAGAACAGGAACACCTTGCAGAGAGTGTTCACCGACTGCTGTCAGGTACAAAGAAGGTATTTAGTGTGCCAGACAGGAGCTAAAGAATGCAGTCTTGCAGGTGCTATGAGAACATAATATTCAAAACCTGGGGTTCTTTAGGTTTAGTTGCAGCTGGTTACTCCTGGGAGCAGAGAGTAGTTCTGTAGGCATTAGGACAGAGTAAAAATGGACAGAACCATCTGAATAGGATACACAAGGTGACTGCACAAGACCCAGCTCAACAACCTGCTGAAAAGGTAAATCAACCTGAAGCCAGACTGCTTTTAAAACAAGCTTTTTGGTGGCTCTTTTACATTTCTGCCATGGCTTTTCATTCCTTGCTTTGGGCCAGGACCAACACAGCTATTCTGAAGTGCCTCAGCAAACATATGGTGTGTGTGCTGTTTCCATCATTAACCAGCCAGGCGGCAGGGAACGGAGCGCCTGCTTGAAAACATTGTGGGAATGGGATTCCTTGCACTTGGAGTGCAGGCGTCTATGACTGAGACTGTGGATATGACTCCTTGCCAGCTGATATCTGGACAGAGACAGAAATGGAGTATTATAAGGCTGAAGTATAATTTTGACACACATCACCTGTTGATTCTCTTTGCTGCAGGTTACATTTTCTCTTGTTAGGGACTCCTATTCACAGAAACAAGCATTCATACTGGGCTTTTCCAGCAGCGGTGCTGGTATTACAGAGCTGACATGTTGTGCGCACTCCGCCAACTTGTTGACAAAAAGAGAGAAAAACGTAATTTAGTACAGATGTTTTAGTGCAAAAAGTATCAGCAACACTTCAGCCTTCTTCTTTCAGCCCTGTCAATCAAACATATCCTCTCCACTAGATAAGTTAACATGCCCTGGAAGAATGCCTGCTTTTGACAGGCATCCAGAACTCGGTGTGATTTTTTTTTTTATTTTTTTTTATTCTCTGCTCCTTTGGCCTATTCATATGTCTTTTTGTTCAGAAGACTGTAGCCCTCCTCATTCACTCTAGTGATGAATTCAGATGAGGTTTTGTCCACACCCCTAGTGCTTCACAATCATTGTGTGTAAATGAGTGATTTTAGCTGCACAGCAGATCACTATGTACATCTGAAATCAGATTTAAGTGTGAACATATCAGATAGGTATATCGGCATTTCAGAAAGTTTGGTCTCAAACCACTAGTTTATAGAGCTTTTTCTAAAATTTATTTATACTTCAAGAGATGTAGTCTTCGCAGCAAATTCTGACCTCACCCCTACCTTTTCCATTTCCCCTTCTTCTTGATAACAAACCTTGTCTATTTGTACTTATTTCACCTCCTATCTTCTGTAAAACATCCCATTTAAAGTTGTAAATGAATCTGCCCTCAAACAGATGTTAAGACTTCGGTGTCCTGAACAGGAAACTGACGTGGGAGCGCACATTATGTGGACCAACAGAAGTTTAGCTTTTTTTCACCAGACTTTTGCTACTTCCATAGAGTTAACTTTTATTCTCTCATTCATATATTTTTAAAATAGAAAAAAATATGTCTGGAGATTACCTGATGATGTTGCGAGTTTCTAGTTGGTGAGAATTCTCTAGCACTAATATCTGAATTCAATATAGAAAATCCTGACTAGGCCACCTGTCAGCAGGTAAATAACGTATTTATGAGACTTGCCATCCAATTTCTAATTTATAATGTTTTTCAAAAAAGGAACTGGCAAAGGGAGTCAGCTGTGTTTTGACCTTGCTTCTACCTTACTGAATGTTTGTAACTATAGGGAATTTGAGATCATCCTGATGAGCAGGAAGATTTATTATCTGTTCAGTGAGAGTTCTTAGGCTGAGCTCTCTCTGCCAATAAACCTCGATATTCATCTTGCCTAATTCTTTGTGAATTCAGTGCAGAAAATTCTTAAGGCAAAAAAGATAGTTTGACTCACTGTAAGTTTATAATGAATAATAGAGGATAAAGTAATTCAAAGGGGGAAGAAACCATTCTGTTCTGTGCTGGTTTTCATGGATTCCAGGACAAAGGAGTGAAGTAGCATGGTGGGCCCAGGATAGGCGCATGATTTTGGCAAGGGCCAATGAAGTTTTCATTCTGATCCAGACAGAGCTGTCCTGATGTGAAATTTTATTTTCAGCAATGTATTTCAGCATGAACAGCAGTTCTAAAAATATAGCCACTGTTAAAAATATAGCCACTGTTTTGTGCAGAAGCCTTGTGTCATGGTTTGACACTGGCCCAATGGCAGGCACCCATGAGAGTCGTTCGCTCACCCTCCCCTACCACAGCTGGGCAGAGGAGAGAGGGGAAAAAAAGTTAATGAAGGCTTCATGAGTGAGATAAGGAGCAGGAGAAAACACTTCAAGGGCAAAACAGGCTTAACTTAAAGTTACAAAGTGAATTTATTGCTAACAAAATCAGAGGAGGATAATGAGAAGTAAAATATACCCTTAAAAACACCTTTCCCCCCAGCCTCTCCCTCCCTCCCACCTACAGCACAGGGGACAGGGCATGGGGGTTTGGTCAGTTCATCACTGAGATTTCCTTCCGCTGCTCCAGGAGAGGAGTCCTTCCCTGGTGAGGCTGTGGGGTCCCTCCCATGGGAGACAGCTCTCCCTGAACTTCCCTGGCGTGGGTCCACTCTCAGGAGCAGCAACCCCACCGCCCCTGCTGCAGCGTGAGCCCCTCCCACAGGCACATGGCCATCCCAAAACTGCTGCACCATGGCTCTCTCTTTCCATGGGGTGCAGCCCTCCAAGGACAGGCTGCTCCAGCCTGGAAGCAGGGCCCTCTCTCTCCACTGGGTCTTCCACTGGATCACAGCCTCCTCCAGGCATCCACCTGCTCCAGCACGGGCACCTCCCCCACGGGCTGCAGGTGGGTCTCTGCATCCCCCATGGACCCCCATGGGCTGCAGGTGGATCTCTGCATCCCCCGTGGATCCCCAGGGGCTGCAGGGGCACAGCAGCTTCACCATGGCCTGCACCACAGCCTGCAGAGGAGCCTCATCTCCGGCGCCTGGAGCACCTCCCCCCCTCCTTCTCCACTGACCTTGGTGTCTCCATGTTGTTTTCCCTCACATGTTCTCACCTCCTCCTCTTGTCTGAGTAGAATCCAAAATCTTGTGACTTTGTTTTGATTTTCTTCTTAAATATGTCACCACGGAGGCATTACCAACCTCTCTCGTTGGCCCAGTTTTGGCCAGCAGCATGTCCATCTTTCAGAGCCATCAGAAATTGGCTCTGCTGGACATGGTGGAAGTTTGCTGGAGCTTCTCAAAGGAGCCATCTGTGTGGGCCCCCTGCTACCAAAAGCCAGGCCGTGCCAAACCAATGAATCTTGTTAGGACCAAATTTAGTTAGCTAAGTCTGTCTGGGGAGGAGTCCAAGAGACTCTCTGGACCCTACAGCAGTGTCCAGAAAAAGGAGCCATAAACCTATCTTAAAAAAGATATATTTGAAAAAGAGAGCTATGAGACAAAGATGTAACTGGCACTGGAAACCATGGCAACAGGTGGGGAAATCTCAAAAGAGCACAGAATCCAGGAGCACAGTTTAAAATGTATTAATCTCTTCTCTATGAACTCCCTGTCATCTAGGGAACTGTCCTTCTGCAGCCCGCAAAATTTCACGTTGTGGAAGTTTTAGAAATATTTTAATTTCTTTGAAAGATTTTAGGTACGTAATTATGAGGAGGTATCTATGTGGAGTAACTGCACTGGGGTGAAGATATGCCGACAGGGCAACTGTGCCCCAAATGTGCTTTACAAAGCTCCATCCTAAGAAATCATAAGAATACCAGAAGTGTCCCTGAAATGCAAATTCAGAATCCCCTAAGGTCATGTAGCACCCTCTTTCAGTCAGCTGGGGGAAGCCTGTCCAGTTGTCCATGCCAGGCTGATGTGTGACAGGACACATGGTCACCCAGTTTGTGCACAGGTTGGTTTCTCTGCACTGCCCATGACTCCAGGAGCAGTTGCCACTGGGTGGAAACTTAAGTGCCTGCCTGAGATTTCTCAAGTTTAAAGAAATTGGTTCTTAGTCATGCACTTAATTCTACTCATCTTCCTCATTATTCTAGCAGGGCAAAATTATCATGTTTTAATTTATGATGCTGACATTTGTCAGTGTCTTACTACTTTTTACTATCAGAAATATGACACCACAATCTTGTTTGTTGGTAATATTTTGAAACCAGATTACATATCAGAATTGATCATAAAGTCTCTGTACTTTCTGGTGACATAAATGATCTCTCTTGGAATTTTTTGTGTAAAGATGATGAAACATGTTTCTCAAAACATCTGAACACCATAATGCTAGCTCTCTAGTTTATATGCTTTTGAAAGATTTAAAATGACACTGAAAACACAAGTGTTTTAAAAGAGATGGAAGCAAAGTCAATATATGCACTAGTACATAATTTTTATTTCCCCCCCTAAATTACAAAAAAACCTCCAGCATTATTAAGAAATTGTTTAACTCCTTAATATGTTTTAAAATTATAGATCAACGGTTGAAAAGTCCAAATATTTGGACAAAAAAAGTTTCACAAAAAAAGTCTGAGAAATCATAGACCTGAAATACAAAATAAAGAACATATTTCTGCCTTTCTTTTTTCTAGTAATATTCAAGCTGATAGATCATCCAAAGATTTGACTCAATTTAGGAGGGCCAGATAGCCATCTTTTTACTCAAAAGGTTGTAAGTGCGTTTTGGCATTTAAGCTTCCCTTTGGGTATTTTGATTCTGATCCATGTATCCTAAATATCTCAGCAACTCCATCCAGAAACCTATGTTCATCCAAAAGGATAACTGATATCCTGTTGCTGACCCACCATTATTCTAGAAGAATTTCTGTCCTTCAGATTATCTGAACATATTCAAAAGTGAGCAACTTAAAATTCATTGCAATATGGATGTTTTCAGACAATTTCCAATTAGAGAAAAGTATTAATGTGCTTTTATCTTTTTTGTTTGTTTCTTCTCATTGAAGAAGTCTGACTGAAGATTTTTGAACATGTTGCCATTCTTGCTCAGTGTATGTGTTTGTTGCTAGAGATCTTTGTAATGCTGCTGTCTCCCTCCAACCTAGCTTTCTTTCTTTGCATAGATATCCTGTCTTTTGTCTTTGTGCTGATGGCAGCAAAATATGTTTATCAAGTGAAATCCTTTCCTTTACCATTTCATTATCTTCGAATTTGTGTCATGATCATCAATTGTTCCATTGACTGCCTCCTCTAAGACTGACTGAGAAAATGAAATGTCCCAGTTGACAGCCTATTTTCCAAAAATAACAACATGAAAAAGCATGAAAGGCTTGTCCTAAACTGTGTTAAGAAGTCCTGCTCAGCCTGCAGTTTAATAGAAATTCTGTCGTGGGACATCTGGGAGCTCAGTTAAATGATATTTTTAAAACAGCAAGAACTCAGTATTTTTTTCTGGTAAGTTTTGATGTAATAACAGGTAAAATATTGGCTCTTTTTGAAATAATAGGGAGGTGCACAATAGAGGTCAGTGCTAGGATTTAATTTAAGAGAAAGCTCAGTATTGAGTGTTATGCCTTGTTTCTTCAGGACTTAGAACTACTCCATGCTGTGGATTACTCATGGTCACTTTACTTATTTCAAGGACTTTCCCACCTGCAAAATACTCACTTTGGCCCATGAAACAAATACTGAATCTAGACCTCTAATCTGGTCTTCTCCTGAATCACCTAAGTCAGGAGATTTGTTTGCTATCATGGCCTCAGGAAGTCCCAGTATCCGAGCTGTGTGGGTGCCAGCAGGTTGTGTCTGTGGAGACCCAGCTCCTGGGGATAGCCCAGGGCACAGACCCCACAGCCTTTCCAGCATTGCCAGGAGCCAAGTGCATCAGGCTTCAGAGAAGGGTTTCGGCCATCAGCATGCTGCAGGATTGCTGGTAAAACATACCCAGTGTCTGACTAATTTATAAAACCTACTATAACTGATCAGGTGACCAATCCAATGCCAAAAGAAAAACAACATTAAAAATTGGGAGAAAATTCTTAAAATAGAAAATATAAGCACATGTCTGCATATAGACAGATGGCCTCTCTTAAAACAGGGTTTGTCCATATGGCAAGCAAGTAGATTGAATCTGAATGCTGTATAGGATCCCAATGGAGCAAAACCTGAATTTTTTTTACTCGAAGAGTGTACGCTATATATCTCAGTTATGCTTCAGATGACAACATAAGCAGTTTTATGCCATCAGTTTCTGGTAGTAGCTGCAAATAATCAGAGAGAGAGGGAAGAGATGAAGGAACATCAACTTATCAGTGCATTAGGAAACTCTCTGAGTGAGGGTTTGAATAAATAGACATGAAGAACAGGAAAAGAGAGACATCCAAACCCCAGTAAAGAAGTTCTCATAACCAGTTTAATAATTTAATAGCTGACTAAGAGAAAATGCAGTTACTGAAGCTGCTTGACCACCAGGCATTAGCACTGCCAGACAATGGAGTCCTGCAGTACCAAAAAGCCCATGTCAGTTCAGAAAGGCTGCTGAGGAGATGAAATTTCTTTAATACGGTAGGTATCTGCCCAGGCGGAGAAGATCTCTGAATCAGAATAAGCGCATCCCTTGCCTATTTATCCCTCACAGGGGCTTAAGCATTCAGCTCATGCACTGGTTACTGCTCCTGAGCTGCAAACTCTTCTCAGCAGAGGTACTCCAGGCATAAAGGAAAGGTTGTAGCCGAGAATGTACTGACTGCTGTGGCACAGGGATTACACTGCTTACACAGGAGGAAGCCTACCTGGCAGCCTTGTGGTGCAGGAGAACTGGGAAGAAGCCAATTTTATCTATGGAGAAAATTTTAAAGGTGGTTACACCATTCATTTCAAACCAGAAAATTTCCATTCCCTTTGAAAGGAAGCATAGCAGGGCTATGATGTTTGGAAACAAAGGAAGTGAATGTATCAATATGAAATTTATTTTTTTAATGGAAATTTAATTGCTGACAAGTTCAATCAATTTCACTTGTTGACATACGAAGTGTTGAAAAATATTTCTTTTTTTAAAAAAAAGTAATAATAGAAAGAGCACAGTTTAAATATTTCTTAGCTGAATAAATGTGTACCTGCACATTTGGTGAAATGGGAAATTAAATATAAATAATTTATATATTAAACATTCTGCAGTTATCCACATTTTCAATTCAGTTTAACAAACACTTATTGTCCTGTTTTACATACAATATCATCTTTGGAACCAGGAAAAGAAAAAAGATTATGTATGACATTAAGGAAACTCTTGGGGAGGAAATACACCTGAACTCATCTGTAAAAAAAAAAACCAGGACAGGCTGATGTCAAACTGTTGTGCTTTTACTGCTGCATTTCATTACTGAATGTACCAGTTAAAGTAAGACTGGATTATCAAAGAAATTGAGAACAACAAAACTTTATTTTCAGGCTTAAATTTATACTTTCAAATGAAACATGGTATCTGAGCACATTTCTGATTATTTGCAACCACCTTGTGCCTGCAGTAAAACCTGAATACACAGATAGCTGTACCTGCATACTGTCTTGAAGACTTTGGAGGCATCTTGAGGGCAATAAGGTGTCAATGCAAATTATGATGGAAAACACTAATAAAGGCCTGTCTTCAAAACATTATTAAATTATTTCTGAGTCTCTTGTTTCTGAGTCCCATACAAGACTAGGATGCATGCAGTGAAAGAGAGTTCAGTCATTTACCATCCAGCTACTAAATCCCCTAAAGTCTGATGAATTTCAGGTTCCACCTATCCCAATTTTTATAATTCTCCACAAGTTAGGTTTTTTAGGCATAATTTTATGTTCTCTAGAAAGATGCACCCCAGAGCAATTAAGAGGCTAGTGAAAGAGTTTTCCAAGCCACTTTTAATCAATTACTACCAGTCCTGATTAACTGGATAAGTCCCAGTTGACTGGAAATTGGCAACTGTGATGCTCATCTACAAGACGGGTCAGAAGAACAGCCTGAGGAACTACAGGCCTGTCAACCCACCTTGGTACCAGGGAGGGTCATGGAGCTGGTTATCCTGAATGTCATCGTGTGGCATATGCAGGACAACCAGCGATCAGGTCCAGCCAACATGGGTTTATAGAAGGCAGGTCCTGCTTGACCAACCTGATTTCCTTCTATGACAAAGTGACCGACTTATGAGATGAGGAAAAGGCTCTGGATGTTTTCTAACTAGACTTCATGAAGGCCTGACACTGTCTACCACAATGTTTTTCCGGAAAAACAGGAAGCCCATAGCTTGGACAGGTGTATCCTTTGCTGGATGAAAAACTGGCTGGGTGGCCAGGCCCAGAGAGTGGTAGTGAATGGAACTAAACACAGTTGAAGGTCAGTCACTAGTCTTGGGTTCCCCAAGGCTCAATATTGGGGCCAGTCCTGTTTAATATCTTTATTGACTGCATGGATGAGGGAATTGAGTGCACCCTCAGTCAGTTTGCAGTGCAGACGCTATGCAGGAGTGTTGTTCTGATGGAGGGTGGGAAGGCTCTGCAGAGGGATCTGCACAGGCTGAGTCGATGGGCTGAGGCCAATTGTATGAGGTTCAACAAGACCAAGTGCCAGATCCTGCACTTGGGTTGCAGCAACCCCATGCAGCACTACAGCCTTGGGGACACAGTGGATGGAAAGATGCCTGAGGGAAAAAGGACCGAGAGGTGCTGTTTTACAGATGGCTGCATACAAGCTTGCAGTGTGCCCAGGTGGCCAAGAAGGCCAATGGCATCCTGACCTGTATCAAGAGTAATGTGGCCAGCAGGACCAGGGCAGTGACTGTCCCCCTGTACTTGTCACTGGTGAGGCCACAACTCAAATCCCATGTTCAAGTTTGGGCCCCTCACTTCAAAAAGGACATTGAGGTGCTGGAGCATATCCAAAGAAGAGCAAGGAAGCTGGGGAAGGGTCTGGATCACTGATCTCATTAGGAATGGCTAAGGGAGCTGGGGTCGTTCAGCCTGGAGATGAGGAGGCTTGGGAGAACCTCTGCTCTCTACAATGACTGGAAAGGAGGTTGTAGTGAAGTGAGGGACAATCTATTTTGCCACATCTCAAATGAAAGCATGAGAGGAAATGGCCTTAAATTGCACCAGGGAGGGTTCAGAGTAGATATTAGGAAACATTTTTTCACTGAAAGAATAGTAAAGTGTTGCAACATGTTGCCCAGGGAGGTGGTGGAGTTGGAAGGCTCTGGAAATGTTCAAGAAGTGTCTGAATGTGGCTCTTAGGGAGTATGGTTTAGGGGTGATTATGGTGGTGCTGAGCTGATGGCTGGACTAGATGATCTTGAAGGTCTTTTCCAATCTTGATGATTCTGTGATTCTGTGAAGAATGGGTGCTATTGCTAACTATAACTACCATTAATTATTAAAACTGGTCATCAGCGTACTATTGAGTTTTTCTAAATCTTTCCTGTCCAGTAGACACAGAAATTATCTTTGACATTTCAGACTAGAAAATGAGGGTCAGAAAACCATCCATCTTTTTAGCACAAAGAAGGTTGAAGATTGGTAATTCTATCCTTCCCTCCTTTATTATCTATAGAAAGAGGATGTAAACTTGGGAATGTATATCAGGCTGGTGAGTCATGCTGATTAACAGATATTTAGCCAGGCTCATTTGCTTAACCTTAATGCTTGTCACATGTCATGCTACAAATTCCACTGTGCGTTACAAAGGATTTGACATCATAGAAGTAATTATTCCAAAATGATCCTGATAGATGAAAAAAGAAATCAAAATAAGGTAATTTAGTCCTAAACCCAACATTGTCTAATAAGAAGGTTTCTGGGTCTGCAAAGCCATAGTCATGTTTTATTTATAGCCTGCCTATGATTCATCATTAGAGTTTCTTTCAGATTTTGAAACAAAAATTGTTCTTCCATGCACGAGTGTTTTTAGATAACCACAGCTGCTCCTCACTAGCTGCTGTTTCAATAGCAGAAAGCCTAACACTAGTATTCTTATACATCTTTACTCCTATCTGCTCAAATTCAAATGTATTTCAACACACACAATCAATCCCATTGTGAGGAATTCAGGCAGCAGCCACCGCGGCCAGCATTTGGCTTGTCAGCAAAAGCCCTTTTTGTTCCAGAGAGGAACAGCTGATGGAATGAAACTTTGCTGTTGGCTAGAAAGCTTTGAAAGGATTGTGCTGTCCCAGCTCTGCCCTGGCTGTGCCAAAATACCTCTGAAGATGTTTAAGGCAGTTGTCAGAAACTCTGATGGATAGGCAGCAAAGAAAGGCCGGACAATACGTAGCCCTTCTTCTGCTTTAGCATTGAGGGCTGCAATTTAAATGTTTCTGTGTATTGCTTGCTGGGTGATAAAAGGATGAATGGTCTAAAGTGATTTGTCATTGAGAAAATTGTTTTTGGAGGTTTTGTGGTTGCAGTTAACATTTCTGCTCTCTTGATTTAAAAGACTTCTCTGCAAATGGACAAGGTTGTTTAAGAAGCAGACCTTGAGCTAAATATTTCTGGTAATCGTGTCCCAAAAATAAATTTTGGTCATCTCTGCTCACACGTTTCTCCCTATAGATACCTAGTAAGGTTTGTTTCCACTGGGTTAAAACCCTGTTGAACCTTCTAGGCTGCAGGGGTACTGTTTACTGACACATGCTTTTGCACTTTCAGATACCATACCAGGTTATTATTGTGCCCACATATGCTCTTTCAGGATCTAATCAGAGTTGAATTGAGAGAAACTCTGAGTAAATGACCAGCTCACCTGCTCTGGCTTTTCTTACTGTGTGCCTCTACAGACAGTGCTGGAGAAGTGAGACTACAGCTTCACACATATGACTGGCATAGCCACATCAAATGGAACTGGTTTGTTGTCTCCCCTTTGTTCCTCTCAGAGATGGGTACAAATAAAACTTTGGTTGATGCCAGCAGGGATGCAGAAGTGATTGATTGGCAATGCAGTTCTTGCTGTACTTGTGGCGCTTTGTGAGTTGAAAACAACTGAAGTATTGTGACTGTAATCGGCACGTCCGGGGAACACAGAGGAAGAGTTTGTAATCTTGGCCTAAGGTTGTAACATGAAAGCTCTTGTCACTTATACCATCGGCAGCTTACTTACTGCTGTCTGGCAGATGGGAGAAGGCAGAAAAAGCTGTAGGGAGTAGTTAAGTGGGTGACTTTTGACTCCCTGTAAATAGAAAAGGAAAAATTGAGGTCTTTGGGCAGTCCTGTAACTTCAGTATTTGCAAGACTGCTACTTCATTCCTGTGGGTAGCCAGAAGACTAGTCTCTTTCAAGAGTATGTTCCCCTTTCAAGAGTATTGTAATTATATGGACCTACAGTGCAAAACATCTCATACTGCATAAGTACTTAGTCTAGTGCCCATAAAAATAGTATATACACCCATAAAAGTAGAGCAGCTTCACATAAATTCTGCTTTCTTCATTTAGAACTACATGTTCATTCTTATTCACTAGATATATATTTGAACAAAAAAACAACAATCATCATAACTAGGAGATTTCTTTCCATGAGAGAAGTTATCACAAATGAGTACTGGGATCATTTTTCTGCTGTTGGTAATCCTATATTCAATGTATTTGGGAAACAGTTACATGCATTTTCTATTTTGTTTTGTATGTTCTCAGTGCAAAACACACGCATGTTTTCTATACCTCTTTCAATTTGATTTCAGCATAAACCTGTTTTGTATAAATTTATTTCCTGTGCCAAATTTGTATGGAGATTACCTCTTAAAAATGCTAAGTGGAGAGGTCAGAGCTCTCTCTATTTGTTAAACAAATTAGTGTTAGAGGTTCTGTAGAATTCCAACACAAAAACCACGAGAAAGACAACAAGGGAGAGAAGCAGTTAGAAAAACCCAATGAAAAGTACTTTGTATGTCAAAAATCAGAGGGTTGCTAACATAAAACTCAGCTTTGCCAAAAAATTCCATGTGAAGGAGTTAACTTAGTTTAAGCTAAAATATGAACTCCTCTCTGACTGCCTCAGCCACTGCAGAAAATACATTAAGTATTTCTTTAAAATGTGACTTTGAAATCTGAACCTGGTAATTTGTGGTAATGGGGGAACAACTGAGGATCTTTAAGCTCTCACTGATGTGGGTAGAGATCCATGCGTATTTGGACACATAGCTGAACCTGATCCTATTTATGCTTTGCTCTTCCCATTTCACAAGACAGTCTTTGGGCTATCCTGCTTCTTGGAACAGACAACCAAGGCTCTCAACACACAGACCATCTCCCTCTCTCTCTCCCTCAATTCCCATTCATCTCCAGCCATGTTCAGCTCTTCCCTTCTGGATATGTGCGCCACTTGCATGACTGCTACTGCGTGACTGAGCACATATCCAGGGCTTCATAAGAAGCTCTGCTCAGCATTCGGTTTACAGTGGAACACAAGGGTTTACAACCAGGGTAACAGAGGAGTCTCGTCTACAAATTTATGACTTTTAAAGAAACCCAGGTTGGGTAAATTTTGTGGTCATTGCATAAGGAAGCCTTACAGTGATGTCAGAGTTAGAAGAAAAAGAGGAATGATGAAATAGGGATCAGTCTTATATGAAGAAATGGACTGTTTGAAAGTGAGGGAAAAGTTGAAGGATCTAGAGGCAAAGAATTGCTGATTCATCACCCATCATGACGGAAAACCAGAAAAGAGACAAAAAAACAGAAAAAAGGAGTAACAGTCCCTGTAGAGGGAATAGCAAATTTGAAAGAGGAAGAAAGACCAAAGGAAAAAGGTATAAGGCTTCTGATTTCTCTTTTGATGGTGGTAGTTCTTTTATTCCAGGAATCAATAAAATAAGTCTACTTATTTAGCATCTGAAGTGATTTAACACTTTACTGCCTGGTGGCTGCTTTTTACCATCTTTTGTTGGAAG
Source organism: Corvus cornix cornix (assembly GCF_000738735.6). Classification (NCBI taxonomy): domain Eukaryota; kingdom Metazoa; phylum Chordata; class Aves; order Passeriformes; family Corvidae; genus Corvus; species Corvus cornix. The sequence continues at coordinate 36,682,078 of NC_047057.1, read as the reverse complement.
TTATCCAGCCCAGCTGCCCCAGCAGAGCAGGGACAACAGTAATGGGCTCCCCTCAACCCTCTGGCCAGCTGGCAGTCTGGGTTTGATGGCCAGGAGTAATAAGCTTGAGTTACCTACGTGACTTCTCACTAAAGCAGGTGGGATCTGTGTACACAGTGAGTAAAGCAAAAATGGTTCATACGCACGAAGAATAAAGCAAAGAGGGTCCATGCACCGTCACTAAGCCTGCAGGTCCAGCAGATGAGGTCCATGTACACAGTCCCACCAGATGGCACAGTGGGAACTCTGGCAGAAGATTGAGAGGTGGCAAACTGTTTTTCAGCCACAACAACTCAGAGGCTTTTGAAGGAGTCATATGTCTGTTAGAAGTATTCCAATCAAATAAATAAGGTGTTTCTTCACTGGGACCAGTTCTTCAGTATGTTGCCATACTTTGTATCCATTTATTAAGAAAGAATTGAAAAAAGGCATAGTTTTTTTATCCTCAGTTTGTGAAGCATGGGAGAGCCAAATGAAAATTACACTGCAGCACAGCTAACTCAGTTATGGAGGGATATCCCTGTTTCAGGGTCTTTATATGAAATCTCTGTGGAGCCACAGGGGTGAAGAAGAGGGCATCAACAATTCAGTTAGATTATTGTGTTAAGAATATTCTCTGAAGTATAATACCATTAAGTCACTAGAGGAAAAAATAAGAGATGCATTAGACCAAGAACATGCATTACATTATGATAATTTCTTGTGAAAATTAACCATAATCATAAATTTCCTTTTTGAAAACCAGTGGATATGCTGTCTCTGCCCAGAGCACTGGTCAAACTCATATTCTACAGAAAATAAATTAAAATTTTCTGAAGCTAAACCTGGGAAAATAAAACTTTTGCCTGCTGGATATATTTCCTTAATATAACCAGTGTATATGGTTAATTTGAATGCACTGGTTTGGAAGCTCCAGTTATTTTAAAAAGTCCTCAAAGAGATATATGCAATCATTTGAGAACAAACTATAATTTCATCATTTGTTCATAATATTCTAATTTTTTCCTCAAAATTTTGCTTAAAGTGATGGAAAATGAATTGGTATGGAATATTAGGGTCAAAATTTTCAAATTTGAGCACCTAAAATTAGATTTCCATCTCCATATTTAAATAGCTAAATATAAGTAGCCTGATTTTCAGAGCTGTTGAGCAATCCCAGCTGCCACAGAAATCAGTGGGAGCTTTAGGTAAATACCAGATTGCCTATTTAGTCTCATTATCATGTAAAGATTAAATAGGGATTGATACACTTTAGCCAATGTTATTAAAGAAGGTTGTTGGGGTAGGACAGGGAGCTGTGGAAGTGCATAGAAAACTCTCAGTGACTTTCAGAGGCCAAGCTGCTGCTCATGTGGGCACAAACCCTTCCTGAGCCATCTCGCCCATTAACTTAAACCATAACAAAGGGCCCGATGCCACTTTTGAATGGTGTCTGGCAACTAGGCTGCAACTGCTGTCCTAGAGAAATCATTATACCAATATCCTTTACTGTCTAAAGACTTTTCCTGGTGTACAGGCTTAACCAAACCTTTTCAGCTTCCTTCCATTCCATTCTTTCAAACGGCTACTTCACTTTTCCCTATCCCGTTCCTGATGTCTGCCCTCCAATAGCATCGTCCAGCAGGGACTCCAGCATTTGCTCCAGCACCTCTCCCCAGCCTGCTACCTGTGGCTGAGAGGGGCAGCCCTGCAGCAGTGCTGTGGCTGCTGCCCACCACTCCCACGTGTCCAGGCTGGGAAGAGCTGGTGTGTGGCTCTGTGCACATCCTCGGTGTAGTCCATGTCTCTGGGTAAAGGCAGCTGGGACTCACAACACTTCTTGCATTTCTTGCATTTTTTCCGTGCAAGATGGTTTGAAACAATAACACAGCTCCCACTCTGCCTCACACCCTGGGACAAGAGAGGCTTCCTTGCGCAGGAGCTGCACTGGGACCTGCACCACTGGTCTATATTTTGTAGAAGTAGTGCTGTCTGATGTCGGCTCTCCATAATCTCCTCAAGCCTCTTTCCCTACAATAAGAGTTGTATGTTTATTTTTACTCCACGTGCCTTTTCCAGCCTCAAAAGCTTCTCTGAGCCCTCCACAGAGCCCAGGAGGAGCAGGCGCCCAGCTGCTGGTCTTGCTCTCTCCCTCTCTGCTGAGCCCTGCAGCAACTGGATACTGCTGATTATGAAATGAAACAAATGAGAAGCAGATTCCATAGAACAACTAATTGATGCAAAGATCAAAGAAGCAAACAAAACACATCTTGAAAGAGAACAATTCAAAGCATCAAGCAGATGCTTTATTTTCCCTACCTTGCCGTAAAGATGCAGAGAAAAGCCTCAAGTCACTGAAGTCAACATCCAACCTGACAGGAGCCAGGAGTCCACATCCAGTGTTTCAATCCCTGGTTTATGTCAGAAGTGCAACATTCCTCACATGTTTTGGTTTTTTTGGTTTGGTTTGGGTTTTTTTGTCTCATTCCGCTTTATTTTCACAGCCAGGGTAACTCTGCTTTTTAACACAGTTCCCAATCTTTCCTAGGAGTAAGATGGATATTCTCTGCATAAATCCTGATTTCATCAGGCTTGTGACCTTCAAGGGTATATTTCTGTTTGGCTTCCAGAAGTTCATTTAGCAGTCATGGTCTCAATTGAGGTTGCAACAGGATCTGGCAAAATTTTATTTATGTTTTAAGTTGCTAATGTTCTATTTGATGGTTAATAATTTCACCAGGCTTTAGTTTGTATTCAAGTCTTCCATGTAAAACATCGTCTTTAAAAAAAATAAAGAAAATACTTGTTAGTTAACCTTTTTGGTAAAAATACAGAGAAGGACTGTAAATATTTCCTAAGGGAAAACATGTCAAAAAATTTTTGTTTTTTTAATGTTAAAAAAAATCAAATTTGCATTCATATAAATGAGAAGTTTAAATGCCTCCATGCCTGCAAGTAGGTGATCCCTGGGAAAAGTGGGAAGAGGAGACTCCTATTTTTGTATAACTTTCTGTGCTGAAAGGAAGTAAAATTTATACACAAAGTCAGTGGACAAATTGCTGAACTTAAAGACATTGAATACAAAGAAAAGAGAACAGAGTGTTTTCAAAGGTATTTATAATCATCACAGCATGAATATTGATGGACAAAGATGAGGACATTAGGTTTTCTGAAGCGCCTGAGTGAATTATGAGCCTGAGAATCCCTGAATTTGAATGATGATTTGAGACACCTGCCTGCTGTGACGCAACACTGGGCAGTCACCCCTGTGCTCTTCACAGTTGGCCCTAAGGTATTTTGACAGGAATTTACTACAGAGAGTCAACACTGAATGGAATAACGTGGATTTATGACAATAAGGAAGGGGCAACCTTTAGAAGAATTCAATGAGACACTTAGAGGGAAAAATGGTCTGGAAGGAAGAAAACAGGGAGTAGATAAAAGAGGTTATACCAATTGTAATTGCCAAGAAAGCTTTCAATTCTTTGTGTAGGTAAACATCTTTAAACACATGTTCTTGAAGAATGGATCTGATTGTCAGATATTCAGAGTGAATTGATTTCCGCTGTTATTTCTAATGAAAGTGATAGAGATTATATTTTGATACAGTAAGTTATGAGCAAGTATTTTGTGTGACAAGCATTACTTCTTATAGTTTTCATTAACAATATTCCCATCATTGCTGCTAGATGATATTGCCTCCCTCTCGTACTACTCCACCATCTCTTACAAAAATGAGTCTCACTAGAGTTTCTGCCTCTCCTCATCCTTTTGCCCCATCCCCCACCATTAATTTCCCCTTTTTTGTCACAGCCTGTCTCCAGTTCTGAGGTCTGTGGACTATTATCTGCCTCTCATCTCTTCAGTCCCTGCTATTTCAAGCTCTCTTTCCTCCTTTATTTCTGTTCTCATTATCTCAGCCTCACCTTCAACTCTGTTGGCTCCTGTCCCACTGTCTGCAAGCATGCTCTTGCATATTCTAGGTCAAAATAAGGCTTCTTTATTCAACTTGCCCGGTTACAATCCTATATCCTTCCTCATCTTTCTTTTCAGCACTCTAGGGCCCAGATCCAAGGATCTATTTAGGATCCTAACTTGTCCTTGAATGCCTAAAAGTATTCTGAATGCAGTTTTCTTTTCTTAGTTCTCATGATAACCTTTTAAATGTCCCTTATACCTTGTGACAGCTGAATTACTTTTTTGGGAAACGTTTATATGCTTTGGTTCTTTATGGAAGAGACACAGTAACAATTGAGTAGGTTGTACTTGTGCTCCTACAGCCCCAGCATGGTTCCCCTGATAGTAGCTACTTCCAAGATGGAGCTGAGAGGAAACTTCTTACTACGTTCGTATTGGACTAGTCATCACAAATTAGTTCAAAAAAATAATGGGAGAAATGAAGAGTAATTCCCATGTTCATTATATTCTCTCTCCATCAACAAGAAATCTTCCCATATTTTAACAAGATGTATGGGCTATTCAACCCTTCTATAAATATGCAGTCAAATAGGCTCCTAAGCTGAACTAACTAACAGGACAATGACATACATGACTGCTTCATAATAAGCACATCTGAACATTTCTAATAAGTTTAATTCTGTGGAAGCAGAGTTCAGGACACAGAGGAGATGGGAGCAGGTCAACACAAAGAACAGAGACAGATGGAAGGAATTCAGCCAGCAAACATGGGAAGACATTCCTATACATGGATTTTGGATTGCATGGGTAGAGCTGTTGAACCACTTGAAGGCTGTAACACAAATTTCAGAGAATCCATAGAGAGGAACTGTGTGTTGCAATGTGTCTTATCACAGCATCTTTTAACGTTGTAACCACCTAGAAGTACTCACAATGCAACACATAGAAGCACATCTGGGAGGGTCTGTGAACGGGGATTCACAAAATCCCAGGCAACTGGGAAGTGCTATGGGCATGTCATAGCATTTGAATGCTTTGCTTGCTTGCTAGACTTTCAAGTCACAGGCACTTGCAGAAAATGATCCCATCTTATTAATTTATTTGGGACTAATGGTGCTGAACTGTTTGCTGGAGTAAAAAAGATAAATTCAAATCCTTAGTTTAAAAAAATGACAAGAAATTAGTTTTCCTTCCTAAAGCTGGCTGGGAGGAACATGAAGACACCTAGCAATACCAAGTAATTGGTGTTTTCCTTATTAAGTCCCTGGCTTGTCAGAAGCTGGATGAGGTGCTATAAAAGTCTGAGTTCTGTGTTTAGACATCTGAGGTCAGCCAGCCAAGGTTCCTTCTTTGGATTCAGCTCACAGGTGTTATTCTCTTAGTTGTGCCTGACAGTATTTTATGTTTCTTAACTTTGTATATGAATGGTTAATGGCCTGGAACAAATTTTGGAAGGACGCTTAAAACAGAGCAAAACTGTAGAATGATGATTGCTCTAGGTACATTTTTACATTCAGCAGGAGCCTGATTTTCTCATTTGGGCTTTAGGAGCTAAAGTGTCCCCAGTACTGCCTTCCCATGCCTGCCCATCACAATGCTGTACACAGAGGATAACAGCGAATCTGCTGTGTCCTATCTCTAAGATGACCTTTTTAGTACAAGCTTAGTTTGAGAGTTTCATCTTTGACTTCACAGCTGGTTGGAAATTATTACAAGTGGGGTAAGAAGAAACCCTCATTGCTTTAATATTGATCTACATACAGCGGTTGATGATCGTATGTTGGAGTCTCTCCACATTTTAGGGGAACAGAACGCTGTGCTAACTTTCTTCAGTAGAGCATAAAAATATCATCCTCTCATAGAAATGAAACGTAGTAGCAGATAACTATTTAAGTGATGTCAATCCTACATTTTCATTTTAATAATTTAGACTACATAATACAATTTGCTTAGCTAGATCACTTGCTCCCTGTGTATCATCTCAGATCAACCACAGAACACCAGAATTTATTAATACAACAGAAGAACATAAAATATAATTTGCTTCTTAAAAAATCCATTATAGTGTCAATAGGTTCAGCTGACTTTGAGCATGCGAACATATTTGAACTCTGCTATTAAGGCATGATCAGTTACTGAAATCCAGTGATATACAGAGCAGGGATGGAAGAAGGGGCATCCATGATGTGATGTGACCTAAGACACAGTGGTCATAGCAGAGGGCATGCTGAGATATTTTATAAGGTGCAAAGAAAACACTGAAGTTTTTGTCCACAAACTTCAGCAAAACTCAATTAAATTTTTTTGAGCTGTGCTCATGTATTCTAGACAACTGAACCAGCAGCCTTTCAGTGATGTAGCAGTAAAAGCTGCCCACCTTGCATGACATAGAAGTTTAACCTGGGAAGTAAAGAGAGGGAAAAAACGAGAAATGGATCTGAGATGTAAGAATGAAAAATCATTCTTTTTTTCCTTTCTTGCCTTCCTTCCTGGAGTGTCATGAGAACCCACAGAAGGTGGTAGTCTGGTGTCACACTTCACCCTACAGAGTCTGGGATTGCTGCTGTCCTGAAAACATCCCTCTTGCTGCAGGGTGAGCAGTGCTGGTCTTGCTGCCAGTGAGAGGTCTTTGCTGTGATTGTGCATTTGCTTGAATTATGGGCTCAGTCCTTCCCTTGGCTTGGCTGCTGGGTAGGGCCCATGTGCAGATACTTGGCATCTCTCTGCCCCTCTCCAGAGCTGTTCAGGATTGCTGAAGAAGCTGGCAGCTTCACAGATGTGCTGGGATTCCCACTGTGGTATGAACAGCAAGTCAGGGCTCAGCTTGTGAAAAACAGAATCCCCGTGCCAGGTATCTGGCAATCCTCACACTCTCCGTTGATCTGAACAAGGGAAACTGTTTCCATGTATATTTAGTAAAATAATCTTAATAAAGTCTGGAGAGAAAAATAGTGTAAGGAAATGTGTTTGCTTAACCTGGCACACAACCCTTCTGGGTTTGTGGATGGACAGGGATTTCTTCTGCTTCTAAAGACTGACCAAAATATAGTACTCAATGTGATTGTGTGTATTTATTACATGAACATTAACAGTGCAATAATATATACAAATATACAAAATATGACTTCACATGCACTTATATTTATATCTCTTCATCATTAATGTACATAAGTCAGGAAAAAACAGATGCCTGTTTAAATAATGTTCTTCTATACTTTTTTTTTCTGATGTTGCCTCTTAAAACCACATTATAAACAATAATAAGAAGCTGAATATATTATGAAAGCACTGGACAACTCAGGTCATAGAAAGAAAACAGAATTTTGTCATTCGATAGTGATATTAAAGAAAAAAATCAAAGTCTGAGGGTTTTTTGCTTTCTCTTGTGATGGAAGAAGATAAATGCCAATGAACTTTCAGAAAACCCACTAGATTCATTGGAGCCAATTATGTGAAAATTCTCTGTGCAACAATAAATTTGGAAAGTTATTTATTCTTAAGATTGAAGTCTTAGGCTGCAGGGGTAGCAGCACTTAAGGTTCTCATTTTGTGCATTTTTCCTGAAAATGGAAAATAAATAACTCTGTGACTAAGCTTTTTTGATCTCCATTTAAAATCCCAAAATAAAGGCTTTTAGATGCAAACCAGTTACTCTACAATAGCAAGCTCCCACTAACACTTACTGTACCCTCAAACATTTTATGTGGCACCCCAAATAAATATGGGACAACATACCTCTTTCCCTAAGAAGAAATTCCCTTACAGTTGCTGCACTAGTGCCAATGCTCTGAAGCACCTGAATTTTTCAGGTGATGAAATATCTGGGGGTCTGGGATCTAAGCCTGAGAGCTCTATCCATTAAGAAGAACAGATAAGGCAATACTATTTATTGTAGCATGTGTATTTTAGGCACTTGGCACTGCATCAGCACCCACTGCCCCTCAGAGCCAGAGTGTAGCTGTACAGCACCCAAGCTGGGGAGAAGCTCAGGGGAGCCAGCACAGGAGTGCAGATTTGCATTAGCCAGAAAGGAGGAAAAGTATGAAGAGAATTGGATCTAAGTACAATATATGGGCCTTTATTCTAGCACTTCACTCAAGATTCATAAGACATCATGAAATGAGGTTCCTGGGCCTTTTTCTTTATGAGCTAATGGGTCAGGCATGATAGTGGGGTGCAGGAGGTTAAATTTCCATTAGATTTTTTCTTCTACATTAGTATTTCTTTTCATGTTTACCACCTTCCAAAAGCATTATATAAACAGGAGCATTATAACCCCCCTCTCCTTCTGTTTAATTGCCTCATGTGTGGTGCATTACCATACATCACATGCATGGATGCAAAAAACAAGGGACACAGTTCTTTATACCTCAGGTTGGGGCACTCATTTGGAAGTGACGAGACCTGGGCTTCAGTTGCCTGCTCCTGCTAATGTTTATGATCTTTATATTTAGTCATCACTGAATAGATACGTTATTTCAGTGCTTCAGAGAAAAACCATTTAGCACTCAGTTGCTCCTAGGAATGCTTAGACCTTTGAGTACCTAAGTATTCCTTTTTCTTTGGGAAAAGATAGATATCTAGAGTTCCCAAGTGGCTTTTTGGTGAGGAGCAAATTTATAATGTGCAATGTTTTTGCTTTTGGAGATGAGCTTTGACCTGCTGCCCCAAGAACAGAATTTAGGTTTCTTGCAGCTGACAATCTAATTATTGTATATATCTTTTCCAGTGGGAGAAAACCAAATAGATAAATACAGAAAAAATAACTTTTTAAGCAGCAGGGACTCTCCTTATAGTGCTGTTATTCATTGGATTTTCTGGGTACTGGACCAAAAAAAAAAATCATTTATCAGAGGAAGTCAAAAAAATGCTTAGCTGAGTTCAGTCCTTGGTAAACGCTGTCTCTGATTTGGGACGTGCTATTTTTGGTGCTTTGTTATGTTATTTGATATGTAAAGTACTTGAAAAAGGTGAGGTTTTCACAGAAGTACTCTCAGTCCTGCTGTAGCATCCAAGGTCACAGGGCTCTCACAAATAGGAGGGTGTAGATAAAGAGAAGCTGGCATGTGTCCTGGAAAGATCCTGCTACTCAATCAAAAGAACAGGCTAAATTTCTAAGCAGTCATTTTCCACTGTTCAGAAATTAGGGGTAAATTGAGAGTTGGGGTTTTTTTTTGGTTTTATTTTAGATTTTTTGCTTGTTTTTGTTTGTTTTTGAGTAGCTGAGACAGCAGTAAATACTGAGATAGAGATGCTATCCTGTGTATCCAGCGGAGATGTATGGAGATGGAAAAATGAGAAAGAAATAGTAGAAAAGCCTTGTATCAAAGCATTCCTATGTTTTCTTTTCCCAACATCCTCAAGTGTGCAGATCTGATCCTTCTCCTGGCCATCTCTGGGACCAGAGCAGCAGAACATAACACAGGGATTAGCACCAAAACCAATTTGTGTACAGAGAGAGGCAGGACCTGCGGCATCTGTGTTACTCCCAGCTTGCTACTATGGAAACTTCCTGATTCACTGACTCATGGCTGTGACTGCTGGGGAATACAGCAGCTGGAGCACCCTGGAGAGCCTGTGAAAGTGGTGGTGTTTGTTCCAGTTGCTGGTGCTGCAGTCTGCCCTGCTCTAAAGCATCCAATGCAATTGTTAGGAAGCGGCAAAATCTCCATGGATAACTTGAATCCATTATTTTAAAATTTTCTTACACATTGTCATAAATGAACCTCTGACAAAGCATTTGTGAAGGCATGTTCTACCTGAAATGTAGGAATTAAATACTGTACAATAGAGATCCTCCAGTGCCCAGGTCTGAGTGAGGTTTTCATATGAAGAGTCTGAACACTAACATAGGGAGAAACTATACACCATTTTAGTAAAGGGTGGACTATGACAAACTCTTGGGCATGTTAAAGTCCTTTCAAACAGAGTGTCTCACAGATTGCAAATCACTTGATTTCTCACCTGGAAAGGCCTTTAGTGTGCTTGTGAAGGCTGTTGTCCATTGCGAATAAATCAAATCCACCCAGTGTTTGAAGCATAATTGTAATTGTGTCAGGCATCAAATTTCATAGGTGTTTTGTGCAACAACAGACTTCAAGCTCTCCTGCAGTGGTGGGAGGGATACACAGTATGGTGAAAGCTTTCATTTCTGCTGATACTAATGCTGTATCAATTACTTGCTCCATTTCATTTTAATCACCTTAGTTTGTTTAACCTAGAATGATGTAGAAGAAGTAATGAAGGAATCCAGTCACTACAGCTCTACTCAGGAAAAAAAGAAAGGAATAAAAAAGAAATGGAATTCTGGGCTTGTGTGGGTTTTTAAAATAATACTGTGATGACCTGCCTAAGCTAGAAACACAGTTAAGAGTGACTCTCACTGTATTCCTGCTAAAAAAAGAAGCTGTTCAGAATGAGTAAACATAACCTGGTATGAATTTTGGAGAATAGTTTATTTTTATCAGCCATTTAAGTGTGCTAATATTCTGAGTATAGAATAGAACGTGAGTAGGTTGCTTGCTTTCTCTGCATCAAAACTGATAATGGTTTAAACTCTTTTCATGCTTCAATCAAAAAGCACTGAATGAGTACATCCAGAAGTGAGTTAAATGCATTCTACTTCTCACAAAAGACAGAACTGCTGAAAATTGCAATGTGATACCAGCAAAACATGTTGTTCTAAAGAAAGTCTGAGAACAAAAAATGGTGTCAACTTCAAAGCTTAAGAGATAATAGTTTATTAGAGCTGAAATCATTGTTAAAAAGAAATTCAGGTCCTAAGTCCTGTGCATCCTGACACCATGAGCAAAAAAGCCACATACATAAAGTGAACTCCAATAAAATCACTACTGTCAATATTTGTGTTTAGTAGTGAAGGAGTTAACTGTCCATTAGTGCCCAGTCTCACACAGCTGTTTACCAGACTCAGGACCTAAGGTTCCTCCTAGCTGCTGAGCAGCTGTGCTAGCACCCAGCACATGCTGCTCTGTTGTGCAACTGGAGTTTCATTTTGGGTGGGCCTGCAGCCCTCACTGCTCTGCATGAACAACAGGAAAGATCATCTTGTTTTTCACATTGCTATGAGGGCACGTACTCTGTTTCTGAGACAGAGACCAATGCAGGTTTGCTATCTGCTTTTCTTGCAGCAGTTCTTTGATACTTTTGGGTTTGGTTCTGCATGTGCTGAAGAGATAAATAACACTTGGTTGCTGACCTGGAGGTGCTCATATTGCCTACCTGGACTTCTCACTTCACAGTCTCAAGGACATAAGGTATTTGATTAGGGGAATGATGAAGAAGGCCAAACTGTAACTGTATAGTAAAGCAAAACAGAATTAGCTGGTCATTAGCAACCTGGAGCTTCCTGAAATCGAGAGTTTTTTCCTACTGTCTGAATGGATAAGGGGACATATTCCCTGATACCAGTGTTGAGGACATCCCTAGACAATGAAGTACAATCAATTAGAGCACTCCTTTCACCTAAATCAAGAAAATATTACAATTTTTTTTTGCCAGTGGAAACGATCAGATATTTCTTGATCACCAGCCAAAATTTGGGCACCAAATGAAATTACTATTTTCTTCTTAACCCTGTTGAAACCAAGGCTGGATAAAAGTAATTTCTCCAGTTGTCAAAACCTATTTGCTTTTTGTTTTCAAGATCTGCCTTTTCACAATCCAGGGAGCAGGACCACTAACCCATAGAGGTGAACTAACACTGTAGAAGTTTCTCCAGTTTGTTTTGCTCTAGCAAAGCAAAGCAAGGGAACAGAGTATCAGCATACTGATATCAGGTTCATTCCTTTTATCTGTTTCATGTTCTGATTTCAAAGACATCAAGACTGCCTTCGTGCATGGTAATGCCCCAGATGTTACAACTCACGTTTGCTGAGTGGTGACACAGCTTCCTTGTGCCTTGCACTTGCACATGGTAATCATTGTCCCATTAGCACTCAGGGCACTTGTCTGCTAGCCACGCTGGCAACTGGCCTTGCTTATTCAATTCTCTTCTCAAATTATTCAAGCTTATATGTAGTATCTTAACTCACATCTGTCCTCTGTGGAATCAGGTTACATAACTCTCTTTGTGTTGATAGAGGTAGAGTAACAGTTCACTGTCTGTCTTAATGAAACATTTTCCACAGTGCTGTAGCCTGATAGAAAGTGAAATAATATTTGCTTAGGAAAGAAAGTTTTCGTTTTGCAAGGAGACAGCTTTTGTTCTGTCAGGAAGATATGTATCTAAATCTAGGTATGCCCTTTCTCCTGCCAGCAGCCAGCTGGAATGGTGTGTTTCCTTATTCTCCATTAGGGACAAAGATATCATCAGCATTTGGGCCCTTGGCTGCCCTTGCACAAGCTCTAGCAGCAGGTGTTATGCAGGGACTGGGCAAAGCTAATATTCCTTACAGAAATAAGAAAACTGGCAGCTTGTAGGTGTAAGTGTACAGATGTGCTTTAATACTGTGCATGTTTCCTTAATGGCCTTATTATAATCTAAATTATTTGTAGTGTTCTTCTTGTTATGTTAATGTTCTCATAAGAGACTAAATGCCACTGAGGTTTGTTCACATTGATTTAAATTACTCTTTCTTAGTACTATGATCCTTTTGCCTAGGGGTAAACTACTGCTGAGCGTATTCATGCAATTTTCCTGAGGGAAGAATTAAGCTATTGTTCTATTTACAGTCCTAGAACATGTTACTCTGAAATGGGGCAGTTTCAGTTGGAGTAGAGGATGGGCACTGAAGGATGACATGGTGGTTTTTCCACAGTACGACACTCTCTACCCTGCCCCTCAACATGTACCTGGCTTGCAGGGTGTGCAGCCTGTTTGGTGTAACCCCATTGGGGGCAGGGTCCCTGGGGTTCAAAGGGCATCCATCAGCAGCCTTTCAAAGCAGCAGCCGCTATGTAATCATGACCCTGGTTTGAGCCAGTGGGAGAAGAAGATCACAAAGATGGCAGAAGAAAAATAAAGTGACAAAGGAAAGGCGAAAGATGGAGAAATAGTATATTTTATGTTCACATTTGCACATTTAACAATTCAGGAATTTGTCTGACTGCTTGGTCTCTGCATTAGTTTTTCTGTTCAATTAATTTGGAAGTTTGAACACTTAATTACAAGATTCAGTGGCAGGACAACTTTCCAGTAGCTTGATAATGACTGTTTCCCTGGCTAGTGAATCTCTCTGTTGTGCTCAGTATTCCACTGATTCACATATTATCTTACAAGGAGTCAGGTAGCCTCAGGTTACAAATTAATAAAAGATGCTCTGCTTTCCTCTCTGCTGTTATGTTTTTGATGCAATTACGAAGCATTTCCTGATCAACTTGTTCATGATCATTCCAGTTTCAGATTTCAACCTAAAATGAAAAAAGAAAAAAGAAACCCCAGAAAAAAAGAAGCAGGCCTGATGGACCTTCACATTTACACAAACAGGGACAACTGTGGGAACAGGATTCACTGGGACTCCTCCCAGCCCTCCCACAGCTTGCTGGCATTATTGCTGCCTTCCTCTGCCTCTCCTCCAATTTGCTCTTATTCTTTCTCTGAGGATAATGTGTATGGGGAGGCAAGAATAAGTAAGTGACACTAAGAAAATGGGAAGAAAGGGAAAGAAAATAGTACGTTACAGCAACAGCCACATTATTGTAAACTTGCTGCTTTCTGAGATCAGCAAGGCCTCCCCCAGCCCTTCCTTCATTTGCTTTGCCTGCACACTTAAGGCAGTCACCCAAAAGCTCTGCCTGCTGCTGCCAGCTCCTGCTGCAAAGACTGGAAGGCAGCTCTGAGGGCCAGGGACTGCATGGCTCATGAACTCAAAGAAAAGAGTTCTGCTTGAACCTGCCTCAGGGTCACAGAGACCAGGACAGAAAAATAGTTTACAAATCACAGTTTTCATGCAGGTCAGGTGTTGTCAGCTCTGCTGGATGTCTGAGTTATATTTTGCTGGTTTACGACAAAACTGCTTCAAATGTGTCCCAAAGGTGTGACCTCTACTGAGCCAGACACTGCTCTACTTTTTTTGTTAAAATAATTGCTCTTGACCACGTGTTCATGTACTGGCCTGTGTCTCCCCTCACCTTATGATGGAAGTGCATCACACCAGGCACTTGGAAGAAGAAAATTTACCACAAACCGTCATACACACAAGCCCTGAATTTGTCATCCTGCCGCAGACAACTATGCAGCAGATGTTCAGACAAAAGCTCTGCAGAACACCCCTTCCTCACATTCCTGCTCAGCACAGGCCACAAAACACTCACAGTACCACGGGAAAAACTCAAAGTATAAGTTTAAAAGCCACAGCTATGCTGTTTTACATGAAAAAAAATAGAGGGAAGGTCATGTGGCATTTGTGGGGTGAAAACAAAAAAGCCTTAGAAACAGGTCATGTCTTTTTCTACTTTCAGAGAAAAGCAAAAATAGTCCATGATAATCTCAACTGAGAGAAAATCCTCTTCCAGTCTCAAATCTGACAATGGTAAACAAGACACACCAGGCAAACATTTCTGAGGCCTTAATACCAAGAAGCAGCTGTGTACTTTGATTTCTTAGTGCTTCATGAAGGGGCAAAAATCTACCCAAAAGCAAGGTAATCAAGAAGTATAGATCTAGTCTGGTTCCTTCCATCATAATTACAGCAGCTTCATTAAATGATTCATCATCACAACCTAAATAAGATGCGCCTATGTGTGGTAAGGTGAAAGTAACAAAAATGGAGGTGTTGCCTCAGTTAATGTTCAAGTAGGACCAGGGATCCATGAGAAACAGCCCTGCAGCTTCTGATTTTCACTAGTCCCATAGCTATAGCAAAATCTTCAGTTGTATATGACATAATATAATGTGTATATTATTCAAATGTGAACAATTAAGAGAAGCTTCTCTTCATAGGAGTTCAGGGCTACAGAGCATGTTATGCAATGGCAAGGGCCGATGTGAGCTCAAGGGTGATGTCACATCCAGGAGTGCGAAAAAGCACATACTTGAGTAAGACAAAATTATGCAAAACATCTGTATCACTGATTTTTTTCTGTGTAACAACTTGCATGAAAATCAGCACAGGAGGGTGGACACTTCTCAAGGATGAAGGGTTTTAAACTGATTGGACACTTTTTTGTGACATGTCATGTAGAGAAAAAGAGCCCGTGACCTAATTAGAAAAATTTGCTCTAGTGAAAAATCTTTATATCCTTTTTGATGGGTTAATCAGGTTGTGTTAAGGCACATGACTCATGCATGCAGCCAATTTTGATAATTAATCAGGACACTCGAGTGAACAGTACAAGAAATGAAAGCACCAGATGAGGGCATGCAGCAATGGAGTCTTGGTTTAGTTCTAACATGTAGGGTTTACCTGTGAACATCATGGACTGAGAAGCTGTGTACAGTGTAGTAGAAGGAAAGCCTCACTTTGTGTCACCAAATACTTCTTGTAGCTCAGGAAACAGTAAGTAATCCATAATTTCATGTAGAAATCATGAGAACTGGTGGGCTGTGGTCCTTGCGGTGTGTTCACCACGGACACCAATTTGCATGGATGGGGCTGGCCAAGGGAGCAGTAGAAATTATGAAGTCCTGCTTCTAAGTGGGTTTTATGTGGCCATGCTGCAGTGTTTCCCACTGAACACAGGGCCATTATTTTTGTATGGTGCCTGCATGCAGCAAAGCACTTTGCCTGTACTGCTGTTGGCTGTTTATGGCTATCAGTGAGAAGGATTTGGATGAATGATGGGCTCAGAAATAATCTTAAAATGGAGGACAATGTTGCCAGCAAATCTGTCAGAATAGCAGCACAGATAAGCAGCACCTTCGTCTCTTAATCCAGGCTATTCCCACCTCAGGGCATGCAAACACTAAATTCAACTCAGAGAAGCTCTGCAGGTCCTGGTTTTTTGAATGCATTATTTTTATCCTGCTGTGCTTCAAGACTTGTTTTATTTACGACAAATGCCCCTCCAGCTGCTGTCTCCCCTGTGTTTTTTATTCTTTTCTCGTTCTCTTTATTTCCTTTTTCACTTCATTCCTTTCCTTGCTTTGTCCTTTTGCTACTTTTTTCACACTCATCTCAACCCTTCCTCTCAGTCACTGTCCCATTTACTTCCTTCCTTTGCTTGTCAGTCATAATCTCCTCACTCCTTACTAAGCTGTTGTGCTTCACCACAGCCTTGTTACATCTAGTCATTCACTCCTCAAAACATCCTGCAATTGGAAGTTTCCTGTACTGGTCTGTAGGAAGTAAAAGCAGATCTGCACATCAGCATTAGGTAGAGGGGGACATTTATTGCCTAAAACAGACACCAAATTATTTTGTCACCTTGGTATGGATGGTACATAGGCTGTGCTTAGTGCAATGAAATTGGGATTAAGGATGGACCAACACTGGCCCATTATTATTTAGCAGATATTAAGCTCTCTGAAACTGTTTTGGACCATTCTAAAGACTTCTTATCTCGCTGGTGCCTGGCACCTCCTGAGGGATGGCAGCCCACAGGCATCTCTGCTGCAGATATCTTGCCTGAGGGAGGATCCTGTGCTTGGTGGGACAGCTGTAGAGTAAGTCCTCCCTACAGGAGCTGATACCCTGTTAGGCAGTAACATTATGGTCAGAGTCCTGTGAATCTAGTTTATTTCACCATAAGAAAACAACAATTATTGATCAGCCTTGTCTAGTCAATGGATCCAGATGATCTTTAAAGGTCCCTTCCATTCTGTGATTCTATGATTCTATGGAAATGTGTGTGTTTCTCAAAACCTAAAGAAGCAGAGTCCTCTTCAGCAGAGGTTCAGGGTAAGATTCTGTTCCACAAAGACTTTGCATTGGAAAAAAGCTGATCATACTGAGCAATCATCATCTGTGAAAAAGAAAACAAGCACACCCATGAATAGCTACATTTTCTTGATCATTTGATTTGGAACTGAAACAGTACAAAAATTACTCAGGACATGTTATGAACTGTGCACAATTCTCATCCTTTTTTGATGCACTGTCTTGTACTTACAAACAGGTGTTAGTCTGGACCAGGCAAACCACCAGTTTTGTATTTTAAATTACATTTGAGTAGTCTCATAGGCATGCTACATATCACGTATTTTAAAGCTGGGAATTGGGAGAAAAATAATTTGGTGTTTGGGATTTTTTCTTGTCTTTGACTCATACAGGACAATGGCTAGGAATCCTAGCCCCTAAACATATCTTTGGAAAGTAATTGGTGTTGCCTTTGAATATGAGGAATGAAGAGATTCATCTGAGAATGTGATCTCTTTTTTGCTAGAGAAATATTATGGAGGCTTGGAGATATTGCTTTGATATCTTGATTCTTCTCACAGGAAACAACATTGCATGTGGTATCCTGGTTCTCACACATTAAATAGCTGCTGGTTTCACAGACTCACAGAATGGGTAAGGCTGGAAGGGACAACAGTGGGTCAGCTGGTCCAACCTCCCTGCTCAGTCAGGGAAATGCTAGAGCACATTGCACAGGATTGGATCCAGATGGTTCTTGAATATCTTGAACATCCACAACCTCGCTGGGCAATCTACTCTAGTGTGTGTTCCCTGGCTATTGGCCTTCATGGCCACGAGGACAAACTCCTGGCTCATGAACAGCTTGTTGTCCACCAGGACTCACAGGTGCTTCTGCGTTGAGTTGCTTCCTAGCAGGTTGGCTCACAGCCTGTAGTGGTTCAGGGGGTTATTCTTCCCCAGCGGAAGGACCTTGCCTTTGCCTTTGCTGAATTCCAGAAAGTTCTTCTCTGCCCATCTCTCCAACCTCTCAAGGTCCTTCTGAAGGGCTGTACAGCCCTCTGGGGTATTGGCCACTCCTCCCACCTTTGTGTTGTCAATGAACTTGCTGAAGAGGCATCTGCTTGTTCATCTAAATAATTGATGAATAAGTTAAACAATGCTTGGCCCAGTATTGTACCTTGGGGGACACCACTAGTGACAGGCTTCCAACTAGACCCTGAGCCACTGATTATGGCCCTCTGGGATCTGCCAGTTCTCAATCCACCTCACTGTCCACTCATCTAGCACTTGCTGAGTTTGTTTATGAGGATATTATGATACTGTGTTTCACTGATGTGGTTGTTTATCTACATGACTTACATCTACACAGTTGTTGAAAAGTGTATTTTTTATGATACTGATGGTAACCGGCTGATCAACAATGGGGTAGTAGAGATGGTCTGATCGAGTGGTGGTTGCCATATCTGTGGTGGGAATCACTGGGAAAATATTTTGGGTGATGGAGGTGTTTGCTCTGTGATAGATGTTCACTGAAGGATTATTAGCTCCTGTTATTTGCAATATAGACTTGCGTGTTTGGCTGAGGAAGACTTTGCACATTAAAGATCAGCTTGGAGATGTAAAAAGTATGAAAGCACAGCACAGAAACATATGAGCTTACAGAGAACAGAAATAAGTGGCAAAATGTGGTAAACAATTTCCACAAAACGGTGATTGTCCTCTGACTCGTGATATTCAAGAGATACAAAACACCTTCAAAAGCTGTTCCTGGGAAATAAAATTAATAAGTCTCTTGGCTTCTAGGAGTCATTAGATTAATAGAGGTACAGGTTTTATGGCACATAATAGTTTCCGAAGCTCAGTTAAACTGTTGATGCTCCATATATAAGTTTTTGTTGTTCTTTTAAAGACAGCTCCAATGGGTATAAAGGAGATATACTTAATGACTGAACATTACTTACAGTTCTGTTCTATAAGAGCTCCTCTATATTGCTTTCTTTAGAATAGAGCAAGCTGTGCTGAAGCTTCTGACATTACATGCTGGTTAAATGACAAAATGTAAAAAAACCTACATTTTTTTATAATAAATTTAGCTCTTATTTAAAGAAAGCATCATAGTAAAATAGAAAAAGTAGGAAGGCATTTCATTAATTACTGAACATTTAAGTCTCCTATATTTCTATCTATATTTGATTTGAACAAGCAGAGTTAATTTAACCTGATTCAGCTATTCCTCTCAGTTTTAGAAAGTAATGAAAGTTCAAAAAAGGCTACACATGACTTTTTTTATGAGGCATCTTATGTAATGTAAGTTTCAGTACAGCACATTTATTTTCATATGCTTCAGTGCATTATATTAGGAATTAGTCTAATGTTCTGCCTTTAAATTGTTGTCTTCTTAATTAATTAAAAATCATGAAATATATTGAAAAGATTTAAAGATGCTCCTCTCAGATGCAACTAAAAGAATATTTTCTCTCCGTATACAGATTAGAATGGATTTCAGAAACTTTTAAAATATTGATTTTTCATGATTTCAAATTAGTTTTATCTGTAGATGTAACAAGTTTAATAAATTGGCATTCAAAAACACCAGATGTAATGAAATATACAAAACCTGATGCAAGTATCATTTCAACAAATAAATTGATTCATGATAATTGAGTTGTCTTTCAAGAGCACTAGAAATGGACTTTTGAGAAAAGAGGAGAAAAAAAAATCTCTTACAGGAAAAAGGTTTTCTGAAAAGATGAAGTAAAACCTTTTCCCTTGTTTTTTTCTGGATTATTTCTTATGCCAGGGTATATAAAGGTGGTCATTCTCTTTAACTACACTTGTTTACTTAATGTTACCCTCAGAGTAGCTTTAGTTCAGGCAGAGCTGCTTGGGAAATCAAGCAAACAAACCTTCTGTGGCTTTTTGTTTCTATAAATAGAAAAAGATAATAAAGCAATTTATCTGCCTTTCACAGCTAATTTCACATTCAGCTCATGTGCAAGATTTAGCATATCATTTCAATCTACTCTGTACAAAAAGACTTTTGAGATCAACAAGGGGGTTTGGTCTCAGATAACCAGATATAAATTTAGAGAACGTACTTTTGTTTGTAGTTCTTGTGTCAGTGTGTATGTCGACAAAGCTTGTGCTGACCCTGTGTCTGTCTTCCTGACATTTTGAAGCATGTACTTCCAGATTTAGTTTTCATATGCATGTGTTTTAGAGTAGAAAACAATTAACAGTGCAACACAAATAAAGTTTGCACATTTTACTTTTATCTCGTGAGCTGAAAAGCTTCGTACTTTCTGTAGGACAGTACTGGAGCCTGACCCTCATACATATGCCTGAGGCATAAGTATCATGTCACGGTGGCATGAACTCTATGGAACTTCGTAGTGCTGTGGTAAATGGGCATTGGTCCAGAGAAAAACAATGGATCAACAACTTCCAGGGTGGTTTTTGCAGATGGGGTCACCAGGACAGAGAAGTGCCCTGATTAACCCCCTGGTCTGTGGATATTGAGGGTGAGGAGAATTGATAACATACCAGCATCAAGGAATGTGTAAGCTCCTGTAGAAGCTTGTGCAATGTGATGCATGATTTTGACATGATGCTCTTGAGGGCTGGTGCAGATCAGCCTGTTAAGATGGAGAGTCACAGTCATATTGTCTGTTTTTGTTTGTGTTTTCAGGAATGAATTTGACTCTTGCTTATGCTAGCACCAACAGAGCTAATAGAAACCACATTACAAAACGGGCTCTGGCAGTGCTTCCCTGCTGCAGCAGGAAGACAAATGACAGTAGCATGAAATCTCCTCATAAAACATTTTGTGTTCAGTCATGTTTCCTTCTGGTCTCTATCCTGACATGCCAGTGAAACAAAAGGCTTAAAATGGGGCAGAGGCGTGAAGAGGTATCGTCATGTTAAAAAACAGGGTTGCTTCCAAAATCTTAAAAAAAAAATAAAAATAATCTGGAAATAATTTGTGGCTTTTTTAAAGATGAGGAAATGTTATAATTGTCTTCTGTCAAAAAATGTATTTATTCAGGTAGAGGAAAAAAAGAAACCCAAAACAAACCACAAACCTTACTTGAATAGTTTAACTCGATTTTGGTGAAGGGTCTTTTTAAAAAATTATTCTTCCTTCTGTGTTGTCATATCAGATTTTGTTATTACAAAAACCAATAACAGACAGAAAAAACCCAGCAACTGAAAAAAGGAACAAAATGTCCTAAAGGAAAATGTTGTGAAGCCAAAGGTAAGCAATTTAAGATAAATATAAGATATCTAGCTTTACACTGTTTCATGGCTGATTGGTAAAGCACAAAGCCATTTAAAAGCCTAAGATGAAAATGGCTCAGAAGTTAATGGGTAGCTCAAAATAACTTCTATGAAGCAAACTGAGGGAAAAACTGCTTGATATTTTCTTTCCCATAGCTTTTTCTTGAGAAAGAGAAATAATTTACTTGATGGTAAATACTTCCAGTTTTTGCAAGGCTAAAGGAGCATCTGTGTTTCCAAGGAAGCAGAGAATTTTGTATTTAATTCAGTACTAAAACATACTGGCCAGAACTTGACTCACAGGCCATGAGATAAAGTGGCAACCAGGAACCAAGTCTGTCAGTCTTTTGCAGAAAGTTATTTTCTGATTTTACTGGTGTACAAGTTACAGTTTGACACAAACCTACCCAACTATTTTTTTCCAAATTACCTGCATTATTTCAATAGCTTTAGCAACTGTCGAATAGTTTCACAGACCTTGTTCATTTGGACCCATTTGAGTGACAAATTACTGAATTCTGTTAATGCCATAAAAATTTATGACTGCTTTCAATACTTCAGCAGCTATCGATCCAATAAAATTTTTATTATGCTGAAGAAAGAAATTACCTTTGTAATGATCTTGCTGCATAACCAGTATGCATTGCACACTATGTGGAAGGGGTGGGCAAGAAAGTCTCTTTTAAAGGAATATTTTTATGCAATCCAGAAAGAAGCCATTCATTCAGTGAAGTACTAATGATATTTAGATCTGCAGAAAGCTGGCAATAGAGTCTTTTGCAGCTTATTAACCCCTTGATTTCTCACAAAGAGAAAAACCTGTGTAACTGCCTATGGTGGTTTAGTTTTCTTTGCTGAAGGTCTGTAAAATCTCCTGTGACTTCAGGAGACCCAGCAGGGTTTCTGAAATGTGAAATAACACAAGCAGAAAACTATCAGTCCTGTTCTGACTGGATCTTTTTATGTATGCCCACAGAGGTACTGATGAATACATCCTAAATCCCTGTATACACAGAAATATTCCCGTATAACCGTTTGGTTTTTTCACCCTCTTGTCTTGTTTTGAACTTAAAGACTTAAAAAAAAATATGGTAAGTTGGATTGAAAAAAACCAGCCAGTCTTAAGTGGTTTTATTTTTTTGGAGGTCAGTTTTAGAGTGTTTTCTCCTTAATAGTTGTATGGTCAGGTATTATCACATTAAAATACTCTTGGAAAGCTGCATGCTATCCTAAATCTGAGATCTACCCTTAGACCTCAGAAAACAAAACCGTAAGATCATTGTGCTTGCAAGGTTTGTCCCTAAGGACCTTAGATCAATAGACATTTGGAATAATAAGGCTGAGCTGCTATTTTCCTTTGATGTGGACTAAAGAAATGAGAGCAAGAGCAAGAGATACAATGGGACACTAGTAAAAGCAAATAGATATGACATGCTCCCAAACTCAAGAGAATGCAAAATTTGCTTTCTCCACTGTTTGAGGTCAGGAGAGAAAGATTGCAAGAGTTTTGTTATTCTGTAACTGCAGAGAGCAGAAATGGTATTACTGGATACCATGGCAAAGGAAGGGCCAGCATGAAGGTTGTATCAGCAGTCTCTTACATCAGCCTGAATATTCATTTTCCATCCCATTACACTACTATAGGCTGAGACTATTTAATATAGATATGCTAAGTAGCGAATTTCTTGGACACAGAAATATTACTAACAGCTTTGTTCCCTGAGTTTGCAAATTCATTTCTGTAACATTTTCCTTTGTGGCCTTCTTACTGTAAATCCATGGAGTCCTTAAAAAAGCTGGATTTGCTGAAGGAAGAACTTTGTAGATCTCACTCATTTCATCCCCATGCTACAGCTTTTTGAACTCACCATTTGTACAGTTGCTATTAATCTTTTTTCTTGTCTAACTCGAACCTAGCTGTGGCAGCAGTATTAGAAAAAAGACCCAGTGGACTCCCTATTATTAACTTCATCTTTTGTACCAATACCATGATTAACTTTGCATCTGCCATTAATGACACAGATGAAAAATGCAGTCATTTTTACAAAACATTCTAATTTCACAGGCCCATGGGAATTTCCTTCCTCATTATTGCTTTTGTTTCAGTAGTGTTTTCTGTCAGATCTGTGGATTTAGTGTGGGAAAATACCTTTGGCTGTCAATTGTTTGTCATTTGTGACTACATCAACTAAAAGACAAAGCTAGCTAATTTTCCTTAGGAAGCAACTGAAGGGGAAACACTGTCAAATTCCATCTGTCTGCAGTTCAGCTGGAAAGAGCAGAAACACGTGCCTGGAGGGATGGAGCTGTGCAGCTCTCTGAAGCCACAGGACTGGAGTGCTCTTTCTCAGATGCCCAAAACCTGTCAGGTGTAATTGGAAGAGACCTTTTCAAGGTTTCAGAACATGACATCATGGTAGCATGGACAAAACTAGTGAAAATTCAGGTGATCTTTATGTAAAAAGAATTATGCCTTTTTTTTAAAATTTTATTTTATGGTAGAAATACCATAAAATAAAATTGCTTAATGTTTAAGCATGTGTGTTGTCTGGATAAAATTTTCCAGAGCAGGACACTTTGTTTTGAAGGGAATGCAACCTCATTTTGTGAGGTTATAACTCATGACATTTGCCATTCCTTTCTGACTTTCACTGTTTCTGTAACAGATTGGATCTCTACATCTTGCATTTAAAATTTAATAAATAATTTTTGCAGTTAGGTGAAGCAGAGGCAATGTATTCATATTCAATCAAAGCTTCATCTCACTGTCAGCATTCATCTATATATTTTTAGAACACGTAATATTTCAAGAGGTAACAGCTGGACTTTGTTCATTTTGAGTTGTGGACCAGTCGTAAAGGAAGGTGCAGTCTAAGAGTTCTGTTTACAGAAACCTCTTGTGGATCTCCCAGAGATGAGGGAGTCCCCAGAAAGTTTCTCTGTGTCCTCCCCTACAACCATGGGTAAGGGTCTGTCAAGAACAGGGACAGGACATGTCCCAGGTCCAAGGCTGCATTCCCAGCTGATCTCTTAATGGATAGCAATAATTCTTTCTCATCCCAGCAATTATATGAAGTCTCAACACCATTTTCTTTCTGAACTCTGTTCATTTCTCAATATTGCTGCGTTATATTTCAAGAAGGTGAGAATGGCTTGTGGTGAAAAGAACTGAAGTTTCCTTCAGCTACAGGAATCTGTGAGTGTCTGTGGCTGGCGTGCCCCAGGGACTGTTCTTCCGGTTCTAATTTGACATGAATGTTGAGAGAGAAAGGACAAAAAGCAAAGGTACAGTGAAAGGAAACAGTCACAGAACACTTAAAAAGTATGAAAAAGAATAGGATATGTGGCAGTGGGTTCACAGACAGGTGAAATACGTACAAAGTGATGCAGAATTGAGAGAGGTTTCCTTCAAATTGAAGGGTTTGCACAGAATAAACAGGAGTCATTCTCTCCCAAAGTGAGATATTCAGAAGAAACTGAGAAATTGCTATCTAGGATGATGATGAACCAAATAATGTCTCCCCATACATCTCTGATAAGCACCAGGGATAACTCAAAAAGCTGAATGAAATTATTCAACATATTATTATAGACGTACTAAAACGGTAACTCTTTCCTACAGCACTGATGGAAAGCAGACAACCCAATTCTCTTGATGTTTGTACTTCATAAAGTAGTGCTTACATATATCTCTAACCACACTCCAGGAGCAGGGATGGGCTAATAGCCTGAGACAACACGGAAAAACAGTGCATTGCCTTTTAAACTACTCAAGACATTTGAAAAATTCTCTGCATGTTTGTATCTCTCTTCTAATTCATTCTGAACTCAGACAGAGCCATTAATTTTTCTTTGTGCAAAAAATATCATCAGTCTCTCCAGAAGAAAGTCAGACTTTTCAGTGATGAATCTTTGCAACCTTTCTTATACACCAAATACTCTTGTATTTGGCCCTGGAACACCCTTTCCCATTCTGAATGTGCCAAAAAGAGATACATTGCTGATGGTTTGGTTAGAGGAAGATGGATTTCACTCTCATGCCACAGAAGTGTTGTGAGATCCCATCATGTAAAAATTATCTGCTTTTACACCTCTAGTGTCAGGCTCAGATACTCATGTGCATCTGAACCTTCATCCAGTGAGGTGCACCCCGTGGCTAAAAGCCACATCCATCATCTCCAGATTTGGTAACAACCCAGGAGAGAAGATGGTGGTACCTGTAAGGGTCCAGTTCTGCAGCCAGCTGATGTCCCAGGCTGTGGGAGAGTTCAAGAACCTGAATAAGGAGGTACAAAATACAGCCCCAGGTGAGAAGCAGAGATAATTTCTTCACCCTCCTCACATGGTAGCAGTAGCACAGCTATGGGCCAAAGGCATCCCTTCCCTTTGATCAGGCCGTGCATCATTGCTGTCCCTCTGTCTGAAGGAGAACTCATGGTCAGACACTAAGGTCAGCAAGATGGAGCGCTTACTACCCCTGTGGGTTTATATTCATGAGGGGCAGATCTGCCATCACAGGTTTTACGCCACAGAAGGTAGACATAGTCAGGGAACAGCTGTTCCACACTGGCATACATACTTCATCCCTTGTTGTGGGGCACAGCTGCTGTTTTCTCTTCCCTTATGGAAGACAATTGAAAGTGTGTGCAGCTCTGTAACACAGGAGTCAGGACCGCCGTTTTTGTGCTGACAGGATGAACACATTCCTGCAGAATGGGCACCACCTTTGCTCTGCTTGTCTAGTATCAATGGCAGAAGATAGCAAATTCCCACCTGCAGAGGGTAGGCATTGCAACAGAAGGGCAGGGAATTCAGGGAGGGACAGGGGTACTATGGTAAGAATATCCCACAGAACACCAAAGCTGGGCTTTTTGAAATAAGCCGCTGAAAATTTCTGGAAGGAGAGGGAGAATATAATAACTCTTTCATTTATTCTTTACTTGAGTAAAGTCTCTGAGGAAACATGTTATTATCATTTTAAATTATGAGAGTATTATAAATTACATTATAAATCATTAATTTAAGTCAATATGTTTCTTTTACAGCTATGCGCAGATACATAGGAAGGTATTTTGAACAGCACTAAAAATAAGTAAGGGAGAAAGAGCAAGAAAGTGAAATGAATGTAATTCTACCACTGACACGGTCAATATTTTATTATGGCTTCATAAATCTAGCTGTCCCAAACTGTCCTTGGTAAAAAAGTGAAAAAAATTACTGTCATCAAGTTCCCCGTAGGTGTTAATGTGTGACATTACTGTGGTCTCCATTCTCTGCACAGTATTGAATCATTCAACTGGAAATGCAACATTACTTTCTTACTTTGCCACTGACAGGGATTATTGTTTGCCCAGTCAGAATCTGGCAAAGTAAAGGGGCTAGAGGAATATCATGCCTCAGTGCTGTTTCTGAAACAAAATTCTGTAGCCACCATCAAGAAACACCTGACTGAACCTGCTATGTTAGAAAACCTCAGCCTTAACTTACTGATGTAAAGATTTTGTTTGCTTTTCCAATTTCATGATAGAAGCATACCTAATTTTATATTTTTTACTCAATTTTTTCCTATGCTAAGAATTTATGTCCTTAACAAAACAGTTGAGAGCCACAACTTGGAAAGTGCTTGGCTTATTTTTGACATTGTCTTTCTGGATGGTAGTTCATTTTTCAGAGACACATCTTAGTTTGTAAAATCAATTAAGTATGTGACCAATTTATTGTGATTAAAGATGAATGAACATTTGGGGACTCATTTATTACAGGAGCAGAAGGTACCTGATGGAATATGATGACAAGTCCTAGCTGGAACAAATGCCAAACTCTGGAGGGGATTGCAGTTTTAAAAAAGCATATTATAGATTTGCTCAAGTGCATTCATAAAAACACAAAGGTAGTTCTTGGGCTTACAGCAAAATTCAGAGTTTACTGCCTTGCTGCAGCTCCGGAACGCCAGGGAGACAAACTACTCTCTTTTCCAAAAGTAGTGAGATCTTTTGTCAAGGCCATGCAATGTATAGTGACAGATCCATTCAGAAGGTGCTTCAGTCTTAAGTAGCATCATGAGAAATTAACCAAATCCTGAAAGAAGAACAAATAATCATAATTAAAAAAAAAAAAAAATCCATGAATGACACTAATTGAAATAGTCTCTTTCACTTGTTTCCTTAACTCAGTGGTCATAGTAGTGTGTTCAGAACAAATGCCTGTACTCAGGGATTTGCATCATCTAAATGCTGTAGACATGAGCTAGTTACCACCTTTTACTGATAGTCACCACGGAGAGACAAAAACTGAATCTTTGGCTGGTGATCCAGATCTCCAGTGCTAGTGCTGGTGTCACTCTCACTGGTTACTCCAGTGAAGGTTAAGCCTACCGTGAAGGGGGTTGCAGAACAGCGTACTGCTGTATCAGCAGCTATAATGATAAGAGAAGATAAGCATCAGAGAAAAATCCCTAGGTCTATTAATCAAATTTATTGAAAATTTTGAAAATATTTTTTCCTTACAAATTTCCTGAAACAGAATTAAATAATAAGAAAACATTTTCATGAGTCACTTAAATAATAGCCAGACTGTTTTTCTCTAAAGTCACAGCAACATTAATATCAGCCTGACCTGGGAACATTTTTTCTTTTAATTAAAAGGGGCATAGGTTGTGAATTCTTCCTTGTTGGATACAATTTAGCCAAAATTCTTTCTATGGAGAGTAAATGTAACTTGTTAAATGTCACAGTAACGAAGACCTTACGGGTATGACGGTCATATTATGACGAAAGCCAGAGTAACTCATACTGATGTTATCTTATTCTATGCAACAGCTTTCTAAAGAGAATGAAGGACTTTCATTTAGCTGCAAAGAAAAAATGTTCCAGCTTGGCAGGGACTAAGTAGAAAAGTGTCTTCAATTCATTAAACTGTGCTGAGTATTAAAGCTATTTTTCACTGCATTCTTAAAAACAGTTTGTTTGTTCTCAGATGATTGCACATTCTCCTTCCATTTTTAGCAGTTATTCACCAAAGTCCTGCAACAATGAAGGGAGCCTGAGGATTATACTGGATTATACTATTTGAGTTGTAGATTTTACATACACACATGGACACACGTGCATTTATAGAAAATGTTCCATGGACCCCATGTGCCTGGCAGAAGGAAAGCTCTTACTTCCAGTGCTGCTCTGAGAGTGCTTGCTCACTCCTGACAGGCCACCTACTGAAGTAGAGGTTTGCCGAGCTCACAGCAGGACAGAGGACATGATGATGCTAGTTATTTTTTTAATTTAAATGTACAATGATTGGAGGTTACCTGCAGCACTTCCGTGACTGAATCAAGACTGAGTGAAAGGAAAACACAAATAAAAATTCTTAAATGCTAAGTAATTTCAAAACACTTTTGTAATCAAGTGCTTATTCTGCATGGATTCTGTAAAACACAGCAAGCTCATGTCTTTGTCACTCTGCATTCCTGGTCTATTTATATATTCTCTGTTAGATTCCAAACCCACCACTTTACAGTAACTATAATGAGGAATGATGATCCACTGGCGAAAACAGCCTTGGTTCAGTCTGCACTGCACTAGGCAAGAACATGTCAAGGGCAAGGCATCAGCATGCTGTTTACTAAGATCTTTGGAGTCAATTTGTGCAATGTACTCAGTGATTTTGGGCATATTATTGAATCTCAGTTGTCCTCTCACCAAACAGCTAAGAATAGCTTTTGCTATAAAAAGATAGGATTTTGCCATTCAGTATTCTTAGCTTGCTCCAATATGGAAAGTCACAATTAAAAAAAAAAAAAAAAAAAAAAAAAAAGGAGGGATAAAAACCCTATTGCAAACCCTATTGCTGCTGCTTTGCAACATACACTAAGAGGGACTGCCCAGACTGACCTGGAAATCAGTGTCCCAGCTTTCTTTGGGAGAGTTGAGTGCTAACCATCTCTTGAGTTGGGATGGCATGCCAGCCCCCTGATGGCAGAGGCTGAGCTCCCCTGAGCTTAGGTCACAGAAAACTACAGACATTTGTGCCATCCCTCCCAGAGACCTGCGCTCCGTTTTAATGCTCTGCAACAGAGCTCAGTGGGGACTTTCCTGTAGGCATGCCATCACAGAGCCTGAAAATTCCCCAGAGCCACAGAAACTTTTCAAAGCCAGACTGCGAGTGTGTGGCCAACATCGGAAGTCACAACTTGAGCTCAGAGCTTTGAATTCATAGGGCTTTCTGCAGCAAATTTAACTTTACATGAACCAAGTGTACTGCTCTCCATTTTTGATATGTTCTTTTGAAGATATCTGATAGTGCAGGGGAATGTAAATCATTCATGGGAAACTAAAAATATTGATGATACGTTGTGATGTTTCCCCCCTTGGTCTCAGATGTTTATCAGCTATAAAGTTCTCTTGGCTTCTCTTGAGGATTTTAAATTTAAAATAAGCAAGTGAAATCCAGTCAAAATTTCCTTAAGGACATACCTGCTTTTCCCAAATGAAAAGGTAACATCCAAAGCATGAATGATCTGTTTTACTAAATTAATATGCAGCAATGAGCTCTAGGTTTGGGCTTTGACTTCAGCTCAATTATCTGGTAGCATTTCAGAGATCATTTATTCCACCAGAATCTCCTCTCCAGACATTATATAACTGCATTTCAAGGACTGTGCTCTGCTTTCAGGTTAATACCAGTGTATCTGAAAGCAATTTTCTTCACCGGTTGACTGCTGATTTACCTCAATATAACGCCAAAAATAGAATGTAGTCTCTATGTACATGAGACTTAGGTCTTTTCTTTCTCATATTTTGGTGATATACACTTAAAGGTACACCAAGTAGATATCTGGGGAATAGCTGGAGAGCTGTGCTGTCTGGGAAATATATATATATTTTATAAATTGCAAGTGCTTTTTTCTGCTGTATAACGTACTGGCAAATGTGCTTATTTCATTCTAAGCAACTCTTGCCCCAGAAACTGTTCATAAAATAATTTCATTTCTTGATGACAATGCTTACAACAGCTTTATACCACAGGGTGGCTCACTTTGTCAGAAAAGAAAATTCATACCCACTCTGGCTTTGCAAGGCATCTCCTCTGCTTTTAATCTGACCCAACATCCCATGGAAGAGGAATGGCAGGAGGGTTTCTCGGATTTCATAATCTCCTCAGCTCCTGATGATAACCACCAACGTGGGAATATGTGCAGCTGTCCCTAAACTGTACTTGAGGAGATAATTTCCAAACAGCTTTGGCACTGCTGCAGTCAGTTGTTCAGTGCTATTCCCAGACAGAGGGACAGTTGTCTGTCTGATGGATCTCTGCTGGTTTGAGCAGCATGTAGCCTATGATCACAGCATTCATCTCACACAGGTCTGGGTGCAGCCCATCTTTTTTATGCTCAAACATAAGTCCTACAGTATTGTGTCCTTGTAGTCCTGCAGTACAGTTGTACCCCACTGTTCAAAAGCACCTTCATGCACCCTTTTTCTCTTAAAAAGAGAAATGTAAATTCTACCTGTAAATTTAGGTATCTTGTCTGGCAATTTTACTTCTAGAACACAGTTTTTCCTAAGGAACAGAGAAATTATGTGGCACTGAGGAAGAACATTTGAACTCTTCACGACCTTCTGCAAATACTCCCAGGGCAGTACCTGACAAAACATCCCATGAGACTGGACTCATGCATCAGTTTTAAAATATATCATAGAATCATGTCATAGAATGGCCTGGATTGGAAGGGACCTTAAAGATCACATAGTTCCAAACTCCCTGTCAAGGAGAGGGGGACCCTCCACTAGACCAGGTTGCTCAGAGCTTCATCCCACCTGGCCTTAAACACTTCCAGGGATGGGGCATCCACTACTTCTTTTGAAAACATTTTCCAGTGCCTCATCATAATTTTAACTTTTGACAAAGGCATGCTTTTCCATTAAGAATATCCAAGTCCACCAGGTCCTTCTCCAGCATGATCCAGACTATGTTTCTGAAAGAAACTTTGATCTTTCTCCTTCCAGTTTGTTCCTGTTTTGTTTCTGCCCTCTGCCTTCCTTCACAACTTTCTCTACCTGCTGATCTGCCTCTGGTGCTGGCTTAGCCCAGGGATGGATGGGTCCCTGAAGGCTTTTTATGAAAGTTTTGTGTGTATCTCCACAGGAAAGGAAGAGAAAACAAAGATGAAAAATGAAGGGGAAGGACAAAATAGAAGAGAACACAATGTTTTTTTCTTTCATCCTCTGTAAGAATTTTCTCTTTCCAAATGCCGTTTCCTTCTGCAGTCAGGTGTTGTGTTTCAATATATTCAAAAAAGAGAAGACAGAGGAGAATAACAAACAACACAGCTTCATCTTAGTGAAATAAATGGAAAATCATTCAACATTTATAAGGAGTGGAAGAAAGAAGGGGGAGCAAATGGCAATGAGCCAAAATATCCAAAATACCAAAAATATAAATGTTCTGCAGTGGTTCGTGACTAAATCTTGTTTTGTTGATTTAATTCTCTATAGTCAAAGTCCTTCCAAGACAGCACACACAAAACAAAGCTCCAGTTTTCCTTCCTAAAGGTAAGTGCTTTAGTTCAGCTAATCATATTCTTCCAAAACTCTTGAAACGCATCAGCTACTCATTGTTACAGTGTCAGGATGTTTTCATCCTGGGTCTAGCACATGGTGGGTAGAAGCTTGCCTGAGTTACTGACCTGCCCTTTTGGAGCTCTTGGAGTCACAGCAATGAGATTAGGGCTTGCAAGAGGAACTCAGCAAAGCTCCAATCCTAGCTACCTGTACATGATGGGAGAAAACTACTTAACAAATTCAGCAATAATTTACACCCTTTCTTCCAAATGGATGGATCAGCATTCACGCTCAGAGCAGAGGGATGACTACTGGAAAATCATACTGTACAAAAATGAATTATTTTATTGGAAATCAAACTTTAAGAGAAGCCCATCACTTCAGCTTATGGAAATATGACCTCATTTTTAAGTCATCTTTTTGATGGCCATTTCTTACCCCTAGAGATTAGACTTTCACCATATACTCTGCATGTCACTGTCTTATGACTAATGTGTCATAAAAGAGCATGTGATTTAATCTGTGCCATCTGGACTGAAAGTCTAAGCATAGTGGGCTTTAAATATTTTGTTACATAGTGAAGATGGATATTCAGCAGCCTGAACAGTATTTCTAGTGTAATATCCATGCAATATTCATAAATAATAACCACAATGGTTTATTAAGTTTCTGAGATAAGAAGAAGAAATAGTACATGTAATTAATCTGGTCATGTTATCATGGTCATTTGTTGTATTTTGCCGATTAGCTCAGGACAGCACCCTGTAAATAAAACTGCCAGTTATTTTTGTAGATAAACAGACATCTACAAGATGCACATGCTCCTGGCCTACAGGTTCACAACCAAGTCACAATAAAATGCAGTAGGAGAAGTGTGAAGCTTTGCAATGCGTGCTTTTTTAGCTATAGGAGAGTTTGAAATTCAACTTTAAACTCATGCCTCCTCAACTTGCTTCCTGGGATTGAGTCATGATTCATCATAACTGCAACACTTCCAATCAACAAAAGAGAGGTTTCATAGTTGAGAGAACAGTATTTTGTTATCTCTATCCATTTGTGCTTTAACTACAGGATTCTTTCTGCTTTGGCTTCCCAGTTTTATATTCCATCTGTATTGTATTCCATCTCTTCCATCCACTGAAGGATGAGCCAATATTTCTTATGATGTTGAAAATCTCAAGCAATCTTTTTTTCCCCAAAGGAGATGTATTATAAAAACTATTTGTTAGAGCATTGGTTTTGGTTGTTGTACTGAAAGAGTCATGTTTTGAAAAGAGTTGTTTATAAAGTCTGAATTGGTCAGTCACCTTTATCAAGGTCCCATTACATCTAAAATCTCCTTGCTGTTCAAGCTGATAAAATATGGTCAGATAGAGATGCTAGCCTCTGTGTATTTATTTTTATCTGGCTATGATCCGTGAAACTGCACTTTATCCCATTTGACTTCTTCCAAAACTGATTGAAAGAGTTTCTTGAAATAGCTTATCAGGCCGATGAGCAGAAATAAGCAGTGTAGCTTGTGTAAAAGCTTTTCTTTTCAACTTTCTTAAATTCATTTCTTTTTATATATAAAAGGATGAACAGAAGAAATCTGATGAAGTAAGACAATGGTGTATTGTTTTTTTTTAATAAAAGGCTGTGCAATCATGAGTGACATTACTTTGTTTTGATTTTGTACGGTCTTGAAAGTCTCCAAAGTCATCCTTTGAGACCTGAAGTCTGACCAAATAAATAAAATAAACCCACTTTCTATTTTGTGATTTTTCTTTTTTGAGTAAGATGCAAGTGGAATAAATATATTAGATTTGTAAAGGCTGTACAATCTTAATTTATTAAGAGAGAGGTTTTACACATAGACAATTTTTTTTCAATGACAAATGGCTGCTTTTGGCATCATTTTGGAGATGAGTAATTTCCAGACTAAGATGAAACTGGACCTTGTTTTCATTTTGGAGATGATCTTCAGTTTTCAGAAATTATACTCCAAACTGTTAGTTTCTGTGACAAAAAAAAAAAATTGGTCTTTTTC
The DNA here is from genome assembly GCF_000738735.6 of Corvus cornix cornix. Classification (NCBI taxonomy): domain Eukaryota; kingdom Metazoa; phylum Chordata; class Aves; order Passeriformes; family Corvidae; genus Corvus; species Corvus cornix. The sequence goes on along the minus strand of NC_047057.1, from coordinate 36,648,524 downwards.
AAATGGTAGATGAAAAGTTAGTATTTTCTTCTCCATTTTTTTTTAAATTCTTTTAAAATTTTTTTGATATTTCTATCTATGTCTGAAAGCAGGTTTACCTGTAAGGGAGGATTGATTAAAGCTGAAAGGAATCTGTTACGTGTATGAACATAAAAACATCTAATTTAAACATATCGTAGAATCCCAGAATGGTTTGGGTGGCAAGAGATCTTAATGATTGTCAAGTTCCCACTACCTGCAGGGACACCAGCTATGTTTTGAACACTTCCAGGGATGGGGCAGCCACAACTTCTCTGGGCAACCTGTTCCAGTGTCTCACCATCCTCACAGTAAACAATTTCTTCCTAATATCTAATATAAAACTACCTTCTTCATGTCTGAAGCCATTCCCCCTTGTCTTATCACTACACACCCTCGTAAAAAGTTCCTCTCCCCCTCTCTTGTAGAACTCCTTCAGGTACTGAAAGGCTGCAATAAGGTCATCCCAGAGCCTTCCTTTTCCAGGCTAAACAACCCCAACTCTCAGCCTTTCCTCTTAGGAGAGGTGTTCCAGACCTCTAATAATCTTTGTAGCCAAAAAGCTCATGAATGTGAGGTGGGAAAGCCTGGTCTCTGTTCTTATTCAGTGATGGTCTGATAGCCATATGTCCTATATGACTAGGCACAGGGACGTGGTTTTGCTCAGTGCGGCTGAATGTCAAAACCACAAGGTGGAAAGCAGCATCATTCTTATCAGCCCATGACCCGCTCTCATGAGCAGCCTTGCAGCTGCTGGGCTTCCCTTGGAAAGGTGTCCTCACCCCTGAGATTCCATTTCAGGTAGCAAAACTTCTATGGAAAATTGGAGATCCTCTCTTGACTTCTGGCTAAAGGCTCCATCTGAAAGTACTGCACTGAATGCAACCTTGTTCAACTTTTCAAACATCTTTAAGGGGACATGGCAGAAATTGGCTAATGTAAGCCTAAGTGTGTATTACAATAATGATTCCTGCCCCTAGCATTCATGGGATTATTTCTAAGATACTATTTTTTCACCAAGCATTACAAAAGTTTGTAGGCATGGAAAATCCAAGGCCATGAAGATGCATTATCAGGCAATCTCTTATTTCATGGTGGAGATTTATTGCAAGTTAAATTTTGTTTTAAATATTTTTTAATTAACTGAACTGAAACATAGATCACACTGGTTTTCCACTCTTTAATAAAAGTTCTGTGGATTGAACTGGTGTTCTGCGTTATCATAAGCAAAGTGTTTTTCAAAGTTTTCACCTTTAGTTGAGCTCAGAATCTGATGAATGCTCACTGTAAAAGATCTGTGTGAGAAATACTACAAAGGAAGGAACCAAATGGGACCCAGTGTTGGGAAGATATCGGGAGGTCAAACTTACCTTCTGTCTTGGACAGTGCTGCTAAAAAGCAGGGAGATATCTGTTGAATCGGTTCTTCTGTTCTGTGAGATTTCTGTGGCAGTAGGGAAAAGGCCCCAAAATGATGCAGGAATGGGATGCTTGGCATTTGCAGCCCTCGTTGACTATGATGAATCAGTTTAGAACAATGGAGTGAAAAAACCACAAGACTAAATTAGATTAAGCATTGCTGTATGTTTTAGAAGCAAGAGTAGTTTATGTCACCTGAGAAATCTGAGCAGAAATAATTAGAGTTCTGTTAAGATCTAGTGTTTAATTATGGCTGACAAGAATTTAATTATTTAATCAAATAAGGTTTTATTACTAATGCATCTATCTTTAGAACACCATGACAGAAGCAGAAGATTTTCAAAGATGCTTGTACAAAAATGTAGGCTGACAGGTTCCAAATATGATAATACAGGAAGCATGATGTAAGCTGTTGACTTTTTTTACTTACCTCAAAAGGATTTGTTCATGAAGCAGTTGGTGTTTAGCAAAACCTTTTATTGTATCAACTTAAACTTTGTCTTCACTTTTCTTGTGAAGGGTAGTTTTGAAAGAAATTAGACATGATACTGTGTGAAGAGTGATGAGTAGCCAAATGGAGTCTGCAAAGGTGACAAATGGATGAAAAATAGTTTTGGGAATTTAAGAAATGGAACTTAAAGAATGTTATCTGACAGAAAATGAAGGGGTTAGTAATATATATGCTTTGAACCATCCATTAGTATAAAAAGAGTTATGTGCTTATATCAAACGAAGAAATCACAATACATTTCTTTGAGGACAAAAGGCCAGCTTTGAACACCCATAACCAAATAGCATGTGACATCTTGCTTCAAACGACAGTGAAATGAAAAAAATCAGTATTACACTGAAATAAAATGATGAGTGCTCAAAAAAACCTTTCTCTAAGCAAAACTAAGTAAGCAGTGAGTGGAGAGGAATTTTACCTGTGCCTATGATTTCTCCTTGAGGCACTAAGGAATCACAGTTCTGAAAGAGTTGATTGGTTTTGCAGGTTCACAGGAAAAATATCTAAACCAAACTCATCAACTGACTGGCAACTGCCCCAAGACTATTGTGATTAATTAAGTTTCAAATAGGCAATACAGTGAGTTACACCTTCTGAGGGTTCATGTAAGGGCATCCAGTTGTAGTGCATAAGTAGTACTGCTGAATGATCAGGCAGGAATCAACTGCAGATGGTGCTGATGAGCTTTTTGCACTGATTAATTTGAATCTTTTTTCCCCTGTACAGTGAATTCCTCAATTATGCTTCTGAAATATCAGTGCTGGAAATGAGAAGTTGGGAAATATTTCTAGCATCTACAAAATGGCAGTTCTGTAAAATAAGCAATCAGCTCACCTGCTAACATGGAACTCAAACACAATCAAACTTGTATCAAGCTTTGCTATAAATTCTGAGCTTCTTGACTTCGAGGAAACTCAGGGTAATTTAACGGCTGAACGTTCTCAGACAGAAAACAGGGACTTCAGCAGAGCCTCTCCCATGTGCATTGATGCAAATGGGAAGATTGAAAGTGGGTACACAAGCTGCTGTGTAGAAGAGCAGAGAAGAAGCTGAAGGGCCACAGGATCACACTGGCAAAAGCATTTTCAAAGCTAACAACTAGAACCATGCAGTTAACATACGTAAAATAAAATACATACAACAAATGCAGATATAATGTGGAATTACAAACCAATGAAGGAAAAGCAAGGTGTAGATTGTGTTAGCAAGCGGATAAAAAGAAGAGCCAAGTGGCCTCAGGAATGAAGAGGAGGATACCATCATTATCCCACTCATGGCAAAAGACTGGGGTCACTGATGACTTGGCACAGAACCTCTGCCCTGAGTCAACAATCAAGGGGCCTGGAGGGCAGTGGAGGGTGAACAGACAAAAGTCTCAATTCTAGGAAGTGTGTGCAGCCATTGTCATTCTACCATTGTAAAGACTTTTCCTATAATAGTATTCTTCCCCTCTTTGGGTGGTATTTACAAAAATTATATGAATTGTTGGCAGACAAAATTTGAATGACACTAACAAGGAGTTCCTGACTTTGCATATAAGGTATGTTTCTTTTGCCCATCACATGAGTTTTAGATCTATAGCAAAGTACCATTACCACTTTGGTATTTACTTTAGAGTAAGTGCAACAAATTAAAAATCATCAATGCAGCAGATGTGAAACATATTAATGACTTCCTGGCTTACATGGATTACATGAAAAAAAGCATTAACCCATAGTCTTTATGATTTCAGTGTTCCTAGGAGTCGTGGTTTCCAGTAGAAACACTGTGTCTATATAGGAAGATCATGAAAATAGTAACTCTTCATAATGGAAAAATGCCCTAATCTATAAGGTTAAAGAGTGATACCTAGGTGGCTGTTTCATGTATTTCTGTTGCTAAATGGCCATCGTTAAAGGATGTGGAATGAACCACAATTCCTCTCTTCTCACCTTTCAGATCTTAGAAATGCTTAGTTGACAGGATGCATTCATGACCACTGAGCTGTAAGGTTCCTTCAGCAAAAACCCAGTTCTACAGATTTACTCCAAATCATCCTACCAATAGTGCAGGATATTTCAGTCAAGCAAAAGGTCCAACCACTAAAGTTGCTCTACGTCACTGACCTAATGCATGTTACCTCAGGAGACAACAGATACCAAAGCTATCCATGCAGTGAGCGTGTGCATCCCATGTGTGTGCATCCTGTGTCAGTTTCTTCCCATTTCAACCCAATGAATCAAGAATGCTTTGTGGTGGATAAGCCAAATCAGCTCAGTGTGGTTCACAAGGACTTCCTCCTGACAGTCAAAAATAGGCCTGACCGCAGAGCCAGCCCAGCTGTTACTCATCCTTCTCATAACCAAGCAAGTGTGCACATCTCATCCCAGTGGTGGATAGAGTTTAACCTGAAATTTAAAAATTGTTTGTGGCCACCATGAATTGGTGTGCCCTGCTTGAAGAACAAAAACAATATTGTAACAGTTAGAAAAGTTGCACTGAAACCAAAATGTATCAGGACCAGATCAGCAAGGAGCTTGCTAAGTAGACGATGAAGCTGAAGACCTTGAGAGATATTAAATGTCACACTGTATGTGTAAAATAAATATACAGAAAATACTAACTTTTAAGACCAAAACGAGGTGCAACTTTCAAGCCCTCTTTGGTTCATAAAATAGAATATATAATCATGATGATTTTCAGCCTATAACTCACTTCGAGCCTATTATATAGTATTTTTTTACAGCTCAAAGTCAAATGTAAAAATGTTTATATTACACATCATAACAGCTGTAGCGCTTCAGTCCCTTGACTTGCATTTAATATTACCCCTGCAGTAACTGAACCGGACACAGTTTTACACAGAGAATTGTGAAATGTGAAACTACCAAGCTCCTTGGAACCACTTTTAAAAAGAGTATCAGTCAAGTGAATGTCTCTTACTCTGTTTTAGGTTGGAGAAAGCACTTGTTGGTGCTTGCTTTCAATCTAGTAAAAAGCTCCTGGGCTCTGTCACACAAACATTTCTCATTTCATGATTCACTGGTCTGAGGCACCACAAAAGCCCCTTTGGAGATGTTACAGCTGATCATCTCCGTCTGTCTCTCATACATGCACAAAATCCACAGCTGCCACTTCCTAAAATCTGTATGGTATTTTAGATATCAGCTTAATAATACTATGGGGAATACCTGTACTTTTATCCTTGTTTGTTGTATAAATTCTGATGCCTTTGAACCCTACTGGGAAGCAAAGAACTATGATTTCTTTAAAAGTTTTTTTGTTTCTGTTCTGGTTAGTAGTAACTTTTGCTTGCAGGCATTCATCAAGTACTGCACAATTGATGTTACTGAAATAAATGAAAAATTTATGACCTCACATAATGCAAACATAGTTGCTGATTTGCATTGTGCAACACTTTTGTCAGTGACACATGTACATGATATACTATTTAATACTTTCATTTAAACTTTGATCAGTTTTAAAAACAATGACAGTATATTTTTTTATATAGGGATCCTTTAATTTCACCCATGCCATTATAAATTACTGATTCTACCACCATAAATCTAAGACTAGTATTTTTACATTATTTTTACTTACAGATTTACAGTATTTTTTGAGACCATCTGTATAATAATATATAATTATTATTATTATAATTATTATTATTATACTTGTAACTTTTATTTCTTAGAGAGACACAAAAAACAAATTGTATTATGTGTGGTAATAAACAATGCCAGATTCTTATGGGACATCCAGCCATAAGATCAGAAATTATCTGCATTAAAAACACTGATCTCTGTGCATAAATACATGGTCAAATTCCGTGTCTAAACCACCTTGGAGAAGTGCTCTTCAGAGCAGAGATGGAAGCCAGCCTGCTACATGGATCGTGTTGGTGGTGTTGCAGCCATGAGTGACAGTTCAGCTGTCTGTGACATTGCCTTGTAGGATGACTTCTGAGTCCCATGCAGTTTGATTTCCCCAGGATCCTTCCTTGGAAAGTAGGGTTCTTTGCTGGGTTAGTGGGGCTTGAAGCTGCTGTTGAGAGCCAGTGAAAAAGAGGAAGGGAGTTCAGGATGTCTCCAGCTTGATCCTGTCCTCAGGGTCTGTGCTGTGACACATGGGCAACTCTTCAGCAGCCCGTCCCTTTCTCTCATGCCCTTCCACAGGTCCATACTGAATTCTTTTAAAGATGAGCATGGGTCATATTTTTTTTAACATTTATTTTAAATTAACTTAACAATAGTAATGTTAGTACCATTTCTTTCCTTGCAATAAAATAATTCTCCCCATCTTTATCAGTGGTGTAGGAAAATAGGGGTCATGTCTATCTGTCAGAGGTTTGTTAACTCTGTTTTGCTAACCTGGCTCCTTGGGGACATTCCCTATGGTATCTGCTGTTATGTGAATGAAAGCATGAAAATCCTGGAAAGAGTTTACCCATTTGCATGATTATGCAGTTAGAGTACTCCCTGGGGACAAGCAAAGACACAGGCTGGAGACATTCTTCCAGGGTCTGTTTGTATATTTCACATGCACCACTCCTAAGCCGCAGTGCATAGGCAGTCCTTGGAGCAGACACCACAGCTGAGGCCTCCTCCCACCCAGGAGAATGACCTAAAAAACGGACACAGGAAATGTGTTTCCTTTTGCCCTCTGATTAGAAGTGGCACAGATGTTGTTCAACTCCCAGCTCTCAGGTGGAGCAGAGGGTCAGGGTTCTTTCGTGTGATGCAGGTTTGAAAATTCTCCAGCAAAGGGGGACAATGAACGTGGCTTCGTCAAACTGTGACTGAGCCTGCTGTTACCAGGCTGGAATATGAGCAGCAGGTGTGGCAGTGACCTCAGCCAAGAGGCATAATCCACTCTGGCAGCCCTGAACTGGCTCAGAGAATGCTTAAAGAATTAAAACACCTCAGGAACGAGCTGAAGTTTTCTGGAGCAGAATTATGGACATAAGCAATTGAAGTAAGACTTCCCCAAAACAGAGTCTAGTTTGGATGTAGCTCCTGCAGAATTCTTTGAATTTAAGTATCATAACCTACTAGGGAATTCTTTTTTATTACACTTCTAATACCTCAATAATTCACATTACTGTGTCCCAACTGGCATTAAATTCAATGCCCAGCAGCATGTATGGGAAGATTTATTGCAAAATGCAGATACAGGGATGGATCAAGGACAGTTTTTGGATCACACTGGCTTTCTCTTGAGGCCCCCCTTTCACCATTATACACAAGATTAGCCTTTCTCAAATTAGACAATATGACTTTATTATAGGCCAGCTGTTAAGGTTCTAGGACCCTTCATGCTTTTAATTTCTTCTTCATATAGATTTCTATTAGTTAAATTCCTTGCTGGTTTCACAGGTAATTATGCTACTTATATTAATAATTTGGGGCAGCTTTAAAAATTTTCTTTTAAGAAAATATGCATTTACTGCACCAGAATATCTCCAGCTAACAGCAGTTACTGTCAGGCATAATTGGATGCTAAAAGTCTCTTTACTGGGGTCACATTGATGACAGATGAACACTTTTACTTAAAAAAAAAGTATAGAAGACAATACAGACACAAATCAAAGTGATAAATAAGTGCAGAAATATCAGGGCAAAAAATTGTCTGCTAAATTTTCATTGCCATACATGGATGTGTGACTTCTGAGGAAATAGTTGCTAGCTTGAAAATGGATAAGGAGAGGTATAGTCTTAGTGACAGGTTCTCAGAAGAATAAGCAGGTTCCTTGCGAGCAAAGGGACCCTTCTTAAAGGATGCTGTGCTTGCTGAAAGGAGATGCAAGTTTGAGAAGGCAGAAGATCCTAGAAGAGAAATCCAGTCAGAATCACTAAATACCAATTGAGTTGGTATGGCTGGTCTTCTGTGGGAATCACAAACCCTGCTGAAAATCTCAATTATACTGACTAATCTATAACAGTCATGAAAATCTCCAGAGCCTTCTGGGATGGTATGATTTGTAAATAACCTGAGGATATGTTTGCATTTTTCAGGGGCAATGGATGGTTCACTGTGAGAATAACTTACATATTTAATCTTTAATATTTCCCATGTTTACTTGGGTTGTTTTTTCTGTATTTTATATTTCACCTTTGGACATCAACTTTGGATGAATTACTTAAAAACTTTATTTATGTGACATGGCAGATAATTATGATTTGTGCATTAAGGATTTCTGTAAAAAAAGCAGAGGTTGAAGAGGTAAAATTTGTATAATTTTGAAGATGGTGGTAATTATTCATATAAAGTAAGCAAAATACAGTGTACCATCCAAGTCTGACTTCAAAGGGAATTCTGTTTCAGCTCCATTAGATGAAATGAAATTATTTGTTTGTCTCCTTTTAGAGCTTTGGTTTAATGCCAGACCTCTTGGAAAAGGTGATTCCTGGAAAGGTTAAATTAAAATTTATAAGCAACAGTTAGGCCTGTTCTCTTGCCTGGACAGGAGCTATCTTTCACACCACCCTGTGCAATCTCAGCAGAAATGTTTAGACAGTGAAACTGTATTCTCTGTATTTTCTGGTTTTTTAGCCTTGTATAAAAACAAGGAGAAACAGCTTCAGAACACCAGTGTTCAAAGTGCTGGGATGCTGCGAACACATGGTTAGTCCTACTGGTTATTTTTTCCTGTCCTGATGGGATAGTTTACAAAGCAGTAGAGTACCAGCAGGCTCCACAAGTAGATTGAACTTCCCAGAGTCTTTTACAAGTGCCCACCTCTTTCCACTTTAAAGGGCAATGGGAAACTTAGTTTAGAAAAACTCATTCAATCCCCTTCTCAAACATAGGCACCTAAAAATGAGACATCCTCAAAGCTGGATCTAAGGTGCTCTGGATCTGGGCCAGGGCTTTTATGAACTTGTTTTTATTGAGAAATAGGAAGGGAGGGGAGTATGACAGCACACAGTGTTAAAATGCTCCAAATTAATATGTTGCATGGCACAGCACGAATGTTGTTGTAAATTTGTTATTGCTGACAACAAATGGGAGAAAAGAAAATCTCAGCTGTTTACTTTTATGACTGGCCTATTTATCTAAAGCCTTACCTGTCTCACATGGAATTATAGATGACTGCTAAATAAGTAATATGTATGCATTGCACCTGAATAAAATATTGTTGCTTGAGAAAGAAGACATACTCAACTTCCCAGAAGCATAACAATCACTCTTCAAGATTCCATTCTCAGATGGAAGGAGAAAATATATGAAACACACCTGGAGATATACTGTGTTGATGCAAACACTGCTAGCATACATATGTGATATATTACACTTCACTGAGTGTCTGTGAGTTTCTGAAACCTCTAAATCCATCAGGAAATAAATGACAATGGAGAAAGACGCAACAAGGCAAAATAGGACACCATGAGAAATGAACCATTTTCTTGGTGGAACAAATTGATACTTTGCAGGAGATGCCCCCAGAGAAGGTGTGACCAATTCCTGCTGAGCTGTCTGATAGCATCAGTGTAAACCCTGCAGATGGTTGTAGGCCAAAGGCTAGAACAGAAAAAGAAACAACATTCACAAAGGAAGCAGATTTGAGACAGAATAAAGTAATCTAGATTTTTCTGCTAAGTTCACAGCCTACTGTTTGCCTTTTCAGACAAAACTGATTAACACCTCTGTGTTATTTTGAATCATTCTTCTGCTTTTGTTAGTATTCATGAGCCATAATGACATTGAGGACTCTCAATTCAAAAGTTTCCCACCTAATGTGAACAAAGTGTGACACTTTTCATATCCAAGTTGTTTGGTTTTTTTCAGTGACTACCAGAAATCTGTCACGAGGCAGGGTTGAGGGTCTTTTCTTTTTTTCTTTTTGTTTCTATAAGCAATATATTAGGTTCAGGAGAGAAGCTGAAGTCTTCCTTCTTCAGCTTTTGATCATCATGAGCAACTGTTGGAGTGAAGGAGTGTTCTCTAAACTGTGGCCAGCATTAAATCTTGCTCAGAAAGCAGAACCATCAACATAAAGTGCAAACATTGAAAGTTATGTCCATTTCTGATATGTATAAAGGTTCAGTTCTTTGTAGAAGTTCCTCTTGTTTACACACTGGGACCAGGACATGCAGGGGGTAGAGGCAAGCAGAAGCTGGCCTGACATGGCATTTGCACTGGATGAACTAAAGTAGTTCTAATAATTTTGATCAAAGTAAAAATGATATCTTGTTTCTTTCTCTGATTTTAGTTATGATAACCTGATTAAAATTTGAGCTCTGTACTTGTAGTCCTAATAGTTATGATTCCCATTTGACTCGTTAAAGCTTGACTGTGGGTTCACGCTTTAGGTCAGGGGAATAAGTATGGATTCAGCTGGATTCAGCTTCTAGCCTTTTCCTTTTTTACATTTTCCATTTGCTGCAAGGTCGATGGGAAAAAATGTTCAATATAAATGATCCCTGAAGGTCCTTATTAGAAACACATCTGTTCAATGATGGCAAAAGCTGTTTACAATTACTCTAACACCAATTCAGTTAACTACTTTGGAATCCTTCAAAAGTATGCAAAGTTAACTTCTGTCATCTTTTCATTTTAGTGAAAACACCATATAGAACAAAGTCAAAATCTTTCTGAACAGCATTAAGAGGACATTAACTGTATTAAATTAATAACAATGACACTCTCAGCTAAGCCTTAGAGTCGCAGCAAAAACACCCAACCAAATATTCTTTCAGAACTTTGTCCTTAAATCAAAGCTAATTCAATTTGTTCCTTTCCTTAGCTCAGTATTAACCCATTGCTATATCATCTCTTCGTTATTTGTCTGGGTTTATACCAGCATGATTAAACTATAAATACTTAAAAAAATATTAACAAAGGCTTTTTTATTTTAGGCAGAAATTTTCTATTATCCAAAGGTATTAAACCTCATCATTGATGTTGACACATCTTCTCAGCTTAGTCTTTTAAGACTTACCAATATAAGTTATTCAAGCAAGCTTGATTTTAAAATGTTTTAAATTATTGCCTTCTGTTTTGTGTTCTGGGTTGTTATTGTTGGAAGCTCTATCGCACAATGACTTCCTTCAACTGCAGATCAAGAACATTTGTTGAACACAGTCTTTCCACATTACTGACCTCTCATTTCCGCCCAAGTGCTGCTCACAGCTGGTGTTAGGGCTCCTGCTCCTGTCTCCTAGGAACCCTCTTGTTTTCACATATTCTGTAGGCTTTGACCTGCTCTTTCCTTCTACCTGTTTTTTCTTGATTCCATATAACTTCTATTAATTATTCTCACCAGCTAAGGCTCATCTTATCCTTTTCTGTTTTTACTCTCCTCCTAGATTAGGCTGATTTATTATATGCTGTATGTAGTCTTCTCTCCATGTGAGATCTTATAAACTTATTAAGCATTTTTAACCTCATGTCAATTATCACTCTTTTTGTTTCCTTGTTATAATTATCTTTACCAGCTGACTTAACATATGATTAGTTTCAGATCATTGAAACTGAATCTTCTGAAGCACAAAAATTTCCTGCGGAGGCTTCATTCTTCTTGCAGATGACAAGTATAATAAAGTTATAGTCACTTAGCTCAGAAAGGTTAGTCCTCTTTAGCTAGTGAGATGAGATGTAACATAGGACTCCTTAAAGTTAGATCAGAAAATTGTCAAAAATATTTTTAGATCTATCAAGGGTATTTCAGCACTGGCAGAAAAAAGACTTCCAGCTTTTCCTTATTTTAGTTGAACATACACAGGGTAATCCTGTTCCTTTTCAATATTTTATAGCAAGTAGAACTGGTCAGATGTTTTTGAATGAAAAAGCTTGGTTGGCAAATTTTATTTAATAAAAAAGTTTTTCAGCAGATTAATGAAAAAGGCTTGAATGTTTTCTTAAGATTTAAAAAGCTCCTTTTGTTCTTTTGGGGTTCTAGCTTTTAGACACACATGCAAAAGGAAAACAGGTTGACTTTTAAAGTGAGAGTATTGAATAATAACATTTAATAGAAATACTATATGCAAACACACCTTTGAAATCCTTCTGATGCTCCCACACATGGATTTTTCTTCTCTGGCACACCATATTGTGGTAGGTGGGAAAATCTGGAGTACGCAAAACGAAGCAGCAAGGGGCCTCATCCAAGTATTTGGATCTGCAATAGGGCAGCTTTGTTGAAGTAGGGCTGGGGTTGAGACAATGGTTCCCGTGGCTAAGGGAACTAAGCAAAACTCTCTGGCTCTTCCCACCCATTAGCAGCTTCTGTTGTCACATAAGCATTGCTTCACATATGGAGGCACATATGCCCTACTGTATATGAAGGAAAAGAAGGAAAGTATGAAAAGGTTTTGGAAGGCTTTACATTATCTTCCAGCCAAGTATGTTTTTCCAGAGCAATCCAGACCAATGGCAGGCAGCACTGCTGCTTCTGATCACTGAAAAATTCACTCAAAGGGTAGAGCAGGAAGCCACCTCTGGGAAAGAGCAGAGAGTACAGTCATCTCATCCCCGTCCTGCTGGAGCAGGAGCAAGAGGAACACTACCGCAGAATTTCCAAATCCTTCTCACAGAGAGCTAGCTCATAGGAAGCTATTTTTAGGAGCCATTTTGTCTATTGAAAATTGCCATGTTGTTGATGTGGTAATCGATGGTAACAATTCTACAGCCATGACAGTTACCTGGAGTGAGAGGGCAGAATTAGCAGCTTCCCTTTAGAAACCGCTTGCTAATTTTTAGTGGTTGTGTGTTTTCAGGTAATTTATTGTCAAGTGCTGCTTGAAAACAGACTGGATTACAGACAAGAATAGTGTTAGGAATCCAAATGTTTGTAACTTCTGGAAAGTATTTTACATTTGGATTTAGGTGATAGAGAAAAAATATATTTCCCTCATAACATACAGGTTTTGATCTCATGGAGTTTAACCAACATTCTGGAAAATGAGAAAGAGAGCTGTCACATAAGCCATAGTAAAGACAGAATATGTCCCTGAATTATTTACCTCCTGAGAGGGATTAGAGAAGTGTTGCTTTTTGTACATATAAATTCAGTGGCACATTCACCTCAGGAAATTCAAATTCTTGCTGCACAGGATGAGATTTATTAGTGGAATGACATGAGGCACTTAACTCAGGAGATATTAATTACCAGACCCAGGAGGAACTCGTTACAGTAAATCAACAACATAAACCTATCTCCATGCCAAGGTCATGTGCTGTTGGTCACTTTTAAACAGAACAGTTTTATATTTCTTGTAATTTCATAAAATGATGTCAGTGACATCATCTCTCTGACAGCTTGATCTAATTAAAATAATCACAACAGACACATGTTTGGAAAATCTTCCTGTTACTGGGTCATGGAAAGTTGACTATTATGGAAACTATTATACTTTCTGGGCAAAAAAACTGTATCTGGGCAAAGATGAGGAAAAGTTTTGCCCTCCCTACTTTTTTCTGTGGTTCTGTTCCCGACAGTTAATGTACTCCTTTGCTATCCTTTTTCTAGTGATGTGTGGCTGCTTCAGCAAAGAAGCACTAAGAACTCCAAATGTCCCCCAATATATTTAGAGGAATCAGCAAGAGGGGAAAAACAAGGAGGAAATGAGAAATTCTTGTTGAGACATAGCTTAATTTGTATTTGTCATGGGAAGCAAGTTGGTTTTAATTTGCAGACTGAAGTAATGCCATTTAGGATAGTGGAGGCAATCTACATGGAAAGAGAACTGCTGTAAACTCTACTCCACAAGTAGATTCCTGCAGACATTTGGAGCCTTATTATTTAGGTTGCCAAAACTACTCAAAAGGAGCATGAATTGGCTGTATAGAGTCCAGGCTATATCAAATCAGTATGCAGCATTTTATATACCGGTCTTATTCTAGTGATTTCAACATTCAACTTTTTATTTCTTCATTCAAATGCATTTATAACTAAATGCAGAGTAATACTTCTCTATCTTCCACTGTGTGTTGCTTCACCCTGTTTTGTATTATTATTATAGTTACATTAATTAAGCATTTGCATGTTATATGATGGGATGATCATAATTCAAACCAAAATTGTCTGTATTGTTATTATAAACAAAATATTTCACATTTTAATTATTTAGAATGGCATGTATGAAAACCAATAGTTCATAAAGTGCCATTTTTTGACATCTCAAAGTAATTTTAAATGTTTTTAAAAAACCCTTAAGCACCTATTTTTAACTAACGGGTACTGTCTGTAAAAGGAAGATCGTGCATTCTGACTTCAATATTTAATGAACCCTAAAACAATAGCCTGAAAACAAGACTTTAATTTTCATAGGTAATGAATCAGAATCTAAAAACGTAGTTGGTGACGGCTTTCAAAACTAAATTTCCAAGAAAAACACAAGGATGACTTGCAGAAAAACTAGGTGCCTAAATCATCTGATAGGAAGCCCTCATTAGACCATTATTCCTTTCTGCTATTAGGATGCTCCTCAAGGTTGAGCTTTTGCATTCAATCTTCCCTTATGTCGGTAAGATGTGAAGGTATTCCAGTGTGTGAGACAATATCCACAGGTTATATATTAGAAATAACATTTATGCAAGGAAATCAGAAGTATTTCTGTCATCTCACGTATCACCTTATATCACCTTATTGATCAATGCTTTCAGTTGACACTCCTCTTTAGGAAACAAATGACTACATTAAGAAAAACCATCATGACTACAACACCTCACTGTGACAGAGAAGGTGCTGTTAATGAACATGTTTTAATAGTGCCACTGGGGAGCAATTCAGCAGAAAAGCTCCCATATTAATATTTCAGGGACTCATATGTAAATGAACTGCTGCACTGAAAAGTCCTGATGTCCTTCATGAAGCATCTGCCTTGTTGGTACAAAGGAACAAAACCAATATTTCCTGGGGGTGGCAAAGACTTTTTTAAAAGAATATTTCAATGAAGCACTGCAAGAAACCATTTATTTACAACAAAGTAGTTTCTGGTTTTATTGCTTTTATTATCTTTTTAAAAATAATCAAATTGGGAAAAACAGAAATGAATGACTCATTAGTTTTGAGCAGCGCTACTGTCCACACAACTGCCAAAACAGTTTCAAACATCTTCCTTCTCTTGTGGTGATGGTGGAAGAAGGATGCTGTTGTTTTGGTAGGGCTGCTGCAGTGGGAGTGTGAATTATGAATACAGTGTTACACCTGCTCTATGTTTAAAGAAACAAGAGCACAACCTTGTCATTCCCAGCTTTGAAAACCATCAGTGATTTTTCTCCTGAAGTCTGAATTCCCTTAAGAGTGTGAAACAGTGCATTATGTGTGTCAGTACTTTTTCAACAAATGCTTTATGCTTTTACTTAACGGTATCACCAGGTGCCACACTTCTCCACTGGGTATGATAAATTATTTACAGAGCTATCAGGGTACATAAAATTCATGCACATATAGAAATTTCATGATCCTCCTGCAAGTTATATAAAAGTGTAGCTAATGTATTTTGTGAGGTCTTTTGGGAAGGTGGAAGTGTGAAAGGTTCATACTGATACCCAAAGGTCGGCAGCAGGAAGCTGATCAAAGCCCTGGAAAGCTTTGATCACTCTTCTGTCCGATCCTCTATGTTATGCTTGCATTTCTTCCACATCACCTGGCCATCTTAAAAGCATCACCATTACAAAGAACCAGCTGGCCTCATTCTGTTTTGCTGCATACTGATGAAGGGAAGGAAGACACAGGGTGCTTTTATAGCAAGGTACCCTGATACCTACCAGGACATTTAAACCTGCTGCAGCATGTGATGCTCCTCGAAGTGTCTGAACTTGTGTTATAAATGGGTGATTTCAAAGCAACACATCATTTGTAAGGCTGTTTCCCAGCCCTTTCCCCTGCAGCAGTGGCATTGTTCTGTTTGTTGCAATGGCCTGAATGTGTGCCAGTAGACATTTCCATATTTTATCACCAGCAGTTGCTGGTCAGGGTGTTTCAGGTCACGGTGTTTCAGGGATGTATTTGGCATAAAGTCTTTCTGACAGTAGGTCAGCCCAGAATGAGACTTTCAACTCCTAAAGTCCGAAGCTTGGGTTGCTCTGCCTCACATAGATGCAGGTCATATAACATAGAGTGTGAACCCAAAGCACTAAACATTTATCATGTCTATGACAAAGTTACACATCTAAAGTTCTGGCCATTTTTAAACAGCAGCCCTTGCCACATAGCTCTGTGTACAAGAGGATGTATTTGCTAAAGACAACAAAGTGAATAATTTCTTTTTACTAAAGGAAACCTGACACAGAGATTCTGCTAGAACCTTATCAACCCACAAGCAATTGCCTAAAGGTAAAACTTCCAGTACACCCATTCAGTCCCCTCTGAATGGGGGTCTGGAATTGAGGTAATCAATTATCCCAAGCAATCTTTTTTTTCTATAAAATGTTGTCTGAAACGCAGGAAATATGTACTGCATCCACACATGCTGAATTTAAGAGAAACCTGGAGGCAGACTGTGAATTATGACTCAATCTCTTTCCAATTTGTTGATGGGATCATTGAGTTGCATATTTCCTACCTGTGAAATTCACAAAAAAATGTTGTAATTTTGGTTTTAAAGTACCGGTATGAAGGTTTCTGCTCTCCAACAGGGCGCTGTGGATACAAGTGATGTCAAGCTGCATGTTGACTGATGCATATGATGATAGACCATCATTTGAAAGAGATAACTACTAGTCATGAGAAAAGGGAAGAATAAGACATACAAGACGGAGCTGTAAAGAGAAAGAATAAGAATGTGAATTATGTCAGTGTATGTGTGTGTATGTAGCAAACACAAAGAAAAAAAATGCTTGAGAAGCAGTTTTAATTCTCTAAGCCCCTATTAAAACTTCAGTGATTTATAGATTTGAAAGGGTTCCAAACAAATATATCACAGCCAGACACAATAAGTGTTTCTGATTAGCAAATTAGCTAAATCCTATGCAAAAAAAATGGGATTGAATTTGGGAAAAAAAGCAAATTGGATTTGGGGAGGTTAAATATAGCTCTTGTGGAGCAAAAGTTTTGGTAATGAGACAGAAAAAAAAATCTGAAATTAAAACTAAGATATTGTCTACACCCTTATTAATGGATTATCTGGGTACTATATCTGCTCATACATCTCTTTTCTGCTGCTAAAAAAACTGGAGAGTTCACTGGAGAATTGTAGTTAATATTTGAATTCAGAATATTTGAGTTGGCAATTTTAGCTCCTGGATTCTCTGAGAATTCCCAGCTACTTTTGCAAAGATGCTCAACTCCACTATTTACAAAAACCCTTTTCCAAGGAAATGTGGACTAGAACTATGAGTCAATATGGACAAAGATTTTTTTCAGATACTGCATGATGATCTGCTTTGATCTAAACACGATTATAATAATATACAATTATAATTACATTGGATGTTCTTTAGGACAGGAATGATATGAAATGCATTTACAGTGCAATATCCATCACATTTTTAATTAAGACAAAAAGCAATTAATTAATACAGAGGAAGCTGATAGTATGTTAGTCCGGTCTCCATCACTGCATTTTCTTAGTGACTTGTTCTTCTCCTATGAAAGTGAGACCTGCCCAGCTGTTTTTATTTTGTAGCTGACTCTCAGATTGGGTGTCTTTCAGCTAGCAAAATTTAAGTAAGGAGAGCACTCTTTTTGTTTGTGACAGATTCAGTTAGCATTGTATATTGACTCTTAGCCAGACCCTCACATTTTTCAGCAGCCCATGGTGTGTTGGTAACAGAGAACCTTTGCCTTGCCTTACACAAAGCAAATCTTGTCCTTCGCTCCAGGTACCTGGTAAATTCTAAAAGGTTTATGTCAGCCATAAATGAGCACCCTTAAGATTGGCCAGTGTATGGGTCACTGCTCAGTTTGCAGTCTCTGCTCAGACATGTGGAAAGTCATAAGTCTGGGCCAATTGCAGGTGACCCTCACTAAGTCATGGATTGGGGCAAGTGGGTGAGTCTTACCCCTGCAAACACTGCCCTATGAAATGGTGTCAGGAGCAGCTGGGAGCACAGCTTGCTTCTGCATTCACTAATCTTTTACCCAGATTGAGATTCACAGAGCTGCTGCAGGCAGCCTAAGGCTCACCTTGGGAAGCCCAAGGCTCATCCAGATATGTCTAGTGGTATATAAACGACCCATTAAACACTTGGTCACTCAGGGACCCTTCTCTTCCAGATGATGCCCTGGAGTTCCCCAGCTGGGATTCGTTTCCAGATTTGCTGTCAGTTTGAAAAAAAAGCTGATCTTGAGAAATGCCTCAAAGGGACTATTTATAAATGCCCACCGGAGCCATTAGAAAGCTCTGGGAAAATCTGAAACTGAGACAGCATGAGTAAAACCCATCTACCCATTCTCTGAAACAAAACAGGAATTCAACACAATTTGCTTTAATGTCAACGATTGCAGTGAACTTTTAATTAAGAAAACATATGTGGAGCAACACAGTTCTCTGCTGAAGCATTTCATTCTTCTGTGCTTGGTACAATCCCAGGAAAATCCTCCTTTCAATTCATCTTGTAGACGAAATCATTAATCAAACTACTCACATATTTTATAATGAGAAACAGAGTGCCACAAATTTCCTTCTGCACTCAACCTGGTTTTGATGAAAAGGAAAATCAAAAATGTTTCTCTGATGGTGCTTTCCAAAATTCTGTATCTTTTCCACTAAGCAAATTCTTCAGTGTTTAATGTGAGCTGCTCTTTTGTTGCTGTAGGAAGGAGCAACAATCTGAAAAAAACCCCAACAACATGCACTCTTGGTGTATAGCTTCCTTGTGGCAAGGATCTGTAAAAAGTTATTGCTTCTCAATTATCGCTTCCTAGCTGATCTTTGAGAAAGCAAAGCTATTGCTCGCAGGAATGTTAGCAAACTGTATGCATAAACCGAGTGGGTTAGTTTGGCTTCAACAGAAGCAAACAGCAGGAATTGCTATTTTTGTGCTATAATGAAACAGTCCTGTAATGAAAACAGAGCACATTAGAAAACTGTGATAAGATAGAGAAGTTCTATTTGGTTTTGTACTGTATCTTACTGCCGCCCTTGTGTGGAAGAAGCTGGTGTGGGACAGCTAGTGACTTTTGGTGTGATGTGACGCCACTTGAACTGACAAGTGATTAGCTAGTGTTCTCTCTTCCTTTTTCTCCTGGGGCATATATTTTAGGTTCAGGCACTGAAGATCTCATGAGTGTGGGCTTTCTCCTGCTGCCCCATTAGGGCCACACTGGTTATTACAAGGCAAGACTGGCATCTTCATTTACAAGGGATCATGAGCTACAAAGAAAGGAAAGAAAAGAGAGATCTTTTGGGAAAATATGTCTCAGGCCATAGCTAGAGTCTGTGATTTCCTTTATTGGAAAATTCACTGGAAGTAAAGTGCCCAGTTTTATCTTTTGGTGTGGACTACTTTGTATATTTAGTGATAAAAAAATGCTCCCTACCAGTTCAAGATATACAGGGATGTATGTGGACCCTTCCACCACCACTACAGATCCAACCACACCATTCAGATTTGGACAAAAGGATACAGTGTTGGCAGAGAACTAGAGGATTATCAGGTGTTAGGGAAGCTCAAAAGATTCCATAATTAGGTCCTTGGATGAACTAGGAAAACTTTTCCTAGGAAAAGAGCAATAATGTTTGGTATATATAAAATACATATTTAAAAATTTATCTCAGAGTATTTAGAAAGCAAAACTGGGAAGACTGTAGGCATTTTTTTTCCCCCACTTTCTTCTTCTGCATTTTATTTTCATTTTCAGAGGAAGAGAGGGCCAAATTGTGTTTGAAATGAAGGTGTTCGTGACTATGATATAGAAAAACATCTGCCATTTCCAAATAAATCTGCTTTCACTGATACTCATCGGTGCCTCGCATTTCTTCCATCTGCACTCTTGATAATAAGGGAGTCTTTTTAGAGAAAGTTGTTTCCTTTTTCAGACCTATTTTTATGACTGCAACACTCTTGGAACACATTTATTGTGGACATCTCGGAACACAGTGTTCAAACATACTTTTAAACACACACTGCTGATGTACCTGATATTTCTAAATATTCACAAGATTTGAATAAACTCTCAGGCTCACTGAACTGGGTCTAAATTATGAAGCATGTAAAGAATTAGTAGATGCAACTGGTTTCCAGAACTTGGAAGGAAGTCAACTTCACCATCACATGAGGTTTCCAGGTTCTTTTAAGGCTATCAGTAAGCAGAAATGACACTTTTAAGCATGCTAACTCTCCAGAGGGAGGCTGAATTTTACTGTGCAGCAATTTAATTTCTTGTCAAGTTATACGTAATGCTCCCATTGTCATCAGGCTGGACAGCACTCTCTCCAAAATTTGTCCTCTGCTATTATCAGTTTCCTATATACATAAGGCTAGGAAGCCCAGGTAACTCATTTAACAGATGTAGAATGGAAACAAACACAGGTGATTGTTCAGCCTAGAGAAGTGGAGGTTCTGGGAGGCTTTACAGCAGCCTTCCTGTACCTAAGAGAGATATAGAGGGACTTTTTACATGAACTTGTAGGGCGAATGCCTTCAAGATGGCAGAGGATAGGTTTAGATTAAATATTAGGAAGAGATTATTTCTTGTGAGTGTGATGAAGCACTGGAATAGGTTGCCCAAAGAAGTGATGAATGCCCCCACTCTGGAAGTGTCCAAAGACAGGTTGGATGGGGCTTTGAGGAACCTGGTCTAGTGAAAGGTGTCCCTGCCCATGGTGGGGGCGTTGGAATTAGAGGATCTTTAAGATTCCTTCCAACTCAAACTGTTCTATGATTCTCTATATTAAGGTGATTCCTGCAATGCTGTTTCAGTGTAGAAGAACAAGAAAAACTGCTGAAATGCACTGCTAAACTATCTCTGCTGAGAATTTGAAATGTTCCTGTATTTTGCCTGGGTCTATACTGCTGCTCTTCCTTGACCAGTTATTTATCTTATAAGCAATATCCTCAAAAACACTTTGTTACAGCTGAACTGTTTGGTGATGTGTCACCTTTCAGTTTTCACAACCTTAGGGTAGGTATTCATGGTCTTACTGTAACAGCTGCTTTACAAACTGCCCAAATGTTTACACAGGCTGGTCTTAAAACCCATGTCTAGAAAATTAACAATTTTTTTTGGTAACATCATACCACAAGCTAATTAAAAAAATAAAAGATTTTACCCTAACCCCCCACCTACGTAGAGACACAGTCAATTACTGTGCCTGCTGGAGAAATACCCCCTTCCAGCTAGAATTCATCATAGCCATCAACCATGTTCAGGAACTGGTCACTTGTCTCACATACTAATGTGAGATGCCACTGATACTGGGGCATTTCCATCTGCTCTCAATTATTATCTTGGATGGAGAAATTTAAATTGTTTATCCAGTATGTTGGAGACTACATATGAAAGCATCGACTTATGAAAGCTCTTACTGCGAAAGTACAGTTTACCTGGGAGAGGGTGCTCTTAGCTGTTCTGGTTAAAGATTGAGAATTTGGGGATATGGCATCTGATCCTCTCAAAATGCCAGCACTAAAGTCATTTTGTGAATGCCTAAAGCTGAAGAGGAAAATAGAGACATGAATTTCCATAAAACTAATTATTTTTTTCCTTGCATGCCATTATT
This sequence comes from Corvus cornix cornix, assembly GCF_000738735.6. Classification (NCBI taxonomy): domain Eukaryota; kingdom Metazoa; phylum Chordata; class Aves; order Passeriformes; family Corvidae; genus Corvus; species Corvus cornix. Next base: position 36,626,988 of record NC_047057.1, on the reverse strand, counting down.
GCTCTAGAATTGTATTACAGCCTGTGGCTTAGCTGTTGTATGTGGTGTACTTGCATGGAATGAGATATTCCCAGGTACACACATCTCACAACCAGATCTACGAGACAGATGAATACAGACCAAGAATATAGTTGAGCAGTAGTATAAATTGAAATGTTATCTGATTATGTCAGAAAATCAAGAGCGTTTTTTTTTCCTACACATGGAGAGATCTTTGAAATCAGAAAAAAATTTCAGGAGCCGATATGAAGCAAAAGCGTGGATATAGCACCTGATGCTTCTTTTCCTTCTGGTCATTGTTTTCCTGCTGCTGCAGTCACAGGGACATCACAGAGATCTGCACTTCTAGGTCTATCACGGCCACTGAGGTGGGAAAATAAGAGGTTATACAACAGGACAAAGAATTTCTCAAGTCTGAACAGCTTTCCAAGGACAATGCTGTGTTGCAACATTGCAAAACACCTAAGATATGTAACATCACCGATAGCCAAGGTGTGCAGAATGGAGTGTAGCATAGTCCCAGCTCTACCATGGACTTCCTGTGTGACTTTGGCCAAGTCACTTGGCTTTCATATTCTAGGTCTTTCTCCTTCTTTTGGATATAACACCTTTTAAATGGGTAATTTCTTTCAAAACAGACATTGTAGAGGAGTCTTTTATTAGCTGAGGCACCTAATCAACTCTAATACAAATTTCAATCACAGATGCTTTTGTCAGGGGGAAAACACATCTAGAAATGTTCCAGCCCTTCTATTGACTACCTGGGAATGACAGTATAAATCAGCAGTGGGATAGTAGACACAGAATAGCTTATAAAGTAGTTGTTGACTTTCTCAGGAAGTTTCTCATCTGATCTTGAGAGACTTGGTCTTTCCATTTTCCATAAAGTTGTACCAAAAGACCTACAAAAGAAATAGAAGTAAATTAAGCCCTTTATATAAGATGCCAAAACCTCAGTCCAAGTGAAAATGGTATATTGCTTGGAATGGGGTACAACATTGTGATACAGTGTTCATGACTGTAGTGAACTAAAAATGGGAAGAAAATATTATTAGCTTTGCTATTGACTTTTGGTTGGTTAGTACTCACAGAACAAGTCTGCTTCTGCTATTGAGATACTCTTCAAAAGTCAGGCATGATGACTGTTTTAAGATTATAACCATGGATAGCATCCTCACCATCTGCTTGAATCCTAGATCCACCAAGGCACCCTTGATGTCACCACAAGGTCCACACAGTGCAAAGTAGGTGATTCCAGGGAGAGGAATTAGGTCACTCTTGCATTCTCTCCTTTCTAGCCAAATCCTGAACACCTGGGATAGGAGGCTTTTTATCCCTTTGCCTTTCCTTCTTATGACTTTCTCATAATTTTGAATATTTTCTTCTGGCTTTCTGCTTACAGCAAGGCTCAAGGCTAGAGTGGCTACTCGACACACCTGCCCCCTCCGTAATACCTGTGTGAGCTTGTGAGGAAGATCAGAAGTGCCCTGCTTGGCCTCAAGCTTGTACATATTTGCCAGATCTCAGAGTAGCTGATACAGCAAGCGTTGAGTGCTTCTCCAGTGCACTGATTGCAAAAACACATCAGGAATAAAGCTGACCTTTCCTAACTCTCTTTGCACTCTCTCATTCCCTTACGGGTTTGCTTGTTGTATTCAAGGGAAAAATGATGGGAATTGATAGGAGCACATGAACTATCACAACTCCTACATAAATTTAAAAAGTGATTATTTTCTCTAGTATGGCATAAAAAGATTCAGAAACAGATTCCTCTCTAAAAACTCTGTTGCTAAAGGGAAAGCAGAGACACCTAATATTGTTACTATGGAAGTCTAGCACAATATCAAAAATACTGAGAATTGTAAATCTAGTGTTGTTTCTCACATTGTTTTCCTTTCAAATCCTGCAGCATTATAAAAATTTCCCCATGGGGAGCTGCTCTTGGCAAATATAGCTTTTCTACGCTACCAGAACAATGAGAAAAAAAAAACCAAACCAGCCTGAAAAAGGAAATGCAACTCATTTCATGAAGGAACATAGCAGAGACACTCAATTTGGTGTTGTTGAGCTGAGGTGTGAGATATCTGTACCAGGCGCTATTTGGGCAGAGTTCTTTGACTGTACAGACCTGGGATTAATGAGGAGCAGCAGGGAGGTGACATTTTACCTCTGTGTGATGCTGCTGAGATCAGTAACAGAACAACACATTCACTCTGGGTGGCCACTGATGTAACAACATCTCGAGAAGCTGGAAAGCATACAGAAAATAGCTGCAAACTAACAAAAAGCACAGAAAAAAAAGTTGGGGTTTTTTTTGGTTTTTTTTGGGGGGGTTTTTTTCCCCCTGATAGATTTAAAGTGTTCAGCTGTTTAATTTAATTTAAAAAATAAAAAAAAAAACAACTTCACCTTCATGGTGTTACTTATACTATGTCACGAAGGGCTTTTCAATCCAGTAGTGAAACACAATAGTAAGACTCAGTGGCTGAATTTATTAATAATTAGGAAAACTCATATAGGAAAAAATGCATGATTTTTAATTATGAAAAGGCCTTAACAACTGCCAAACATTATCAGGTAAGATTCTGTGTTTACCATTCTTTAGTGTTTTTCGACAAATACAGAGTATTCCCCTGTAAGTACGTCATAAACTCAACTTAGGGATACCTTAGGTTACCCACCATCAGCCCCTCCCTGGTGTTAGCTCAGACTCTACACACTTGCCCTACATAACAGGGAATCTCCAGAGGAGTGTCACCTCCATGTCACCTTACACAAAGCAGAGGTAAATCCAGAGCACCCTGGAATTTCTGCCAGTTGCACCACACTGGGACACCTCATCCCCAGAGCAGTGGAGCCACATTTTCACAGGGAGACATCAGTTTGGAAACAGAGAACTAGCAGAGATCAGATGTTGGAACTGTGTATTGCAACAGAGAATTTTTTCTTGGAGCCCACGATTCTGGAGTGCTAAGATAAATAAGGATTTCCTCGGCCTGTTTCTATGTAATAGGTCAGCACATGTTGTTGTCAGCTCTTCACATTCTCCCCACAGTATGTAAGGTCTGTTAAGCTGGAGACAGTGAGTGTTATAGCCCTTTAGTGTGGCTCCCGGATCGTAACTCGTCTGGATCCCCCTCAGCCAAAGTTCGCCGGGGGTCTGGAGCTAGCAGAAGTGTGCTAAAATGCTGCCACCTTGTGCTGGTTTGGCAGCAAACCTGGGCCGAGCATTTCGCAGGGATGCGGTGCGGTGCCCCAGCACAGCTCTGTCCGGAGGCAGGGCAGGAAGCAGCCGCTGCTGCCTCTGGGCAGCCCCGCCGGGGTCCTGCACACCAGATCCAGCCTCCGACCACACAGCTTTCCTGGCCGAAGAAACGGAGAGGGAGCCAGAAGCCTCCCTCGATTTCAGCTTCCAGTCTGAGCTTATCAGCAGCTCAGGAAAGGAAGAAACTGATATGAACCAGAAGACCTGTAATGAAAAGAAGCAACTCATTCCTGTAACTCTCCATTTTGTGGCATTAATACCACAAATACTGAACAAATCTGCTGTTTTCATATTGGCAGGAGCCTTCTGAGATGCAGAATACACACATTTAGCCTAAATCACTGCTTGTGTTTTTTTTAAGCAGAGGAAAAACTAATTCCTAAGGATGTGCCTAAGTTTCAAGAAGGAACTCAGAGCTTCCCAGAGAAAGGATGATTTATCTGGTATTAGAATTAGCACTCTCCAACAATATGCTTGTCCTTCTTTATCCCATTTACCTTCAAAGCCTTTTTTTGTTTGTTTTTCCAAAGCACTCTTATAACACTCTCTGTACACTTTGCTTCACACTGCTATGAGCTGCATTTAATTCACTTAGAGTCCATAAACCTACCCATTCCAGCATCCCCTTAAATGGTTCATCAGTACCAGTACCAAGTTTATCCCCTGGTGTAACACTGCACCATGACACTCCCCCTATTTAAGCAGAAAATAGATTAGTTTGCAATAACCTGGAGATATTTTTTTTAGTATCTGGTCAGCAGAGCAGACATGAATTAGCATTTGAAAGCTATGTATGTGAAATGTGAAGTACTATATTATGATGAGCTAAATGTTATTTCATCATACGGTTATTCAGAAGGCTAAAGAGCTTGTTTTTGTTTGACCCAAAAGGGAAATTGCTCATCAGGGGACTGTTATGGTCTAAAGCTTTATAAGATTTAAGTTTCAGTTGTGGAAGTATAAATTCTTACAGTCACTGTTCTGGCTGTTGCCCCTTGGCACTGACACTGTTTTGACAGCAAAGCTTTAAGCTGGTTGGCAGTGTGGGAGTGTCTCTGGTACCGGTTCCCACACGTTTTCTCCATGCACAAGTAACAGATGAGGACTAAGCTGTAGAACTGCTGAGCATCCCCTGTGAAGCTGCTGGAAACTGCAAGAGCTGGGTACTTTCAAGTCAGATGGTAGAAATGTTGCTAAACAAATCAAAGTAGATATTGCCCAATTTATTCTGGTGAAATTCAATAAACCCTTTGCACAAAATACTTCAGTGCAAATAATCTGTAAGGTCACATTTTTCCCCCTTATTTCTTGCTCTGCAAAAATCTAAATAACTAATCAGAACACACAGGGAAATAAGCAAGCAGAGAGATGTCTCCTGGTTTAGGTGGTGTACTGACATTAATATTTCTCTGTTTCATTTAGAGCTAATCAATTGAAACACAGCTTATTTTCAGACAATTCTGCTAATGTTAGGTAAAATGACTATGTTTTTATTGATCTCCTGTTTGCAAAGCTGATTTTGCTAGAAGGCAAGCAAATTGCAACACTAGTGTTCAGATAATATTCTTCAGATATTGATAGTACACTTGTGTGTGAGTAAGTTTGCTGGTCTGTGTTTGAAAGAGATTCAGACAGCAAGGGAAACTGTAACGACTGTGGTTTTCAGCTTGAAGTGCTGGGCTGTTGGTCATAGCTGGGACCAGAGCACCTCTGATCTTTTGTCATCTCCAGCAGTGAGATTACAGAAATGAATGGGACAGCAGTGAGGAGAAGGGAGCAGGGTACTTTTCACTAATGAGAGAAAAGCAGAGGGAGAGCATAAAGCTACACTGAATTTTCAGCCTCTTTGTTCCTCATTGCTCCTAAGGATACACATTACCTGCTCCCATCATCTCTCCCTTCCCTTACAGAGGGGCTTGTGACAAAAGAGAGCTGTGCCAGGACCCTACAGTGCTGTATTTGGCTGTCTCCTCCACTTGATTTGTAGGGAAAGGCAATCATTAAGTAGTTATTGTTGCTCTTGCCTACTTCATGCCATTTGCTACTCTTGCAGCCTCTCCACTCATGCTCAGCTCTCAGATACCACTGAAAACCACTGAAATCTGGACTTTCCCAGTCTAATTCCTTCGGGTATACACTGAACTCCTGAACACTGGCACCCACGTCTGAGATTCCCTTCCTTCCCTTTGCTCGCCAGGCATTGTTATGATCATTTCACTATGAGCCTTATGGCTCCTGCTGGTTTCTACATGCCTTGGTTTCTGAAATGATCAGTAAGGGATCTCTATCATAGCCACTCACATGTAGGGATGGAGTAGGCATCTGCCCTGCCATCCACAGACCTTTGCAGATATAACAATGTTCAAACGTCCCAGGTGTATGAGATTGACTGAAAAACTATGACAGCTAAACATCTTGAGGTGAAGAAAGCTGTGTCTTCTCCTGATTTTCAAACATTTATGGTTTTATACTCTGTTTGTTTGTTTCCTCTGCCTGCACAGGCTAAATGTGGATGCTTCAGTCTTAGCATTTAATAAAAAGAGAGAGTTCCCTGGCCCCTTTGCTCAGGGTGTGGAAAGTTGCCAAGAGTCAGTTTTACACTAACAATGATTTACTTTTTTCTATAAATATGTCAGTAGGTGTCCATGAGCCTATGTGCAGATAGACTATTTATCCCTCTAACAGTGTGAGGTGAAGATCTTTGCCCCAGGCTTTTGGTCAGATATTCAGGACATTTTTCAGGCTGTCAGTTGCCTGTGTATCATATCTGTGATGCTGCAACAAGAAAAGTGAGATAAGCCAGGCAGAACACAAAGACATTGTCTGATTCTTCATGCTATCTGGGTTTAACTAGTGCAAGTGTTATATGATTCATAATTCATTTTTCATATGCTGAAGGGAAATCCTGAGTTATGGACAAGTCAAGGTGTAGAAAAAAAAATTCTAATTTCTGGTTACGGGTATCTCTGGAAGGTGTAGATGCGGCTTCTAAAATATGACAGTGTTAAAAGAAATACTTTGTGTGAAGAATATTTATGAGTACACAACTGCAGTTGGTGTCAGGTTGAACAACTGGTTCATCAAAACTATGTAATGTAAAAAAGTTTACTGGTTGTTATTTTATTTTGTTTGCTGAATAGAACTCCAGTTCTATATATTTCTTTTTTTCAATTGTCAAAATGTTATTTACTCTCATTGCAGTGGAATAGGATAGAAATAGGCAACCAGATTATTAACTTAGAACATGGATGATAGAAATGCTTTGCTAAAGTGTGTTTCAATGTCCACTCTCATTTGACTTAACACTTTTATTAATTAGTATATTTTTTAAAAAAATCTCTCTATATTTTGAAATATTTTTGTATCTCACACATAGGTTTACACCCCATGTATCAAGATAAGACAGTTTCAGGAAAGAGGGAATCAACCAGAAGAACTTTTCTTTAATGAATGAGGTTGTTGAGGCTACCTGACCTGTTAAACTATATTGCTCAGTTCTGGTGGGTTGGTTCTGCCCCACTGTCCTGTTTCTTATCCTAAACAGTGAAGGAACTGGCAGAAGGATTTCTAGCGACAAAACAATGCAATCAAATGGAGAATATAATCACGCTGGAGAAGAGTGCATCTCAGAAGGGCTCACATGATAACTGCAGGGTGAATGAGTCTCGGGTTCTGCAGGGCAGAAGCCACAAGGCATGGAACCTTGATTGAGTCCCTGACTGATGACAAGTGACTCGGGTGTGTCAGGTGATATACATTTTAATGGATAGTATTTAGAACTATTTTCAAGTTAGTGTGTTTTTTCAGTTCAGGTCTTGTTAGAAGCAACTGGGCTTTGAAAGATGCAATCAGATTTTTGTGGCCAGAGCTGTGCTAGGAGGATACATTTCCCATTTTGGAAACCTGCTATTGCTAGTCAGTGCTGTGATGATTAAAAAAAAACACCTGCACCCCTGTCTTCATGGAAAGCTATCAGATAACATATTTATTCTTGCTTGAACATTACAGCTGTAATGCCTTCTGTTATCGCTATTTTTCTTTCTAATTATTAATTGGGCTGTAGCATATTTGATTAACTAATTTTTCTTTCAAGTATCTACAGTACTTACAAATCAAGGGATGTTGTAATATCTCCTTCTCTCTTTTTTTTCCCCCTCTCTCTCACTGATATTTTTTCCTCTGGTAAATGCTGATGTAATTATTCCTTCTACAAAATCTTATCTTTCTTACTTTCTAAATGCTAAACCTAGAAATTATGAAAAATTGCCCAGTACTAAGAACTGTACAAAGGCTGTTCTGGCCTGCTAATGCATTTAAGATGAGTTACAAACAAGTCCATGATTTTTAACAGAGGGAGTTGATGTCTTGAATTAAAAGGAAAAAGGACACAGTATTTGACTGGGGAGAGAAAGAGGCTTAAACATGGGAGATCATCAGATATGTTGAAAGGAGGAAGCTGACAAAGTAGTGCATCCCTTACATCTCCTAAGCTTCACTTGCCTTTCACAGGGAGTTCATACGATCGACTGAAATTATGTTTGATCCCAAGCCATTATCCCTCAGCCCTGCCTGGAAACAAAAGCAGCACTACTCCTTGTGCAGGCGTATTCAGCAAGACCCTGCGGGTACGTATGCTTAGCAGGACATGCTGAGACAGGAGAAGCGGTATCCTGAGGCATTCATGGCTTCATAAGACTTATCAGTTCACTCTCTGCAAGATTCACCAAAATGAAGGCTGTTCTGTAAGTGGTCCTGAAGTCTAGTGGCACCAGCACATGGAAACGCTCTGTGTGCCTCACTGGAAAGAGGGCTCCTAGGTATTTCTGAGTGACAGAGTGCAGCTCAGGCAAAGCAGAGCTGGCTGGTGTTCAGCCACTTGGAGCAGAAGCATCTTGGAGAGGACGACTTTCTGCAAAAGAGAGTGCATAGACATAAAATGTAATAAATTAGCACAGACAAACTCAAATATATTGAAAAGTACCTTCACTTCAGCTTTGATCCTGAACTGACTGGCTTATTCTTGTCTACTACCTTGCACAGCTTTTTTTCGCCTACATCACGTGCTTTCAGACTCTGAGTTGCAGTGGTTTCATGTATTAGGAATTCCTGTTGTTCATGTACCCATATCTACTTCTTTTTTTTAGGTTCTTTCTCAAGCACTTTATACAGTGCTTTACCATCATTTGTGTTTCCCTTTCTCTCCTCCTGATAATATTTTTTTTTAAATACTGTCATATATGTATGCAAGAGAGCAAGGTACAGTCCCTCTGAAGTTATGTTGAGGAGTGAGCCATAATGAATTCTGAAGTCATAGCGGGGTTTTTTTGTCGATTACAGCCTTGCACATGTCCAGAGATGATGATGATGATGATGATTATTGTGGAGGTCACATACTAATAGTACAAAAGCATTTAAATTGAGTGATATGTGTGCTGCTGAACTTTGCGGATGTAGCAGGCACTTCACTCAGAAAACTTACAAAACACCCAGAAAAGAGGCAGAAGAGTTGCAACAATTTTTCCAGCTGCTTGCTTCGATGAAAAGAGAGCATCCCTCTGTCTCCATGACCTTGTCTCTGCAGCTGCACTGGTTTTTGACGCTTCAGTTTTCCTAATCATTGGAATTGTTCTCTCTACTGTATGTGGTGCATTTAGAGTGCTGGCAAGACTTCACAAAAGTGACTAATCATTACTAATGTGGGGATGTTAAGCACAAAGGAGACAAACCTGGATGGTAGAATGAATTTGATATATCCAGTCTAACATGATCTATCTCCTTTTCTCTAAATTAATAATTACAGAATGAAATTTACACCCTCAAGAAGCTGAGGACAAAAATTTAACTTGCCTTAAAATTGCTAATGGCCAGAGGAATGCATATTCAGCACTTCATATGTAATTGCATTTAATTTCCTTTTGGTCAAGTTTGATGTTTTCTATGCAAAATATCCAAAATAATTTTCCAGGCTTTTTTGACTTTTGGGTGTTTTTTTAAAACTTTTATTTTTAAATAGCCACCTAAAATGCCTCATCACCCCTTCCCTGGTGTGAGATATCTTTACTATTCAGGTGGTTATTGATAATTCTCAGGGAGAATATGATATGAAATTCTCTGGGACCCTGGTGTGTTGTTGCACTTTGGAAGGCACGTAGTATCCAACTTGTTTTAAAAGGAAAGAAGTAGGTCTGCATAAATAGTTCACGTGTTTTTGAGAAAGTTGCTTTTCTTTGAAATTGTTGGTGTACTGGGGGGGGAAAAGATATTTTGTGGAAAAAGATTCGTTTTGAAAAGGATTTCTGATCTAGTATGTGAAACTTACTTTGTGATGAGACATATCATTCATCCTGATTAGTGAAAAGTCCTCAATATTTAGCAGAGACCAAGAAAAGTAGGGATTTTAACCTGAGGCAGTCCAATGGCAAAATAAAGGCAATTAACACTTGTATTCTGTTATCAAACACTGTCTTCCCAAAATGAAATTTCATTCTATTGGGAAGCCAGAAAAAAATAGAAATCCTTCACCTTTTTTCATTAAATGGGGATCTCATTTTCTTGCACTGTCCAGACCTGAGCACAGAATACCTCGTCAGAACCCTTCTGTGCAGGGACATAATGCAGAGTCATCTTTACACATAGCTATTGAAAAGTGGAACTCTTCCCTGTAATGACCGAGGCACGGACTCAGACCAGCAGGGATACTGAGATGTTTATTCAAAGAAATGAGCTGGTTTTATACACTTCTTCAAGACCCATTATTTCCTTATATGGTATTTTTCAGTAAGCAACTCCTCACGCATTGCCATGTCAGTAACACACTTTCTTAGTGTCCTTACATGGGGGCGATCACGCGCTGCCCTCCTGTCCGACAGCTTCCGGCAGGCTCCTCTCTGCAGGGCTCTGTTGTGTGGCATCTCCTCCCCCCAAGGCCAGGCAGAGACAAGCTTCTCTGTGCTGCCATGGTGTTCTGCAAGCACATCCCACAGCCCGCAGCTCAATTCCATCCTATCTCTTCTCACACTTCCCCAGGGAGGGGCAGTGGAAAAAAGTGAAGTAAAAAACCACAAGAAAATACTGACTGCCACTTTAGTAGGCAGTAGGACATAGGATGGGCAGCCACTCCAAGCACTAAAGTTCTTCCTATTTTCCCTACCACCAGATTTTCTGCTTTTGTGAGTCGTGAGGTCATGTTGCTGCTATTTTTCATGAATGAAGAATTACCCTCACTAGGTTTGTCCCCTTCATATCTGAAACTCTAGTATGTCTCCAATAAGATGTCAAATGAGTACTTTGCATAATGAAGGCTTCATGTTCTAGTTTGCAGAATCACAGAATTGGTCAGATTGGAAGGGACCACATCATCCAGTCCAACCTCCCTGCTCAAGCAGGGTCATCCCAGAGCACACAGCACAGGATTGTGTCCGAATGGTTCTTGGATATCTCCCGTGAGGAAGACTCCATAACCTCTCTGGACAATCTGTGGCAGTTCACAGTCACCTGCAGAGTTAAGAAGTTCTTTTTCATATTCAGATGGAACTTCCTGTGCATTGGTTTCTGTCCATTGCCTCTTGTCCTATTGCTTGGCACCACCAAGAAGAGCCTGTCCATCCTCTTGACACCTTCCCTTCAGATGTATTGAGAAGTTCCCCTCTCTGTTACCTCTTCTCAAGGATGAACAGGCCCAGCTCCCTCGGTGTCTCCTCATAAGAGAGATGCTCCAGTACTTTAGTCATCTTTGTTGCCCATGCCCCTTCACCCAAGGCTTTGATGAATAAGTTAAACACTGATGAATAAGTAAAACTGGTTCCAATATTGAACCTTGGGTGACACCTCTAACAACAGGCCTCCAACTAGACCCTGCCTCTAGGTGCTCTGACAAAGCCAGTTCTAGAGAGGTCCCATTACCAGCACCAAAAGAATATCAAGTCTGGTCATTGATATCCAACTCATGGCATTGCAAATGAACACTGAACCTCCATATGTCATGTTCTTTTCCTGCCAAAATTTCTAATTTTATTCTTTCCAATCCACTACTGTATTTTATTTTTAATAATAAAAGGAAAATAGCCTCCAACAGTTAAAAGAAGACATTCCGTGTTCATCTGTGTACAAACTACTCTTCCTTCATAAATCACTAGCAAATCCAGAGGACAGCACAAGTTAGATTTTAAAATGGGAACATATTCCTAAAAGCAAAGAACCACATTTTTTGAAGAGACAAAATTTCCATACTTTGAAAATCAGCCTCTCTAAGGCATCCTGTGACATGTACCCCAAGTCTAGGTATCCAAAATCATGAGTGTTGGTCAAGTCATTCGCATTCTGATCAGAGCTTAGGTACCTTAAGCAATAGTATCTATATGTGGCAGCAGATATGGGTGTATGACATTGACACAGAAGAATAAATTACATTAAATATTCGAGTAGTAGTCAAACCAATTAAAAAATCAAAATAGAAAGCCAAAGTTTAATTTTTATTAAAATTTTGTTCTCAGGTTAAGATATATTAAAAATAAATAATATGGACATAAATACTTGAGAGAAATAAATTACATCCCACAGGTAGAAGGCAGAAATTATTATTAGAACTCTGCAGAAGCTGTGTTGGGATTGGCTAATGGCGTTAGGGAAAAATCTTCCCCTCTGCATTACTTTGGAAATTTCTGAGTGATTTATACCGCATTTGCCTTATTCACATGGCATGTTTCTGTACAAGTCAAAACCAGACTGATCTTAAAACTAAGCAGTCTGCAGGTTGGGAAGGAACGAACCATACTATGCCACAGATTCGTAGCAGCTCTCTTATTGATGGATTACAAAGGCACCCTCCAGATTATGTGAGCATTAGTCACTTCAGCCAGCCTTGCCTTTCAGATCCACAACGCGACAGAAAGCAAGGTCAGTGATCCAGTCAGCATTCAACAACACAGATTCATCTGGAGAATGTTTGTTCTCATAGCTGTGAAGTATGACATGGGATTGTTAATTAACATGTGTGGTTAGCCCATCAGCAACGACTCTGCATATGCTCCAGTAGGAATTAAAGGAATGAGAAAATCCTCCCTAGCACAATGAAGGAACATGCTGCACTGTTTTTGTAACATAAAGCTTTGGAATTTGGAGTTCCTACCTACACTGCTTCAAGGAAGCTGGCTCCGCTCTAGAGGATTGTGCTCCTGAAAACAAAGTCAGTGACAGTTGTGTTTTTATAAGTTTGTGATGTTGAAATAAATATGGGACAGAGAGTATGACAAGCCTGCAAGTCTAAATTATGTTGCTACATATTGTGGTTCACATCAGCCGTTCTTAAGAATGAGGTATGAGTCAGAAATAGAAGTTTCACTAAAAGCAACTGTCTCAAAAGAAAGTTAGAAGAATGCAGCAAGATGAATGACCAGTCACTTTGACTACATAAGGGAAACAACATTTTTTAATTTAGTGAAAATGAAAGAAAGGAATAAAGGGAAATAAAAGGGGACATGTGAGGGAAGAACAGTTCTCTGAAATCTTGTTTTCTGACAGGTGTCTTCATACTTTCATAAATGTGAAACTGATAACCCAAGCTCATCAATTGCATATAATGGACAAATGATACAGAGCTTCATGACTTTTTAATCATTTTCAGTTTACTCATCTCTGCTATTGCCTTGTTTTGTTCCTCACAGTCCAGTTGTGACTAACCTGCAAGAAACTAAAACCCACTAGACAGAGATACATATTAGAAAAACTCAGCTACAATCAGCACATTTGTACCCTTTTTTTAAAAAATATTTTTAAGCTATTAATTTCTGTGTTTTAAAAAAAGAAAATTACACAGATGTGAGATCATAAAACCATGAGACGCAGTCCTCAATTGCCAAATTTTCTCTCACCCTGCGCTTTGACAAAGCTGGCTCCTGAGAAGGAGCAAATGCAGTTTTCAGCACAAACTCTTTTGGATGCTCTCTCAGGTCAGCACCCCGTACAGAATAGAGTGCGTGTACGATTTGTCTGTGCTAGGCAACGGGCACTGAGAAAGGGCTACATTAACCTCTGCAGAGCTGCTAACAAAGCCAGACATCATTTTCTATCAGAGCCAGCCTGTTCAGAACAACCCTTGTCCTGAACAAGGCTGTACCAGACATGTAACTTTAAACTGTGCATTTGCAGTGGTTTGCATCAAGACCTAGCGAACCAGTCCTTATTCACTCTCAGAAGAGTATTTTCAGAACTGTGTCTACATAAAAAAAGAATTTGCGTCTTGTCCGTGTTCCTGCCTTGTCCATTCTTGAACATTTGCTTGAGGGGATGGATGTGTATGCATTCAAAACAGGGAGACAAGTGGGAATCTAAAGTTCTCTGCAATCAAAGCAGTTGCAAGTGAGAACCTGGTTGTTTAAAGGCAGCCAGAGATGATGTGTTCAAGGTCAGGTTGGACAGGGCTTTGAGCAACCTGATCTGTCCTGACCTGATTTGTCTTTTGAGGAGCAGCTAAAGCCTTGGATTTGTCTAGTTAGGAGAAAAGGAGGCTGAGAAAGGACTTGGCTGCTCTCTGCAGCTTCCTGAGGAGGGGAAGTGGAGAGGGAGGTGCTGATCTCCCTGGGATTCAATTACGAGATGCATAGGAAGGGTTCAAAGCTGCACCAGGGGAGGTTTAGACAGGACATTAAGAAGCATTTCTTCACCAAGAACATGGTCAAACACTGGAACGGGCTTTCTAGAGAGGTGCTCATTGCCCCAAGCCTGACAGTGTTTAAGAGGCATTTGGACAATGCCCTTCATAACATGCTTCAACTCAGTCAGCCCTTAGTTGGTTGGGCAGTTGGACAAGATAATCATTGTAAGTCCCTTTTAACTGTGATTATTCTATCGATTTTATTCTATTCTATTCTATTCTATTCTATGCTGTTCTGTTCTGCTCTTTTCCTTCCCCCACCACAGCAGGATCTTGTACTAGATGATCTTCAGAGATCCCTTCTCACTCAAGCTGCTCTGTGATTCTATGATGATGTTCGCTACGGAACACGTTTGCATGTTCTTTCCCTATGTGCTGCTGTGCATTAGTCTCAGCTGCCTGAGGTACCATGATGGCTGTGGAAACCTTTGGTACTGAGCAAAAATTGTCTGTCAAAACCATGAGGTTTTCCTCTACAGAGAGATGATTACCAGCTTCATGAAAGTGAGACATATCAGCTGTGCTGAATGAAATGAAAAACAGGAAATGCTTTGTAAACATTGCAACTTTTGTAATGGTCATGTGAGACATCGGCTTTCCTTGTACAATGCCCCTGCTTCTCCTTCTATGGTGCTGTGTAATAGCAATTCCAGTGAGAAGAAAGACAGCATATTACAAACCATTTTGCATAGGGATTTAGCAACTTCTAGAGGTTTCTTGGGAAAAGGCCTGTTTAGCCAAAGAAGCTTTTTTCCTCTCAACAAGTGCTTTCAAGAGCCAATATTAAACGAAAATCCATAGAAAGGACTATCAGGGAGATAGCTATCATCTGCGTTAAGGTATCTGGGATGTAAATCTCTACTAGTTGGCATTAAGAGCAGAATCATAGAGAAAAACATCAGGTGCTGATGGCCTGACATATACTCTCATTCCTGGTATGACTTATTTTTATTTTGGATTAGCTCTAGTCTGATCCTGTTGTCTAAATTCCCATTTAAAGATGGAGTGTACTATGTGAAGTCTTGAAGATTTAATTCCTGTTTGGTTTTTTTCTAAAAGCAATTCAGTTCATGCACTCCAAGTGTTAGCCGGCACAATAAATGGAGGCCCTGGATAGTTACTTCAGAAGCGTACTTCTGCTTGCAACTAAAAGCATAGAGTGGATAAGTTTCAGACAATGTATAGAAAGATTGAATGTATGTATGTATGAAGTCTAGCAAAAGAAAACAGTTGAGCAAAGACACTGAAGCTAAGGACAGAAAATATTGTACTGAAAGTTTTGTCTTAAACCTCATACTAATTGCAATGTCTTAGTTTGATGTTAAGAAAGAAATTTACCATCATTAAGAATCACAGTGCATCATAATTTCCTGTAAATAGAGGTGTGTTCTCAAATACCTAGTAAACTGTTTTTATTGAACTTGTATGGTAGGATATAAATTTATTATTAAAAATATTAAAATACTTTATTACTTAAACAGTAGTTGTACTTTTGTGAATTAAAGACTTATCTACATTATGTATCACAAGCACAGTTAAAACAGAAAGCAACGAAAAGGTCAATTACATGAGCAAGAAACTACTGGGTGGAGAAGGCATGATGCTCTCTTACTTGGCTAGTACATGTTAAGGCTCTAAGGGGTCTAATGGGTGGACCTAGACCAAACACCCCTTAATTATGGAGCATAAGTTTCTTTTCTAGCTCATTTGTGGGTTCTACTAGTTTTAAAGCTGTAGAAATGGTAGCAAGACATGTGTTCCATCTTTCAACATTATAAGATGTAAATTCTAAATCAGAAGTCTGTACCTTTAATTCACTGCTTACACATCTGAAAGCTCTTTTGCCTGGGGTCACGCTGCTGTTGCTGTCCTGCTGTGAGGCACTTGAGAGCATTTCTGTACTCCCAGCACTTGCTTAAATGTCGTATTGAATGTCCATTTGCAAATTTCCTCTCCTGCTCTGACGTTATTAACCATTAGGTCTTCAAATCAGGTTGTTATACTCATGTTCCAAGGAAAGCTCATCATAGGAGAAGGACCCGCTCCCACTGGTTTTTGCAGCAGCTTCTGAGCTAAAAGAGTTTCCTTGGGAGAATTATAAGACATTTGTACATCTTTGAAGAGCATGCCATGAGAAAATCCAGGCATCTTTGCAAAGTGCACGAAGTGCGTATTTCTTCTTTGCTTATTTCCCCAGGGGCCCATTTTGTACTTGGGAATTTTTTGGATGGCATTTTCTCCCTCATTGCCAAAACACACTTTTTATTCCTCATCTCATTTCATGCGCAATGAACAGACCGACCTTGGCAAAATGAACACTGCTACTGACTTCACATGTAGCATGGATATTTGAATACACACACATCTAGCTTTAGCCCTTCTTAAATGCCTGATTCTGAAAAAATGGGAAGTGGCAACATTTTTTCAACCAGTTACTTTTGCATTTCACATATTTCAGAAATGATGGGAGGGAGAGTACATTCTGTCCTGTGCTACCAGCAGTTGGAAAAATTAAAATTGCTATTGTGTCAGAACCAAACAGGAGCTTGAAATAATTTGTTATCTTTAGTCAATACAGCCAGAATTTCCATGTCTATATACAAACTTATAAATCCTGAGGGCTGAGTGAGGCTTGGAAGAACTGTGTTCTAATCCTGTCAGCTCCTTGTGTTAACCATGGAAACATGGCTTTCATCCTTCTTCTTCCCACTTGGTGTCTGTTTTGTCAGAATACAGCTTTAGCTGTCTCACAGCAAGGGCATATTTGAGCTGGCTCAGAAACTTCTAGTGCTATAGCACTATAGCAAAACAAAGAAATGTAAAAATGCCAGGAGTTGTATCTGCACTTGCAAAGTGAAAGCTTGGGTTTCATCTTTTCCTTTTTTTATCAGCATACGTTAGCCACTATATTCAAGCAAAATCATGAAGGGGGAAATGAAATCAGAGATATAATTTGTACTTAGTATTTGACAATTGATTAGTGTAGAAAACGATTTGCAGATTGCAGTTCAGCTTCATTTAAAAATGAACGTATTTTAGAGAAAATCCTGACAATTTTTCAGAGATATTTTATCCCCTATCCTGTCTTAAACTCTACATTTCAAGTCAGTATTCTGCAGTCTTTAAAATCATGGAATCATTGAATATCCAGAGTTGGAAGAACTATAAAGAATCATCAAGGCCAACTCCAGGCCTTGCACAGGGCAGTCTCAGGAATCACACCACATGCACAAGAGCATTGTCCAAACACTTCTTGAACTCTGTCAGGCTTGGTGCTGTGACCACTTCCCTGGGGAGCCTGTTCCAGTGTCCAGCCACCCTCTGGGTGAAGACCCTCTTTCCTGATATCCAACCTAAACCACCCCTGACACAACTTCGCACCATTTTCTTTTTGCTTTCTAACAATAAAGTCATGAGGTAAAATGTAGATTAGGCTGTTTGTGAGGACTGCTTCATTTTGTTCCTAGTCATAAATATCATCACAAGCAAAGCCAGACACTATTTTCCCTGTTTCTTTCTTCCTATTATAAACTTGGTTTTAATCTTCACAGCTTCTGGCTCTGTGGGTTAGCTATCAATGAAATTCATGATAAGTAGAAAATAATACGCAAAAAAAAAAGCATCACGGAAACTAAATGGAAGAAACTGAGAAAAGGTGTCTTATCGCAGTGAGGTAACTAAGCAACCATGAAACATTTTAGAGGTGATAACTTCACGAAAACAGGGAAGATCTGAGCCCAGACTGATCCTTATGTGTTGCAAATGCCAATCCAAGGGGCATGGGTTAGCTTCCCAGTTCCTCTAAAGTCCCTTTACAGTCAGCCAGTGCAAGGAGACCACCAACATGCCCAGTAATTGTGTCAGTGCCCCGAGATATGAATAACTTCTCTGGGTCATCCAACACACACCATGGTGTTCTCAGTACTTCCAGAGGCAGCTTGTTCTCCAGAGTGTGATCAGTGGGAGACAGTGAAAAAGACCTGCAAAACCATAAAAAGGAGTCTTACAGTCCCCTAAGTAATTCAATACTTACCAATTCTGGTATTGCAATATTTGAAATTACAAAGATTACAAAGAAATTTCAGGACAGGAATTGAGGTTTCTTTTTTTTTTTTTTTTTGGCAATTGTGAGCTGTTTTTCTGCATTATGCTATGCTTAGCTCATTTTTTCCCTCATTCTATCATATTCATGAATGCTAGAATTTGTCCTTCTCTTCTCTAAACAAAACATTTCAAAAGGGGGAAAAGAGACTACAGAATGTCTTTAATGAATTTGTGTTAACAGAAGTATTGACATTTATTACTCACCAAACAATCATTGATGCCCTTCTTCTTCCTTTTTGATAATATTTTCTATTTTGCATGAACCTGCTTCTTCTGTTTTATTGTGAAGAGTTTTCTATGATTTCCACACAAATAAAAGCAGATCTGATTAGTGTGAATTTAATTAAAATTAACATGTTGATAGCACAGTAGGATTAAAGTTTAGATAAATTTAAGTCACAAAGGTTAATGGAGGTTAGAGATCAAACAAGTAAAGGAAAGCTGATATTTTTTGTCTGAACTACTTCAAATTCTCAGAAGTAAAGAAGATAAATGTATGTATGAGGCAAGAAAAACTAGTTCTGGATAAACCTTCCACAGAAATAGTCAATGTTCTAAAAATAACAAAATCTTCAAAATGTTTGCAGACTAAATTCACCTGTAAACACATGCTAAAATCTTCAGTCTGCCTTCCCTCCTCACCTTTTCCTTACCCATAATAGATACTGTTAATCACGAGTAAGGGTTGTAGATTTAGTTCTATCAGTAATTCTTCAAGGAAAAGGTGTTCCAAAATCACCTTAGTTTTAGACAGGACTGTTTTTTTCATCCTCATTGTGAAAAAATGGTAAATAAATGAACGAGCTCAGGTTTACCAGGACATAGTTCAAACAGTCAGATAACATTTCTAACACTCCAAAGCCATGGGTCTGAAGCTTGCTTTTCTGGAAAGAACTCAGAAAAGTTAGTCAGGGAGGACTTCAGGTCTGTAAGTATCAGGGAAGGTAGAAGAGCTGGATGGATTCTTTGTAGTAGTATTCCATGTTTTCCCTGCACATGGAGGACCAAAGGCATGTATTGAGCAAGGTTTAGGTTCAGAACCATCATCAAAAGCAATCCAGCTTGAGCACCCTCTGTTAAAGAAAGGAAGACCCTAATGCTGAAGAATTAACCAGTCTCAGTGATGGAAAGCACCTGCCCTTCATTAGCTGTGACACTCCATGTCTTCTTCATTTGATACCTCAGGTAGGCATAACATATGCAGCCTGAGAGGGTGCCAGTAATTGATTTGAGGTGCTTTTGGGTAAGATACCTGTTTTTAAACTTTTTTGGAGGTTTATACTATAAATCAATGCTACTTTGGATGTCTTTAAAGTTACCAACAAAAATATGGAAGCTATATATAGGTAGCCAAACTGCCCTCTGATTTAGACAATGACTTGTTACTACTTTAGTCCCAAATTAGAAATTATGAGTTCTGGTGACTTTCCAGCTCTGTACATTCTTGAATAGTGCCTGCAATACAATGCTGAAGGGTTTTTCCTTCCCTGTGGAGCTCTACACCTTTGGGTGTCTTGAGTTCCTGGAAAGAGACTAGGAGCAACAGACTATGCAGAAGGGAAGGCCAAATGCTCCAGAGAGAGATGTGTCATGTGGAGCAAAGGGGAAAAATGCTTTGTCGTGAGATTAAGTTTTGGAATAGTCTAACAGACACCTGAAGCACAAGAAGACAGATGAGATGCCATCGTGCAGAGGACGTGTGAGGCTGAGGTGCACAGGCTGCTCTGTGTTATGAATTTCCTCCTCAGCTCTTTCCAAGATCTCTGTAGCATGGATTTAAGGGCCTTATATGTTTTCTGATCATGATGTCCTGTCACCCACTAGACGCAATCCCCCCTGGTGTGCCAAAAGTTTGGAAGACAAAAATTTAGTGAGGACGAGCAAAAGAAGTTTGTACATGACAGAAGGGTTTATTTACCAATTAAACCAGACATAGCTCATTACAGAAAAGTACAGTAAAAAGATAAAAATAGCATGAGTGTTTAAAAAGTAGTTAGAAGTAAAATTTGAGATGTCAATACCAATCTCAGTTCTTCCCTGAGATGCTTCGGGGTATCTTCATGCTGTTAGAGGTTAGGAAGACTATTTCTTGGCAATGTATATGAGCTTGTTCTGCTCTTTAGGCTTCTTGTATCTCTTTCTTTGGTGTGATTATTGACACTTATCAGGCATAGGCATAAAAGTGCAATCACTTGTGTTTATTACACCACTGCACAGAAGTATTTGATTACAAGGAACATGTAGTTTCTCAAATAAAGGAACAGTTATTATGCAAGAGAATAACCCTATTATTAATAATCAGGACTGAGGAAGTCTAGTTTTAAATGTAGTGCCCTGAAATTAAATGAGAAGAAAGAAATATTTAATTTTCTTCCTCTCAATTTTCAGAAGTGGTTTCTCTATTAGAGAAAGTAGATTTTGACCAAAGAATCAGTCTGCTTCATTAGCTGTCCGAGTATTGAAATGGAACAAATAATTTCATTTTTATGGGCTACTCTGACTAGGAGTGATATGGAATGCTCACTGAGAAATTTGCACCTGTCTTTATTGAATGAACTGACAAAAGCACAACGTGGTGTCAGGTTGAGTGGCTTGTCATCATTCAGCAATTCTGCCACAGCCTTGTGGATGAAAAAGTGATGAGATGCAGTTCAGATGTGTGTTGTCTCTGCTTCTGACAAAGGAAGGATAAACCAAAGGTATGCAACGGGCGTTTAACCCCCAGCTTCAGTATCAGGAAAATGGATTTGTGCACTTGCTCTTCCTTTGGTCAGTTCTAGCTATGAAAAGAGGAGAAGGAAGAGATCCCTCATCATCTGTTATACAGCCATAATTTGACCAGTCAAAGGAAAAAAGAATACAACAGCCTGTCATAAAATTAGGCTCTCCTGTGTTTAGGAAGGAGAGACTGGGGAGAACAACAGGAGTCTTATGTATATCTGAAAGAGGAGAAGAACCATGCATTCATCTTCCATTCAGGATTAATGAATC
This sequence comes from Corvus cornix cornix, assembly GCF_000738735.6. Classification (NCBI taxonomy): domain Eukaryota; kingdom Metazoa; phylum Chordata; class Aves; order Passeriformes; family Corvidae; genus Corvus; species Corvus cornix. Next base: position 36,605,977 of record NC_047057.1, on the reverse strand, counting down.
ATATTTTGATCCCTTGAAAGGTCTTTTGTGAAGCTGTCCTGAATCTTTGTGACTTCATATAAAGTGTCTGTCAAATGTTGGTGTTAAAATAGCTGAAGAGAAAGTAATGAGCAGCACAGCCAGCTGTTCCTTGGGAGTCACTGCTGTGGTAGTTATTTTAGGATCATCTCACTCACAGACTATGTCTGCACAGCTGAGCTGGGTATATCACAGTGCCTTCCCAGTACAATTAGTCTGACCGTTCTGTTGGGATAAAAGCTCAGTTGGGTACAGTAATACAGCTGGAATGAAAACTGACTGACTAACTGGAGGCATAAAATTCAGTCCTAGAAAGGAGTGCAGATAAAGAGTGTTAGTAGAAGGCAAAGAGGGTTTTCATTCAGTTCCTAACTGAATTATTTCACTTCAACTGAAAGTGGTGTAAAAAACAGCAGAGAAGAGTTGAATAACCTGAACAATTAATGGAATTTGCAATGTCCAGTCTAAAAGCGTTGGCTTGCTGTGCATTTATATAGCCAGAACCTGATCTGACTTATTTTCATGCTCTCAGCTTTCTAATTACACATGCCTTGAGTAAATGGGGTGGGGAAGAGGGAAAGAAGAAATGAGGAATGTGATCAAGAGAATCCTGCTTTTAGAATTGTTCCAAATCCCTCTTATGCAACTTGGGCTGTGATGTGCTAATTCCCATATACCAGTATACAGAGGAAAAAAAACCCAGCTAAAGCAGATGCATTCCAACACTCATGCTCAAAGCACCTGTTCTCCATGGTTTCCCAGGTACACACTCTTCTAAGTGAAGTCATCTTGGTTAGATCACACAGAAATTAGTATCAGCGACATAGTCACTCTAACCTTCTTTTAAAATAGCTTGTGAACCAATCTCATTGTGTCTGCTGGTTAGATAAACACAGTGTGGATTTGAGTATCCTAGAGGTCTTCATCTGGCCAACATCTGGGACCTTTGAGCACTTCCTGTCTCCTAACACTTTGTGTGTTCTCCAGTCAAGTTCTGGCTGAAGAAGACTCCAAACCCTAAAATTTTCCTTCCTTCTTTCCTTCTTTCCTTCTTTCCTTCTTTCCTTCTTTCCTTCTTTCCTTCTTTCCTTCTTTCCTTCTTTCCTTCCTTCCTCCCTCCCTCCCTCCCTCCCTCCCTCTCATGTCAGGGTAACTGGGCACATGAGCTTGAAAGATGTCATAGTACCTTTCTTACCTGGATTGCCAGGAAATTCAGTATTTTGGGTATGCATGGGGGATGAAGGACCCTCTCAGTTTATACACAGTCTCAACCTCATGTTGCTGCAGTTTTGTTCCCCCATGTGCTATGAGTCAGTCCTTTCTATCTGTCACTCTGGATCCTCTTTTGCAACAGCAAACTGCAACTTCTCTCTGTGTGCCATAGCTTAGAAATATTTCTTTTCTTCAAAGCCCTTTCCCTCCTAGGGAACACTGCTCCTATTGTTCCTGTTTCTATACTTTAAAGACCTAGATTCTCCTAGTTAGTTTGCTGAATAACCACAGTCTCTATTATATAAATTGTCTTCCTAAAGGTTAAAGAGGATAGGAAAAAAACCCCATTTCATTAGCAGCTAAATTGCCAGTTACAGAAGCAGTTAAACAAGAGGCAGACCCAAAAAAAGATACCTTTTTTTGAAAAAGAAAAGATGTTGATATAGTTCATGTACAGAAGCATAAATTTTAAGAATGTGAAATCCTATAAGGAAATTATATGATTTTGCTCCATATGAAATTAAACTTGGCCCTGAAAAGGGGAAATCAAGGTAGACCAAAATCATTGGCAACGTAAACTTGGAAATACTGTGCAGCAAGAGAGGTAGAGAAATATCAGCTAAATTTTGACAGTGTTTAATTTAATATTTGCTTCTACTGGAATCTGCTGCATCTCTTTTTCATTCTGCTAAAGGCAGGATCTTGCTGAGAGGTAAAATACAGCAGGTTCTTCTTGCAAATTGAGGCCTTATATCAATTATTTATGTAAATATTTTATGAAAGTGTGTTTCTGCCAACAAATTTCATCTGGAATGAACCTCTGGGGAGAAATCAAGCGACCTGATTCAGTTATTATATTTTTTTTTCCCTTCTGCACTGTATTGAACTCCTGGGGGTATCTTCTCATAAAGAGGCTGTTGTTTTCCCTATTTATTGCTTTGTAACTTAGACATCGAGCATCAGCTGCTGATGCCCCTCCTTGTATTGCCATCCCAGACCACTCTGTTTTTTTTCTACTATATCTGATCCTGTTAGCAGTTGTTACCTCAACTACTACTATAAGGGTGGCCAAGCAACTTCTTTTACAAAAGTAGCATACCTGTGGTCAGAGCCTTTCTTGGCTGTATTTTTTCCTTGACATTTCTTCCTCAGTCTCCTGCAGAACTCCCACCTCTCAGAATAGCTGACATTGGTGAGATTGTTCTTCAAGACTTCATGGAGTCTTGACAAAAACAGCTCACATGTAGCCAGCCTCTTAAGTTATTTTGGGATAAGGAAGCTTCAGTAGATCCACAGAAGCAAAAGGAATCTTCATATACTTGATATCAAAAGATATTAATGTGGAAATAATTTAAAAATCCGGGAGTTCCTGTGCCCATCTATAGGGAATATCAGGTGAAGTGGCAGCAAGAACCAGTTATTCACTGCAGATCTCAAATTTCCAGCCAGCCTTCGTTTCAAAATTCTCATGTAATAATTCAGATCTATTTTACCATGAAGGAGTGAGTATTCTTCAAGAGAATTAATATTCGTATTTAGGACTCTTCTCATATCCAAATGTCATGCAATAGCCCATGTCAGCTGGAGAGCTAAAGGAATATTTATTGTTCATCAAGACTGACTATTTAACTGAATTTCATGCCTTTTGTGGGGGGAGGAATTGAAAGTACTTCTGTCAAACACTATAATTTTTAACTAATTTTTAAAATGTCTTTTCATTACAGGATGAAACAATCAAAACAAACATGTTAACAATCACTTGCCATGGGAAGTCAAGTCACATGAAGGTAAGAGACAAATTTAATCTAAAATACATGGGACTTTTGTTTTAAATGAACAGTTACCTACTGGAGAAATCTCAACATGTCCTATAAATGACCAAAAAAAAAAAAAAAAGGATCCCACATACTCCTCCTGTACAGGAAGTTGCTGTTGATCTCGTGGAGAAAGATATGTTTCAAGAAAGTTTCAAGTGTGGCTTATTTTGTGAGTTGGCTGAAAAACAATGAATACCATTATGTGAAAATACCAGTTTCGAAGTTTATAGTTTAAAAAGGGATAAATAACTTTTTGAATGCACAATTAAGAGAATATTTATATTAGAAGAGTTTATAGTCATGCTAGAAAAATTTGGTGAAAAATGATAATTAGTGTTCATTATTAATGAAAATAAACAACTATTCATCATGTTCTGGTAGGGCAGAAACTATGCAGTGAACAACTGACATTTCATCAGCAATCATTTTGCCCAGCCTTAGACTGTAGGATATATTATCTTACAACAGAGACCCTTGGGCCCTAATTTGCTTGGTTGGTGCTTACGAGAAATTGCCTGTGGCAAGGGTTAAATTAAGCATGAAGTTTTGAGTTTCAGCATGTAGTCACACTCTTTGTTTATGAAAGACCACAAACACTATTCACACTGGTAATAATAATTGATAAAGTATTGGTTCAAGCACCTAGTAGAGCCATTAAATAATTTCTATTTTTGCACTCCCTTGCCAAGGAAAGCATAATTAGAGTTTTTTCAAAGGCTGGTGCATGAGCTTACAGAAAGGTGAAAATCACTGATGAAGTCTGTAGACAATTACAGCAGTTGACACCAGAAGGTTTCCTCCATCTCCAACCCACATGCATGTCCCTGCCCTCCCTGGGCACACCATGCAGCAGGTAAAATGGTGAAGGCCCTGAGAGGAAAGAGCTGTGGGATGGATTGAGAGGAGTATCTGTCCATAGGTGAGTAATATGGGGAAGGGGAAATGGAGGGATGGGTTGCAGGTGGGAACAGGGTACTCCGATGGCAGTGGGGGGTGACTGGCTGAGGGGCAGTAGCCCTTTTCAGGGCTTTCAAAAGTTGTGATCCCATCCATGCCCCTAGTGGGTACTTCTCTCTTCCACTCCTCATCCCAGCCCTGCTCCCTGCTCCTGTCCCTCTCCACCAGCCTGGGAAGGGGATATGTGTCCTCCTGCTTGGTTTTGGGCATCAGCATCACTGATCTTTGAAGATGGGACACTGTTCCACAAACCCAGAGTTTAATGCTGCAGATTGCAAGGAACATGACTTGAGCAGATATTAGTAAGCCTCTAGCCATGGCAGTAAGGTAGTGCAGGCTGGCAAACACACAGTATTCAAACTGGTCATAGAGCTGTGTTGCCATGACCTCTGTGTGCCCTTGGCTGGACTTCTGCTGCCATGCACGCTTGCTAAATGCAAGCTGGTGAGATGTTTCTTAACCATGCTGTAGCCAGCAAAGTGTCAGGAACACGTTAAAAAAGAATCCTTTGGAATGGGACTCTTGCCTGCAATGTTGAATGTCTGACCAGGCTGCATCTGACATGCACTTGGACACACCACACGTGCCATGTCTATGCTTTTGTCACCCGCAAAACAACACCTGGGGACCTGAATGTGGTGGCTCAGCTGAGAAAGCCCTTAGGAAAGGAAATGAAACAAAACTTTTTATAGACTGGTTCTGTAGAGGCCAGGATCCAGAAACAGAATTCATTTCAGATTAATTTACTCTGCCAGGTTAGTTTGGAGAGCAGTATGCAGCTGAAAACTCAAATCATTTTTCAGATTACTCTATTGATTTATAAAGCCAAGTACCATATGGAACCTAAATGTATAACTGAATTAGTATCCTGCAGAAATACAGCTAAAATGCAGCAAATATTTTATGGTTGGATGAATTACTATACCTGAAGGGACATTATAATTTCTTTAGCTCTCTTTTATAGTTTTTTTAATTTTTTTTTTTTTTTTAGCAAGGCAGTTGTCAAGAGTTCTCTTTAGATATCTTATTTCTCCTACGTGGCTGAGAAGAACAGCAAAAAAGGCACCAAATTTATGGTTGTAGGATGTGCATAAGGTGTGTGGTAAAAAATGCTTAGGTTTCCTTTCCTTACATCCCTCTTAATTTATTTAAAATTCTAGAGTAAATAGTGGGCCTTGCAAAGACCATAGCTTTAGTGACTAAACTTTGAATAATATTACAAGAGAAAGGAACTTCAGTTAAAGATGATGATGTGAGGCTGTAAGTGAGGCTCTTATTTAGGACAAGAACTAAGAATATAGGTTTTCCTCAAAGAGCTTAAAATTATGTGCCAAAGAAACTTAAACCCCATTTTAAGAGTCTAAAAATTAAAGAATTTTTGATGTTCTGTGCCTCTGAATATATCACTCTTCACCATTTTATCTTCATCAAATTGCATTTTGGTTTTATTTGTCATAAAAATTTGAAATTGCTTATTTTCTTTGCAATGAATTCTACTTAGTTTTGATATTTTGTGTCACTCATTCATGTGGCTTGTGGTTCCTATTCCAGTGCAGAAACAAAACAATTTAACTGATGCTTTCATTTCGGTTTTCTAGTTCAGAGAAAATGTCTCATGATTTTGATTATGTGTTGTCATGACAAAACACCATGAAATAAAATGCCTTTAGAAGGCAAGGTGGGTTTTCCTTTTTTTGATCCTTTTCCAACTTGTCCTCGTGAGTCTAAATTTCACTTAACATAGTTCTTAGGAAGCTTGAAGTGCTTTGTTGAACTCCATACAATAAGAATATGAGATAAAAGTGCAAAGAATATTTAAAAATATTTTCAATCACTGAGGGAGTGTGTGTATAATAAAGAAAGAACATTAATTATTTCAGAAGGTTATAGTATTAAAGCTAAATGTCTTTTTAAAAGCATTATAAGGTTAGAGCAATGTGTTACATAAGTGACAGACACCAGATGGCTCCACCTCCTTAGAAATCAGACTTTTGTGTCGTTTGAGCAGGCAGAAAGGCGGGTCTTCGGAGAGGGACCGTGGTCAAACCCTGCCTTGGAAGTAGGGTGGAATAGACTTGTAAAATTGTTTATGGAAGTTTGCACTTTGTTATATATGCTTCAAATCATAGCTGTGGGCAAGGGATATAAAAAATGAAGCATTGAAATTGAGTGAAGAATGTAAATTGATGGCCAAAGAGGATAAGAAATTCAGTAACAGGTGAGAAAGTACAGAAGATATGCAAACTCCTGGTTTAAAAGCCAGATTGGACCTACCTGACCTATTATTACCCTTGACATATAAAAATTCTCCCAAAATTAATTTTTCTTCATTATTATTTTAAATTAATCTTTTGTGGATCTGAAGACCTCTTCTGGGCATGAACTAGTCTAATGCAATTCTATTGACTCCCAAGAAAAACAGTACAGAATATGAAAAAGAGTAAAAAGGTAAGTGTTTATCTTGATGGTATAACAAAAAATCAGCTTTTTAATACGTTCTGATATTAGGGACTAAACCAAACATTTGCTTATGCACCTTATAGAATATATATATTCTGTTTGTTTCTTCTCATAATGTAAATGGAGGACAGAGGACATCATTGCAGCCCATTTGGTTGTCAGTGTGCTGTATTCAGTGGTTTTGTCACACACAGACACTGAAAATCTAGGGAAGTACATCAAGGCAACAGACTTGATAAAAGGGCTTTCCACTGCACATGAAAGGGAAAAACAGTCCCAAGGAAACACTGTATCTGCAAATACAAGGACTCTCCTTGGCTGAAGACTGAGTAGAATGGTGGAAGACATTTATAAAAGAACAGATCGAGTACAATTTGAGTGTGAATATTTCACAGGTGGTGAACTTCTTGTGACAAGCTCATACCTTTTGATTTTTAAGTACTAACCACCTCCATAGGAATGATATTATATGTCTTATTAAAAGTTTCCTAGGGCACAACTCATCCAAAGCTAAGTAATTAGTTCTTCAGAGAAGACTGTAGGAGAGAAAACATCCTCATGTTAGAGAGTTCCAAGAAAAGGGAAAAAAGCAATTAAAAAAAAAAAAAAAAAGGTAAATCAACTGGACCATTAAATTGAGTCATTTTGTATTCACTTAACTGAATCAGCTGGCAGTTCTCCTAAAATGCCCCTGCTCACCATCACCCAGAGAGCTTACTTGCAAACCTGTGCTCTTTGTCTTGAGGACAGTGGCTAGGAAATGGAGTTAAATGGCTCAACCCCACAGCTAGCTGCAGCTGCCTGTTGCACTGGAAGTCCTTTAAACTCAGTTAGCAAAAGCAAAAATCAAAATGGTTGCTGCAGAAATCTGGCTTCCTATGATGGTTTCCATGTATATGTACATGAATGAGATGCTGGGGTACTTCCCCCTCAGTTAGGGCAAGCAGTAGAACTAGAACAAAAGGCTGTTGTGTTCAAAGATACTCCACTGGAAGTTGCACATTTCTGAGTAGACTCTAGTTGGTGTAAGAGAGTTGCATGCACCATGTACTAATTACTTAGAAATGTTGGCTACTTCAATAATGTCGCTTTTTCATGAGCTGTCAAGACTGTGCAGGGGTTGCATCTGCTCCCAGCTTGGCTCCCATTCCTGCTGCCTTGGCAATTTCTTTGTTATTCCTGGCAGTTGGGTTTCTCTTGCCCTGTCAGTGCTTTGCCAGCAAGTTGGATTTGCTGTTGATCTTACCAGGCTAAGCATCGTGCTAGCTTAAAGTCTTCAGCAGTTTTTCTATTGCTAGGACAGATACTCAAGACACAAATAAAAGGATTCATTTTGGAATCTGAGACTGGGATATACATAACAATTTGTAGAAGGAAATTCTAGTGGTTTCAAACCACACAAATTTGTATCAGGATTATATAATGTCCACTCTTTTGGGTTTTTTTTTTTGGTGGGGTGGGTGGAGGTGGGGGTGGAGAGAGTACTGGTGTACAGTTAAAGTCAGGAAATTAATTATATTCTCTTTTTAAAAATGACATAAAAATGTAAATATATTTTTCTCCTGCAGGCTTCCTGGAGATGCCAGAGCTTTCATTTACTTCCTCTTTGCAAATACTTTTGACTATGGTCTCACATGTAAGGTTTAAAGAGCAGAAAAATTATATATATATATATTCTTTAATATTGGTGTCAGAAGCTGAAATAATAAATAAATTATCATCATTTTGACAGACACATTACAAGAAAAGGTCTCCCAACCTACCTGTCTGCATATAAAACTATGAGTTTAAAGGGAATTTGAGGTTGACTGACAGGGGAAGCACTCATCCAGTGTTTCAACAGGTCAAACTCAGATCCATTATTCTCTTTCTATGCTGGCTTTTAATGCTGTCTCTTTTGTATGTGACCTGAAGAAGGACACATGCTCCTGCAAATGTTTCAAGCCCCTACAACTCTTTCAGTCATCTAGTAAAAGTTATTTTTGCCCTTCAAAATTAAGCTTATGTATGTCTCTAGACTGTTGTGCTCAGAACAGAACCATCTCCAAATTCTCTGCTGCTCATCCCCACTATACAACAGATGCACTCACTCCTTGCTTAAATAGAACTGCAAGTCCTCAGAAATTTTCTGAAAACACCTGGCAGATTCCAACCACCCTCAGTGAACTTTGTGTTTTGTATGAGCAATTTCGAATTCTTGTGTTTAAAAGACATGATAGATATACAGTTGACTCTCATAAAGACAGGCATCTGGTGACAGGGTTGTGTGTGTGTTCTGGAATTCAGTGGTATACTTCCTAAAACAGAAAGGAGACCTGGAAAGATGTCTGCAAAAAATATAAACCAGCATATAACACAAAATTACTATAAATTACACTCTCCAGAAGAGTATGTGAATAGGCAGATGCTATAGAGGGCAACTCCATTGAACTGCTTATTATAGAATAAATGATAGCATCAAAAAGTAATACAGCTCAACGATACAGGTCATTGACTTAGACATCTCTGCTGGGAATGATTAAAGTGGCATTTAGCCCTACTGGTTTACTCTCTAGGGTGCTGAAAAACATCACATCAATACAAATCTGCTTAGCTGCTCACAGAAAGAATGACATCATGGAAACATAAATAAGTTGCTGACTCCCAGCCTGAGGAATAACAGCAGCATTTTGGATTTCAGGAAATAATGAATAGCACAGTGGAAAACAAAACAAATGAGCTAATCAGGCCATCTCCGAATTATATTGCATTCAGATATGCTCTCTTGCCAGTGCATCAGGGCACTTCAGTCTCATTCTTATGCATGGCTGAGGAAGCAAAACTGCTGCTACTCAAAACATCAATTTTGAAAAAGTCACATATAAAAAAATAAGTGATAACACAGGAAATGCTGAAGTGGTCTCTATAGTTATCTCAGTTGCAGCAGGGAGCATTGTTAGGGCTTGTTTTGCCAGTAGAAACATAAGCAGTGTATGCTGTATTTAATGGAACAGTGTTTCTGCTGCTGCAGGAAAAATTGCACTATAATTATCAGGAATTCTGAATGGGCTGTATGTCTTCAGGCAAAGGTAAGATCTAAGACACCGCTCAGATACTGTAGGATACCATTTCCAGTAACAAGATTCAGTGGGACTGGGAACTAAATTAAACCTCCAGCCTCATCAACATTTTGGACTAAGGAACACACAGTTCTTTTTAAGTGTTACAAATCTTGAATAGAAAAGTTCAATGAGGCATGTCCTTTTAGAAAATCAAAATATTTTATTTTTCTTTGTTATCCCTGGGGACAAAAACTCCCTCAAAACCAAAAACGTTTTTCTTACTTTAAATTCTGACTTACTTAACAGATACTATTGGCTTCTATCATGTAACAGAACTACATTTTCACAGAAGCACAGAGTGAAATTCTTTGGATCTTACAAACCATATAGAAATATACCTACGCAACTGAAATGTCCTTATGAAATCAGACACAATTTTTATATCTGGGAAGAGAGGATACTTTGAAAATCACTTCAGGAAGATTTTTTTTTCAGGAAACATCCAAAGGCTGTTATCCCTTTCCTGTGGAATCAGAAAATTGAATGGTGCTTAAAAATAATTTTTATTTTGCTGTTAAAAACTCAAATAATTATGCCTTTTGGTAATACAGTGAGGTAGTATTTCCAAGAAGTATATATTGCTTTTGCAATTTCTCTAATGGTATAGGGAAAAAGTAGTAGCCAACTGGCAAGTAACAAGTAACTCTACCAAGGCAAGGCAATTTTTGAATATAACATGAGCAGTAAGCAAGAGTTAAAAATAGGGAATATGAGTTATATACTGTAAGGTAGGAGTTATAGCTTCTTGTACATAAAGCTGTCATTGCAATTTAATTAAGATGCAAAAATGAAAATTCTTCTACATTTGAATAATATTAGATTAGAGGGATGACATCTATACATAGGTTTGTTCAGTACTGATATTGTAATTCTGCAGCAGGTTAACTTTAAAGAAAAAAAGGAAGCTTCATTATTGCAAGAAAGGTTTCTAGATATTTTCTAAGTATTCTGAAGGAATTAGTACCCTTAGGATGAGATGAGGAAAAAACCATACATCTACGTGGAAGTCCTGTCTATGCATGGGACCCCCTATTCACTATAAACACTACTGAAAATTCACCACTCCAGGGATCTTCTATTTAATCTGTCTAGTGTAGAGTTGCAGTCTGAAAATGAAAAAAATATAATGATCCTACTGCCTATGTGGTATAGCTGATATTTCATAAGAAAACTCATATGAAGTTTTTAAAGAAGACCTTTTAAAAACTTTATAATCCAGACTCCCCTAAATGATCCCCTGTCAAAAGTGACAGGGAAAACAGCACTTTGGTATAATTGAGTTCTATTTATTTATTTATTTATTTATTTATTATGGAATGTTACTTTTACTGTGCAAATTCTCTTTATAAGTACAACAAAGTTTTGTGGAAATTATGAGTGTTTACAAAACACAAGTGCTTCCTGTAGAAGAAATGCTGTGTTTATTAACCCCCACAGAGAAAGTGCAGCCCTTTATGACTTAACTACATAGCTATCATTGTCTCGGTTCTTGTGTGTAAGGCTGCTGTTCTTCTGATTGTAGGCAAGAAAACAGTCATAGGTACCAACTTTTTGAGTCTTAGAGATACTTCTTCTACTCTGCTGATTTCTGGAGTTCTTCTCAGGCAAAATGAATGCATTTCAACTAGATGGGAGATGTGAAAAAGCAGATAGTACATTCTCTGCATGCATATCCATGGGAAATTAAACCTTTTGCCTGAATAGGTGGTGGGGAAAACAGGAGAAAATTCTGCTGAACTGAACGTGTACAACCTGACTTCATGGAGAGGTCAGAAAAAAAGGATAGGAATGAAGCATAATAGATGTGTTGATTTTTTTATCAGATAGATTAAGAACTATGGACTTTCCTCTGCTTAACCTAACCTTTTGCAGTGCACTCTCATTCTGAAGTGCAGTGCACTGTTGGCTGTAGATTCAATCCATAAGTCTTTAGGGGTAATGAGCAACTATTTCCACAATTTACTGCTGTCAGCCCCAGCAAGTGTGCAGGACAGCTGTAGTCTGTAAAAAAAAAAAATTATCTTCAGTTGTAGTGGAGGGTTGATACTTAGCTCATTGATTGCCACTGAGATGACAGACAAATTAGTCCATGGCAAAAGTGCATAGCATTTCATTGTTCTTTCATTTGCCTATTCAAAGGAGCCAGTTATGCTGCAGTGAGATCAATGCTGAATTCTAATGACTTCTGTACAATAAGGGGATGTTTTGATTAAGTCACATACTCTTGTTCCAGTATATTTAGTCTAGTAAAAAAGGTTATTGGTCTAAGTAAAATAAGTTATTTGGAATTAGCTTTACTTGAACCCTGTGGACCTTGGATGTGTTTCCTCTCTCTGAAAGTAAGATTGAGGTATATCAGAAGAAGCTCAAGCCTCTTTGCTACCAGCACTTGTGCACCTGTTCACCTGGTTTTCATAATTGTTTTATTTTGCAGCTGGGATGAGATAGAACATTATCTGTGAAGTATGGTGAAATAACTTGTGTCAACTGACAGACCCTAATTTTTATTCCGATAGTATGCTGATTGAGCAAAATCTGTAGCTAGAAGAGCTACAAGAAAGTGTTTATTGTGAAAAGTCATATCTGAAGTATTATGATTGGGTTTCAATCAGATTCAGGTGGTGTAAGTCTAGATGATGTTTCACATAACCATCCATCTGACTTCTTAGCTTCCTATCTGACAGAATTGATTGAAGCACCAGTTTACCACGTTCCTCAGCCCCATCACTTTTCATTACATATTCTCATCTATTTTCTTTGATTGCAATGAAGTTTTAATTATTATTAAAATACAACTCCTTTCCTAAACAAACTATACAATTGAAAGCATAATATTTAATTTACTAGAAAAGCTACCTAGTGAGCAGAACTGATTGCCAAAAAAATGACAACATGGCAACTAATATTTTTCAGCTCAGACTTCCAAACGAAATATTCTAGAAAAAGAGAAGGGAGAAGAGAAGGATGGCAAAATGGACTTCTCAGAGAGTAGATTTAAAGTGTTATTCCAAGCTAATTTTAATTCCATAAGTTTCTTATCTGGAAAAGGATTGTGCTTAATTTAAAATATAAGTAAAGCTTTTGGTGCTCTTGGCACTAAGTTTAAGCAGAAGACTGCTGTTTAGAGTATAGTTCAGTGCTGTTCAAAGTATATATTTAGGGAACTGAAGGATATTTTCAGGATCTATAAGCCTTTTATGGATAAGCATGCACTACCTAATACAGCTTTACTGAATTTTAATATGTGTAACTGAATAACACCTAGGCTTTAAAAATTCATTAAAATAGCAAGAAACCTGACTAGTAATTGTAATATGACATTAGTTCTGTCTCTGTATCCTTATCAAGTACTTTATTCCCTACTTCTCTGTACTGTTCGCCCAAGCAGGGAGAACTTATGCTCTCTGAGCAGCAGAATTATTAGTTTCTGATTTGACAGACACTTTCTGGTGTTTGTTGCAAACATATCTCATTGAGTATTGAAAAATTAATTCCAGCCAGGGAAATTACAGGTTGATCTCTGATTTCTATTTCATATTAGTGAAGTATAACATTTTCATATAATAAGTCAGAAGTCTTCAGGCTTTTTTCTACCATTATAAAGAATACAATCTCTCCTCAAAAAGGCAATCACTGTAAAGAAATACAGAAATTCACCAGAGCATGCGCATAGTTTGAGAAAATACTTATAGAATGGAAAAACTGTGAACAGATTCTTCTGCATCTGTGTTTATATCAAAGTGCTGTAAATAAATGCAGGATACATTAATTCAAATATGCCAGTTTGGCAGCCTGCAGTTTGTAGAGTGCTAGTTTTAAATCAAGTTTAGTTGACACTGCACGGAGTCAGTCACTGCAGAAAGTTGTCACAACAGGAGGGCAATTAATGAGATTTATAGATCTGATTTCCAATCAGGTCAAATGGTAAGATAAAGAAGGGTCAACTTCACTAAACCGTTTTCTAAACAGTATGCTAGAAAATGCTGAGTTAATCCCTCTACCAACATTGGGAATCTTGGATGTAAAGATCAGAAATTCCTGTTTCAAAGGGGAATAAGAGCCCCTCTGATGTCAGTGCAAAGAATCCATGCTCCTCCAGACTCAGAGAATCACGACAGTGTTTTAGGAAACAAGTGCATCAAGTTTGCCTAAGCAGAAAGGCAACATATGTTAGTTCTACCTCTTCATTTTGTGGTTACTCTCATGTACCAGTGCATGGAAAGGGCTGACAAGAACTGACTCTTTATCTATGAGATGGTTGTGCCCTACTGCAGTGGCCTGATGGGTGTAGCAGGTTTGGGCCAGCTTCTTGTATTCATTTTGCCATCTGTGCAGATACACATGGGTTAGCTGCTGCAGGTTTAAATCTGTCTTGGATATGTCTTCATTAAGTGGTGGTCACAGTGACTGGAATTCATCCTTGACCAGACATTGACACCTGCATCTGAGCTAATCACTTGGCACTCCCTTGGTTATTAGTCTCCATTAAAGTCAGTGGAGAAAAATGGGCAGCTTTAGAGCAAAATTTATCTTATGCTAAAGTAGGCATTGGAGATAGGTGAGATGAATCACATGCTGTGAGTGCCTCTTTGAGTCTGTCAATTAAAGCAGCCTAGGTGTGAGCATCGACCCTGAAGACTTCTTGAAGCAGGTGAGATGAATCTTCCCTCCCAGGCTGCAGAATGAATGTGCTTAGAATGGAAGAGTGCCTCCTGAGATCTTTAAGTGAATTATTCTCTTTTTTCAAGACCAGTGAAGGACCCTGATGTGTTTGTATTAAGGAAGTTAGTTTTCCTATATGGGAAAAGCACAAAGTTGTCTGTCAGAATGCCTAGTGCACAGTGCATCAAATGCACAAACACTAGGAATCAAGAAGGCATCACTAGAGATAAATGCTTCATCAGGTAAAGAGCAGCTGAAGTGCCACTGAGTCCCTTAGACTCCTCCAATCTCATCAACAGGCACACAGGTATAAACAGTTTTGTATGGTCAGGTGTAGGCTGTACAGAAAGAGAAAAGAATTGTTGTGTCAAAGAAGAGAGGATCTTTGTTAACTTCCCAACACACTGTTTTATACCTTTTTCTGAAGCATCTGTTACTTTCTGCTGTTGGACAACGATCCCAGACAAGCCTAAGATGAGAGGTCCTTTTAGTCTCATCTTCAGCAAAATAGGACATGTTCTGAGGAACATCTTCCTAAAAAACCATTATGTTCCTTCTGAGCTCAGCCATCTCCACTTCTCACTAGCTAAGAGAGCTAAGCTTGCACCGGTATCACACCAAAGTCTCACATGCTTTCCTATGCCTGTGTAGGCTGAATCTCATGAAAAATATTAATTCTTCTTTACTGCTTCTTCTGGCTGCTGAGGCAAGTATGCATTTACCCTGTGTTTGCTGCTATGTATTTACAGACAAACACATGAAAGCACTGTTCTAATTTCAACTAGTTAATCCACATGTCAAGCACCCAAGAATTATCCCATTTGTAAAGGGAGCTTAGGGAGTGTGAACAATAGGTAAAGCTCAGCACAAAATTTTTCTGTTTCTATTTGACACCTTCATGAAAGATATCTAATGAAAAAATTGCAGACAGCACAATACTAGAGGAAGAAATACTTACTTGTGTGAAAGGGGCTTCTTTTCTAGAAAGATGTACATGCATATCTTTGAGGGTAATTATTTAAAGCAGAAGGAAACAAATTTCAGTGGAAATATTTTCATGTAAAAATACAAAGTAAAAGGTAAATTCCAAATCTCTGCAAATGAGAAATGCACTATCCAATTTACTGTTCTAGCTGTAAAAAAATAAATTTGAGTCAAGGCTTCCTAATAACCATCCACATTCTGGTTTCACCTTCTCAGGAAGCAGTTCAAGTTAGTTATTCCTAACGACTTCAAGTAGTAGCTTTATCAAATTGTGTACTTTGGATATGTTATAGCCAATGTTTTCTTTCTATGCAAAAATACATAGGTAGATAAGTAAGAAACAAAGGCTTTGAATCAAGCATGGTCTGAGACTAGGGCACTTCTTGGTGCGTAGCCCTGCTTAGGGCAAAGACAGCAACACATGAGAATTGTTTCTAGGTGGTGAAAAATAACCCCCTACAACATTTCTTTGTAGTAAATAAGTATTTCTGAGTCTTTAAGGCTTCTAGGTCTTCTTAGATTTCATGTTGCTTTAGTGCCTTGAAGAGCCTCACTTTGATAAATTTTTGACAGTCTTATCCCTGCCAAAATCTGCAAGATTTCTCCTCAGTGCAAGAGAATGTGTTGTTTTGTGTAAAAGCAGGGGAATTCCTGATTGCTCTTGCTGAGTGAGGCACCTCAGCCATGGTCCCAAGAGTTTTTGTTCCTCTAACTTCATGTTCAAACCCACATGGCTGTGCTGTACTGACCCTGCATGGGGAAAACCAGGATATCTGTTTTACTGTAAGTTTAATATTCTAATTTTCCTCAGAGGAGTAATGCTGCCATTACTTAAGAGAGGCCTCATTTTCCTGTCCCTCTCTCCTGTCTTTCTCCCCCCTCTTCTCTCCACACCACTGACCACTTTCATAGCAATCAGCTGCTCATGGGGCCTTGTAGCATCTGTTATCACTAGAAGGAGTTCCACATGTTTGAAATTAATCTGTCTTCAAGAATTATTTGCATAACAGCTGAAAATATGGTTTGCTTCCAACATATATTTTCAACATATTATTTCCTCCCATATTTTTTCAGCCTCCTGCTTCCATCCTTTGTGGCATAATCCCTTCTTGTTTTTGTAGTTAAAAACATAATGGAGTAAACCAGTCTTCACCAGGTTGGGTTTGAACTGCTTATTTCAAGCCTGAGAGAGTACAAGCTGTATTTTTGTTGTTATTTCCATGAAAGAGACAGGAATATGGGAAAGTGTCTGCAAAAATCTGGTTTTCAGAATCAATAATTTTCAGAAGATTTTGTACAAAAATGGTAAATGCCCTTGTTATACGTGAATAAAAAATGAGTGGTGGTTCTCCAGAAAAAGCCACTTTCATTAGATGTTTACTTGTATTAATTCAAATTGCAGTTCTAAAAAGCCATGTTTGTTACATGTGTTTATTATCCTAGAATGTTTGATAATTTCTGGGGAAGGTCTGTCTGTGTTCAGAGGCTTGCTATCATCCCTCTAAATTCTGATCTACTTCTGTGTATATAACCTTATGCTCTGTGTCCTGGAGTAGCAGAAGCAAATACCAAGCAGTAACTCTTATCAACTGAACCTTTGGTGGCCTGCAGACCTCAGCATCATTTAAGCCACAAAGGCTTCCTGCAGGTGATTTTCAAAAACCTTTAGATTGACTCTTATCCTCTTACCTTCACAGAATGACATATGCCATAGGGACACAGTTCTGCAAATGTGCTTCTAAAATTATTCCATTTTTAAAAATTTTTCCTCAGCTGTAAAGCAGAATGCCTTCATTACCACATGGCTAGTTTTGCAAAGGCAGCAATAAAGGTTTCTTAAAAATAATCTAGAGGAGATTGCTATATACTAAAATAAGCAATGTATTCGGTCTCTTTCATCTTGGTACTTTGATAGACAGAAGTGACTGATGTGTCTCATTGAGAAGCTAAGAAAATCACTTCCCCAGTAGTTTAAAGGTGCCATTTGATATTTTATAGTTCTCTGAGATTTCACTTTTTACATTCAGATACTTAAAAAAAAGTTAAAAGGAATAACTGGTTCAAAATAGAACCTTGCTTTCTTATATCTTGATTCAGTGTAATGGTTCAGGGAAACTTCAGAACTTTTCATGAGAAAAGAAGGAACCAACTTTGTATTTTAACTATAACAAAAAGTTGTTCAAAGCTTTGAAATGTCAATGATCTTCAGGGGAGGGGAATCAATGAGAAGAGGTCAGCAAGGATGGGTTTAATGGTAATGAGTTTACCCTAGGGTTCTGTGTTCTTTTCCCTTTCCCATCTTTTATATAAAGACCAGAAAGCCCCCAAATAAAATCATAATATTATATAATCAGTGGGAATTACTCCAAATCATTGAGAGATCAGGGAGGATAACTCCAAAGAGCCCAAGTTAAATTTTCATGTTGAAATATGAATTGAAATGTTTTAAAAGATGTAAGCTTATTTTTCACTACATGAAATTAATAATTTCTTCTATGATTTTCTTTTCCAATACTGAGAAATGTCTTGAGTCTTGTTCACTTCATGTATTCAGCAGTGAACAACCCTGATTTTGTAACCGAAATACATTCAAATCTCATTTGATTGCCTAACTGAAATAACTTGGATAGATGCTTTCCTGTAGGGTCTACTGTGGGTAATATAAAGGATGGAACCAGAGGTGAAATACTGCATCCACATGAAGGATTTTCCCTAAAGGATAATCACTGTCATGAGGACAAACACAGAGAAAAATGCTTTTTTTTTTTTTTTTGTGACATTCTATAATAAGGCCGAGCCTGTACCTTCTGTGATATTACTGTGTTCTTAGGAAAGAAAAATTGCTTTTCTATTCACAGCAAAATAATGTTTTACATTTTCTGAGTAGGGCTTTGAGAACCAAAGTAATTTGGTCTAATGATAGAAGATTTTAGATGTCACACAGAAAATGCAGCGCTTGATGCAATATCCAGAAAAAGAAGCCACATCTTTTGTTTGTCTGGAAGTATGCTGTACCTTTGGAGAGAATCTACAGCACATTTCTATAAAGAGGCAAATAAAATAATGAAATACAACATTCAGAACTGGTATGGAGGAAATAGCTTGATAACTGACTTTAGATCTGCAGTATTTTGCTGAGAGTCATAGCTGACGGCTGCCTATAAAAAAATGATTAAAAACATTAAAAGGTTCAAGAGGTGAACTATGAGTGCTGCTGTACTTTCTTCCATGGTTGTATTGACATGTCAAAGAGGTAAAGGAGTTAGGTGGCTCCTTTGAATATCAAAATTTTTATGAGAAAAAAGTAAAATAGGAGTGAAACTGCTTGTTTAAATCTGGATACACTGTGTGCTTTCTCAGAGAAGAAACTAGGGTTTTAGAAATACTGGGCTAGAATTTTGCCCGTGTTGATACCATCACTCATTTCTGAATGCTATCAAGTTCCAAACCAAGATATATTTTGCACTGTGGGACAGAGCAAGGTTGCTAGGCACCCCCGGGAATTTATTTTATTATTGTGCACACATCACAGGGTCATCTGGGTGTATCATTTCCAAAAGAAACAGCAAAATAACAGATCTGTCAGAGAGATTAAATTCCCAATGTGTATTAACCTTTATTTCATCTAAGCAGAGAGTGAATTTTAGTTAAACAATGAGAGTCATTCAATACTGAGCATTGGCTTTCTGGGTGATTTACAGTCTGAAGTGGAAAAAAAGGCTCTCCCTCAAAATAAAACTTTGAGTCTTAGAATGACATTTCAAAATTAACAAGATGCATGCAAAATGGAGAAACTCTGTTAGGTAGGGAAGCACAAAAGAGCTGCGAGGGGAACTTTGACTTGAGTCACCCCTAACATTAGTTACAGTGTGGTGCAAGGAATGCAGTTCAGCATTGGCTGAGGACAGAAACACAAATATTTTAGAGATTTTTCTAAATTTCTGGTGGAATGGACCACACTGTCCTCAAGGTAAGAACAGAGCTGTTCTGTTTATTGTGCTTTCCAAATTTGTCAGTCAAAGAGACTTCTACCATCTTTGTTCCCTTATAAATATAAACAGTTTAGAGAATGTTTGTTATCAGTTCATTTGTTGGGTTTTCATCTTTGCTTTTTTCCCAGGAGAGGTGTCCTTCACATGAAGGACATGTATTTTTTACATTTTCAATGAGGCCTTTTAGAGCTTCACTGCAGTCCATGTAGTATGTACCTGGCACAGAAGCAGTGCAAACAGATCCTGAAGTGCAGACTGGAGCATTTGAGCTTGCCTCTCTGTTTGCTGCAATGTGTTTCCATGGCAACCAGATGCTATAAAAAGGTTCTCTCTAAATATATTGTATGTGTTCTTCTTATTTTATAATTTTTCCCTGCTAGTTATCAATTTCTATTAAAAACAGTGTCATGATGTTTTGTTTATTCACACTTATGAAAGTGGTTTTGTATTTATTTTTTTATTATTAGTGACCTCAATTTTAACGGCTCACATTACCAGAGAACACAGAAAGGTAAATGATGAGTCACTGTGGCAAATAAAAACATAAATTCTGCCCAAGGGAAAAAAAAGTCAAGGTGAATATGTAGATCAGTTAGTATCAGATGGAGATGTTTTTGTTCATACAGATTTATTTTTCATACCCAGTCCACCATTTGCTGTTAACTGTCCTCTGCAATCCTAGCTTAGCTTCTATTCAGACACTACAACATAAATCAGATGTAGCAGAGAGCTTCACCTTTCAATGCTCTGTGCTCCATGTGAGAGCCTGGATGCTTCCAGGCAGCAGACAGCAAACAGTGGTGGTGTGAGCCAGAAATGACCCATCAAGTGAGGTTCAAGGAGTGCTGTTCAATTGTGCTCTTTAACTGCTAACAAAACAGCTCCACTGGTGTGCCAGGGGTTAGCTAATGAACCACCACTGCCTAGCTGACAGTAGCCAACCCTGCTGTCCTCATCCATGACACCTGCTCAACGATCAGACTCCACCACGTGCTGGGGATGAAAATCATTTAACAAAAAAAACCAAGAGCAGATTGTGGCTGGAGTCCCACTGTGCCATATGTGGCAGCCAAACCCAGCACAGGCATCAGACACAGCTTCCTTTTTTTCTCATGGAGGTTGTCAGTACTGTGCATGACTCCACTAGGCTGATACACAGAGATTAGTTACAGGACCCATCACCTGACTTTCCGCTTCATATCACTGAATCTGGGATGGGAGTGACAAATTTCTCCCATGATTTGTGTGCAAAGGAGATGATGTATGTGAGTCAGCAAGGCAGGCCCTGCTTTCTGGGTTATCCTGCAGCTGAGCAACAACATGGCACAAACAGGGAATGACGATACCTCTAAGATCAGCAGAGAAGACCACTCTCTCACCTGTCAGCTCAAAGACAAAAACTGTGTCCCTCTAGCACCAACAGTCAAATGGCAGCTAGGAAAGAAAAGGTCCAAAGTTTCATATTCTGTGAAGAAGGCAATAGCATGGGAAACTTGGACAGCACTGCTCTACTGTGACTGGGTACCTTGGTCATCGTTTCTTTGAAGAATTAGCTGGGAGTTTATCAACTCTTTGCCAAAAAAGGAATATATATTCCACTGAAAGAAGCTGTGTGTGTGTATGTGTGTAAATTGCCATGATTTTGAAAAGTTCACATAGAACTGGAAAAGTAATGGGAAAAAGTTTTGGGAAACTTGTATGCAATATGGCTCCTAAAAAGGATGAAAAAAGATCCATCAATTTCATAACACACACTGTATTCCTTAATGATTGAACAAATGGTAACAGAGTATTTGGTTATGTGAAGATGATTAAAAGATCCCCAAAACGTTTCCATGATTTTATTCAGCTTTGAGTAAGGCCTAAATATTTAGAGAAAAGGAGAAAACCTCAGGTATCATCCTATTATTCCCTATTCTGTTTTTTTAGGTCTCCTACCATTAATTTTCTTCAGGAGTATAATACTGTAATGTAGGAAAGATGATAAATCATCTATTACAAGTAAGTTACATTAATATTTTGTGAATTATCTCCAGACTCATAAATTATTTGTATTGAACTATTGGACAAATAAAAAGGGACAACATTCCTGAGCAAAAATAACATTAAGATACAGACTGGTTTACATATGATTTAAGAAAAATGGCTTCAGAAAATTTTTCACATACTTCAATTGGGCTTGAAATTTGTAGGAGAAATTATATCTGACCAAGATGTTGGACCTACACAGTGGTGTTCCTCAGGGTTTTGGTATTGGAACCAGCAGTGTTTAACAGTGTTTAACAGTGGGATTGGGTGCATGTTCAGCAAGTTTGCCTACAACACCAAACTGGGTGGTGCGGTTGACATAAGTAGAGCAAAGGGATGCCATCCAGAGGGACCTGGGCAGGCTTGAGAGGTGGGACTGTGCAAACCTCATGAAGTTCAACAAGGCCTAGTGCAAGGTCCAGTATGTGGGTACAAGCAGACACAAGCACGGTACAGACTGGGTGGAGAATGGATTGAGAACAGCCCTGAGGAGAAGGACTTTGTGATGTTGGTGGATGAGAATCTTGACATGATCCAAGAATGTGCTTGCACAGCCCAGAAAACCAACTGTGTCCAGGTCTGCATCATAAGAAACATGGTCAGCAGGGCAAGGGAGGTGATTCTGCCCCTATACTCGGCTCTGGTGAGACTCTGCCTGGACTCCAGGTCCGGGATCCCTAACATAAAAAGGTCCTGGACCCGCTGGGCAGTGTCCAGGAGAGGACACAAAGCTGAATCAGAGTGTTGGAGCCCATCTCTTTTGAGGACAGAGTTGGTGTTGTTCAGCCTGGAGAAAAGAAGGCTCCAGGGACACTTTATAGCAGCCTTCCACTGCCTAAAGGGGGCTGACAAAAAAGCTGCAGAGAGGCTATTTACAAGAGCATGTAGTGCTAGGACAAGGGGGAATGGCTTCAAACTCAGAGAGAACAGTTTTAGATAAGATATCAGGAAGAAATTCTTTATTATGAGGATGGTGACATATTGGAGCAGGTTGCTCAGAGCAGTTGTGGACGCCCCATCCCTGGAAGTGTTCAAGGCCAGGTTGGAAGGGGCTTTGATCAACTTGGTCTAGTGTAAAGTGTTCCTGCCCATTGCAAGGGTTTGGAACTATATGATCTTTAAAATCCCACTCAAACCATTCTGATTCTATGATACATTCTGATTTGGGCATGTTGATTGCATGAATTCACTTAGTAGTTAAAATGCCAGAAAACTACTATCCTTCTGTGTTGCAATGATTTTTCAGGAACAATGTTTTCTTTTTTCTGCGGCCTCTTGTGCCTCTATCCCATGCCTGAAGCACAATACTTTTCTAGTAGATTGCTGTGGAAATGAGCTTTGCTTCTAGTAACCAATGACAATGCTCAAACACGCAATTCTCAGTATGTCAGTGAACCAAGTCTATCTCTTCAGCAGCTGTCATGTGTAGTGAAATGTTTAGCTTTTTGTCAGTGTGCTACAGGGATCTGTCAGACATCTCACTTCATTCAGCCACTGCAGTCTATTCACTCACATAGACTGCAGAAAATGAGTGTTCACGATCACTATAGAAATGCAAATTGTGTTGTGAAATCTGGTAAGATTACTTTACCATAAGTAAAGTAATCTAGTAATATACTTCAGAACATGATACAGTAGTACCCACACCAAGTGATTAATACGGTCTTAAAGCTAGCCAGTGAAATGCATAGATAATCAATCACTCTCAGAAAATTTGTTTTCTGATGACCAATTTCAGTCAGGTGAAGTAATTCCACTTTTAAACCTAATGTTGAAGTATTCCAACCAAAATAATGGCCAAGCTTAAGTCATGCATTTTGAATATCCACTAATTTAAATTGCTTCACTCCACACTATCAGGTAAAATCTAAAAAAAAATATTCCACATAAAAATGTCAGTGGACATGAATGAGAGGAGAGTCAGTATTCATTAGCAGAAATAAAGTCTTGCAGAAAACTGACTTAAATAAAATAATTAGTAAGGTAATTAGTGTCTTCAGATGTCCACCCAAATGTTTTTAACTGGGCATAACATAATATGCAAAGGTATTTTTATTCCTTTTCGTTCATTTAAAGGATAATACTATATAAACCTCCAATTACATTAGTGGAAAAAAGTACATAAATGAATTCCCTGCAACAAATGACAGCACTGGTCAATGACAGGGATAAGAGATCTGAAATCCTGGGGTAAACCCTGCTCTAATAAAGGGAGATAGGATGGATATTGTACACAGTCTTTTTCCATGTCCTACAGATCTTAGAAGAATATAAAGATGAGAAGAGCTTGTACTCATTCCTTCTGTTCTACTTGCATGCTTGGCTTCCTAATACAAAATTTACTTACTGTCCCAGAGTGCTAACAGGCTTAGAGATTGCATTCAAGTAAGAAGAACTAGTGGGGAATGTGGTCCCAGGGATAAAGTGGGGCCCTGCCCATGGCAGCTCGTAGCCTCTCTGAAGGTGGGACTGGCTATAGCAGAGCATCCCCCCAGACTCTCCTCATGTATGAAGAAGAAAGTATTGCAGCCCCACAGTAGCTCTGGGTAACAGGAGGAAACTCTTCAGCTGGTTGTGACCCCCTCAGGTCCTCTGCTGCTGGAGTAGCAAAAATTGGGCAAAGCAGAAGACTTGGCCTTTTGAAGGTGCCACTATTTTGATGTCAGTGCTATTCACCTGACTAACCTCTAACAAAAGTGATTGCTGCTTTTCAAGCCTCTGGAATACATAGTCTAGGGGCAGTACTACGAAATTAGCAGAAAAATACAGATTAAAGTGATTTTTTACTGTATGTGGCTTGTATTATATGTATTTCACTGTCAAAAAAGAGCAATTAATCCTATTTTATGTTAATCAGAACAAACTAGGACAATCACTTTCTTCAGTTTTATGTTTATAAATCAGATACTGATTGAGTGTCTAAGACTGAAGTTCTCACATCCCTGGAGTAAATTTTCAACAGATACTGATTGACCAAGACTCAAGACTACATCACTAGAGTAAATTCTATACCAGTATAATATTTACCTCCACATTGTTACTGTAAGATGAAAGACATCAAGTAAGGAATACAAATCTAAATAGGAACTTGGCATTTTTTAATGAAGTGTGTGCAACAATAATGTGCTGTGGAGAGGTAACACCAGGTCCTCCACTGTGTCAAAGGGCATGAGACAGTCTGTTCTAGCTGACAGTAGGGACTATGACAGCATGTTGATAGGTGTCTGTGAATCCTCTCAGCTTTATTAACCCAAAGTGTAAGCTTCCAGCATGAGTAAATGGAAGAGAGAGAGAGAGAGAGAGCAATGCTGTTCCTGACTGATTCATGCTGCCTGAAGACAAGGAGGAAGAGTTGCCCTTGGATGTGCTTCTCTTTCTCCTTGGCTACAGAAGGAGTATTAAAGGATAAGTGTAGATCAGCTACCTGACCTTTAGCTGTCCAGCTGCACTGCTGTGCAATCAGGATCATAGCAATCATTCTGGGAGGCCTCTTTCAAATTTAGTCTCTCCTGGGCTAAGGCTGGAACTGGTTTTAGTTAATTTTTAAATATTGTTGTAATTTAGCAGCAAACATCACACATTTGTAAGCAGAGATTAACAACATAATGTTTGCGCCTTTTCATTTAAATCATTGCCAAAACTCCAAAAAAGTTAATGAAATAATAACTCAGCAAGATTTGTTGTAATTCAGCTGCTATAGAAGTAGCATGTGCATTGTGACAGCTCCATTAAAAAGTGCCAAATTGAGTCATTACGGTAATTATTACCGTAAGCTACCCACCCCTCAGTTTAAGGGCATGTTTAAGGTTATTTAGGTAAAGCTAATAAAACAGAGAATTTGACTTTTGATGAAACTTTGGCTTCATTAGTTAAGATATTTTTAAACCTCTAAAATGAAAACAAGTATGTTGAAGTGGAAAATAAGCATTTTCTGTCTCTGCTTTTCACTCAAATACAGTTTAGATGTAGTCACTCAGTTATTTGTCTTGCTCAGTAACAGATCATTTGGAGTGGTTTTACTGCAAAAGTGATTCTTTGACATTCTTATTTAAAAAATCCCAATAATTAAAAGTAGCCCTCAATGATCATACAGAATTGGTGACATTAGGCTTTCAACAGTCATCACCAAGTGGTCTTCTGCATCAACTGGTTCACATCAGTCATTCTTCAGGGCATCTGTGGGGTTATGTTAGTTAAAATTTATTCAAAGTAAAATCAGAGCCTGCTTAAATGTCCAATGGTCCTTTATCCCCCTCTCTTATTGGAGAAAAAAATCCAAAGATACAGGCTATCAAGAAGGGTTGTGTCTGGTAAAGGACAAAGGCATGACCAGCTCAGCTGCCAGCTAAAGCTTCAACTTGGGCCCCAGAAAAAACATGGAATTGCTCATTTCAGCACACAGAGCTCTTTGGAGGACAGGGCACCCAAGGAAATCTGGCTCCAGAAGGACAGGAGGTAATTTATAATATCTTGGTTATGAATTTATTATGTACATGTATACTTACAGTGTAAGCAGGAGTTGATGCTCAGTACACACAATGTCTGAATTTGAATGCCTTGTGTCTCCGAGTTTGCAGGTCCAGTTCAGGCAGGGACAAGAATCATTTATTGGGGTAAAAGTGGTATATAAAAAGATTTTCTCCAGTTTTGCACACTCCAGTTTGAGCCTGGAAGTACCTTGAGATAAGCTTCTGATTTGTAAGGCATGTTTAACCACCTCTGCAATATGTCTTGTGCTGAGGTGAGGAGCCTGCGGGAATTCCGTTCTGTTCTGTTCACTCTCTGAAATTTTACAGCTCAGAATAAAATGAACCTCTGTCTAACATCACAGTTTTCAAACTGCCTCATGCCAGAGGCTCTAAAAAAGTTCAATCCCCCCATCTTTCTTTTTCAGCCTTACAAGAACAGTAAGTCCAAATCGACATTAACACAACACACATTTTCAAACATTCACAACTTTTTTTTAACTAAATCTGCTGTGTTTAATTAATGGAAGGTTTAGGGTAGCTGCTTCTTCTCCTAAAGCTAGAGGGAGGGCAAGCCTCCTTGTGCTATGGAATGTTTGCATTGTCTAGGTGGTTATGGAAAAGCTCTGGGTGTCATCAAAAAACCAGAAACTATGTTCTGGTTTTTGTTGTTTGTTTCGGGGTTTTTTTTCCCTAAAAAAAAAGCAAAAAACCCAAACCAAAGCAATAAAAAAAACCCCAATCAATCAAAAAAACAGCTACCAAGACCAAACAAAAACCCAAAGCAAATCCAAAAAACCAAAGCCAAAACCTTGAGGACTGCTGGTTGTATTCTGTAGTTTGCATTAAGAGCATTAATTTTATTCTCATTTTTAGTTTTATTCTTATCAATACCAGGTGTGCTTCTGTGCATTCAAATTACAAGTAGGCATGTCAGGAGTTTTATATGCCTCCAAAGAATGCCTCTGCCTGTTGTTAGCAGGTCCGTGACTTCGGCAGAATCCTTCCTTTCCTCTTTCAGAGCACTCTACTTTTCCCCTTGTTACGGGCTGGAGCAGAGCCATCCCCAGCGCCGCGGGCGCCCGGCTGCTGCGCTCCCTGGGCGGGATCCCAAGACACAAACCCAGCACTGCCACAGCAGCGATAACAAGGTGCCACCTTCTGATTGCTTCAAGATGTGCATCCCACACAGAGAGGTTCTGAAATCCCCTGAACAGGTGAACCACTGAGCAAACTATGCTGATTGTTCATCTTGGAAAAATTCATGGGACCTGCAGTGATGGGGTCATCTAGATTTGGATAGTGAGAAAACCTCCTTTCCTCAGATGAAAGGCTGTTCAGAACTAACACACTGACACAAATTTGAGTTTTTCTTAAAAGTTTGCTGAGCACTTATAGGATCCTCAATTTTCAGGAATATTTCCAAAATTATGTATGAATTCATAGCTTGTTATTTTTTGCTGTTTTATTCTAAGTTCCTTTTTTGAATTGGTTTCCCACTATAATTTCACTGAGCAACCATGGCTGAACAATAAATCTGTAGTAATGTTCTTTTTGAAATGTGCTAAGATTTGTCTTCTGTATGGTCAGCACAAAGGTGAAGGAGGGATTCTTACTGGACTTCCTCTCTGTTTCTCAAGCAGAAGTCATTATATCTTGTTGTCCCTGAAGGTAAGATCATCTCATAGAAATCCAGCTTCCATGTGAAGCTTCTCCTGGATAAATTATAACAGCAGGAAAAATTTGGCATCAGTCTCTGTAGACATGGGTAAGCCTTTAACACAAGTCATGCCTAAGGGCTTTTTTTTGGAGCAAATTATACGCTGGTTTTGAGCTATTTACATTTGCTAGTATTTGTTAATTTTTCAGATACATGGTGCTTACCTGAAAGTGACAATATTACAAGGCAAATGTGATGCCAAATATAAATACTCTGACGTAAAATTTAGAGTCAGCTACAAACACACACCACACATCTAAATACATCCAGTATTTCGAGTTTATTTTTGAAAGCAGCAGTTTCCATTCCTCATTCTTTTCAAAGGCTGTCATTTAAATAACCTTGAGAGGAAATTACTGTTTTCTGTCATTCTCCTGCTCTGAAAGAAGGTCATTGCAGCTATATACATCTCTTGATGGCTGTTCCCCTATGGTGCCTGTAGCAAGGGGCAGGCTGTGTGGTTGGGGCGGATTTCAAGCAACCCAACTTCATCTTCATGGGAGGAAAGTTGTTCAGCTCAGAAGCACAGGCATTTTTCAATGCCTTTCTGCATTCAGCAACAAAACGGTTGTTGTCCCTTGCCACTTCTGGAGTTTCTTGTCCTCTTGGCTCTCTGATTTCTTATTTGTAGTTTGGTGCTCTTGGCCATGTAAGGATTTAAGGGTATGTGGTTCATGAGGGCTGGTCAACCTTGACAACATCCTCTGCCTTGGGTTACTGTTACCAAATATCTACAGAATCAGATCTGTTCTTTTTTTTTCCTCAAGGTTATAGCTTGTGGTATATGTGTGCATTTCACTTTTTATTTGAGTTGATAGGCTCTTCTATAGAGTGCAGTGCCATGGGCTAAGGTCTGTCCAAAGTGACATTTCTCTGTTTTTCAGAGAACCTTCAGACTCCACACAGAGCTCACAGACTACCTCTCCATTTATAGGTCTCTGCCTTGCTGTCTGGTCTGTAAACAGACTGCTCTTTGAGAAGACCAAAAGCCCCAGCAAATAGACATGCTCTACCCTGTGGCTAAGACAGCTACTGATATATTAAAAAAAAAAAAAATACAGAAGTGTCTTACTGTACTCTTGTAAGAACATGCACCCTTCACAATGGAAAGCAATGCACCCTTTGGACCTGTATTCACCCCAAAGACGTTGTCTGTGGAATTCCTAATCTTTTATTTAATCGGTTAGCTCCCAAGTTCTTCCAGGTGAAATAATCATGTGTGAAGATATTGTTTCTAAAAGCAGGGAGCAATGCATAACGCCATTTAGTGTCTTCTAACAGCATTTTGTCATTCTGTGCTTGCAGACAAATTCTCTCCTAGTTGCAGGTGTAGAAATCTATTACAGTTGTATACAGAAATATAGATAATACCAAATCCTGGTCAGTCAAGGTTTCTGGGGAAGCTTGGTTGTCCTAGGAATGCAAAGGACCTACTAGGAATTTCTGTATACCATACCAGAACATTTACTGGTTAAAGATTTCTGTAAAAACAGAAAAATTTCAGCCACTAAAAATGGAAATAATTTTCCTTTTGGAAAAGCTTTTTTTGATAATAAGTCTAGTTCATGTTTCAATAGCATCAGTGCATCCACTTCTGGGCTCCCCAGTACAAGAGAGCAGCTGGAGAGATTCCAACAAAGGGCCATAAAATTGGTTAAGAGACTGGAGCATCTCTTCCATTGACAAAAGCTGAGGGAGTTGTGATGGACTGTTCAGCCTGGATAGAAGGCTCAGGGGTATTACCACAGGCCTAGGCCCTAAGGTATATCACTGTGTCCCGCAGCCATAGGGAGGAAGAGGAGAGAAGATCCAGCAGGCAGGAATTGTGCAGCAAGATTGATCTATTTAATTATTTTACAAACTCTTTTATAGACATTTTTCTTCATAGTCTAATTGGACAAAGGATCAGCCACCCCTTGGGGTGATTGGCTAAAATCCTAAAACATCCATTGTCAAAATATTTTTCTACTGTACCATAAGCAAGACTTTTCAAGGTTGCAGGTGGCTTGGTTGTTTACATAACTCTGCTACCTCTTCTGTGAGAGAGAAAAATCTCTCACGGACTTAGAAATTAGCAAGAAAATCCTTGCTAGCAGCATTTTTGTATCTACACAGTGGCATCTTATCAGTGTGTGCAAATACCTGAAGGGAGCGTGCAAAAGATGGAGCCCGGCTCTTTTCAGTGGTGTCCAGTGACAGGACAAGAGGCAGCTGGCACAAACTAAAACACAGAAGGTTTCCTCTGAACACTTAGAAACATTTCTTACTGTAATAGTGACAGAGCATTGGCACAGGTTGCCCAGAGATTGTGGAATCTCAGTCTCCATCTGGAGATGGTCCTGAGCAATAGACTGTTGGTGGCCAAGCTTGAGCAGTGCTGTTAAGGAGATGCCCTCTAAAGGTTCCTTCTAACCTCAGTCATTCTGCGATTAATGAGACAATGTCTTATATTTCTAGATATATACTGTAAATAATTGGTTTTTGCATAGCTTGTTACTGTCATCACCTTTGTAGCCTGCCTGCATCAAAAGGGCGGTCAAAATCAACTCTAGAGGTGTGAAAGGAGAATTTATTCAGATAGAATATTTCATTTAATTATATAAAGAAACATCATTATAGATAGCAAAAATCCCTCTCTTTCTGAAAAAAAAAAAAAAAGAGAGTGCTCTATCATCAATTTATATAAGTTCTGCTTTTGTGAGATTGCCCAAATGATTGGTGCCTGCTTTCAATTACCAAATTTTGGGAGCTGAGTTGTGCCTGTATGAGGATAGCAGTCTTTGAAGCAGTGTTAAATCAATTGAAAGAAACAGTGGGCTTTCCTTGTGAAGACAAGGTATGTTCTGATGTTCTCACATTTTCAAATATCAAATTTTTGTCATGTACTCTGAAAACGAAAAACAAAGTCATGACCTCCAGAAAGAGAGCTCTATTATTTAGGCTAAGTCTGAAAATTACAAAGTTCCAGGTGTGGAAGAGAGTTAAGCATCCATTAGCAAATATTGGCATTTTCAGTCTGCTCTTGAACATCAATTATTTTAGACCTGGCCCATGTATTCTGATTATTTCCTGCTCCTCTTTCTTGCATGCCTTTTAAATACTCTGTCCTGTCCCAAGAACTTGCTCACAATTTTCTGCTACGTATCAAGACAATATTAAAACTTTCTGAGTAAACCTGGCTCCACTTTCTTCTTTACTGCAATCAAATCAATCTCAACAATTCCTCATCCTGGTGGGGGGTTTGCATGTTTTTTTTGAGGAGGCCAAAGTAGTGAGGAATACTTGAGCCTTCATGTAAAGTAAAAGCTAAAAGACTACAACCAATGCTTACAACTTATTTTTTATTAAGTTTAGCAATAAAGTATGAAAGCAATTCAGTATCCACACGATAATAGAATTACTCCATCTTCTAGAGGTATAATTATTATTAGAGCACCTCCTTCCCTCTACAATCTGGTACATTAGCAATAGACTAAACACACATATGCATTGCCAGTTGCTCTCGTGTTTGAGGGAAAGCTGCTCAGTTACCCAAATGCTCTTTCCCTTCAGAGCTTATTTTCTGCATTTGCTGCAAAAAGCTTGGCTAAATTGCCTTTCAATTACACCTAAAATCTTAATTTCTTTTCATGCTATTGGACTTTGCATCTGTGCGTTAAATTTTGTGAAACTAAAATCAGGAGTCTTTGTCAAGTACTTTTTAAGATACATTGTTAGGATATATATTTAAAAGAAGGTGACCTTTGTTAGCTACATGTGACATTCTTAGCTAGATTGATTGTCTCTGGGCAATTTGAAAGGCATCCTTTGGAAAAGGATTGAAAGAACATTTGGAAAAGCAATGGACCATTTCTGTAAATTTTTCAGTTATTCAGAGGCTGACTTGAATGACATGCATTTATGTGAAACCTCCTCAAAAAATTCATAAGAAGAGCAGAGCAGAACAAAGATGTTAATTTTACAAATACTTGAAAAAGTCAATTTATATATACTGACAAGTTCCACTAAAACATTGACACTTTAAACAGAAATGTGAGTTTTAAAGAAATGCTACATTTTTTCAACAGGTTTCTACATTAAAACCACCATGTATTGTGTACATGATTTTAATTAGAATCTGAGAATCACTATTTTCTATTTTATTAATAAGGAAAAATCCTCTTTTTATTCATGCTGACAAAGTTAGTATACGAATAGTATATGAATGTTAGTCTCTGCTCCAAGTCACTCAGCACGTCAACACACTGTTCATGAAGCAGATCATAATCATTTCTGAAAAATAATCATTAAATCAGCCTTTAATAAAAGATATCATTATATTTTTGAGGTTTCACTGTGAATCTGTATTCATTTGTAAAAGGATCCATCTATGACAGTACATGTATTTGGTGCTTAGCAAACCATGAACATTAAAGACAGTGTTGCAAATCCATGTCAGGTCATACATGGTTTCTGCCTGGGATTTCGAATATCAAGAGGTCCATTTTATATTTTTATCACTGCAGGATGAGCCTGGAATATTTGGACCATGTTTGAAATGGTTAGAAGCTGCACAAGCAGGGGACAGTGGGATAATTCTTATTTCACCATAATTATAAATCTACACAGATAAATCCATTTCCACCATTTATCACACCTTTACTATGACTTCTAGTAGAAATTGACCCAGATGAGCCTTATTTCATTATAAACTTGGACTTTTCATTCATATATACATAATCTCTGCCTTTGCTACTTATTGTTAGGGGCAGATATTAGATATTTTAGTGGATAACCATACTGTTACAGAGCAGTTCCTAATTTTTTTCTTGTAAGACTTTCATGCACTGACTGTTGATAAGTCCATGTCTTTGAAGGATTTACCTTCCTGCAGGTTTAAGAAGACATCTCTTGCCCTCCTAGTTGCATAGTGGTTCTGGCTGCTTTGTGATGTCACTGTGACACAAGCTGACTCAAGTCAAATGAAACTGAGCCACTTACAGCAGGGTAACATTCAGGCTGAGATCTGTAATCTCTATAAATTAATTTCTTCTGCTGCTAGCAGCCATGTGAGGTTACCTGAAATCACCATCCTAACTGGGTTCGCTTGAAATCCACAAATTTCATTCACTCCCTCTTTGAGACATAAAACGAGCTCAGACAAGTAGTGAGAATAGTTTCTCCTGAATCCACTAACCCAGAAAAATAAATTCTCAGTCCCTAGCTCTGTGTTTGCACTGAATTTGCTGTGGATTGCATGGGACACCACACAGTTGAGATAAAAACCTGCATTAATTCTATGACTGTTTTTTGCTGGTTGTCTCAGGACTGTCTGTACTGAGACTAGGCAGCAGCTGCTGGATTTGCTTCCAGCCCGTGTTTTCTGGTTCCAAACCCACGAGTGGGCTCCAGGTGGCAGCATGGACACCGTTTCCACAGCAGGCAGCAAGGTTTGGCAGGGAAAGGTTTTGTTTCAAATTATTTAGTCTTTCCTGTTCCCAGATGAAACTTGTGATGAAAACACAGCCTGAACTTTAAATTTCAATCCTTTTTAGAGTTTTCTTCATTAGAATTATTCTTAGAATAATTCTGTGGCAACTTTCATTTCTCAAAAGCATGTTTTCTCACTGTAAATCTATAGTTAATAAAACTTAAGATAAAGGTATTGTGAAAAGTTTCCATGTAAGTCAGAAATTGAATGAGTTTAAGGTATTTTTTTAAAAAAACACTATTTTGGTTAAGCCATAATTGGTTTTGGTTTTGTTCCCAGAAAATTCTAATCATTTTACTGCTAAGTATGAGAGTCCTTCTCAGTGAAGAAACACAGGATTGGTAGAGAATCCCTGGGTCCTGAAATGCTCCATCTGCAGTTTCAGGTACAATTACATGTATGTCCTTAAAGCGCCCAGACTATCGAGTCATGAAGACCAAAGAGCCATGGGCATTAACTATGGGGATATGAGAATCCCAGCTTCAGGCACAGACCAAAGGTGTGAATCATGTTCAGATTGATGGGGATTAGGAAAGACAATGACCAAAGGAAAAACAGCAAGGAAGTAATATAAAGTATATAGGTATGGTAATCTAAGGTAATGTAAAACTGCTGGTAATGGTTGCTCATTGCATACAAAAGACACCTGTAAGGTTACAGGCTTTAACAATGTTTTCAACACACTGGGAAAGGAACTCTGCATTTCAAATTCTTGTGTATATAGATTTGAACCCTACATAGTCTCCTTCATGAGCATAATTCTGCTTTTTACATGATATTGACTCCCTTTCAAGCACTCTGCAGGAATCTGCTCCTCCCTGAGGCAGAATTTTTTCTAAATACCTCCTCACATCTCCTCGTTATTACCACAAGCTAGCTCAGAGACAGAAATGCACATTTTCCCAAGTGTGCCTGTTCTTTCTCTTTATATGGATATAAAATCTGGATGATAGATTAATTCTTGAAAAGCAATGTCACCCCTTTCTTGTTTCTGTTAGCATTAGAAGAGATACATTTCATACAATTTTACACACACAAAGTAAAACGTGTTACATAAAAATTCAAGAAAGCCTTTATGTACACTTAGAAGGGGCAAGCAACCCAGTTCTGTTTTCAGTTACACAAAGAACCAAGCAGGAGAAGAGTGTCTGCTGAGGGAAAATTTTGCACACTAGAACACAGAAAAAGTACAGTCTTTCCTTGGTAAAGTCTTTAAAAGCAGTATAAAAAAGAAGAAGATATTAAATTAATAGTTCTGACTTTCCTATTAACAATCCAATTCCCTGTTCCTAGTTCCAGGTGTTCAGGTGTTATGATGCCACAGAATATATTTTTCTACAAAATAAATAATATAGACATGAAACCCTTACAATTTCAGTTTTTGGGTTTTTTTCAGGGCAAATAGTATTAAGTTAGCCTTCACGAGAGTTGAAAATAAGAAGGTTAGACATAACTAGTTTGAGTTATTTCTTCACAAAGATGCAATTTGCAGCCAAGTAGCCCTTGAATCAGGTTCATTAAATGAATCCATGCTCCATTCATTAAATGAATTAATGTGCTCTGTTTCACATATTGGAGCTTTGCCTGTTTCTGTTTGGTTTAGTCCATTCTGAGGGCTGTTCTCTGACCTAACCTCATGCATCATTATGGTTAAACCATAATTGGCTTTGGTTCTTTTCCCCAGAAAGTTCTAATAATTTTACTGCTAAGTATGAAAGTCCTGCTCAGTACAAAAACACAAGATTGGCAGAGAATCCCTGGGTCCTGCAATGCTCCATCTGCAGTTCCAGGTACAATTACATGTATGTCCTTAAAGCAGCCCAGACTATTGAGTCATAAAGATCATCATTTTTTCATCTTCCATCTCCCAGAAGTTCTATCTGGGTTTCTTCTGACTCTTGCAGATCTTCCCCCATGGAGACCTTCTGTCTTAGTTACTCTCTCTCAGGATTAGTACTCAAATAAGGCCTAGGAAACAGACTCCAATGATTTGCTTTATCATCCCACTTGGTGATGTCAAAACTGCTTTTGACTTCACTAAGTAGATTTCCTGAACCAGAGCTGAAAGACTAAGCTTTATATCTTAATTCTGAAACCCTTCGTTAACTAACTTCATGGATCTGCAGATGAACTAATTTTTCTTGCTAGCAGAGCAGAACAAATACTAAGAATTTGCTCTCCTGTGTATGCATGCTTCCAGAGCCTCTCTATGCTCAGTTTCAACAAAGAACCCCCAAAAGGCAAAAATCAAACCTTTCTTTTGAAAATAGGTTTCTTGCTATTTCTCTCACTTGGGTGTCAAGCATATTGAATAGTTGCTATATTCTTGCAGCAGTTTTGGTGTGGATTCTAATCAAATCCCATACATCATTTGAGTAAAACACATGAGCTGAGGGCTTTTTGAAATGCTGTAATGACAACTGGGCTGAATGAAGGACAAAAATCAATGAAACGGAAATATTCAGTCCCATTAAAGACATGGCATAAATACAGCCTAATTTCCTGCATTTCTGCTAAACTAGTCATCTGCCTTACCCACGTCAGTAATTTTGCATGGGTTACAAGCAGAGCTTTCAGATTATTATCACCAAAGCACTGTTTCTCTTTTTGGATTGCAATGAAGTCAGAGACAACAAGGAAGAAAATATATTTTAAAAGCTTTAAGATTGTCTGTCTTTGCACTCCAGAGCCTTGGGGAGCTGATTATTTTCCTGTTTCCTGTGTTTCAGCAAAGGCACTGCTAGTAGTTGTAACTGAGGATTGTTGGGACCAGCTGAAGGACCCTTCTAATGAGCAAGCCTGAATATGCACCTCATGCTGTCCCTGCTCCCATGTCCTTGCTCTCCTACAGCCAGGGCACCAGCAAACCCCTGCTGCACTCACTCAAAACCCACCAAGCAGCTGGTGATCCGATGACAGCTAAAACAACAGAAAATGATTGAGAGCATGGGTAAGACAGCACTTTTGATCAACCTCATTTTTAGTAAAGGAAGATGAGGGACTGTGGCTGGATTTGGATGGAGATAATTTCAGAGGTGTTAAAAATACTACTCATATTTGTCTCATTTTGAAGTAGTGATTTCCCAGACATATACAGAACAATTAGCTTGCACAAAAGGACTGTAAGTCATTCTGGTTTGCAACAGCAGAGCATCAGTGACTGTTGGGAGGGAACAGCTAAAACCAGATTTGTTGAGGAGGGAATTTTTACTCTAAGCAACCTTGCAGCTGGGAATGCGAAGAATGCTGGTGTGGGAAAACTCCGTTTCTTATGCCTAGAATTGTTCATCCTCTGCCTGTTTTGAGAAGAAGAATTCATGTGTAGAGATAACACACTCTCACAGACATGCTTGAGCCTCCTGCTGGGGGAGAGAGATCATAAAAGCAGAGCCTTGTGATAAATTGTATGTGCCTGAAGCCCTTTGGTATGTTGGGACAGGCAGTGGGTACCCTTTCACCCCCACTGTCACTAGGATGAACTAAGCCGAAGGGAGCCTGTGTCCCCATGTGCGTCTGTGGCCCAGTGTCGTTAGTGAAGTAATGAAATAAATCTACTCTTTGCATCTCAGCTGTGGTGTGGTGGTTGCCTTGGTTGTGTCAATTTACACAGTGACCTATTATGATGTACCAGCTTTGTCTTCCTAAGGGGATCAAAAGTGAAGTCATCCCAGTTTCTTTCTGTTGTAAAGAAAGATTATGTGGATATATCTGCTGTGCTGTAATTTGTATCCCACAAATGGCCAACCATTGAATCTGAAATTTCTAAAGGGAGTACTTGAATATTGCATGGTCATTGACCAGAAGAAAAATGAGTTAACTTTTTCAAAAGCTAATTGTCTGTGAGTTACTGCCTTGCTACATAGACATGATTGTCCTGGGGAAAAATACCTGGGGGCCTGCTCTTGGTTTGAGCCAAACATCAGGGAAAACACATTTTCTTACAGCTCGTGTTCAAGCCCATGGTTTACAACCACAGTCAGGATGCTGGCAGCTCCCTGGGGCGAGAGGTAATAGGGGCTCAGGCCTGAGGCTGCTGGGGCAGGGCCCCTACCTCCAGGGCATTTGAGGGAAGCCCCAGGAAGCAAAGTCCTGCACCAGCCACCCCAAACCAGGCAGCTGCTCAGGTGACCTCTGTAGGTGAACTGTTGAAACTTGCCTTCCAGAAAAAGTTTCAATACATTGATTTGCAGCAAATCTTCACGTCAGCCCATGTGCCAGAAGAAAGTTCACAGCATCCCTTCCATTTTGGTGCTTCTGTGAATTTGTAGAACGTGTTTAAACTTCATTTGAGTTTTTCTAGCAGTAGTTTTAGCCTGTATTTTTTTCATCAAGTCACCAGAAGAAAAATTTCAACATGGAAACAGTATATTCAAAATGAAAACTGTGTTTTCAAGTGTAAAGAAGGAAGAGTGGTTTATGCCAGTTGAAAGAACAAGGAGCCAGGCAGCTGCTCTTTTTGTGTTGTGTACAGAGAACAATTTTTTGTCTTCACCTTTTTTTTTCCCTGAATTCACTAGTATTAATCATAGAATGGTTTGGGTTGGAAGGAACCTTAAAGATCATCTGATCCCAACCCACCTGCCATGGGCAAGGACACCTTCCACTAGACCAGGTGGCTTAGAGACTCATCCAAGCTGGCCTTGAACACTGACAGGGATGGTGCATCCACAACAGCTCTGGGCAACCTGTTCCAGTGCCTCACCACTCCCACAGTAAAAAATTTCTTCATAGCTTCTCATCTAAACCTAATCTCAGTTTGAAACCATTCCACCTTGTCCTATTACATGTTCTTGTAAATAGGCCTCTCCAACTTTCTTGAAGGGCCCCTTCAGGTACTGGAAGGCCACAATTAGGTCACCCCAAAGCCTTCTCTATTCTAGGCTGAATAACTCCAATTCTCTCAGATTTTCCTCATAGGAGAGCTGCTCCATCCCTCTAATCATCTTAGTGGCCCTCCTCTGGACTCACTCTAATATGCTGATGTCCTTCCTGTGCTGGGGCCCCAGAGCTTGATGTAGCAGTGCAGGTGGGGCCTCACCAGAGCAGAACAGAGGGGCAGAATCCCCTCACTGGCCCTGCTGGCCACACTGCTTTGGATGCAGCCCAGGATACAATTGGCTTTCTGGGCTATGAGTGCACACTGCCAGCTCGTATCCAACCTCTCATCCCCCATCACCCCCAAGTTCTTCTTGGCAGGGCTGCTCTGGATTTGTTCATCTTCCAGCCTATACTGATACTAGGGATTGCCTTGCTCCAGGTGCAACAACTTGCACTCGGTCTTGTTCAAACTCATGAGATTCCCATGAGCTCACTTCTTGAGCTTGTCCAAGTAGCTCTGGATCAGATCCTGTCCTTCAGGTATGTGAACAGCACCACTCAGCTTGGTGTCATCTGCAAATTTGCTAATGGTGCACTCTATCCCTTCATCTGTACTATTAATTAAGATATTAGATAGTAATGGTCCCAAATACAGACCCCTGAGGGATAACAGTTGTCACTGATGTCTATCAAGACTTTGAGCCATTGGCCACTATGTAACCGTTCAATTAATTCCTTATCCACTGAAGACCCATCAAATCCATCTCTCTTCAATTTAGAGAAGGATGTTGTGGGGGATTGTGTTAAAGTCTTCACAGAAGTCCATAGGAATGACACCTGTAGCCCTTCTCCCACCCACAGATGCAGTCACTCCACCATAGAAGGCCACAATTTGGCCAGGCAGGACTTGCCCTTGGTGAAGCTGTGCTGGCTGTCTTGCATCACCTTCCTGTCCCCCATGTGCCTTAGTACAGTTTCTAGAAAGGTCTGTTCCATGATCTTGCCAGGCACAGAGTTGAGGCTGACAGGCTGGTAGTTCCCAGAATCCTTCTGTAGCCTCTGCTGTTCTCCATGCAGCTGTGTGTGGCACCTTGACCTTTGTGTTCTTTGCACTTGTCCCTACATTGTTTTACTAATAGTAATAGAAGCTTTTATTAGCTAAAGACAAAGGACATTTCACTATACAGAGCCTAAAGTATACATATTTCTAAAAATTATAACAGCATGACAAAAATTTTCCTTCTTTTCTACTTAAGGTCTATTTTATGACAGAATTTCATATTCTATATTTATACTCAGTAACAACAATTTTTCCCTTAATATTACTAAAATAGAGTAAAATTTGGCCATTGGGTGAAAATTAACCCCCCCAATTTCCCCTCACATGTTTATCAATAAGGTAAGCATGTAAGTCTTGGCCACTTCATAACCACTGCTCTGACTCTGCTCTTGCTTCTGGAAAGAGGCAGTGAAAATGCTCTGACTGCAGGGAGACTGTCAGATGCAGATTATGAATGTTTGACTGAATCAGCCTTCTAATTATAATGGCTTTTAGGGTTTTTGTAGAAGCGCATTAGTCTCCGCAAGTCTTGTAGGTGAAATATTGTGACATTAACTGGCAGGTCTATTCACACTGGAAGTTACTTATCTCAGTAGTAAAATTTAAAGAAATTACACGATTACATATAACTGAAAAATTATCATACCCCTGTGGTTCTATCTGGTTACATCCTGTGCCTTGAAGCCTCCCAGGTGTGTGATTATCTAGTAGTGATCAATTGCCTTATTGATTCAGCACCATATGTCAAATTGCAAAGGGAAAAACAATGAACAGAAGAGTTTATGCCTACAGGGGCAGTTGCATGTTTACATATTTCAACTCTTTCTTGTATTTATTGAAATATTTAAGATTTAGAATTGCGATATAAATTTTCTTTTGAGAGCTTGTATTTCTCCAAATGATTTAAAGAGCACAGGATTAGGTTTCCAAGGCCTGATGGTCTGATTTTAGTGCGATACCTTTAGTTCCTATCAGCTCCAGATAATTGCTGAGCAGATTTCTTTTTTTTTTTTGTGCCTCAGTGTTAATTTTTATAAAATAATATTACAGATCAATGTCTTAAAAATCTAGCTCAAAACCTGTAAATCAAAGTTATAGAAAGAAGTAAAAGCTGGTTTGATGTCTCATATGGTGGAAGTTCTACTCTCCGTGAATAAATTAATTTTAGTGAATAATTCTGTTATGGGAATTTCTCCAGGACACACACACATTGTAGGGAATTCTGGACATAATTTTTACAAGGAAACAAAACCCATGTAAAATTAAAAACAAAGGCCCAACCTCACACACAGTGTACTTCAGCCATGGGGAAGAGTAGACCTTTGCAAAAAAGGCTGCAGGTCAGATCAGCCCAGCCTTGTTTTTCCCCAAACCCAGCATAGCATTCCTCCTGTGCACCACAGACAACAGATCATTTAAGTACAGAAGGAACTAGACAAATGTCTATAAGAATTTTCTTTATGTGTTGCCAGTGGTGGTAGGTGGTGACTGAATAATCTCAGAAATGCAGGAAAGAAAAACTGGGAGGGTTTTGCCTAATGCCACTGAATGTCTTCACAGGGAAAAAGGGCCATAATTATGGGAGTGCCACACAGTTTTTTTTTGCTGACAGCCATGATTTGAGTCTTTCTGCAAAGCAAAATATCTGAGATAGAAAGCCATGGGGAAATAGTTAAAAATGGACATCCAAAATTCAGGCATATTCTTTAGATCTTAATATATTTGTAAAATAGGGAAAGAATACTAACCTGTCATTTCACAAAATATCATAATGATTATTTTTTGTAGCATTCACATAACGAAAAGTGCCACAGAGAAAAATCATGAGGAAATCAGTATTTATATCCTCAGAGAATGACATGAATTAAGTGAATTAAAACAAACCATGGAACTGCTCAGTGAAAACTGACTGTAAAAACCAGTGTTGAATGAGTGCTCATTAACTGAGCACCTTTCATTGCATACTGTAAATGAAGACAAATTTCCAGAAAAATGTAAACATAAAAGGTTCTCAGCAGGCTCTTCAGTCTCCCCATGTCCTTCTCAGGGCTGTGAAATGGATCAAGTTGGCAGAAGGCACAGCAAGAAAAGTAAGAGGTCTATAGAGATTCAATTCTGAATCTTCCTCTTTCTTCTAAAGTTCTCTGTTCTAGTTATTGAGACTGAATTATATTTGCACAGATAAATTAAATTCTTCCATTTAATAGTTATTAATTTCTTGAATTTGTATTCTCAATAACACAGCATGTGCATGTGCACACACCATAATATTATAGCGTAAATATCTGCAATGAACCGAGCAGCAGTTCATAACCAAGTTTTCGTACAAAATTAATCATGTCATCTTCATTAAATTCTAAAGCTGTGTAATCTCCTCCTTCAAAAAAAATGAAGACAGACTCTTCACTGTACAGTCTGTCTAATTTGTGGGCCCCAACTTTCCACTGTGAGAATATCAACTGGTTTACTACAATATTACTTCCTATTTTGAGAATTTATTGCACTCACTGGTGAACACACCTTCTACTATTTGATGTACCAGTTCTCAAAGGAAATGGAGAAGTGAAACAGCTATGAATGCATGCAGTGCAAAAAGAAAAGGAGAAAAAAAATCTCCTCCAAACCAAGAGAAAACAAAGACAGGGAAGAGAGACAACTTCTCTTGGTGAGAAACTCTGCCAACCATATAAATCTTAAGTGCCTTTTCTCTGCTTCTACAGCAAAGGCACAACGGTTCAACATATATACAGCCTGTAACATCCTTCTCAAATCAATCAGGGAGATATTCTGCTGAATCATGTTGGAAAATCTATTCAGCTGTGAGACATTCATGTAATCCCTTCTCTCAGCAATGGCACATGGTTTTATATATCTATTTTTTAATTAGAAGTGATTTGGAAGCGGTCACGTATTCTTTGGTCACCATCATGACTAACTTATTTTTGATAGCCTATTTAACTCAGGTTTAATTAACCTTCCCTTCTCTTATCCATGATCAATGCTCCTAAATTGCCATCATCTCCCAGGTATCTGTATTTTCTCTTATGATTTTTTACTTTGCCTTTTTGGTACTCTTTATTGGAAAACTTGGGCTGATAATAATCAGCATCTGAACAACCCAAACTCCACAATTTTCACAGAATCACAGAATAAGATGAGTTAGAAGGGACCCACAAGCATCACTGAGTCCAACTCCTAGCCCTACAGAGCACCATTCCCAAGAGTCACGCCATGTGCCCAAGAGCATTGTCTAAACACTTCTTGAAGTCAGGCTTGGTGCTGTGACCACTCCCTGGGGAGCTGGTTCCAGAGTCCAACCACCTCTGGGTGAAGAACCCTTTTCTAACATCCAACCTAAGCCTCCTCTGACACAACTTCACTCCATTCCCTCGTATCCTGCCACTGGTTACCAGAGAGAAGAAATCAGTGTCTGCGCCTTCTCTTCCCCTCGTAAGGATGTTGAAGACTGCCATGAGGTCTCCCCTCAGTC
Organism: Corvus cornix cornix; assembly: GCF_000738735.6. Classification (NCBI taxonomy): domain Eukaryota; kingdom Metazoa; phylum Chordata; class Aves; order Passeriformes; family Corvidae; genus Corvus; species Corvus cornix. Next base: position 36,563,722 of record NC_047057.1, on the reverse strand, counting down.
TCCTCTTCTCCAGGCTGAACGGACCAAGTGACCTCAGATACTTCTCATGCTGCTTCCCTTCAAGACCCTTCACCATCTTTATAGCCCTCCTTTGGACACTCTCTGATAGTTTAATATCTTTCTTATATTGCGGTAACCAAAACTGCACACAATACTCAAGGCGAGGCTGCACCAATGCAGAGTAGAATGGGACAATTATCTTGTTTTTACCTTTTTTAGTGTGCATGTCTCTGCTTCACAGACTATTTCACAGCTCTTTCTCATCATTTAGCAGTTTCCTCAGCAGTATGAGCTAAGGTTAGATGGCTTGGCCGTATCGGAGCTGAGAGTTTTTCCTGAGCTGTGGAGAAGGAAGGGTATTGTAGAGTGTGCATCTCATAGTGCTAAGACCGACAGAAGTACAGCAAAATTATTCTATTAAAACCTCCCTTCTTTGGAAGTTGAGATCTGGATTGGATGTCAGCTATGTTGGAAAATAAAGCTCTTACTTGTTATGGAAAATATTCGGGATTGCTTCATGACAGTTGTCTGAATGCAGACTCTTATTCCAGTGCATGAAAAGTCTAGAAAATTCTTCCTGGTAACATATTTGTAACTTCACAGATTTTTTTTTTTTTCCACTTACCTTTTTTTTTTCCACTCAGAAATGAACACTACTAAATTTGGGGCAATAAGAAGAAATAGCAACTATTTTCTGAAAGAAAAGAAAAAGATTAAGTGTAGAAAAATTTCATCTTCTGTTTTGCTACTTTATTGATATATTAATATGCTTTTCCAGTCTAACTATAAAATCACAGGTAGTTCTACATAGTAAATGGCCTGTAGCAGGTTTTTAATGGCACTCCAGTGGCTCAGAAGCAGTGTCTCAAATGCTGTCATATGATTTACTTGTATAATTACCTACTGATCTGCCTTAAAACTCATGTGCTTTTCAGGTTTTCCTTAAAAAGAGGTAGTCTGTCAAAAGCCAGTTTCCATGTATGAATTCAAAATGAAAAAAAAACTGACTTCTTTTACTTCAACATAATTTTTGCTGTAATAAACTCTCTAGTATTTGCAGTTGTTATCCTCTGCAGCTCTTGCCTCAGGTTTTTATTTCAGTTGTGTGATAAAACAGACTGTTTATCTGGCCCAAGTCTTTAGATGAAGACCAAAATTCTGTGCAGTGGAATGCAGGTGATGTGGTCACAGCAACAACTTTCCAATCACTTCACCCAATATCAGCTGGTTATCAAAACAGACTTTCATGTTACTTTAAGCAACTTAATGCTAGAAGCTGTAGTGAACTTGATCCTAGCCATCTCCTGCCTCTTTCCCATTTCTGGATCACCTGTCATGGTGCTCACTGATGTTTTGAACCATTTCTTCTAGAAATTACCTTCTTACACAGGTTTCGAGTAGAATGCTACTCTACCTTCAAGTTCAGACCAGTGAGAATTAAAGACTGGTTTACCGACAGTAAAATTAGTGTCACTTGGCTTGTCACTATGTGTAGATGAGCATGGATTCCGGAGTGTTTTATAACAGCTGAACTAACATAAAAATGAACAGGGTCTCTCTCCTCTTCATATACCCTTTTCCTCTTTATATAGATTTTCCTTTACTTAGAGATGCTTTTACAGTATTTTATGCGAGAGGGAAAATTTGGGATTTAATCAATAATCCAGCTTGTGTTTGAACTTCTAAGAACATGAAAGTGACCCTCAGCTCTCTTGACAGTGAAGTTCAAAACTTTTTGCTTCCTAAGAATCAACTGCCTGTCACATAGGCCACGATATGTGAATTATTTTCAAGTAGCTTGAAGTGACTAGTAAATTCATTAGGATGGACTGAACTCTTTCCAGTACCCTGGCTCTTTGCTCCCTACAGGCTGCTTTTGATCTGCATCTCTCAAACATGTTTACATTTGGACCATTCTCATTCTTGCCACTTTACAAGTCGTGAACACTACAGGAACCAGATGTCTGTAAAGTGTTAAAGCAGTTGTTGACAAGGAATTGAGGATTAGGAGCAGGGCTACTCCTGCCTATAAGAATAAGAATTATTACTGTGAGTGCTGAGGCAATGATTTTATGAGCATTTGAGCTGACATAATGATTCCTGCTTTTTCTTTAAAGAACTGTTCTGATATGTGCCTGAATATTTCTGTTTAAATAAAGACACCTAGAGGTACCAGCCCAATTTTGGATATATATGTGTTTATCCAAATTCCCCTAGCTCCCTGGAGTCACATATTTCATGTGGCCAAATCCTTTGAGATGCCTACCTCTTGTTTGGGAGTGGTCAGCATGTACAAAAATAATCAATGTCAGTAGTGTCAATTACAGAGCAACAGAAGAAAAAACAACCAAAAAACCCAAGCTTTTATTTCTCGATGAACCCAGGTCCAGAACTTCTTGAAATTAGAGATCATTTCAAGGTTGTAATTCTATTCCTACAAACCTGCCTTGCAGAAATTGCACCTCTTCTCATAGTGGATTGCTGTTCCATAGGTGGGTTGCACCTAGGGCATTCATTGGCTGTGCCAGTGAAACCACTGGAAGACTGTACTCTGAACTGATCACTTCTAAATGTTGTTTCTTGGTTTATTGAACATGGATCACTTAACTGCTCCAGTTTCGCAGAACTCTACAAATAGTAGCATTGTCACAATTTCAAAAGCAAATATATGATTGAGAGGAATGGCTGGAAAAAACTGCAACTTTAAACTGTATACCATTTCATCCTGGGTTTTGTTCAGAAGCTAATTTCTTTTAAAAATCCATACACAGTGAAATTTAAACCAGTACATCTCCTTTTGACTGTGTTTTGATTACAGTGAAAGCGGTCAAAGTGGTTGGTATAGAGAAAAGAGTTCATGAGCCCATTAAGACCCTTAGTTGTCACTTTAGTTTTGTTTTTCTACAGATGGCATACCCTTTCAGCTTTCAGTTTTATGCTATGTGTATGGTGTGGATCCATATTTTTAATTAACTTCTGTTTAGTAAATAAATGTTCAGACATGGTTTAGAACTGCAATTAGAAGATTAAGGTTAGATTAGAGCCCTACTGTGCTAATTAAAATACTTTTGAGGTCTGTTGTTCATGCAATAAAATGTCAAGCGATTGACAAACCATAAGTGAAAAGTTGATCCAATTATCAAGACAGACAAAATGTGCTTTTTTTTTCCCCCCAGAGAGTTAAGATTTATTATGGCTATTATAAATACAGATATTTATATGTATGTGTCTTGGAATTCATTTAACATTGCTGTTCCTTAATGCTGTTCTGCTTGCTATAAGCCAGAATTATCAATGGTTCCTTCAGTAGATGGAACTGCTCCACCTTTTAAAACTGAAATTTTAATCTGGAAGAAAATGACTGGTGTTTCCCACATTAAGGAGGTGGAGGGCCATGAGCAACCTCCTACCATTGTTCTGCTTGAAGTGAGACAATCTTACCGAGTGCTCCAAATATATGATAAGGATCCACATTGGAAATAAAGTGTGCCACAGAAGTCTAAATACCTAGAAAGGAGAAGCAATGAAGAATAATTTTGAAGAATATCCAGTAATGTTTTTTAAAGTAAATTATTGGTAAATATGTGATAATCCAGCAAGTTCTAAACAAGTTTATCAAAGACACATAATTTTATAATTACATTTTAAAACTTATAATGATACATTTTAGAAGTGGTTAGGCCTTCTGTAACTGTTATGGAAATGAACACTATGAAAACCTTTCTGCTCAAATGGTGGGATTTTTTTATAACTCAGGCTTCCAACCTGTCTGCATTCATGTTCCTTAACACTAAACTGTTCCTGTACCATTAAAACTCCTTTTTACTTCACTTTAAGTAGTCCCTAGCACTTTAATGGAAGCTGTTGTGTCCTATCCCAGCTATAACTTGACTACATTACACTATCAAAATTCATTTTTTTTTCAGTTCCTACAAGACAGGCTCTCCATCTACAGATTAGCCCATTAGAGCTTTTCAGCACTTATTCTAGCTTCCCTTAATCTTTCACGGACATGTACAGCCAGAATTGTATGTAGCTTAACATATTTCATGTGAAGGCTCATTGGTACCCTATAGAATAGAAACAATATTCTTTCTCTACTGGAAATTCCTCATCAGAGGCATCCTTGGATCACATGCCTTTTAAATGATTGTAATATCCTGTTGACTCACAGTCATCCCCTGTGATTAATTATGTTACGCAGGTCTTTCTCTTCCTTGTTGTTTCTAGTTGAGGGATTCTCAGTTGAGTTTATAGCAGAATTTTATATTATTGATTCTCAGGAGCACAACTCTGCATTTTATACTATTGAATTTTGTACTACTGAATGTAATAAAAAACGAATTCCATCTGGTTTTATTTGCTTGCTTTTTATGCTTACTTCCAACAAACACTGAGCAAATGAATCTGCTTGACTCCTTTCAAACTGGGACTCTCAATGCATACTTTTGCAATCCTCCTTGCTATTATACGTATATATGTCTACTAGCAGATCTTGTTTGCTCAGCTATTCAGGGAATGGCAATAACAGAATCTACATGATTGACCCAGTCATTAATCAAGATGCTTCAAAGTTAGTAAGTTCTGGAGGTACTGAGACTTACTGGGAGCTCTAGCCTGGCCACACTGACAAGTTTTCACTGTCTTTAAAGAGTTTTTGCATTTTTAAGATCCACTTTGAACATTTTTTCTGTGTTTCAGTCATGTAGAATTTTCTTCTGTCCTGCACAGCAGACATTTCCCTGGATTATATGTATGGATTTATACAACAAATTGTCAGTATTGTTGTTTGTTTCCTTGGCTAAGTGTTTAGAAACAGTTCATGTTTTAGAGGGTAATGTTGCACTTCAGTATTCTTTTTTATGCTTTTTCTACAAAACAATAAGAATTTGGCCAGAAAGTGTGTGAATATAACCAACTCATTCTTTATTCTGCTATAAATTGTATGATCACTGCAAAATCTATTGTTGTATTAATCAAACATTTTTAACGCAAGTATATACCCATCTGCTCTGGAATAACATAATTTTGTGGAGTGTCCAATTCTTTTAATTTTATGCAAAACTAGTAAGTGTTTTGGATAAGCTGTCATAACGACTCATAGATGATAGTGATAATTGTTGCTGGATAATGACCTTCAATTCCTGGATAGTCTAGATCAGGGAACTAATTTCTCAAAAAGCCTGTCCCCAAACTATCACATACTTTAAACAGTACTGAAATTTTCTGCACATTTCTTAGAAGTTTGCTTTTTTTTTTTTGAATTGCCAAAAGGCAACAAAAATCTTTGGAACTAACAATCCAAACCAATCCAAACCAAAGCAGTAGCTTGAATTTGGAATAAATACCTGTTTGCACTAATGCAGTTTTGGCCATTTTCATAAATATATGATCAAGACATAATCTTTACAGAATCACACTATGCTCAAAGCAGATGTTTACCAAAACTTGATCTGAGTCCTTGAAGATTTTCTCCTGATTAGAGAGGCTAACTTCAGAAACTAAAGATGGTCATCAAACTGTACCTGTTCCCACCACACACAGTGGCTGAGCATGTGAGAAACCTGTGCTTAAAGGTAAAAGTTTATTTTGCCTATTTCCTTACCAGTGCAGATATGAAAATTGGAAACAAGTTTTTATTTAGGTAGGTCCTTACTTTTTTTTTTTTTTTCCCTTCCTCTTTTTCTTTTCTCTTCTATAGAAAGATTATCTCTCTGACCCTAGCTGGAAGGAGATTTTCTGAAGCTTTCTTGAGGTAAAGAGTAGGCTGAATAAAAAGAGATGATGATAGATGTGCAGGAGAGAAATCTGGACCATAAAGGAGGAAATGTCGGCAGTATAAGTAGGTTGAAGACAGCAGGTGTCCCAAGAGTGAAACTAGGATGATATGGTGGGGATAGAAAGCTGGGGAGATTGTCTGGTTGTGTAAAAACATTGGGTTTAGACAAGAAAATGTATTGGGGTAGGAGGAAAATATGTGGGCAACAGATGTGGGCATTTTTGCCCTTGACAGAGATTCGATGTAAATGAAATTATTTTTCTTTTCCCAGTGGATGTTTCCTTCAGATTATAAAGTCAGGATCTGCCCAAAGTGAATTCTCTTTTTAGCCTATGTCAATGACAGTGGCATGGTTTTGTGGAACAAAGCTCTTAGTTCCTTTCTTGGATAAAATTGCTTTGCTTTCTAAGCAGATTAATTTTATTTCTTAAAAAAAATTAAACAACCCTCTGAATCTTCTCTGCTGTGATTGGAATTTATCTTGATTGTTTTTAGTTGTCTAAGAGTAATCAGCACATTCTATTTGAGAATATGCATCAGGGAGACTTTTTATTTATAATTGGTCTACTGGAGTTCAGACACCTAACCCAGAAACCTAACCTAGTCTAAAATAAGGGTTAAAGGCTACATTTACAGAGCTAGATGGTTTCACAGAAGCACCTGGGGAGCCACATTTCATACTCATTACTAAAAATATGAGAAAATTGAGTCGAACAGCTGTTTCAACTTACTCTAGTGATTTCTGAAACACAAGCCTAATTCCTTGTTACTGTTATCATTTCATGCTCTATTGTAATGATCACAATCACTGTGCTTGTCCCCATATGTTATGTTACTTACATAACCAGCCTGATACCCTCTGCAGTTTCTGCAGTCTGTTGAAAGCCTGCAACCACAGACAAAGCTCTTTGGCGATCAAACCTGGGCCCATGCCTGACTCCTGCATTCTGGCAGCTTCAAGTTGGAGTGTCCTGATGCTCCTCATTGCTCTGAGTCAATGTAAGAAGTGGATCAGTGCAGGGTATGCCCAGCCACTGCCCTGGAGGGACGTCTGCTGAGATAAGGAGATTGAGCAATCTCCCAGCAGGACCCCCCTGGGAAGGCAGCTACTCTTCAGTTACAGCGAGAAGAAGACAAACCCAGAATCCTCTGGGAGACCCTATGCAGATCCTTTGTAGCCCACTGGCCTTTACCCTCTGACACCCACCCCCTGTATCCCTATAAAGCGAGCCCCCTGCCCCTGCGAGGGCAGAGAGCTGCTTGTCCCTGGCCTTCCCTTCACCAGAGTACGGACCAATAAAGCTGCCTCGTGCAGAACCAGCTACACGGGCCTCTTGTCTCTCTCCCTGGTCTGGCCTGGAGACTGCCCTGCAGAGCTGAGCTGGAATCACAAGCTGACAATCACTAAAGAGCTGACAGCTTCTGCAAGGGCCCTCCTGGCCAGCAGCTGAGGGAAGACACCGGGCCTCGGGAAGGCGATTCCTTTCGAGACCATCTCCCCGGACCGGTCACCTCTTCCTCAGTCAGAGCTACTGACCCCTAACAAGCTGTCATAGATCAGGGATCATGGTTTGTCCACACGAAATCAGTGAGTCAAAGTCCAGTTCAGGTAAAAAAATTCTTCTGCTGTCCCTTGCCTCACATTTTCCTGTCACTTGCAGCAATTTAATCAATGACTCCCCCCTTTTGAATATATATCCAGGGATGCATCCATGTATCAGTCAAACAAACAAGAACTAGTGTGGAGACCATGGGGTGACCCATGAGTGTGGCACTCTAGATTTTAATTACCGTTCAGTTTTTGTTTTAACTGTAGATGAAGGGAGGAAGTAAAAGCACCCTAGCCAAAAGCAGTGTTTTCTTAGTAAACGCAGGATATTACCATAGATCAACCATTTTTTCCTCAGACTTGTTAATTATTCCAGTATATGCTTTCATGGAATAACAATGCAACTGATGAGCCAGCCTGTGTCATCCCGTTGCTATAGAAATTGCTCAGTATAAGCATCCTGGTACTGCAATCAGTTTAGCTCTCTTTAGCCACGGAAAAGGCAAAACAAAGCACTTCTGGTTTGAATTTTTTATTTAAACATTTCCACATTCATGGACACAGGTGTGTAGTACCTTGTCAAGACAGCATAGTCTCTGAAGGACAGTCAATCATGGCCTGCACACAACTCCCGCTCCATACTGCACCCCAGGGCAGCCACAGGCTTATCCAGGCTTGGTGCCTATAATCCCAAGGAGAAAATAAAGCCATCAAAGATCAGAGAGGTACTGACATTAGCTTAACACATCAGGTTCCACATCAAGTACCCACAACAGCCCGTACTTGAGCTGTACACTATGAACTAACTCAGTGATAGGGCCCTGAACAGCTGGTTTATCTTCCAGTAGCCTTGGGTGGTAGTTGGCTCCATAGCTCTCCCAGTGTGATGATAATATGGTAGCACCATAACCTAGCAACAAGGTCTTGGTGGAATGTGTCCTTATGTATGAGTTTTGGCACAGATGCAAAGAGAGTGGGAAATAACAGCATCTTGTGCTGATTCTATTACTTGTCTGGGCAACCAAATTTTCAGTGTGACTGCAATTTCACGTTTGATAGAATCATAGAATTGTACAATGTCTTGGGCTGGAAGGGATGCTAAGGATCATCTAGTTCCAACTCTGTTGCTTGATGGATAGGTTTAGAGTGTTTTAAGTTCCAATCTTCCACATTTACCCTTGATATGACATTCTTGATTAACTGAGTCAACGTTAGTGCAGTGACCATATTATTTCAATCAGCAGTGGGGTTTCCACGGCTTTTAAATTTTTTAAATTTTTTTTTGTTGCTTTTACACCACAACACTTATTTTTTGGTCTTTCATATGCCTTTCAGAGTGCTAGTTAAAATATTGATTTTTTTCTGTTTTTTAAGTGTGCTTGAAAAGAGCTGGCAGAGCAGTGTATGTAAAAGTGCACATTTTATATACAAGATAAACTACAAGAGTACAAAACTATCGACATTTTAATAAAAAGTATTGTACCAAAATTGCACATAAGCCCTAATTTTAAATATAGGCACAATCTTAGAAAGTATCTCAATTATATTCCCCAAACTAATGTTACTACATAAGTATGGCATAGGTTGTATTGCTACCTGGTATCTACAGAAGTGTTGCTTCTTTGAAAAGAAAAAACAAGAAACCACAGCTGTTAGGAATAAGTACAAAAAATTCTTGTTTGTACAAGCCCAAACTGCATTAGTTCCACAATAGAAAATATTTCCCGTTTCAGAGTTTTGATCTTTAAGTTATTTTTGTTTTTGACAAATAAGGCGAGGTCAAAGGAAGAGAGGCCATAGAGAGCACAAAAAGCTTTTTGTTTTAACTTAATTTGAACTGGATTTGGGATAGGATTTCCTTCTTGATGTGTGCTTTTCTTAGTATACTCCTTGCTCAGTACAGGGCTGATCCCAAGTGGGACTCACATACACTTCTCTAAAAGAAATAAAAATGTACATGTGCACCTTGTGAGAGAATTAGGTTCTCTCCATTTTTGCCAGGTCCCAAATTTATTCTGCTACTCCTGCAATGTTCTAGTTCCTTCTGGTATTGATTGAGTTGTTTAAAAGCAAGGCAATCAAACCCCAATTTTCTCTCTGTCATTCTCTTCTGTTTTTTTCCTCCAATTTTAAAAGCAATCTTGTTGAAAAAATATTTACTCTTAAGGTCGTTTGCTAGAAGATGAAGACTGTTTGCAACTGAGAAACTTTGAATAGTGCAAGTGACAGATGTGATGTTTACCCCACTTTATTTTCTAGATCAGATTGTTGATAATAGAAAGGTAGATTTCATGGTTGTCCAGCCCCACAAACTACTGTGTGTCTTCCTGCAGTCTGTGGCATCTACCTCAGGTAAATGAGTGACCTACAAGTAATTGTTGGTCCACTGCTATCTTCAGCAGTGGGTAGTCAGCCTTACATGGCCATGTGAAAAGGATAAATTTCCTGTGCAAGCTGCTGAATGTTACAGAAAGTCAAATCCAAGCTAAGCCTGGAAACTGTAGTCCTTTTAGTGTGAGTATAAGTGTTTCTGATAAGTATGAAAGGGGTTTCAATTTAATTCAAACTAATTCATTTATTTAAAATTTTAGTCCTTGAAGTGAGCTGTTTTTTGCCTTGAGGAAGCATGTTGGTCATAGAGAGGGTCTGTACCCCAAAACTCAAATATTACTACTCATGTGTTTTTGTCTAGGTGATTACCATTTGCTTTATTTTTTCAATATCTGAGTCTTTTGGTATTTGTCTTTCTCAACCTAAGAATGTTTCAAGTTTTGCAAACTCCCATGAACCTGACACCTGTTATCTGGAAATAAGCATACTGGTTGTGAGCAAAACAACACAAATTATCCAGCTAAACAAAGACCAGTGAATGTGATGAGGAGATCTAGATTCAAAGCACAGAGCTCACATTTCCTTGTCCAAGGACTGATCTGTATATTTCCATTGGCAGCATAATGACATTCAGTGGCTGATCATCAGCAAGTATCTATCTCCTCCTTGTGGGAATTTGTGTTTTTCCTTTCCATTGGTCTATAATTCCTACTGCTGAAAATTTTTCTGTTATAAATTTATCATTTAAAGAAGTCTTTCATCTACAGATACAGGTAATTTAAAGTTTACAAATAAATTCTGAATTAAATATTTTAACATTTCTGTTTAACAGCTGTTAATTGCTGAGTAGCTCAATGCTTCCACAAAAACTGGCACAATAATTGATGTGTTTACATTCATCTATCACATGGAAAAGATTATATTTTACAAATTTAAAATAATTTAACTTACAAATTCACTTTTCCATTGAAGCATCCTCATATGAATTTCATCAGTAGAAACGGTGTTATGCCATATATGCTCCAAAGGAATAATGGGTGATCTCCATAGCTTCTTTAATTGCTGAAAAATAGCACAGCATACAATTCAGGGGGAAATTCAAAAGTCTAAGTCTTGTATCATTGAATAGCAGTTTAAGGAATAATGCTTAGGATACCTTAGGAGTACATTACAATCTCTTAAGAAGTTCTTCCAAAGTCAGAAGAAATTTTCTCTCTTGATGCTGGGTATTTGCCAGAATATGAAGCTGGGATGGTAAGCCATCCCTTTGTGAATAGTCACTGTCAAACTGGAACATGTTATTTCTCAGAGGCTCCTTTGTTTATGATATTTAAGGCTATAGCTATAACTTTTCCAAAGCAGCTGACAGAAAGACTAGAAACCCTAGTTGCCCTCTGATTTTGCATAACACAGTCTCTACATACTTTTTCTTTAAAAAGCTGAAATTATTGACATTTTATCAGTTTTAAAAGCATCTTCAAACTTAGTATTCCCAAATTTTCTGTATAGATGGTTTCTCAGAAATTTCTTTTCATAATAGAAAAAAAGACACAATGACCTTTCTGCTGAACTGTTTGTGACAAAGTCAATTTGTGCTCCATCTCCTGCAAGTGTAATTGAATGATCACTAGCCTGAAATCTAAGTTGCATAATTGTAATTAATTATATCGCAAATGACCTGCAGTTCTGCTTCTCAGTCCTCCTTTATGCCCTTCTCAAGCTGGGACCAGGCTAACAGACAAACGATACACTGCACTTTTAAATTCAGTACCTAAAAAAATCAATTTCTCTCCACAATGGTAAGGATCATACTTCAATTTTCAAACTTCCAGTTCTTCCTGCCATTTTGTGGTATATTGTTTCTGTGCTGAAGCTGCATTAATGCCAGCTACAGTCCAGTGTTGGAAAGGAGAAATTGACAAATCCTGACAGGACAGCGTGAAGAGAAAGCAGAGGTGAGAGCCAAGTAGAAAGCTGACGTGGGAAATTCTGACTGATGTCTGAACGTGACTGATAAACAGATGAAAGGCAGGAGGAACAATGTCAGCTGCTACTTAAAATAGCCTGGAGAAAATGAGAACAGTAGGATCTGTTGAGGATGGGTCAGTGCTTTGATAGCATTGCTAAATCAATGTCACAGACTCCTGATGGCAGTACAGCAAAGGACTTAAGAAGTCATAGAAGTCAGGTTTCCTGTTAAGCCAACTTGTGAATTTCCTCATTATTAATCAAGTCCCATTTTTAATCAAAGGATAGGCTGCTATACAATAAACTCTGTATTTCTCCAGCTTTGACAGCTGGTAATATGCCCATTTATAAAAAGGAAGTATACTCACTGTTAGTTTAGATCCACTGTTTTCTAATAATTAATGAATTATTGTAAATCCTTTCCACCGATATTTTTTTTAGAGCTCACATAGCAGTTCTCATTTGCAATGGAATCCCCACAGATTGTGAAACATCACTGAAAAAGAGAAATACTCAGAATTTTAAAAGGCAGTATTCTGTATTTTTGTATTTCTTTCAGACATCAAAGAGAAGCTATTAGTGTTTGATGAATGATGAACATCCATATGGATAACTTATGGTTTCATGACTCACAACACCTCAAAGGATAGCACTACAGTCTCTATTGTACTGCCTACAGTAAAAATAGACTACCTTTTAAATTAAAGCACAGGACATTCTGATTTCACAAAAAAGCAATGACATATTGGGAGGAATGTTCCTCCTTATGCCATTGTGACTTTATTGAGTCAGTGGGCTTACTTCTGATTTGCACACTGATAAAGAAGAACCTGGCCAATAATTTTTATACATTTGTTTAACAACCTTTGTTTTCTATATATAAATGCCTACAAAGTGTAAAGGGTTCAATATGACCTTCAGGACAGATATACCTTCCTTTTACACAAAACTTATGCTGTATTGCAAATATGAGAAAGCACAAGCCAGAAAGGTATTGATAATACAAGGAAACATTATTATCTCCCAGATACTGTGCATCTAAGGAACTGGTTGGTACCAGGGAAATATGGAGGGCAACTTCTGTTCGCCGTGCTCTCTGATGAGCAGCAGTTGCCTGGCGACCGTAGATATGACACTGGTTTCCTTTCTCACCTCTTTTGTGATGCTCTGCTGCTCAAAGGATACCCAGAGAGAGCAGCCTCTGCCTGACATGCAGGTGTTTAAAATGTGTTTCTCCTTCTCTGAAGTGCATGGGCCATCTTCTTTGCATTCTTCAACTACTGAACTCTCGCTCACTCCAGGCACCACCATCCCCAGGACAATCTCTTTCCCCATTGCAAAGCTCCACCTCAATCTTAACCCAATCAAAATCTCCCTCAACACTACCTCTGGTCTTTTTTTTTTTCCTTCCCACCCTGCCCTGAGTATCAGATGTGCTTGTATATCTCTTTGGCCTCTGTTTCATTTCTAAATCATCAAGGGTTGTTACAGAGAAGTTTTGTGATAAGCATGAGAGACTTCAAGGTCTTGTGAGACTGTAAGGATAACCTCCAAGCAGTAGACACACCCTTATCTGTTCTCTTGCAACAGTGGTCCCTATAATATTTAGAGTTTATAGACAGGTATGATTTCATGTAGGAAGAATTTTCTATGAAGGAAAACCCTAATCCTTTATATGAGAGGACTTCTGAATGCAGAAGAAACAGGTAAAGAAACAGGACTATTCTGGTTCATGTATCATGACAGAAGGGTGCAAATGGGTGTGAGAAGAGTTTAGGGGCAGGGTATAATGCTCTGATCAAGCTGGTGGGAAGCTCTAAAGCCACTGCTCTATCAAAAACCATTAAAAAATTTCCCAGATAATGAGGGCAGATCCAGCTTCCCCAAGTTCAAGGAGAGGACCATGCAGAAATCTCTGGTCTGTAAACCATGCTCATATGGGTCTATATAAAGCGCAGGTATCGTTCTCCAACAGCAAGCTTTGGAAAACTAGAACAGTTCAACAATCTAAAAATCTCTTAGATATATCCAAATAACACAGGAATTAATCAAATGTGTGGAGGTGCTAAACATGGTATATTGGATGGCTGCATGCTGGATTCTCTGCAGTCTGTTAGCAGCAGCTTTCATAAAAAAGCCTTGGGCAGTTACTGTGCTTGATGGATTCGATTTGGAAGAAAACCGCAGAAATTTGGCTTTGTTGGAGTAATTTTGCATCAATATTCAGCACAGAATAGAGCACAGTGTAATTTGGAAGAAGCACAGCACCGTGCATTTTATTTCAGGATATTTTATTGTATGTCTGTGACAATCTTAAGAGAAAACTGGCTTTCCTTATAAAATAAAAATGAATTTTTGAAGGGAAATTTTAGGCCTCAGAATTTGGGATTCAGTCAAAAATATTTTGGGACAGTGTTTTATACTTTCATGGTTAATCCTGAATGCTTTTATGTTCATAACCAGCTCTTTCTTTTTCATCTGCATAGTGTCTCTACTTGATAAACAGGACTAGACCTTTATCATTTTGGGGAAATACAACGATAGAAAGAAAAGTTTATCTTGCCATTTCTTATTATGTGTTCCAATAGCTATAAAATACTGTATTGAACTACAGATAATAGTACAAAATGAGCTATCTAGAATGGTTAAGTCTAGCTTTCTAAATCTGTCCTTTCAGATAAAAAGCTGTATATCTAATGTGACAAGCCTGAGGCATATTTTATTGTTATAAACCCATGTTTAATACAACGTAAAGCTCTAATATTTTGATTCTACCTCAGTAACTTTAATTTTAAATTATTTTAAATGCCTTGCTTACGAATAATAAAAAAAGTTTCTATTCAGATTGATTCAAATGGCTTAAGAATTCATGGAATATAACCTTACATGTGATGAATAACACACTTTGGAAAAGTAGTTCAGAACTTTCATATTAATCCTCTTTGCATCTTCCTTAGAAGACTTTACCTGAAATTTAAGAGATTGCTTCTTGTCCAGCCCAATGAAAAAATCTCACCTAAATTTAGTGCCTCACCTGTACAGGTTATTTATCTCTTGTATTTGAAGATTTTTCCATTTAATTCCCTTACTGATTAAATGGTATCTGGTATCAGATAATTCCTGCATGCTGTCATAGCATGGGCAAAGTCCTACAGGGGAAGACAAGCAGTGTTTTGAAAGGATATGAACACATCTTAGGTGTTAAAACTTCTTTAATATTGGAGGTGTATTTTAGGAAATGCTAAAGAGTCATTGACTGGATCTAGCAAATGTGGACTGTGTGTAGGATGCTTGGCCTGATGGGGACCCAATTTGATCACATGCAGAGGAGCCTTAGTAACAGATCCTTTTGGAGACCCTACTCCAGGCACAGTTATTAGCAGGCATGGACATGACGCAGGCTTTGAGTGGCCTACATCGAAAGCACAGAGCCTGGTACTCGGGTCTGTACACCTAAGTGAACTAATTATTGGGAAGGTAGCTGAAATTGACTTGTTTGGCTCAGAATAACATCTGAAAATTAGTATGTGAGAAGTTTTCTGACTAAATAAACTTTAATTTAAATTAGGTAAGACACTACTGAAGTGTGAATTTTTTGTGTCACTATAATGATGACAGTTGTTAATGAAAGGAACATGTTTTGAATTGATAATTCAAATTTTTTAAACTTACCAACCTACTGATTCTAGTTCAGGGAATGATTTCATATTACTTCCACAGCCTAACAGACACACATCCTGGTAACTCTTGCATTGTGCCCACATAAGCAGGACATTGGGAGAACATAGGAGAAGCTGTATGGACTTATATTATAGACCCCTGACTTCAGTATTCAGTTTCTGACAAGTCTTCAGGGGTGGATGCAAGGGGAAGAGTAGGCGAACAAGCAAAGAGAATATGACGCTTTTTTGAGCACCCTCCCCAATTCTATGACTCAGAGTGATTTTCAAGGAGTTTTCTTGCCTCAGATTGATGAGATTTTTTTTAGATCATACATATTCTGCAAAGCTTTGAATGAAAACTTGTTTCTGGCTTTTCCTTCCTTATTTTGAAGTTTGAATTCCTTCTCTTTTTATGCAATTGTTGACAATTCTTCTTTAGTTACTTAATTATTTTAATAAGGAACACAATCTTTTAACCTCATTGCTCTATTACACTGTTTCTTCTGAGCTTTACAATGCTGAAACACATGGAACCTAACAATTGCAATGGACTATTATGGATTGTGGTAGGACACATTTTCAGGACTCTTCCACTGTCATTATGCCCCAGAAAGTGAGGGAAAGGCAATAAGGAGAATAAAAGTGGTTCACTGACGGCTTAGTACAGTGAATATAGCCCTTTTTTCCTTCTGTGTTTATGTTTCTGTATTTCTCCTCTGTGCAGGTATGTCACAAGTTTGTTATTTTACATGTAATTATTCTGCAAGGTAGAATGGCTTACTATGCTCACTCACCTGAGCTGGTATTGAATAAATTGTCAGCTCTCTCAAACTGGGGCTCTACCTGGGAAAGCGTCTGCTTCTCAATTAGCCATCATAGACTATTTGCTGCTGGGATGTTTCTCTTTCATACATACAGACACCTAATAAATGAGAGAGACTCTTATGATCCAGTTTTAAGGTTCTAAGAGATGCCTCTGCCCGAATTAAGGCGGAAATGAGACCATATGCCAGTGACAATAGTAAGGGGTTTATTTGATGGTAAATATGAGAGAGTAAGGAAGAAAGAAGATAGGTGAGGAGGACAGAAAGAGTGACAGGGACAGAATAAGGAAAATATCACTACTCTGTGGATCCCAATGATGTTCATTGATCCTCTCCAGCTGGTCTCTGGGTGGTGAAGGTTCCCCCAGAAGGCACAGAGTCCCATGGGTTTATATGCTCAGGCCATGTCCCCCTGAGGTGGGGGTCAGTCTCTCACAGCAGACTCTGGGTCTGTTGCATCACATGCAGCCCTGTGGGGCCAAGCCTCTCACAGGAATGTCCCATGGATGTGCCCTGTGGGGTTGGGGGTTCCACAGCTGGGCCGGTTTGTGTAACGGAGGATGGGTGTTTATTGCCTCTCACCAGAAGTTGCACCATGCACCCAAAACCTCCTCCTCCTCCTCCCCCCTCGGCTGGGGGGAGTCTGTGTAAACCTGGCTTCTGTGAGCTGGGCTCTCCCCCACCCCAAACTCAGCTGGGGATAGTTGCAGCTGGTGGCTTTGGCCTTTTGTGGATGCATACCTTTCCCTCAGCCTGAGAGGATTGAACAATGCCTTTCCCTTTATCTAATCAACAGTTTGACTTTCAGTTCAAAGTCCCACTCTTCAGGGAAGCTTCTTCGGTTGTAGCTTCTTTATAATGAGCAAAACTTTATATCAATGTTTGAGACATGAACTATTTTCAGTCTCTGACAGAGACTCATCAGTATTTTAAAATAGGCTGCACTATGGATTCTGTTTCATTTCTTTTACTTGCCCCCAGAAGGGAATCTACACAGAGCAAAAGAAAAGTTCCTCCTGCTGCAATTAAATTATCTAGTTAAAATCAGGCTGTAAGTCTTAACAGAAGAGAAAGAATTTAGTACTTAGGAAAACTACTGTAGGAACTTCTCCCACCTGAGCCACGCAGAAGGGGTTTCAGGTGACAACTGAAGTACACACTCACCATGTACCACCTAATTCAACGTTCAGTAGACATATTTTGATTTGTATCAGCTGGTCTCAGGTCAGACCTCTGACCTGAACCTGTATTTCTAGAGAATTTGAACTTGTCAAGCTTGAGCAACTTTTAATAGCATCAATCCATGACCTAGAAGTAAAAATACACTTGGAAAGAAAGTAAGAGCAAGCAAGAATGAAAAAATCCTACATCTGTATGGAGACTCATGTGGCATTTTTTTGCTTCTAGAATGCAAGTATTTTTACTCCTATAAAAGCCCCAGTGATTGCAGTGGGTAAAGTAAGTATTTATAACTTTCTGAAGGATCAAAGCCTGAAGAAAACAAATGATAGAAAGGAAAAAGTTGTGAACTGGTTCTGCATGGAGAGTTGTGAAAAGTGCTTGGCTGTTAAGGATGCAAGTGTATGGCTGCAAACTGCAAAGCAGGTTGAACTGGGGAAGCTGTATTGAGAATTGGAAATAACAGAACTGCTATTATAAAGTAGGTATTTGCATCTGTTTCCATCTGTCTTTATTGCACTAGCCACATGGTTGGACATCAGATTTCTGGGGTTTTGTTCTCTTCTTTTGTTTATTATATCAGAGTGCCTTTGCCTATCTTACCCAGAGTTTGTACATTAGGACTTTTAAACAGAAAAATCTGTTCCGATAAATCAAGCCTTCTCTAACTTAGCTGGCAGATGGCATCCCTGTTTATGGCTTTACAGGGAATTTGAAAGCATATGTGTTTGATGAATTGCCATAAATGCATGGCAGCTCCTGCAGCAGGAATGGTTCAGAGGTGCAGATAGCAGGTAATAAATAATTAATGGCCACCAAAGTAATATCTTTATTTTCCTGCTGGAGCTGGAGTGAGCACACAATGTAAGCCATAAACCTAATCTTGCTTTAGAGTTGGTCTTTTTCATTTAGCTGGCTTTTTGTACTGATTACCAGTCAGAGCAGCTGAGGCAATGCAGAAATAAGGCCCCCCATGTCAGTACCTCCTAAAGCATCTGTAATTGTTAGTCAGCTGAATTGTCTTCCCCCTTTAGACAAGAGGAATGCTTGGGTGCTCAAGGGAGTCTTTCTGCATGCAAGATCTGCAGTGTGGGTGGAATGATTCTGTCCCTTCTCTCTGTAGTTCTAAATTATTTCAGTCTAGACAGCTTGAAAGATTTCCCTTTGCTTCTCTCATGTCATTTCGTTGTTTACCTAGTGCCTATTTATGAGAAGAGGAACTTTCAGAGACTTTCTGAATGACTGACAAAGAAACCTCTGGACTGTGTGGCTTGAGATAAGACTCAGAATAGTCTGGACTGAGTGGCTCCCTGAGTTACTCCACATGCAACATCTACAGGTACTTGCTGCCAGATGCTCTTGCATATTCACTCAGACAAGGATGGTTAGATTCCATTGTTATATTGAAGCACTTAAAATTGTTTGCTGGAAATTAACTAGGTTTTTTTCCCAAATTATGTATTTCTCTAACCTCACTGCAAGGACTCTGATCTAAAAAGGTTTATTTTCCGCAGATGGCAGTCACAATGATGCAGGGAGCTCCTTGCTTTATGAATTTCAAGTATGTTTTCTAAAAGGAGTCTGAGTTACCAACCTTGAATTTTATTGTAGTGCCAATTTGCTATTCCAGCTGATGTCAGCAAAGGCTACTCATGAAGTAATGTACTGTGGTCTTACACAACTGTAGGGAAAATATTTCCCTCTAAGGTCACCACCTCTTCTCAAGGAGTAGTTTGTAAATTTATGCTCCAGCCTGAACACAAGTTCCTGCTTGTCCCCTCCCTTTTGTTTCATTGTGACTTCTCCACACTCTTCATATCTGTTCTGAAGGACAGTGAGTGGCAATAAAATGGTATGCTCCAATGGGATGATGAATGTTGTTAAAAACTATTAATAGGATTTAATGCATTCATATTTATGAGTTCATGTGTTATGTGTCTTGACTTTTAAGGAAGGACATGTGAGTCACACTGAGAAACATGCTCCACAGGCGGTAGTTTGAAGTGTAATTTCTCTGGGACCTTTGCTAATACTCTTTGGAGTAGTTCCCCTCAAAATTCCAGGCAGGGGTAGAGGACATAAGACAAATAGCTTAAATTCTGCAGTCTTCTTTCTGATAATGCAGGGACATTGCAGACATCTATAGACTGTTCTAATCTGAAAATTCATTGCAAGCTTCATTTCACATGAAAAACATTAGTGGTTGCTCTGTTTTTTCTATCATGATCCAAGATCGATCACCAGCTTTAATGCCTGTTAGCATGTGTGCCTCAAGTTTCTGTTCATGTTTCCTTAGTTTGAGCTTTTCTTTTGTCCCTGGAAGGAATCCAAGCACAGTGGAGCTGTGCTGATAACTGGGACAGTAACTTTTATGAGTGACCAACCATACTAGGAAAAGGCACGACAAGTGTCAGGACGACTGCACAAGTAAAGGCTTCTGGCTCATTGAAGTAAATTCAGAGATGGAAATGGGCATGGATGGCTGGATCCCTGATGGAGTAAGATATCAGGGAAAATATTTTCATTTGAGGTCTTTATATGCTGGCTTTATGTTTACTTATTTTTTAAAACATCATACAGGTTTTCAGGTGCTGGAGAATCAGTTGAACTGTTGCATATAGATGTGGCAGCAATATCAAGATTAGATCCCTAAATTTACATGAAACCTTGCTGGTGATAAAAGAGAACTATAAATATTGAACAAGGAAATGATGGATATTACTTCCAGAAGTAGCAGTTCTGAGTAAACAGCAGTACTTAAGAGTGTCACATTGTAAATATATCAGTATAAATAAAAAAATTAAGTAGAGCCCATTAGGTTTGCTGACAATGGTTTTATTGGTACATAAAACCCCCCCTGGATTCACTCAGATGAACACAATTTCAAGCATTTGTTCTGCTATTTTTACTAACAGGATTTGATTGTGTAAATATTGTAAAATGTTTTAACATGGTGAAGGTCCAAAGCCAAAAAAATTATGCTCTGACACATAGAGTAGCTGGGGAATACCTGTGAAGGCTGAATTCTAAATAGCTAAGCACACTTTTTGCATTTCTATTACAGATATGTTATTCACAGAGTGGTGGCACAGAGGACACACAGAAAAGACAGGTAGGGCTCAGAGAGTTCTTAAATGAAAAAAGCTCCATATCACCTACCTGAAAGTGCTATTGCTTTAGGTAACAAAACTGCTTTCAGCAAGGATTAGAATATTTCCTGCAGTGTTTCACTAATTGACACTGGTGCAACATCTCTTTATGTCACAGAAGTTCATTCACTGCTGTGCCTCTGACAGTGGGAGCTATGCTGTGTGAAATATCAAAACCTGTCAGATGTTAGATGAGTCTTTAATGTATGAAAAACACAGACAGTGCATTTTTACTCTGATTCCATGGGCATGATGGCACTGGCTTCACTGGGTGAAAAAAAAAGAAGAAAGAAGAATAAATAGTTTGAATCAAATGGAACTGTAGAAACAGGAATCCTTGGAATTTACCTAAAGCTTCCTTGAGTTGTTGGGATTCTTTCCCTTGGCTTTAATGAGCACTGAGACAAACTCTCTCTCTTTGGATGTATTTGCCTCTTCTAAATTTCTTTGCCAGGAGTGGTCCTTCAGACCATGATTACAGAAAGCATATAAACACATTCATATACTTACTTCCAAAGAAAAATTAATCAAATGTCGAATCAAATATATTTGAAGTGCTGTATCTAACTCCCCGATACCTAGGAAAACACAAAGATTTAGATGACATCATAGCATAATATAGGATACGAACTTTAACATTAATAGCGGACCACTGACTTTATTGCATTGTTCAGACTCCAATGCACCAAAAACCCCACCAAAAACACAACAAACCAGCAAATAAAAAACAAGGAAGCTGTAAATTAAGTGATCCCTTTGGTTTTTATTTTCCATTTCCTATTGATATGGATATGATGGTCTTTTCAAACTTCAATATAAACAGGTAGTCACATCAATATTCTGATGTTCAAATAAAAAGGCTATGAATGTCAAAAAAGAAAAAAATATTTTTCTGGCATTGTGGATCATTCATTTATGTCCAGAACTCTCGAAAGATGGTTTAGTGCACAGATTCCATTTTTTTTTTTGTTGCGTGTTTATGCGTGAAACAGAGCTCCAGAACTTAAGGGCATTAGGAAGTACTAGCCATTGTTTCTAAACTTGTATTACTTCAAGTTCAGGAATATTTGTGTGTGAGCACATATAGGGAACAAAGTACAGTTCTTCTAGACTTAGCTTCCAGACACCTCAACAGCCAACAAATAGGAAACTTGGCCTCTCTAATTCTTGCTGTGTGTTATAACAATGTCAGAACCTGGGGCACAAGCTCCAGCAGCTGATCCTGTTTTAAACTGCTATATTCTCAAGCTGAAACCTTTTCCTGTTAATCCTGGGTTTAAAAACTCAACCATTGTCAACATTTTCTTCTGCAGTGTTTCAGATACTCCTTGCCATAAGTGCTTATACAACCCTTGGATTTTTTCAGCTTTTGTATGACAGGTTTTCTGTTAGCCTTTGACCAATAGGGTTTATAATAAACCAGCACTGACACTGCATCTTGTCCAATGACTATATTAGCATTAAAAATAGAGTCACAAAGTCTCCAGAATTTTACATCATTTACTAAGTTAAAATTAACAGTCTATCTATCACTTGCAATACAACAGGATTTGGGAATTGACACTCCTGACTGCTATAAAAGCTGACAATGCTAATCAGGGATTTGTCAGTAATCATTAAAAAGCAATGTGATGTGATGTCATGCAGTATAATCCTCTAATTTATTTCCTGCCCATCTTCTTCATGACTAGCATAAAGTTTGCTAACTGTGCATCTCTTCTCTTACCTCCCTTTACCCACCTCTTTTTCTTCTCTTCTGGATGCAATCAGAAGTCTATTATCACTGCAACTAGCTGAAGGGCCATGAAATATCATGTGAAGTAGTTACCCCACGGCAGACACTAACAGCTTTTGTCAGGTACTTATACATCATTAGCAATACTTACAGCATTTCCAGTTTCTCAGAGTATGGAGGATGTGAGCTTGCACAGCCATATTGCCAGGACATGCTATAGAAAGAAAGACATTACTAATCTTGGAGCTGCCAAATCTGGTGGCTCAATAGAGGTGAGGTTGCTGCAGCTCCATGTCCGCTGGCTTAGCAGGTACTGAGACTGAACACGTGTTCCCAGTAATCCTGTGTGAGAGAGTGGGCAGGTCAATGACTCCAGCCACCAACCACTTCAGTGCCCAGGTGCAGAGGGTGTCCACACCCATCACTGGAGGCTACAGCTGGCTGTTGAACAAGATAAGGGAAGAGTTCCCCTCTCTGGCTGACTGGGATGAACGTCTGTTAGTGAGAAATGTGTGTATATATATATATATATATGTATAGTTTGCTTGTTCTGAATTATACACACACATACACTGTGGATCCCTCTGGTTTTAGGCACACAGTGCATCCCATTGCTGCCACTGGATCTGAGTCTCCCCAGCTGCAGGTATCTGGGCATATGAGCCCCTGTGTCACCTTGCCTCAGTTGCTGGAGCTCAAACCTACAAATGTACCCTGGATACCTCCATTAAGTGTACTTAGATGTCCAGTCTACCAGTAGTTCAGTCCTCTGGATCTTCTGGACACCCAGTTACCTTGCACACAGAGACACACATGTAAATACGTCTAGTAGTAGGTCCAAGACTTATGACCTTAGAGTAGTTGACTCCCAGGCACCATAATGCCTCCAGTAGCTGGTATGGACCTTGCAGTGCCTCCAGCTGCCAATCTGCACACTGCTTTATTCTCTCCAGCATCCAGCCCTGACTCATGGCTGCACCAATACGTGGTTCCTAAGTCATGTATCCTACTCACCAGAGCGTTATGCTTGATGCTCACTGACGATGCGCACTAACATTCACACTCACACAACATGCACCTCTGTCACTCTATTTGCTGGCACCATGGCCACTATGATCCTAGGGCCTGATTTCCAGCTGCTGATACTTAGACCTCCATTCACATAGATTGGAGATGCTCCACACCCACAGAAATAATTAGAATTGCATTTGATAGCAAGACAAACTGTTAAACAGATACACAGTTCCAGACTGACAGTGTGATTGGTGGTAATCATTTATTCCCATATTTCTCTTTTTTTCTGTATTTTTTCCTCTCCAGATCACCATTGATCCCTCCTTTTTCTGCAATTAGTTTGCCCCCTGAAATCCCCATCAAATGTATTTTACAGTCCTGAACTTCTCTTCCTCTGCATCTCATCATGGCTCCCACACACCAGTGTGTTCCTCAGCTTGTAAGGGGATCCAGAGAGCCTCCCCAGCTAAACTGAGTCTCACTCCAGAGCCCATGGGACTAATTTCTCACCTGTGATAGCCCTAGAAGGTACCAAGAGAGGATTCTTTGATTAGGTCTTTCTCTGATTAGGTCTTTGTCATTATTCCTCTAAGCTTTTCTGTGTTTGTGGAGCTGAGTTTTTAATCACAAGGAAGACTAAAAATATTAAAGATTTTTCAATCAAAGAATTGTTAGCTAGTTTGACCAGCTAACAAAGTGAAATGGTGAGTATCTTGAGAAGGTTCTGATGAATGTTCCACAGTAGCTTTTCCAGATTTCAGCCTAAAAGTAAGGAAGAGATGTCTTAAGGAAGAAATCTGGGGACAAGCACCCTTACCAGCTGCTGCATAGTAGCAGATTAAAGGTAGACTGTCCAAGCAGATTAAAGGTATGTTTTACTTCTGATACAGTGTGGCCATCAGGAGCCGCAGTGCTCACTACATCATAACATCCCATAATGCAAAAAAACCCAAACCTCCCGACCGGCTTAAACTTCTGTATTATTCTTCTGTACTGTTCTTGCAGCAGATGAAAGACTGTCTCGTGGAATTTTTGATAACTAGCCTGTGTCAGCATCAAAAGCGTGCTAGCATGGAATAGAAAGGAAAAATATTTTACAACCGCTTTGCAGTTAAAACCTTGATGCCTAATTATTCACAGTGAATAGGATTTGTACTTGCAAACCTTTTCATAAAACACGTGTCTAGATAATATCTGTGCTGAGGAACACTGCATAATAAGATGCTGTCACTTTTTTCTATTAAAGTGGCTGTGGACTTATAAATAAAAGTTAGAAAATACGGTATCTGTTTTGCTGAGGCACTAACCTATGCACAGTTCAGGAATGAGGCTGCTGAGGATGAAGCCTGCACCTGTGTTTATAAAAATGGAGCAAGGTGGGTGATTCTTCTTAAAGAAGGAAAGAAACACTACTATTGACAAATGAGTAGGGCTACATATTTTCTCCCACCATATTTAATAGATAGCATTTTATTTCTCAGATATACCACAGGTTTCACTGAAGAATTGTAGAATTAAAACAGTATTGATCAAAACCAGTTGAAACTATGTTTCATAGAATCAGACTATAATAAAACAGTTTGGGAGGGACTTTTCCAGGCCATTGGGGCCAACATCCCTCTTAGGGTAAGTCTGCTGACCAGGACCTTCTTCAGTCAAGTCTTGAAGTCCTCCAGGGTTGAAGATTTCCCAGCCTTTCTGGGAAACCTGTTCCAGAGTTTTATCACTGTCATAGTGATAATATTTTTCTACTGTGTGTCTGAGATTTCCCTTCAGGCAGTTTGTGTCTATTGCCTCCCGTATTTCACAGCAAATTCCCAAGAGTATCTCTTTATTCACTGTAGTCTTGCATTAGGTATATGAAGACATTAGCCTATTCTTCTCAAAGCTGAATGTCTTGATATATCCAAAATCTTATTTCAACTTCATCAGTGCAATATGACACATATATGATTTGTCCTCACATCTGCTGTTTGTTTCATAAGAGAGTCAACTTTGCTCAAAATAAAAGGCAGTATTAGTTGGGATCTGTAAGAAGCCACCCTGGTGCTGAAATCCCTGGGCAGCTATGCAAGTATTCATAGTATGTATTTCCAGAAAAGAACATTAGCCTTGGAGGAGCTGCCTGTGGTCTGGGTGTGATATAAAGTTTTTTTCCATGAGTGGCCTTTTGCAGACACAGAAACCTGCCAGATGTGCTTTGCTTCAGAGAGAGTGAATTGGATCCAAGTGATATCCAACTGCTCAGTGCAGAGTAGCAAAAGGAGGGTAAATGGATGTCAGGCAAAACACATATCACAGAGCAGCAAATGACCATGGTTACTGCAGGCATAGATCTGCAAGTTTCCAGGCATAGCTTCATGCTAAATCAGATACTGAACTCCAAACTGGATTCCAGATTGAGACATGTATTTATTATGGGAGGGAAAAAAGAGCCTGCCCTCATTAAAAGATTCCTGAATCTCAACACAGAATAGTAGGTGACTACTCTGACCTCCACCTTTACATTAAGGGCTTCCTGGTGAAGGTTTCTTTGTGGGTCTTGCAAAGTTCTGTACTGTCCATAGTCATTTTACCGGTTTGCTTGAAGAAGTGCAGTTGTTCAAACTGCATGCTGAACTTCCAGAAAAATAATGCTATATATATTGCATAATCTGAACCATAACCGCTCATTCCATCCCAAGGAAAGTTCAGAATAACACACACAGCAGTGACATTTTGAGGTTTATGAAGCTAAAGTTAGCTGCTACTGATGTGGAAAGAAAAAACACTGTGAATGATTTGTCTATGACATACTGCCCAATGAAATTCAGAAAGTGTTTATTGTTTGTTATTCATGGTTAAGGAATTTAGCATTGACATTTCTACTGTAAATAACCTATAATTTGCAGCTCTTGCGTATCTAAAAGGTCTTTTTCACTGGACAAATATTAGATATCACATTACATGTTTGATGGCATATCTTATCCTGTATAATGGAGCACATAGACTGTTTCTCTGGGTTCTGTTTGGATACATCTATTTACTTCTAAATAATTAATCTTTTCCTCCCCAGTTCTGTCATGTTTGCACCTTTGCATCCTCATGTGGAAGACTTGTTCTTTATTCTTATTTGTTTCTCCATTTGGTTCAGAATTTTGAAAAAATTCCTATTAACTCTGCAGTTAAGTTCATACAAAATGTATCATGGATACAGAAGTGTGACATCTGGAAAGTGATGAACTTAATATGTTTTAAACCCCAGATCTTGTATATACTAAAAATTAAACATATAACACATGCACTGAATCTACAAAGTGTGCTGATTTTATAAATCATATTACATAATTTAGAGTAAAAAGCACAAACAAGGACATGCAGTCAACTTCAGAAATTATAATTCATCAAAGCAAAATAAATCTTAATTTTTTTGCTCAAGGTTGAATACAAGCCACACTATCACTAACCAATTTGTCACATTCCTTAATGACTTGCAGTTACATTGCAAAAAATTTTCCAAACATATGCATATTCTAACTTGAAAAGCCATTAAGACTGATTTTGGCTCATTATAAAGGAAGAACTTTGCTTTGTCATAAGGTAATACAATGTTATCATGTGCACACATAGCGGAAACAGCACAAAATAATTTAATATTACCTTAAATAAACTTCAGGTGGAAGTTTTTCCCTTGTGCTCTTACCAGTTACCTGAGTACTATAATGTGTCTTCCAGTTGCCCAAAAACCAATCAATAAATACAGTTGTTTATTTGTGTTTGTGAACAAATGGGAACATTCAAAGTAAGTCATGAAAAGGGGAAATTACAGACGCTGCTTTACAAAATGTGTTGGCTTGTGTTGCGAACTGCTTCCAGAAATTAAATTGATCAGGAAGGGAGTGATTCCGGATGCTTTCTGGTTTAAGGTTTTCAGAGAAAAAAATATACATTGAATTTTAATAAATTTCTAGGTTTGTGTTTGTTCAGATACAATTTCTACTTTTCTTGTTCACCCTTAAACAGTGACATAAAAAGATGTAAGCTCTAACCAGATTAAGAATCACATGTAGTCATAAAGATGAGAAGTATGAAATTCCATTGGCTGTCCATAAGATCCCATTTTCAAAATAAGAATTTTAAGATATTAATTATGTTCTCTTCCCAAGGAGCAGGCGGTTTGGATTCCACAGACCTGAGAAACAGATGAAAAGGTCTGGGACCCTGATACAAAGTGAAGACACTGGCACTGGATAAGCTACCACAGGAAGTCACTGACGGAGAGCCAATTCCAGTCTCGGTAAGCTCCAGTCTAACATTGCCTTTCTCTTAGCACTTAGAAGGAGATGAAATATGGAAAATCAGGGCCTGAATAAGGTAAAAGCATGCTTACCCAGACAGCCACAGCTGGGAAACCACAGCGACAGAAAAGCTTTTCAGAAGAGAAGCATGTCTGATGAATGAAGAGAGAGGCAAAGAAAAGAAAAAAGCAAACAGCTGACAACTGGAACAGAAAGAAGATGAAACAGCTCACAAGGAGACCTCAAAGTGCAATGAAAGTTGTGGTGAATGGCAAAATTGCTTTGTGGAAAAGAGGTCCATAGCTGATTTGTCCTTCTGCTTATGGGAACTGACAGGAAAAGGAGTACTTTAACAAACGACAGTTAAAACAGTCTCACTAGGACTGCTGGCATGCACTGTAGATCAAAGCAATATGATTTAAAAAACACATAGGGGTAATACTGATTTACAAAACAGCAGGCCAAAAGTCATTTAATTAAATTACCAGGCCACCCAGGATTCAGAGGGAAGTGGGAAACACAAATAAAAAACATGAGGATTTTCTAACAAATAGTGATTGAAATAAGTGAAAACAAACTTTAAAAAAAAAAATTAGCTTTGTCAATTTTGATAAATACGTGGTACCCTTCCTCTTTGTGCGACACATTACGTCCTCAAATGCCTGTTTCCCATATTTTCCATTACTGCATAAGTGCTTCAGCTAAATTCAATAGATGCACTTACACGAGCATCTGAGTTTGGATCAGGAGCGCACGTTTGAAATCCTCACATACCTCTCTTTAGTACACATGGCATATGTGTCTTGAAGTAGGCTAAATTAATTTCTTTTGGATGAAACCAAGCTGGAAAATGGATCCCACGGACTCACCTAATGAGCTCTAGCTGCTAGCAAGCATCCAGCCTGTGGGGTGATCTGTAGTGAAACCCTTTGAAGTGCATTTGACACGGCCATCAGCCCTTAGCTCCAATTGTTGCTGTACAAACCTGTTCCCTCTTGCCTGGACTATTTATTAGTACAGATGCAGCCTTAGGATGTACAGAAGTAGGAACAAATAGTAGATAAATGTTAGTATTTTTAGCTTGATATCATGGGGACTGAAAGCAAATAAAATTCTTTGCTGAGCTAGAAAAAAAAATCAAATTAAGGCTATTTGGGGGTCCTGACACCTCATTTTTTGATTGAAAATAAGTAGTATAGAGTGACTGAGAGACATGGATATATAACTAACATCAATAAAATATTCATATTCTGCGAGCAGTTTTAAATTTCATATATTTATGTTAATTTCAACATAACTATCAGAGATTCTTAGGTGAGGGTTAACATCAGTATATTTCACACTATTTGTTTGAGCTTACCATTGCCATAATATATACACAGATATTTTAAAAGGCATTGACTGACATTAAGGTGGTAGGTAAAACAAAGGAAGGAAAAATTATGTATGTTCAAGTTAAAGGTTGGTTGGCTACTCTGTCCACGTGCTTGTTTTTACACTAGATTTTTTTCTTCTCACACATATTGAAAGTGTCAGTGTTTATTTTGACAGATGTCAGGTTTTTCACTCTTTTAACACCAAGGCAATCTTTGCATCAGTTATTGTGTCTCCTGTACTGTTATGAGAGCACTCAAAGCAAGCTTGTGCCTGGGGAAACAGGGTAATGAAGAACTATATAGTATTTTCCATGTGTTTGATTCATGTGTCCAATCAAGAAACATTCATTGCTGTTGTAAAGAAGTGCTCAGTGTTTGTCTTTGGACTTGTGACAGATGAAAGGTTGGAAAAGACCTTAGAGTTTGAAACACCAGCATCTCTGTTTTGCAGGAGGAGGACCTGACTTTCTGTTTCAGGAAGGTGGTACTGCTTTGTGGGTCACACTAAGGGAGCATGATTTTTCAAACCTCCTGGAGCACATTCTTATATCTTTGCAGCCTGGCATATGCCTGCTATGGTGAAAAGGTTTCCTAAATCCAGAGTAATGCTGTTATAAGAGCTCCACAATATCCTCTTCATAAACCACAGAGTCTATAACCAAGAAACAGAGCATGACGACCATGAAATTAATATACTACAATAATCTCTGAATTGAGTACCACTAATCTGTGCTTCGTGGACTTCAGCACTCCTAGGGAACACATGTGCACATTAGTAAACTGGTTTACTAATCAAAGGTACTTCTGTAGTGACTTTCTTGATCGTTGCCATTTATTAAGCTTTGGTTCATATCCTAGAGTTTGTAGCCAAAACTGAGTGTATAAATCTGCAAATTAAAAGTGGACTAATTAGGATACAATGCATATTAGCTTTCCTTGAATTGACAGAGAAGTGCATTAAAATAATATAACAAAGAACAGAATACAAATATTTTGCAACACTGTGATGACACAACCAGACACAAGGTGTAAAGGTTTTTACTTAAGAATGTGAGCAATGCGATCACCACAGGTGTAAAACACAAAGCTGGAAAGTGGATTATTTCCTTGTTTTTTCTTATATCTGTATCTATATAATCTATCTGTGTCTATACATATGCCTATGCCTAGCTATCTCTATTGCTATCTCTTTATCGCTATCTCTATCTCTATCTCATCTCTATCTCTATCTCTATCTCTATCTCTATCTCTCTCTGTTCCTGTATGTAAACAGGAACATGTATTTGGTGAAGAAGCAATAGCTATTTCTACTTATAGATGGTGAAATATGCACAGCAGTTTGACATCCAATTCTCATTATCACTGTTTCTCAGTACAGTTCTTCTATTGATTCTCACTACCTCTCCTTGCAGACACAGTCCTAATTAACTGTTTCTTTGCTCCTATAGAGTGATGAAGACACCAAAAGAACCTATTAAGTTTTGCATAACTTCTTTTTCTCAGTACGTTTTTTGGTAATCAAAGTTCCATAATTTCTTCTTCAGAAGTTATTATGCAATATAAAAGAAATAAAAGAAAAAAAAGAAATAAGAAAAAAAAAAGGATAAAAAAATTGGAGAAACCCTAACTGGTCACATTGGGAAAAACAGACTACAGCAAGCACTTTTAAAATTAATATGAATTTTATCAGGAATTTTTGTTCAAAGTCATGTGAAGGCCAGGACGGTGAATTTTACTTCATTGTTAGAATTAGCTACATTATGAAATCTAATTACAAGTAACCTTTCACAGTTGTTTGTCAAGAATTCCCAAGTCTGCAGTAATAGAAAGCCTGGGCAGAGATAAAGTAAAAACACAAGCACACCTAGATAAAATTACTCAAGGAGAGAATTAAGGAAGTAAATATCTTCTAATAGGGATATCAATTATTTCATAGTGGTATCACCAATGAGGAGGTCTAGTTAAATGCAGATTGCACAGTGGAATGAAGGGGAATGAGATTTACTAAAATATATGGAAATCTGAGTGTTTAGGCCAATATTCACTAAGAGATGTTGGTATGATTAATTCCAGGTATGCAAGTGGGTTTTGCAGTGCTGAACTTGTCCCTGGTATTCTCAGTGCTTTGCATGGGGAGAGGCTGGATGTTAGTAGTATCCAGTGCATGGATTCCTGGGATACTTCTGTTCACCACTAAGACACGCCAGAAACGAAGATGCGTTGTGAAAGTCTGCATGAACTCAGGTTTCTTTTGCTGGCCTGTGGTTACGTTCCGTATAAAATCTTACGGGTTTTATGAGCAAAAAGACATCTGCTATACTGAGCTGTCCATGTTCTTTTCACGGATTGTTTTTGTAACTTACTGGAGGCAGTGAGTGGGAAAGGAAGGTACTAGCTTGGTATAGTACTCTTGGGTTCAGCTGTTCCTGGGATCAGGCCAGACACTGTTCTCCCCGGCATGTCTCCACACAAGGGTTCAGGACTGAGGGTTGTTTCCTCTTACATGGATGGGTAGAGTCTTCAGTACCCATGTTATCTTCTGACTAGGAAACTCTTTTTTTAAAAGTCCCAACATTTTCTAGAATGTATTTAATCTTATGGGGTGTCTCTCTAATGATATCAGAATTTAATAGACGTTGAATTTCAAATGAGTGATTTTTTTTTTTGTTGGTTCTTAAAATAAGTACTTTTTTTAACTGCATTCATTAAAAAAGTAATTCTAGTCCAATGTGTTATTTCTTTAAACATCTTCAGAACAGTGATTCTTCAATATTGTTAAAAAATGCTTCAATATTGTTAAAAAAAATCACACAATTCCTCAGTTAATAGAAATACTTTATGTTTGAATTAACTTCTCATATAGTAATAACCAGTTATTGTAATGCTATTTGATTCCTTACATGTCTATCCATTGTCAGATACCAGTAATGGGAGCCACAAATACTGGATGTGCTCAGGAAACTTTTGTAGTAATTCCTCATACTTTTTGTAAAATATTTATGTATGAGATTTGCAAACGTTTTCCTCTTAGAGGGTAAAGGACAAAATGGACCCAGAGGTCAGCAAATAAAAGGCTCTTTTTTTTTTTTTTTTTTTTTCCTGAGAAATTTAATGGCTTGAAGTACAGTTGCTGCCCATTTGGTTATCTGAAGCCTGGGGCAGCCTCTCTGTCTGTCTGTCTGTCTGTCTGTTTGCCACTGAGACAGTATTGCTCAGAGCTTGTGTGGTTTTCTGCTGTCTCTACAAAACAGTTTTTTGCTGACTCTCTGAACCCTGTATCAGCTCTCCAGTCCATCTCTGTGATGAGCTGTGAAATGAGCCATAACCAAAATACAGTCATTTGTCTGTGGCTTAAAGTTCAGTAAAGTTTTTGTCATGCTTACAAAATGAATAAGTTTTCATATGAATATATTTAGAAATTTGTATGCATGGATACTTGTAGTGAGTGTGTGTAATGTGTTAACAGGAAGAAGACCTCTTGAGGTCTTCAGTAATCGTTATTGCATATTATACAGGTTTTCTGGGATTCTAGGGAAAAATACTCTCTTAACGCTGGCAAAGCAGAAAGAAATTACATTACTTTGTAACTTACTTTTAGTCACACTCTTACAAAGAATGCAAAGTACCAGGACTTCATCCATGATTCTTAACTACAATTTACCGAAAAACTGGGTGCAGTAAAATTGCTGTCGGCCAACACTGAGATGTGCCCTCCCAAAACCAGATAAACTGTCAGATATAATTATAAAGATAAATGCAGACTCTTAGAGCTATGTTCCTGAGAGGACAAGATTGAGGCCCAAGAATGGTGTTTACTAAGGCTAGGGCTGTTGGGCAAAAATGAAGGTTTCCTAAGAGTATGTTCAATTGAAATAACAGTTCATTTTACAGAATCAGTAAACAAAAAATCAGTAAACAAAATCGTAGGTATATGATCCACTACCGTCTAAGCACTGAACTGAAAATAACCTATAACATTAATTGAAGATAAAGCAAAATTACCATAATAAATAGTATTGGCTTTTTACATAGTTTTTGCACTTTCATCCTTATCTGGAAAACATTCTGGTCTATGTATACAGCTCGCAAACAAAACAGGAGATCTGTGATGCAGTCAAGAATGTTCTGCCAAAATTCCCATTTCAAACTCATATTTCCCAGAGGAATTCAATGTATGTATAATAGATATTAATTACAGGGGAAGATGCATCTGCAGCAAGATACCAGCTCTCCAGTGTCGCTTCAGAATGAAATTTTGTTACTGAGAAGTCAACTGCCAGGGAATGGTTCATGTTGAAATCTGACCAAGCATTGTGGCATGAAACTCATCACTTTCAAGGTATTAGTCCCCACAAGATCAGGACTTGAAAATAGATTCCATTGCTAAAGTCATCACTGTTTCCTCAAAAGTCTTCTTATAGTCGATATATATTATTTAGAGAATCTTTCTGGCTCTAGGTAGTATTCTTAATGATAAAAGTTTAATGCAGTGAATTTAAAAATTAAACTAAATTTTTCAGTCCAGTCTGATTATTTGCTATTCTATTTTCTTCTAAGGAGGAATGTTTCTACTTAAAGCAGTGATTATTTTTGCTATTTACATCTTTCTGCCAAGCACTGATGCTGGTTATGCTTACTGAGTGTGGTCACTGGCATTTATTTTTCCTGGCTCTTGCAGTTCAGAGCTCCTGCTGGATGTTTTCACACATCTCAGTGCTGACAGACACTTACAGCAATCCTTCTCTTTTTTTTCTTTATAAGGAAAACAGCAATAGGAAAGCTGGAGGCCACTTTTTTTACTGTAATATCCATTCATAAATCTCTCTTTCCTGAGTACCTGCACTGCCAGGTAGCATCTGAGTGCAGCAACTTGCACACGTAGGGCACAGATGAACTTCCCATGTTTTTCTCCAGCACTTGGGTAACTAATATATGCTCCTGACTTTTTACCTTCTCTGTTCTCAGCATACCTGTCTGTATGTCTGTGTACAAGCACACACACAATCTCCCATACCTTGAGAAGCATTCCTATGTATTATGCTTGTGCAGATGTGTTTGACTTCTCCCAGGCTTAATGTCCCACTCTTCAGTAGATGCAAATACAGCATTTGTACAGAGATCTTTAAGGTTCCCATCTGTGTGCACTTATCAGGGAGGGGCTGCATCTTTCCCCCATGCTTCAGGTCAATATGGGTCCCTGGTTCATGATGACAACCTTTGGTAATACAAATATATAAAATGATAATAATAATGAAAAAATATAATATGACCCCACGTTGGTGGCAGCATTAGTAGGCAAAATCAGTAGGAAATGGGTGAAGTGCTCTCAGGGAAGAAAGTGGTGTTGTGTGATTAGCAAAATTATAACACAGTTGACACCTGTCCCAATAAGTCCTTCTGTTACTCTGCTGTGAGTTAGCAAAATCAAACTTGTTCAGTTAATGGCCATGACCATTATCACTGAGCTTTTTCCTAACACTATCATATTCTAACAGTAACATTACTTTTTAACAGCTAGATTTAATAAATCTATTAATTATCTATCTTATTTAATAAATAAGATTTAAAGGTAAATCACTGAGAATTGTTACTTCTAGAAATTGTTACTTCTAGAATATTTCAGTTCTTCCTCTGTATCCCTGATCCTCAGCCTGGTGGCATATCTTTAAACTCACTTGAAAAATCAAGGTGCTCTTCAAAAATTAGGAACTGTGGAAATGTTAATCCTGCTCACTCTCCATGTAAATTTCTGAAAGTTAAGAGCAGAATGATCTTCTCTTCAGGTTAATAGAAAGATAATTGACAGCTGCTATAATTAAAAATGATTGAAAGAGAACATTACACAGTCTCAAAAAATGAAAGCAAAGCATAGCAGTATAGCCAAAGAAGTATGAAGCGCTATATCTTGACCTATCCTTTAAATACACATATAAATGTAAATATGAACACTTAAATATATATTTGTATGCATATATGAACTGCACGAATGATTTAACTTATGAAATAAGGGTAGAGAAAGAGAATCTCTAAAAGCTGTTGTTCATACAAATCATAGCATCCTATTGATCTGATAGCTGACTTAGGTGACTAAAGCTAGCTGAGATGAACTGCTCTACCTCAAGGGGTTGCTGATTTTGATATTAATTTAATGGTACCTCAAATAAAAAATGTTCTAACAAGCCATGTATTATAAAGAAAACAGCTCCCAGAAATCACTAAGCTTTTCATCTAGTTTGAAACTGGACTTGTAACAGCACAGAACCATTTCGCATATGAGCTGTGACCTTTTCAAATGATAGAAGCAAGTGATTCCTAAAAGAACATTAGTGAAGGAATCAGATGTGACCATAATGTACTGGAAGAACAATCAAACACTTTTGTTTTGCTCTTACTAAGATTTATTAAGTGCTCATGTAACTAAATGAGTTTTATATTTGCATTTTTATTGGAGAAGATGACATTGAAAGCAAATTTCTGTGTAACCCGTGAGTATTCTATTGAATTATCTGCTCCTTACGTTTATGGTGTTCAAACCATTTCATACCAGAGGCAACTTGGCAACATTTCTCTCTCAGTGTGGGTGTGTCTTGAGAAGTGTAATATTTATCTGTAAGTACTGAATGCCTTGTTCAGAAGTTAGAAAGGCATTCTTATATACAAGCTCACTTCCACTTTCTTGATATTTCTTTTTCCATGGGTGGCCCCACAGAATGGCTTTTTTCAAGCATTAGAGAGCACACACCCAACATGCCATTTTTAAGATGTCAAGCAGATTGTACTATTCATTCACCCATGAGTGTTTTGATGGTATCTCTTTGTACTTTCTCAGATGAGCTATTTCAGACTCTACTCATCTCTATTTATAAAGCACCTTGCACAGTTCTCATCTGATTCATTTGCACTCAGTGAATTGGTACTTGGAAGCAACAGTATCTCTCTCTACCTCCACAAGTTCTCAGTGTGATAGATGAAGGAAGAAAGGTAGAACAAGCATGGCAAGAGTAATTTTTTTGTATATAAGTCTTGTCCCCCTCCTGTGACCCAGCTTGTCCCACCACCCAGTAGATAGACCACTGTGAAACCATCTGAGCTGGCTTTACTGTCCAGGTTCAGAGTCCAGCCCTCTGATCCAGGCAGTCTTTGCCTAAATCTCACAAATGCACGTCATGAAATGCCTCTGCCCAGACGGTGTCTCCTTTCTGGAATGGCCTCATCCTGTGAGCTCTTCAAGGGATTTTCAAAGAGGAGAAACTCATGAAAACAGGATTTTGGAGGGAGCTCCAGGTGCAGTGACAGATGCCAGGCCAGCTGAGGCTCCTGCCCTGTCCTTCTCTCCATCTGGAGCACATTTATTTTTAGAAGGTCATACTTCTCCCCTTTCCCTTCAATCATACAAAGATATCATTTTGCAATTCAACTTAAATACACAGTCTAAGCTCTCAGGATAATTCACTCAAGATCTTGAGAGTGTAGATCCTGAACTCTTGCAGTGTCATAGGCAGTAACTATTTTCATTGCTGATGGTCTCAAAAGACTTCCAGATTCCCATGAAATCTTGTTGCCAGCTGTGCTCCTCTACCCCTCTTATTGTAGAGCACTCACAGATCAGTGCTCTTCTGTGAGTACCAAGCACAAGCCACACAGCACAATCTCTCCCTTCCCAAATCCCTGCACCACACAGCATGCCCTTTTCATACTGCAGGCAGAGACTCTCTTCTCACTCAACTCTCGGCCCGCCTGTGTGGCACAGCAGCACCCACTGCCTGCATCCCCAGCACCAATGCTTCTCAAGCACACACAGCGCTTCCCAGGCACCCAGCACTAGCAGTAATGCGTCTGGGACCACTGCTATCTTGCTACATCCTGATTTTCTTTTCCATGTGGGTACTCTTGGAAAAGGATCCCAGAACCATAAAATGGTTTAAATTGGAAGGAGCCTCTTGAGGTCACCTAGTCTAACTCCCCTGCTGAAGCAAGGTCAGCTGAAGCAGGTTGCCCAGGCCCGAGTCCAGTCAGGTTTTGTACACTTACAAGAAGGGAGACTCCATGTCTTCTCTGGACAACCTGTAACAGTGTTTGACCACTCTCATGGTGAAAAAGTCTTTGTGTTCAGATGATACAGACCACTCCGATGATCCAGAGGTAAGCAGGAGCTGGTAAAGAGCTGGATCCAGAGTTTTTAATTTTATATCTTTTTTGCTATCTCCAGTGTAGGTACCCCAGCATGTCACATTCACACTAGCCAACCTTCAGAGTCAGTGGAAAGAAACAGACAGAAAAGTGATTCATTGGACTTGTGATTATGTCCCAGAAATGCCTATTTCTTTCCACAGACTTAATGGTAATTGAAAAAACAGCTCTGGTGTAGACACCTTTCCATAAATGTTTTGATATCAGAGGTCAAAGGACATTTACCCAAGATTTTAAACAAATGTAGACATCTGTTATTTGGATCAACATCTGAAATTTCTATGTGCCAAAATAAGTCTTATTTTCACATAGAAAAGCACTTAAGCCTTGCCCTTTATAGTAAAAAATATTTTATTTCAAAACAGCTGATAAAGATTTTCTGTATAATTTCTGGAAAAAAGTACAATTCCATTCCTCTGTTTTAGCAAAGATCTGTTATTTGGGTTTTCCCATGAAAGACAGTGAAGAGAATGCTTATTAGGTGTTCTGGCAAATTACAGAAAATACTAAATTTGCTGCTTAAACCTACAGTTTCACCAAGAAAAATGGAAATGAAAAGTGCTCTTATCTGCATATTTGTGCATTTAGTAATGTGTGAACTTCTTTCTTTTTCTGATTGTTCATCAAAGGATGAATTTTTCAAATTCATTATTCTTCAACGGTTGTTGTCTGTGTCAGGAAAAAGAAGAATGAGTCAGAGAAGTCAGAATAACATCAAAGTCTAATTCTGGCAAATGAAGAGGATCTTGAGAAGTGCTTCACCATTAAGCTGTGCACAAATGATAGGTGAATTGCATGATGAATGCTTTTAGAATAATCTAATATTTATGAAGATTCATGAATTAAGATTCTTTTACTGTTCACACATTTTCAGTATAAAATATTGATACACAGAGTTTTCACTGGAACTGTCCCTATGTGGTTCAGGCTTTCAAACATTCAGTTCTTCTGAATTGTTCCATGTCATTTATGTTGTCAATAAAGGCATTACTAATTCTTTTTCCTGCTGAAGAGTGAATACATTTATGTCTTCACATATAGAACCATTGATAGTCCCTTGGCAATAAGCTCTTCAGTGCAACATCTATTAATTAGGGCCAAGTTGAGCTCTGGCATGTGATCCAAGACCCAGGCAGGCCAAAGAGGTTCCTGCAAAGTGAGCAGGGCTTGCCATGCATCTCTGCAGAGCAATTTCCAACGTGCTGCTCTGTTAGCAGAGGAAATAGCAGCACTTATGTCCTGGGGTCTTCCTGACTTCTAGATGAGTTCTCTACACCTGACAGGATACAAAGTTCAAATAAGAGGTTCTTAGTGGTTGAGACTTCCATTATTGTTCTTGTTTGCTGAAAATCTGTGGAGAGATGGGTCGTTAGTTTTTCCCTCAGCTTGTCAAATAAACCAATGTCCTGTTTTCAGGAAAGTTGTGGGAATGCAATTTCTCCACCATCTGTTTTGTTGTCAGATTTAGAATTGGAAATCAGTAAGTGCCCAGGATGGGAGAGGGGCTTGTTTGAATTGTTTTTGTTTTTTTTTTTTTTAGTGAGAGATTGAGGGTTTGAAAACTGGGTACTGACTTGTTTGTATGCATATAAATTGCATATATATGAAGACATATAAGCATATACATTACATAAAATGCATGGGTGGCCTCAGAAGCCACACTCTTTAAGCTGTCAAAGCTAAAACTGCATGTTGAGAAGGAGTGCAGGCATCAAATTCAGGGGTTTGTGTGAAATTCTCTGTCTCTCCAGACCATGGGCACCTGAGCCAGGGCTACTACTTCAGACTTGAACCCAACCACAGCTGAAGTCGTACACCCTATTTCCTGAGAGAGCTGAGCAGGATTTCTCTCTCATGCAGCAGCAACAAGGCCTGTCATCTCATACCAATAGGCTAAGGCTTGAGGTCTGGGTCTGTCTCACAGATGGAGTTCAAATCTATCACTTTTCTTCTGTGGGTAGTTGAGAAATGCCAAAGAGCAAGCTGCATTTGTGTGGGCAGACAGGGCAGAATGGGGGAGAGACATCACCACTCCTTCTGTGGTGCTCCTTCTGTGGTGGTGAGGTTTTTCAGATGGAAATGAAACATTTCTGGTGCTGGGAAGGATGCTGACAGCCTGCAGCACAGTTCTTCAGCCAAGCAGAAGACCTATGACCTGGTTTCTCTCTCCTGGAAATATCTGCTTTTGAGAGGTTTGGGAGCTCCATCCTGTAGAGCATTTGCTTTCCAAAATTAACTGAGGTACATGGGAAATCAAAAGTTCTTTGAAGGATGTGTAGTTAAAGACCACCTTGAAGGAGAAGAGTTTATCAGGGTCTGCATCCTTCTGTCCTGGCTTCTCTTTGACCAGGAAGGGCATCCAGATGGAACCTCTGAAAAATACAGTCTCTCCCCAGCCAACTCAAGCACAGCCAACTAACAGGGACACACATCCGGCTGCACTCCTCCTCACACAGCCTCTTAGAATCACAGAATCACTTAGGTTTGAAAAGATCTATAAGATCATCAAGTCCAACCATTAATCCAGCACTGCCAAGTCTACCACCAAACCATGTCCCTAAGTGCCACATCTACACATCTATTAAAGACGTTCAGGGATGGCAACTCAAGAACTTTCCTGGGCAGCTCTTCCTGGTGCTTTTCCTGGGAAGGGTGACCTTCTGAGATGCAGACACTCCTGCTGTCTGGTGCCAGTGGGTGTTTTGGTCCTGACAGTGCCCTGCTGGGTGGTTCAGCCCTGTCACCCCCTCTTACTACTGCTTGCTTGAGCAAAGGTGCTGTCTCAGTTCCTCTTGGGCTAGGTGTTAGGATTTGGGGACTATGTCACTGGTGGGCTAGAATAGCTTGTCTAAAGCCACTCAGTGCCCAAATAAGTTCCCTAAAATTAGATGGTGCAAGAACTTTCTTTCATGACTAAATCACCAGTTTGTTGAAAGCTTCCTGTTGTCATCTGTCCTTTGGCAGACTGTACTGCGTCAGTGATATTAAATAAAGTGTGGTTATTATAACTGCTTCCTATACCTAGTATCAGCAGAACTAAATAAAGTCATTAGAAAATTGAATAACTTTCAAGGAAAAATGCACAAAAGTGGCAGTCTTATTTTTTCCCTGTGGAATCACCTTGGCTCACTTCCGTAAAGTGCTCTAAATATTTTTCAGTGTGTCTTAGGAGTGCATTAAATGCTTCAATTTACTGGAGGTAAACAACATACTTTGTGGGTCCTCCGCCTAAAATTTGGAGATCTTTTTTTCTCCATTTTCTAACTGATTTGTATTTATTTTTAGTACCTTTAAGATATCATTCTGATGCCTTTTAAAAAAAAATCTCATCTAGTCCTTGAAAGCTTTCAGAAGACAGAATTTATGTTTTCCAGCAAGGCCTGCATAAGGTTGCTGACAAAGCACTTGTTGATACTCCACGCTTGAAAACCCTGGAATTTCTTCACTAAGTGAAGGGCTTGTGCAATCTAAAAAACACCATGGTGTTTTCCTCTCTTTGCTTATGCTCTTTGGTTCTTGATTTACCAAAGAGGTAACAACATTTCTTCTGCTCTTTTCAATCTAGCTGGAGGGATTAGGTCCTGCTAATACTTCCTGCTAATATTTTCTCATAAGAAGGATGAAGTTTCGTCTTAGGAGATTTCACCTCTGACACTACATCACAACTCATAGGAGTTTTTGAGCCAGGTCAAGAGACATACCTCCCTCAAACTTGTGATCGTAGGACCACAGCATATTATATGGTGGATGTAGACAAACCAGAGATGCAGAAAAATTTAAAAAAAATTAACCAAAACCTCCTCTCCTCCCCCAAAGTACCCTATCAGGCAAAATGTTCACAGAAAAATATATACCAAACCATAGAAAAGAACCATGTGCATGTTCAAGACTTGTTCATCAGAAGGAGGGACTTGTTTCTTTTAATTTGCTTCAGTAGATTTATCCCTAATTTAGGAAGGTTTTTGCAATTAGATGATGGTCTTTATTTTTTTTTTTTTGTCTTTCTTTCTTTTATTTTTTTTTTTAATTAATGTGGTTCCTCTTCATCAGAGACGTTAATCATAAAGATCCCTTCAGGCCTAGCAGGATATAATTCAAGTGTTATGATTACTAAAAGATGTCAGAAACCTACATTTTCAATAATAAGCTTTAGCTATAATTGTAAAACAAGCATGATGATAGGGAAACATATAGGCAGTGCTGCATCCTGTTTTGTTAAATATGAAACTAAGTTCAGATGTATTACAGGTACACGAAGTGAGTTCAGAACCCACGTGTGATCAATGCTTTGCTTTGAAAATATTATTTCCAGGACTGGCAAATTTATCGATCATAGAGACAAATCAGTATTTGTGGAGGTTTTTGAGGCTTCCCAATTTCTTGCATGCCTAAGTTTCTTTTTCTGTAAATTCAAGCTTCCTCTTGGTGGAGTTGGGACCTGATTTCAGAAGACCAAGGCCAGACTCCCATTCCTCTGTAGGATGCCAGAGGGAGGCTGCATTCTAGTGAGTGGGGCGCTGGTGCACTTTCCTTCCATACCTGCTGACCTAGGGCATGGGATGCTTCCCTGAACCTCTTTCTTCACTCAGTCTCCCATGACCCTACACAAGCAGCAGTGTGCTCTGCACCAATTGCTCTGACATTTTGCTAAGAAGAGGAAAGGGAGGCAGAAAACACCCTTCTGCAAAGCAGAGTCAGGGACTCTGGTCAGGGAGCCCAAACAGAAATACAGCTGGGCACGTTGGCTCAGAGCTTGGTCAAACAGGAGCAGAGTGGTTATGTGTAGACTGACATAGAAATCTGGGATAATTGAGGGTAAAACAGTGCTCGTGCCTCTTGATTTGGTTTGCTGTGGCATAGGCTTTCATAGGCACTGATGTATCAGTGAGGAGCTCAGCAATACCATTTGATCTTCAGGCATAAAAATAGAACAAATTTTTGTTAGGAAAACTTTTATTTTTGTGTGGGTCAGGCAGGAGGATGAAGAGAACTTGAGGTCAGAGTGTTAATTCTGACATAATTCCAGTGGCCTAATGATAGTTTATTATCCCCACAGTCAGCAGGAGTTCTTTGAACAAAAGCCTTGAAGAAAGCAATAAATCAGCTCCAATTTCACTGTCTTCATTTGTGTGCATAATTTACTTTGTGCTTGGAGGCACAGCTGTCTTGAAGAATGGTTTGGTGGCTACCGTATCAAGTGACAAGAAGTAGGATGTATTAGAGGAAAGAGATGAAAGACACTTATCAGCCATTCCAAAGACAAGAGCTAAAACAGAAACACTTGAAGGTGCTTGATGTTCCTCAGAAAAAAGAGATAGGCCATCCTCCTGTTACAACACAATGACAAAAGTTTCACATTGCTGACCTAATCCTTTAAGCCTTCTCTCCAAACCATTAATTAATTTATGTATCATTCTTAGGCAAGGTTGTGCCTTTAATGTATCTTAAATGAGCAGAAGGTTTTTGTCCCTCCATATTTACCAAAGTCCCACTTGCTCATAAAAGCAACCCTTTCTGTCTGTGCAAGTCCCAACTCTTGTTCATGGGAAGTACATGTGGAGTAAGGAGATCTCTGTATCTTATGCCAAAATCTCAGGAAGAAAGTCTAAGGAAGAAATTCCCTTCCTCTCAAAGAGAATTTCTAGGAAAATAATGAGAATTAAATCAGCTTTTCTTTAAATTAAATTATCAAGCTCTGATTGTTCTTGCATGCTGAGATAAAGAACTCTTTGTTGACTATATG
Source organism: Corvus cornix cornix (assembly GCF_000738735.6). NCBI lineage: Eukaryota > Metazoa > Chordata > Aves > Passeriformes > Corvidae > Corvus > Corvus cornix. Next base: position 36,520,946 of record NC_047057.1, on the reverse strand, counting down.
TGGAGCTGAGGGAGATGAGCATGTGAGAGCATATAGGGCACAGAAAGAAGAGGGCCTAAATTGCTTTGCATCATTTAGCGGCCCTATGCCCCTAAACTTCACTGTAAGCTTAGGAGATATCTACATCCTAATATTCTTCCTGTCTGATTTATTGGCAGATGCAATTAAGAACATAAAGTATTTCTGTGTATTTCTGTGGAAAAGTACCCCACATCCTAGGAAGTGATTCTGGAGAGACGGATTTTTAGGTCTCCAGATCCATAGTGCAAGATTGCTCAATTACACTCACCATCATGACAACTTTTATAAAAGGCAAGGCAGCACCTAAAATGTCCTTTGGTTTCATTTCAATATTTTGCCATGTTAATTTCAATATATAAGACTAATTTACACTCATTTTACCACTCAGGGGCCATCTGTTTTTAATTTAATCCTAGAAATTAGGCACAAAAGCTAAATTAGACACAGTTGGTAAAGTAATTCTTGGTTAATTGTTAAGCAGACATGAATCCTGAGAAATGAGAGACTTTCAGTATAATAGTTATCTAAGCTTTGAAAACCCACGTTAAATCTTAACTAAATGGAACTTTTTCTCACAAAGGATCAGAACATGTAGAAAGAAATCAGGATTTAATACACAGAAGAATCATATTCTGAACAGAGGTGTTTTCATTTAACTTAAGTTGAAAATTATAAACTTTATTGGAAAGTAATTAAATTCATTGAGAACTACATTCTAAAGTCTCTCATTACTCTTTAATTTTATAATTGGAAGTATCATAATGCAAATTGATTTGGTATTACTTCACATACAGGATAAATTTGAGTTTCTGTATATACATTACTTGAGATTGTCACCCAAGTGAACAATGAGTGGAAAATTCCTTAGGATAATTTAAAATCCTGAAGGACTCTGTGTGTGTATGTGTGAGAAAGTAATTTTGACCCTTTCCCTTCTCATATTAGAAAACATGCTTCATAAAGTTTGTGACCAGTAAAAATAACTTATGCCAAAAAAAGTAATGAAACTGTAGTTTTGTGGGGAGCACTAGAGATGGACATACACTATGTGGTTTGTTTAAGTGGAGCAAATCATATTCATAGAAAATCAAATATGGCAGAAAATGGAAAAGATAAGTTTAGCTTGAAGAATAACTATTTCTGTATTAGTGACTTTAAGTAAAATATTTCAACAAGCTACATAAACTTAATTTTCAATATATTATTAATTTACTTAGTTCTACATTTTTCTAAATGAAATTTCCTGAAGCAACTAAGAAAACAGTCAGCTTTGTTTTTACCAAAGGAGCAACTGTAGCATGTTGAGGACTTCTGCAAAATTTTCCTGAAACCCTTAGCTATTTTTGATTTACCATAAGTTGGTTTCCCTGGAGTAGTATTACAGAAAAAGTCTGTGAAGTAAATGTGACAGGTCTCAAAATACAGAATTGTCTGCATACTACAGAACAATTTTTCACCCTGCTTTAAAATTGGTTTTTCAAGGTGAAAATTTAACTTACATTCTTCTCTGTTCTTGCAGGAAATAAAAATGTAGCACTCTGTTTAAGTAGGATATGCATAAATGTTCACTTTAGCTAAAGTTCTCCCAAAGCCATTAATGTTTTCCAGAAAAAAATAAAAGAAGAAGAAAACCCTGACAATGCAACCGTGGAGGACACATTTCAACGCTATTGTGCATTTATAAATAATCTCCACCAGATGGCGCAAAGAAACAAATTTAAGTCAACCTTGGCATGGAGCGTTTTGTGATCACACGGAATGGGGCTAGGGAGAAACAAAAGGAAAACTTCAGGTGTAGGATGCTCGGAGCTCATAGGTATAGGAAGTAATTCTCATATAAAAGATTTGATGAAGGAATACATCATAAACCGTGAAAGGAGAAGAAAATCCTCAGAAACCTTTTTGATTCGTGGTGATTTTGAGATAGACTTTCAGGTAGCCTCTATTTTGTTAAATGTGTATGCACAAATCCACATTTAATCAAAAAGAGTCTAGATTTCACTGGAAGACATTGAATTAGTCATCTGGAGCTAAAATATTCACACTGGATATCATAGAAAAATATAAAGTACGTATGAGAATTCTTTTGTCTTGAATTCTTGCAGCCACACTTTAAATATAAAGCCAGCTAAACTTTGCCCTTAAATCTTGCTTGAAACACTGGATGCTTAGAGACCCCCCATCTGTCCAGGAGTTCTCAGCATCATGGGTTTAATCTCTCTGTTTGAATAGCTCAGAAATATTTGGTCCTATAATGCAAAGAAATTAGGATGGTCTCTGACTCTACCTATATCAGAATAATTATTATTCATTTAACTCTTTCATTAATTCTCACTGGGCTTATAGTTCTCTACCACAGTAAAATTATTGATGGATGAAATCGTTCATGTTTGTGAATTGCACAAATTTTGCAGATGTCCTTATCAACCAATAAGGACATAATAGTAGAATTTTTCATACATCTCAGTCTCCAGCAGTGAAAAACAGATTGTTTTTTTTACTTCTCTTACATAACAAGCTCCTGCTGGTATGTGGAGTGAGGGGAAAGGGATTTGAAACACCAATGAGTTACATGCAGAATTATTTAAATGAAAATAAAGAGTAGATACATACACATGGACATACACAATTTGTTCTGGAGAGTTTCCTGGGTTGCTTATTAGTCTTCAAATGTCATGACACATGCTGTTTTCATGGATCTGTCAAACTATCAGCTGGATGTGGCTGGAGCAGCAGTTGCAGCTTCAAATGTATTGTTCCCCTGTGATGGCCCTAATTATACAAGCAAAAGGGTTGGACTGCAGTAACTTCATTTGCACTTCAGTCCTCATGTGGTGCCATCCCCCCCACACAAACAGAGATGGTGTCCAGCTGCGTCAGGGGATCACAATCCGGCTCCCTGATGCCAGCCAGACGTAAAAGGCACTTCAGCAGCGCTGCCAGCTGCGCTTATTTAAACCCCATGCTTCCTTCCTAACTTAAGAGCACTCATTTCAAAATAGTCTTTTATAAACTCTTTTGGGTCCTGCTATTTTGTGATCAAAGCACAGTTGGTAGCACTGTGAGCCGTCCCCAAACTGTGAGCAGTTCTCAAATCCCACATGGAGCCAGTCCTCAGTACCTTATTTACACTGTACTGCTCTGGTATCAGTGAAAGCCAAGAGGGCTATACGTGGAGTTAAGGCAATGCTCAGACTCTTGGATACCACCAGTTAAAGAGAAGATAGCATGACTTAGAATTCAATCAGTAAAAACGTCTGGTTCAGTGTGTTGTTTTGGAAAATTGTATCATGCAGCCTTACTTTAGGAGAGAGTTGGTGAAATAAACAGTTGCTTCTTTAGTTGAAAGTTGAAATTACAAACATACATGGTTTGGAGGTACAAAATGTACTTGTCAAAACCAATCAAACATAAATCTGAATTTTTAGGTATTTTCCTTGTCCCTGGATGCATGGCAGAGACTATTTCACTCCATCTGGCAGCTTAAAAACAAACAGTTAAGATCATTCATTTGTTGGAAACCAGCTGAGTATTGTAATTAGTCTTACTTGGCACTCACAAATGTTGCATGCATTTGGTCAATTCTACTTTAGTGAATAGAATTTACTTGGCAATTTTCAACTGTCTTAATCACAGAGCAAATACATAGACACATGCACATATGCATACATGCACAGTTTATATATACCTATACAGTTGAGATTAACTGACTTTAGTATCATTTGTAAGGTTCTTATTTCAGAAATGCTAACTTTTGGCAAGAAGTCTCAAGCAAATATTACCGCTTGGTTTGTAGGAGAATGAAAGGAGAGCAGAAAGCTTTCCTGGTTTTCATCATGTAAAGCAACTTACACATTAGTCCTGATAAGTCAGCATAGCCATTCATCTCTTTTCCTAACAAGTCTCTTTGTCATCCTTCTGGTGGCTCAATATGTGCTTGAAATCTTCAGAGACTGACAGTAGCTTTCTTTAATGCAGGGGAACATCTTTTTTGAACAATTTGGAGCTGCCATCTCTAACTCGTCTTTATCTGGCTCCCCTGTTGGAGAAAATATCTGAGCAATAGAAAGGACTATATTGGATGTACAGACAGCATCCCTGAAGTATTTTTAAATTATGTGTGTCTGTAGTGGTTCCAACATGTCTTCAGAAAACACTGTAAATGGTACAGGACAGTGACCAGAGGCTACCATTGTTTCAAAAATCACAAATGGAGACAGGGATGTATTACTTCATAATTTTGAAGTAATGAAAAAAAAAAGGCAAAGAATAAAATGTAGAGCCAGTAATATGATTACCTGGAAAGAAAACCAAGAGTGGACTATATTATTTTATTATTCATGCATTTATATTTTCTAAGATTTCTTATGCTTTAGTGGAGAGAAACTGACATACACCAGCACGTGCGTAGTAAGTGTGGTAAAATAATGCTCAGCACTACTTGAAAAATTATGAAATCTGTCTTTTTCCTGTCATTTGAGAGCTCCTCAAGCCAAAGTCATAACATTTGAGATATTTTGTAATAGTGTGAGAAAATGGAGCAGTTACTTCACTGTTTTGAGGACAGCATGGACTGGTGCAATTTCCATCATCTGCTGACTGCAAGTCGCTTAGCAATTCTGAAACTGTAATCCCCAAAATAAATTAAGGATGTTAACTGCAAACAAGAGGACAAGTCTGTTCTCAACAATATGAAACATCAAGCACAATTTAGAGATGGGGCTTAAAATTATCCTGCATAAATCTGAATTTATCTGTCCTCTCCTTTAACAACAGATGGTCCAGAGTCCCCATTTCTTATTCATGGGCTTCTTCACTCTCTGAGTCTCACCCCATTTCCTCAATTCAGGAACTTTGTTTCTGAGGATTAGCAATACACTGAAGATAACACACTCATGGCTGGGGGAGATAATTATGGGGAAGAAAAGGAGAATTTGGGTGGCAAGTCCTTTGACTGGAATTCTATGACAAGTTTTCAGTTATCTGGATATAAGCCACAGAATGCATTTCCAGAAAGGACTGTACAATTTGCATTAATTTTATATGCTTAAGGGACCTATTGCCATTCTGGACTGCATCTAACTGAAGACATAAAGTATCTGTAATGACTTTTGCGTATCATCAAAGTATGAAGACATAAAGTTTCTGTATAGATTTTTACCTATGTGGCTGCCAAATATTTTAGCTGGAAACTAAATGTTATTCTGAAGAGCCAGTAGTCTCAGCTCTAGCTCATAAACCTGAAGTATTTTCCATGGCTGTATAGTAACAGACCTTAGTCAGAGCTCTGTGTTTCTGAGAGAAGTATCATTTATAATTAGAGCTTTTAGTCTTCCCTGGCATTATTGAAATACAGCTTTCTTTTTGCACTCCTCTGAATCACTTTTCAGGTAGATATTAAAGATCTTCCTTTCATGGGGAATGCCTGGGACATGGAGAACTCAGGAGATGCATATTTTTTCTACCCTACCTCTGTCCTTCTAAGTGACCTTCAAATGTCTGTGAAGAAACTGAACAAATGCCAGATGACCTTCATCATGAAGTGTTTTAAGATCAGTTAAAAGTTCCACATATTACTGTCACTGATGCAGGTTTGAAAGGTTAAACATTTGGTATATGAGACTGCAATTTTTGTAACTACAGTTACAAATAAAGAATCATCAATGACCCAGATGGGGTCATGGGGTCCTGTGAGACTTTGAAGGAAACTTGAAACACAGCAGCTGGCACAAATGTTTAGAAGACTGGCAAGTGCTGAAAATGACAGGTCTCCTCTGCAGGGTGATCTGTAGAGCAAGAAGGTTTAGTGCAAAGACAGGTGTGATTTAATTTGGCCAAGTGCCAACACATCACCCTCAGAGCTCAGCCAGTAGCTCAGCTTTAACAAGCAGGGGGCCTCTGTTCCCAAACTGGTAACTCAGGCTGATCTTAACTGGGTAGTTGGTGCAGGATAGGGATAGGGCTGCCATATCTAAACCCCTGCTCCCATAATTTCTCAGCTCCTACATGCAGATATACACATTCACTAAGTAGGCCAAGGCAGCTACACATTTTCTCTATCCTTAACAGATGATTTTAGAATATGTCCTTATTTTTCTGTTATGTAAGTATTTCTTGGGGTGTTTTGTATATACTACCCCAAGCCAAACAAGCAGTTGCACAATCTGTTGGGAGAAAAAAGAAAACAATCTTGTATGAATTTATTTATTACTCTCTTACAGTTCATTTCCAGAGTATGAGAGCATAAAGGTGATGTAAAAGGACACTTCTCCTATTACCCTGAGAGGATTTTGTTAACAACAACCAACCAAACTGAAGAGATAAAAACAAATACTCAGCGATGTCTGTCTGATGATATCCTGCTTCTACTAGCATGTGAAATGAGAGGTGGAAGGAATTAACCTAGAAGAGGAGGAATGACAGCAGATGAGAAATGAAGCAAAGCTACAAGTACTCACGCTCAGCTAGCAGCATACGTTGGCTGAGAATTAAAAAGGGACGTGGGCATTTCAGAAAGCTTGGCAATATAAAATCTGAAGCTTTGTCACCCATCTCTTTAGGGAGTGGGGTTCAAAATGTGGGAGTAAGTGCTCAGATGTCTTACATTCTAGATAAGAGAAATTAAATGCCTGGATTGTAATACCCAACAGGAAGCCCCAGGTATATATAAAATCCTGTCTCAATGTGGACCAGGATACTTGTGTAAGATTCAGTATCTCTGTGAAGCTTGAATTAAGAAATAAGCCTAGGAAGCCAGAGCCTATTTCTGTTAAAATGTCTGTGATAATGGAGGGATTTTGTCTATGTCTGTACTACTAAGTAATACAGCCCAGAACAGCCATTTGACCAGAGGAGCATGAGGCATGTCACAACATGCATTTATTTGACTAACCTCTTTTATTATATTTCTTTCCTGAAAAAAAAAGAAAAGAAAAAGAAAAAAAAAATAAAAAGGAAGCAAAAATCTATTTTAACAATTGGGACATACATCTGGATTATTTTAGACCTGAACCTGAGAAATCTCAGCTCAGTCAAAAGGTGACAGGGAACATGCTAGCACATGATGGGTATAGATAATTAAGGTCAAATACATACCAGACCTGTAAATATACTGTAAATATACCTAAAATACTTGGTGAGAGAAGGGGAGATCTGGTTTTGGGAAATACCTGGCCAGCAGGGATTTATACTATGTTCAAAACTCAACAAAGGAGTAATAGTTAAAAGGCAGTCAGGCTTTCTTGTGTTTGGTGCTTGATGCTGCATACAAAGCAGTGTAAAATATATAGTTACAGAGAGTCAAAAGGAGACCGGGGGAAGGAAGGTGAAACTCTCCAGCTAGAACACCCAACTGGAAGATAGTGCCCCAGTCTAAGCACTGTTAAGTTTTTTTAATTTAGACATTTCCTGGTTAAAAACATTGTAGAAATCAGGGTTTCAGGAGCTAGGACCTCAGATTTCCCCATTGCTGCAGATACATTTCAATTCATTCTTGCATGCCTACATTTAATTTTTGCAATAAGAGGAGCCTACTCCTGAAGGGTGTATTCCATTTTATGTCTCACTGCATTCTGTCATTCCTTTTACTTTCCCTCTCAGAAAGTATAGCAAGAATAGGTAGTTAATACAGTACAGAGCATCTTCAGAAATAAATCTGTGATCACAGGGAATCCAGACATTAAATCTTTAGCATCTGGAAAGAATGAATTGTTTTTACAAAATCTTCTACGTATATATATGTATGTATGTATGTATATATTTTTGAATGAGAATTTATAGAATTTCTCATAACAGCCAACTTTTTAATTTATTTTGAGTCCAAATCTCACTCATCTTTATAGAAAATATTTCCATTGATTTCTCTTGTGGTATCACATTGGCGAGATTCAGTCAGGCTCACTTAAAATGGCAAAAATTTCTGCTCTCATACTCTGCATTTTGGAGACTGGCTTTTTTGCTTGTTGTTTCTGATGACTTTTGGTCAGCCATATCTGCTCCTGCATTTAAATTGAAGTTTAAGATGTTACTCTGTTTCATAAAAAACTGTTTTCATCATTTACGTGGGCTTCACTCTTCTGCAAATAATTGTTTAATATAGTTAGTTCTCTTTTATCTGTCACTGATATTTTTATCTGTTTTGTTCTACAGTCCTTTATGATGTGCTATGCATGAAAATAGTTTTGTAAATGAAGATTGATTGCTCAATATTTTTCATTAAATAAGACATGGTCTTCAAAAGAGGTTCCATAAGCATAAACATAAGTATAAATATAAATAATAATGGTAGTATCACATATCTGCTCGAATTTAGTAGAACTGTTATTCTTTTCCAGTGCTTTGTACACACAAGATGAATTTTGGGTTCATCAGCTATATGTAGGCAAACATTTTGTTTTAAAATGCTTGTTTTCTTCCTAAAAGGAAGGTTTAAATGTCAAGGGAAAACTTAGTTTTCAAGGAGGTTCTTTTTCTTTTAAATTCTTTTGTGTTTCTTTTTTAATTACTTCTGTTGCTGCTGTTACTAATCAGCTTGTTTTGCATCACGCTAAACAGCACAGCTGGAGAATTTGCTCACTGATTGAAAGTATCATGTGAGCATGGAGAGTGGGCACCAGTGGGACTGCAATGGAAATGACTGCAGAGAGATTTCAAAGGTATTATAAGAAGGCAACAATTTTTTTTGGCATTTGGGAATACTTGAGGAAGGGAAGAAAGAAAAAAAAAACCAGTGTGGGAAGATGAGAGGAGGAAAAATGTATCTGAGGAATGAGAGCAAGAAAGGGAGGGTATTTGTTTATGCCTGGACAGTCAAGTTAGCAAATGTGGGTCAATGGCTGTGGAAGCAGCAAATCCTGTATTAAAGGTGGTGGAAAGCTTCCATAATGACAAGAAAAAAAAAAAAAAGAGAAAGGTAGGAATGGATTGCAAAACAGTAATTTGAATTTATCCCTGTTGTAAACTAAAACCCACAGCAGAATTAAAGTTCCTGCTGTTCTAGAAACACCTGTGTTTCCCAGGCAATGAATTGTACCATAGGGCTGTAGGCAGTAGGCCTGTCTGGACAGAGGAGTGACTCAGTCATAAGGCAACAACACAACATGCACAGAGAAAACAGAAAAATAGTACTTTAGTTACCTTCTTTTAGACCTCTACAGCTTTTTATCTATAAGAATCCAAGAATTAGTGTTACTTCATAGCACCAGCTGCTGCCCGAGTCCACTGTCACAGTCCCTTTTTTTTGACAGAAGTGGACTGACAGCTGCACAAAGTGAGTTTTTGCTATACCTATGTGTTTGGGGCATAAGAAAAAGTACTAGAAAATAACATAAAGCAAAACTGAGGGGAAATCTAGGGAAATCAACTGTAGTTTCTTTTGTACAGGAGAAATCAGTAGGACTGCCCATAATTCACATTTTTTGACATTCCCTTCTGCAGGTCTCTGTTTTAATTTTCTTTTAACTTTGCCAAACTTAGACTGTGAAGGCTGAACTTTCCTTACCAGCTGCTAGGGATGGAACGTTTTATTTTGTTTATAAAATTTTAACATAAGGGGGTTTTTTCAGCTTCTGACAATGAAAGAATGGGGAGGGGGAGATCTGTTCTGTGGAAAGGAACTTTAATGCTTGGCACACAAACTGAAAAGCTGGTCAGGTCCAGTTGTTTTGTCAAGGATGAACATTGCACTATCCCTGAAAGAAACTGCCTAAATTTGGTAGATTCTCAGGGCTTTGAAAAAGTCTCCCCTTGCATGTTCTCAGCAGTGGCTGTGGTGGATACAGATGCCACAGCTCCCATCTGTGTGTATGTCCACCACAGCTGCCTGGGCTGAACCCAACTGATTAGTTGCTGCCACTTAGGTCTCCTGGGAGGCTGTGGGGGCCTCTCCTCCATGAATGCACTGTGCTTCTCCTGCTGCTGCCTCCTAAGTAGGAAGGACAGAGAGATTTGATTAAAAATAAAGAAAAAAGAAAACAACAGAAAAATGCTGGAAATGTCTGGGATATCAGGGAGAGTAGATTAGGATAAGGAGCTTGGGAAGAGCAGCCCATGTCAGGGACCCTAAGAAGGTTCAGGAGACTCAAGGATGAACAGACTAGGAGTGAGGGATGAAAATGAAAAGTGGAATTGGGAGGTAGGAGACAGAAATCCAATAAGAGCTAAAGAAAAAGTAGGATACCATGCATTGATGGACAAAAAGGCTTCAGGCAGAGGAAGTGATAAAATTCCCCCTCCACAGTCTCAAGTGAGTTGTGTAAATATGGAAAGATCGGGTCGGGACTCTGGGGAGAAGCTAGAAAGAAAAGTTTGAATAAAAGGAAGTTGGTGCTGCACTGGGGATCCCTAAAAAACAGATTTGGAGTTGTAATGCTAACAGATGTGTACTGATTGGTATGAAAGCCTTGGACACCCACACTGGGACAACCCAAAAAGAAGGGGTCAGATCAGGGGAGTATATAACATCCCCTGTTACAACCACTTCCTAGAGAAAGAGAAGACAGGTTATAGTTGTAGGCAATTCCCTTCTAAGGGGAGCAGAGGGCCTGATAAGCTGACCAGGCTTGGGTCGAGAACATCACCAGGAAACTTCCTAGCCTGGCGCAGCACTCAGACTGCTATTACTGATCTCCCACATAAAGGAAACAATATAGAAGCGATTTCTTGAGGAAATAGTGTGAAACCCAATCTGAATCATCGACTTTCTTATTAATCTTCACAATAGGATTTTAACTGTTTTAATGGCTTTAGCAATTAATCTCTCTTCTTTTTATTGTGGGTATTATTTAACCATATGGTTTCGCTAGTGAGGCAAATAACTTGTTGGGCTTGGGAGCCAGAGGTTTATTTGCGAGAAGAAATAAATCTAAAAACTACAGAGCAAAGTTTATGTGTGTAACACACTGAGTGATGAAAGTACAAACTTTTCTTTTAGTAGACACATAGATATTTTAATATCTGTCTTGAAGCTCATGTACTAACAAGAACATTCCCAACAATGTAGTATAATAAGCAACAACTTCTCTCTCAGTCCAAATGCTCCCCAGGTTTTGGGTGTACAGTTTTGGCCTAGCCAAAGGGTCACCTTTTAATTTTTGCACTTGAAATAATGGAAAACATAAAGAAAAAAAAGGAAATACAAAAAACAGAGCTCGAGAATAAAACACTTCATCAAATAAATAACATGTCAGACTTTAGAGTCCACTGACTGTGGAAAACGTTAACGGCGTTGGCTATACTAACATTCCACCAGCAGGCAGATTTCTTACAAATATGATCTTTCAGCTATTTCATTAACCTCACACTCCCACACACAAAATTGAATCTTAAAGGTCATGTTTAATGTGTTCAGCGTTTTCAGATCATTCTAATTCCAAAGCTCAAGCTTATTCTTATAGAGAAAGTCTATTTACTAAATTTCAACCTTGAATCTTTTATGCTTTGAATATATTTTTATTAGACTATTTCATTTTTGTTCTAAAGTATTCATATTTTCTATTTTAATGGTATGATTTCCTATTAATTTCCTGGTTTTCTTCAAGATGTCAAGAATAATTTTTCTTTATAGACAAAGGAAGTAATTTTAGGAGGAATACATCACAGTTAGTAATAGTGACTGTTTCTCCAAGTAAGGCACAGATATTTTTAATATACATAGCAGTGCCTGATTGAAATTTATTAGTAGTAGTGTTTTCTTTTTTACATAAATGTTTTGGGTTTGCATAGCAATGTTTTGGTAGCAGGGGTGTTACATGGGTGGGTTCTGTGAGAAACTGCCAGAAGCTTTCCACATTTCCGCCAGAGCCAATGCCAGCCTGCTCCAAGATGGACCTGCCACTGTCCAAGACTGAGCACATCATCCACAGTGGTAATGCCTCTTGGATAACAGATTTAAGAAAGGGAAAAAACCCTGTGTAACAGCAGCCAGAGAGCAGAGTGGAAATGCGTGAGAGAAACAGCTCTGCAGACACCAAGGTTGATGAGGATGGAGTAGAAGGAAGCGCTCCAAGTGCCAGAGCAGAGATTCCCCTGCAGCCTGTGGTGCAGCCCGTGGTGAGGTAGCTGTGCCCCTGCAGCCCATGGAGGGCCACAAGGGAACAGAGAAACACTTGCAGCCTGTGGAGGACCCTGCCTTGGAGCAGCTGGATGCCCCCAGGAAATTGTGACCCTGTAAGAAGGCAGGACTGAGCAGGCTCCTGGCAGGACCTGTGGCCTTAGGGAGAGAGGAGCCCATGTTGGAGCAGGTTTGCCAGCAGGAATTGTGACCCTTTGAGGAACCTGTGTTAGAGCAATGTAATCCTGAAGGACTTCACTCTATGGGAGTGGCCAACACTGGGGCAGTTTGTGAAGAACTGCAGCCCATGGGAAAGAGTCGGGAAGAGTATGAGGAGTCTTCCCCCTGATGAGAAGGGAGCAGCAGGGACAACATGTGTTGAACTGACCACATCCTCTATTTTCATCTCTCTGCCCTGTGGCAGGGTCACAGGGAGAGAAAACTGGAAGAAAGAAAGGGTGGGGGGAAGGTGTTTTTTAAGATTTGGTTTTACTTCTCATTACCCTACTCTGATCTAATTGGTATTAAATTAAACTAGTTGGTATTAAGTTTGTCCCCAGGACGAATATGTTTTACTAATGGTGCTAATGGATGAGTGCACTCTCCATGTCCTTATCTTAACCCATGAGCCTGATGTTATATTTTCTCTTCCTTATCCTGTTGAGGAAGGGAGTGATAAAGAGCCTTTGGTGGACACCTGGCATCCAGGTGGAGTCAACTCAGCATAATAATCTAACCCTTGTCGTCTTCTTTCCTTTCTAATTGTCTCAGTGATTTTCAAATTGATGCCTGATATTAAGTATTCTGACACCTGAGACTTTAAAGATATTTTAGTGCCAGATTCAAAGGAATGAAAGTGATTTCCCCAAACTCAGATTTTTTTTGTTGAGAACAGTAAATGGTCATTGCCTACCTTTCACTTGTCTTTTTAGGCTGCCTTAGTCACTGGTTGCAGCCTACCATTGCTTACCTGTTCAAGCAAATGAACAAGATGTTAGTGAGTGAGGTAAGTAGGACTTGCTTTCTGCTTTGACTTCATTACCCATTTGTTTAAATGATGGTGCATTTATTTACTTATTTTAAGTTAATGGACTTCATCTTTTTGGTCTTAATTTTTTCAGCATAAGAGTGTGCGTTAGAATATGTTTATTTACTCACAGCCCTAACAGCAGGAATGCAGAATACCTGTTATTAGAACCGAGCAGATTTTAAATAAAAGAAATGCAATTAACTCAGCTTATTTTGTAAGATGTTTTGTGAAACTGACTGAAGGGAAGAAAGTAGTTAAAGAAACATGGCAGCCCTCTAAAGTCATATGGTCAAGGGCACAGATTCTTACCATTTGTGGAGGAAATATAGAAAATGCAATGAGAAAATAATTTGGCTGAAGTCAACTATTTAAACTGGAGTGGACATTCAGGGTGAGTGCAACAACATAAAAAGGCAAAATCATAAAAAAACAGCTAACAGAATGATTCACCTGGAAGGGACACTGGCTGCAGCAAGAAATGATGTAGAAGGATATTAGGATCAAGAGGAAAATCAAAACAGAAAAAATCACTCCTATTTATTGTAAGAAGATAGCTATAAATAGGTGATAAGAAGGCTGACCTGTTTAATGCCTTTTTAGCATGCAATCAAGTGATAATCACACCAATCTACTGACAAAGGGAAAGATCTCAATATTTGAGTGTAGGAGAAACATTGACTCACTGGAGGGCCTTGAAGATGATTTGGAACTTGGAGTAAAGGACATCTGAGCAGGAACTGGAGTGTTTAACATGCAAAAGAAAAGGGTAAAAGGGGTTCTAACTACAGTCTTAGAGAGAAGGTGGAGCCAGATTCTTCTCAGGATGCAAAATGAGAGGATAAGGCCTCAAGGGTCAAGAGTTTAAATATAAGAAATTGTACTTCCTGTGAAGGAAAAAAATGATTCACCACGAGAGGTTGCCCAGGAGCTTTCTACCTTGTTTCTTGTTTTTGTTTTCCTGTCCTCACACAGCTGTGGTGGGACAGGAAAACTGCTGACTACTCAGAGCTGATATAGTAGCCACAGAACTAAGCTTTGAGCAATAAAGAAGTGCAAACTATCTGAAAAAATAGAGCCTGCGAGTCTTATTATTGCACATTATTGTAGAAATAACTGTAACTGTTTGCGTTTCTTAGTATTTGAATATATTTTAGCTGTGATTAAGTTGTTACTTTATCAACAGTTACAATAGCTTTTCTGAAGTCGCAATATTATTTTATTGCGGTACTGGGGCAGGATGTCAGGTTTCAGGAGTGCTGACTGCTGAGGTGCCCCGTGACCGCTGGAGTGGCCATAAATGGACTCCAGCAGTAGGATGTGGGACAACCCAAAGTTGCTGTCAGAACATGCAGTCAGTCTTGTTCTTTCTGCCGTGTAAGAGTACTTTGGGGAAAAAAAGACCCCACAAGAAGTCACTATTTATGTTTTCAGGAAGTGCTGATACATTTTGCTTCTTATGTTTGACTATGTCTGATATTGTAGCTTTTGCTTCTGTACTACAGGGACCCAAGACGTGATGAACTGACACAGATTTTTGACTCTTCCAAGGAGCTTCAGCTGAAAATCAAAGTCAAGTCCTCAGTTAGTATATAAGTAGTAATGCTCCAGTTTGTGTCTCTGATGAACTTATAGGTAACCACTCAAGGAATGAGTTCAAGTAAATGTAACTTCGTATACACAAAACCAACTCAACTACTTCTCAGACAGAAATGGTATTGCCTCAGCAGTACATCAGTGTTCTGCTATCCAGAAGGGACTAATTTTATAAAAGGTTGTCATACAAATTATACAAGTACTTTTGTTTTAATCTGTGATTCACTTCAGTGCTAAGGAGTCTGATTCATCCATTCAAGTCAATTGAAATATTTGCAATGACTTCAAAAAGAATTGGAATAAGCAGCAACTCGAGCAAGTCAGAGGCTGGCTTTCTGTTCAAATCTGAGCTGTGTATTTTTAAAACAAGTTAATGTCACCCTAGTTTTTACCCACAACTGACCAAGGCTGGCAAAACATGGAAGTGTTTAAACTTTATTTTATCCATGAACACCCATATTTCTGTATATGATCCTTTCAAATTTTCTCCAAACTGAATTACTCTGACATTTTTCAGGACATCTTAGTGAGGTCCCAAGTATTTTTAAGTACATATGTAATCCAGTCATTTTTCCAGCAATGTTCCACCAACTTCTTTTCCATGAAGAGGTATTCTTGTTGTGACCATATTCTCTCAGATGCTTCCCTGTCCAAAGTGTCTGAAAATGAAGGTGTTAGGAGACATAATCTTGTACCTTTTCCTCTCATGGAAAGCTGTGATGTATGCAAATACAAGATTACTAAAAGTGTGCTGAAATTGGGATAAGAAGAGCTGCAGAAATCCCTTTCTTTCTGGAGGTTTCTTCTGTTCAGAGCTGACTTTGGTTAATCCAAACGGTTTTATGCTGGGACATAAGACTGCATCTAGGGCCCTCCTCTCATGGTGGCTGCTGCTTAGATCTGGAAGAAAATGGCAGGTCACTGGTTCTAAGAACTGCTGCAGATGAAGCAATGAATCCAAAAGAAGCAATTTACTTTCAGTGGAGTCCACAGCTGTATTGCTTTTGATTTCAGTTTTACTGATTTCCTGCTTCTTTCTTTCCAGACACAGCATTTGTATGGATTGCATAACATTTCACAGAAGTTATGTTCCTTTTCTTCTGAGATAGAGTAGTATAGTGGGGTGACCCTGACTGAAAGCCAGGCAGCCACCAAAGCCTCTCTATCACTCCCCTCAACAGCTGGATGGGGGAGAGAAAATATAACAAAGAGTTCATGGGTTGAGATAAGAACCAGGAGAGATCACTCTCCAAATACTTTCATGGGCAAAACAGGCTCGAATTAGAGATATTAACTGAATTTATTGCTGACAAGATTAGAGCACGATAATGAGAATTAAAAACAGACCTTAAAAATATCTTTCCCCCATCCATCCCTCCTTCCCAGCCCTACCTTCTCCCTGTTGGCAGTGCAGGCAGAAGGCAATGGGGGTTATGGTCAGTTCATCACAGGTTGTTTCTGCTGCTGGTCTGGGGGAAGAGTCTTTCCTTTGCTCCAATGAGGGTCCCTTCCATGAGAAAAGTTCTCTGTGAACTTCTCCAACCTGAATGCATCCCACAGACAGCAGTTCTCCATAAACTGCTGAAATGTGGGTCACTCTTCCACAGGGTGCAGTTCTTCAGGAATAGCCTGATCCAGTGTGGGTCCCCCATGGGATCACAATTCCTACTGGGAAGCCTGCTCCGGCATGTGCTCCTCTCTCCGTAGGCCTCCCACAGGGTCACAGCTTCCTCTCAGGCATCCACCTGCTCTGGTGTGGGTCTCCTCCAGGGGCTGCAGGTGGATCTCTGCATCCCCACGGATCTCCATGGGCTGCAGGAGCACAGCTGCTTCACCATGAGCTGCACCATGGGCTGCAGAGGAATCCCAGCTCTGGTGCCCGGAGCAACTACTGCCCTTCCTTCTCCACCAACCTTGGTGTCTGCTCTCTCTCACGTGTTCTCATCCCACTCTTCTCTGGCCACAATGACACCTGCACAATAACTTTTTTTTCCTTCTTCTTAAATATGTTATCACAGAGGCATTACCACCATTTCTGATTGGCCCAGCCTTGGCTACTGGCAGGTACATCTTGGATCCAGCTGTCATTGGCTCTGCTGGACAAAGCTTCTGGCAGCTTTCCAAAGAAGAATAGATCCCCTGTAGATCCCCCACTACCAAAATCTGGCCATGCAAGCCCAAAAGAAATAGACCACTTTCACTTACAGCCTCTCTAGCATGATAAAAGGGAGATATTTTTACATAATCCAGCATATTCTAAACATCCGCGTGTAGTAGCCACAGGGTGCATACAGCATAGGTAGTCTGTGACCTGTTCCAGATCTGCTTCCAGGTTTCTATTTGACTGGGGGTTAGTGTAAGACAAGGCCGTGTTCTAGCCACCATGCACCTTCTCTGAGCTGGCTTCAAGTGAAACTTGATATAATCAATCTGTCTGAAAACATTGCCCTGTGTAGGAAAACCACACTTGGACAAAGAACATGAAGTGTTACAAAGATTGCCCTAAAAATTAAAGGTTTGTTTTGAAACCTTGTGTGCCAGAAGTTTGAGGAGAAGTAGTGCAGAAAAAAGAAAGGCTACTTTTAGGTTTTAAAAACCCAGAAGATTTGGCCTTCACTGTCTAGTCCAGACCCTGAGAAATGAAGGATGGCAACATTAAACTTGTTGATTACTTTCTCAGGGTCTATATTAAAACTGGTAAGCTTTTTTTTCTGTCCTTGGCCAGAAAGAAGGTGGGCTTATAAACTCAGTACTTGGATGTTCATAAACCTTTTAATTCCAGCCCAAAGGTATTAATAATCAATACATTTGTATTTAGTCTTAAGAAAACCTTCACCTTTGTTCTTGAGACCTTCACCTTCCTTTTCTTCTCCCTTTTGCTCCCCTGGACTAGACACAGAAATCAATCAGGTTTATCTCTCAGCCTTTATGCTGCTAAATTTGAGGAGAAGCCAAACCTTTGTGTGTGTGTGTGTGTGTGTGTGTGTGTGTGTGCTTTATTATGGCAAACTCTCTGCTTATCCTCTTCTGAACCACTTTCACTTTGAATTCACGCTCTTTGAACATTTGGGTTTAAACCTTTCATGGGATTTTGAATCAGATATCTCTTCTCCTACCTGAATATAACTTTGTATATTTTTTTTACTGTTGCAGTGGGGATCCTGCAACATGCATATATCAAACCAGGAGTCCCGTGGAAAGGAAATATATATGGACAGACAGATTCTTGCTAGATGTTTCAGAGATGTTTATTTCTCCAGCCGCATGGCCGGAGCTCTGCCCAGGAACTGTTCCAGTCACGGGACCAAGGGTCCTTCTGCCCGCGCAGGGAACACAAACCAACCAATGGGAACGAGGCTGAGCAGGGGCAGGGAAACCCCGTGTCTGTGCCCTCAGGGCCCCTCTCCCAGGGCTACACGGCGGGGGAGGGACCCCAACACCTCACCCGTTTTATTTTAATAAAAGGAGAATGAAAACAACTGGATAAACATAACAAGAACAGTTTCAAAACAAAACAAGCCACCCTCCTGAGTCTTTAAATGTCCAATCAGATTCTGTGGAACATCTTAGGGCTGACAGAAGGGAGACAGGACTCTCTGAGCATGCTTTGTGGGGAAACTGAGGCAGGAGAGGGTTTAACTTCTTCCCTCCCCCTTTTCATCCCCCACTCGGCATTGGAAAGGGATTTTTGGGGAAACAATTGGCAAAAGCGTGGTTTTGTGAAGGAAACCATGGGTGAAAAAACGGATTGGGAATACACTGGGGGTAATAGGACATAGGGTAAAAGGGAAAGGTGGGATTAGGAAAGGGAGACTGTAGGGGGGACTTACAATAGAGATACTGTCTAACATGACTACGATTTTTTGCATATATACTGCCTTTTACAGGAACACCATCAGGCCCAGTGACCTGCGACGCTTGTAACCCTTTTCTACCTCGTATAATTTTGAATTCCACAACTTCTCCATCTGCCAAGCTTGGGATGCATTTTTCAGGGTTATTCTTTTTAATAGCAGTTCTATGCACGAATATGTCTTGCTGGTTGTCACACCTTGTTATAAAACCATAATTTTGCTTAACATTATACCATTTTACTATCCCTAAGATCTTAGTTACTATGATCTTTTCCTTTTTCCGAGTGGCTGCTGTTTCTGTCTCGCTGCGTCTTTGCTCTCTCCTTTGGTCGCTCCCGTGTTGGAATTGTCGGGGCTGCTGGTGCCTGCGTGCTCTTCCCGGGGTCGCGTTTGGGGCTGCGCGGGCCGGGCCGGGCCGCGCCGCTCAGTTCTCCGCGCGTCGCCTCCTCTGGTCGCAGCTTTGCTGCCGATGCCGGGCGCTGCACCCACGTCTCGGCCGGGCCCCGAGCGACGACTCCCCCGCGGCCCTGCTCCAGCGCGTGTTTCGGTCAGCGCGGCTCCGTTCCACCGCCGCCAGCCGCCGCCCGCGCGCCGCCCCTCTCGGTCGGGCGTTCACGGGGCTCGCTCCACCACGCGCTGGGCTGGGCCGTGCGGGCACCGCCGGGTCCCGCCGCTCCCGCCGCTCCTCGCTCCGCCACCGACACTGCGGCTCGCGTGGCTCCGCCCCGCGCGCGGGAACTGCCTCGCTGCTGCTCGCAGAGCGCTCGGTGCACGTGGCCTGGGCCGCACGGTCCCTGCGCCAGGCTTCCCTTCGCCAAGACACAGCTGACATTGCTCAACAGTCTCGGTAACTAAATAATATTCACGAAAATATTCTTCCATCGGCATATATTTTGACTCCAGTATTAACTGTGTCCAAACGGTTTTCCAAAAGCCCTTGGTAAGAATTAAATCCCAAGAAACATAGAAAAAGTTCTTAAACAACCATGCCAGGAAGTGTTTCAGTTCTTTCTGAGCTTGAATCAAGCTAAAATTTACAAATCGTTGTTCAAGAATCAATTTAAGTTTAAGATAAATGTCCATATGCGGCTCTGAGAGCCAAGAGTCTTCCCACGGTTCCTCCATAGTTTAGATATGGAATAGCAAAGCAAAACCAAGAAGAGGAATCCAAAGTTTCCAGGGTTTACTCACACAAATCAGTCGCTTAGGGATCGGGGATCGTTCTGCTCACAATTCTCTACCATTATGTTGCAGTGGGGATCCTGCAACATGCACATATCAAACCAGGAGTCCCGTGGAAAGGAAATATATATGGACAGACAGATTCTTGCTAGATGTTTCAGAGATGTTTATTTCTCCAGCCGCATGGCCGGGGCTCTGCCGAGGAACTGTCCCAGTCACGGGACCAAGGGTCCTTCTGCCCGCGCAGGGAACACAAACCAACCAATGGGAACGAGGCTGAGCAGGGGCAGGGAAACCCCGTGTCTGTGCCCTCAGGGCCCCTCTCCCAGGGCTACACGGCAGGGGAGGGACCCCAACATTTTACTGTTACCAGATTTCTCTAATGATTCATCAGGGAGTTGCTGCCTTTTTAATGGTATTTAACAATGAGAACAACTAGGCATCTAAAGATCAAATCAAAGCATTTCCTATCTTTATCTGTAGTTTACTATTTTATAGATTAAATGGTTGCAATCTGTACTACTATGGAACTACTGTGCCTGATGGTGAGCTTGCTAAGTGTTAGGTAACAACTAGTTCAAATTTTGGGACGAGTTTCAATTGCCTGTGCTAAAGATAGCCTCACATATAGCTTAAATCCTTGAGAAAAATTATGAAGAATTTACCTTCAGTACAAGAGAAAAGAGACTTCCTTTAAGCCGTAAGAAATTGTGTTCAGCATTTTGACTCTAAATTACAACATACTTTTATAAAGCACCAACTTAATCTTCATTTGATCAATTATGCACCCCAAGGGCAAGATATTGCAGTTTAGATTTATTTCTTTGTGCTTGAAAGTACAAATTCTCTGATGCTGAAGATGGTGAAAAATGTTATTGTTCAGAATACTTTGATATTAGGAACATGGGTCTAAGCTTCATTGTCCCACTCCTTCAATCATTCACATTACTGACAGGTGAGAGAAAATGTGAATCAAAAGCAGTGCTAGTGACCTTTTCCTTCTGCTTGGCTAACTGTTACCATTTAAAGGTTCATTACAAGGTAGAATGGTGTTTGTTCACCATATACATTTGCATGTATGCATTTTTGTGCATACCCATACATATATTAATTTAAAGTTTACATGAGACTGATGAAGTTCTGTCAGGATCAAGTAGGAGTCTTCCCCATTTTATCTCACCTGCAAATGAAGTATACTGTCCCCAAAGCCTGTCTTGTGAACCTTGTCACTACTAGGTGATGTTTGACCAGTTTGGTCCCTGCTAATTCCCTATACTGTTTTGTTTTCTCCCATTTCTGTAAGGTTGCTCATCTAAAGTACTGTAGTTATTTTATTCCTAACCTTCACGTAAATAAGCAACCTCCTGTTTCTTTTCTGCAGAGGTAATGATCGATCATTTTCCTTCTAAAACAGGGCTTGTTGCCTAGTGTCTCTTATCAAATCTGCTGAAAACCTTTTTGAGCACAAAGAGTCTCTGACTGCAAAATGTCCTGACTGACATCATTAATAAGAGTAATCAAGCTGAGGATTTATATTTTATAGGAAGCTTGCCAACTACAGAAACTTAGGGAAGGAAAAGTGAAGCCAGAGAAAAGCTGTGTAAAGTCCCATGGAAAGCTGAAAATTAGTTGGTCAGATTATGGAGTTTTGCTAGAACTCTAGATTATGGAGTTGTCTAATAAGTCTTTCACTCACTAAAATGTTTTGTGGGGTCCTTCAGTCCACCTCTTTCATACGGTCTTCTTCACAGTCAAATAGAGAAATGGACATGAATCCCATTTTGCTGGGGCTCTTTCAGGATCAGACGATAGACCTCCATTTCCTCTCATGCATAAAGAAAATTGCTTCCACCTTAGTGTTGCTCTGACAGGAGCAAGATTCTGGTCACCAACTCCTTCTCTCCCAGGAACAGCTGGATTGGTACAGCCTTTGGTGTGTTAGAGCTGGACCTCTCACGTGGGAGTAAATAACTCCCAGGAGCTACAACCAAAATAAAGGATAAAATATTCTCCACATATTTTGCGTTTGCCAGAAGGCATCCTTAGAGAGGTCACAGCAAGAAACTGAAACTACCCACCTGCCACAGCAGTAGTCATAACAATACATGTTTTAGCAGGCAGTGAAGGAATAAAATGAGGGAACAAAACTCAGAACTGGTGACATGATACCTACATGATGAGTAGGCGAGAGGAAAGCCTGCCTACTGCTAAAAACATGGTCTATTAATAGGGTATGAAATTTAATGGCTTCCAAAATACCAGACAGTGATTAATTGACTAGGTGGTGAGGCACCAGCTTGGGTGAGCACATTAATCACTGCAGCAGCATGTCTGTCACACACTTCTTTCTGAGCATTGCCCTTCCTTCTTATATCTAGAGATGCAGGACTGCTAGACAACCATTGATAAAATGCCATCTGGGAGGGGGAAACAAAACTGAACAACTCAACACTGTACAGTCATTCCTCAGGGAAAGTTTCTGCCTCGGGATTTGCAGGCCTGACTTTTCTCCCCTTAGTGCAGAGAAGAGCAAAGCACTCTTGTCCCTTTCTGTCTCAGCTTTGCTTTCTCTTTCCTGCTTCCCCTCTGACCTGGCCCTGCTCACACAGCAGTAAGAGTCAGAGAAGGAGCTGAATGATGATGACTGCTTCTGGACATGGAAGCCCCATTAATCCTTCTATGAAATTGTTGAGAAATGCTGAAGAGAGGACGAGGTTAAATAGGTTGTATCTATAGGTGAGGACTGGGAGACCAGTAGACATATGGGTAGATAGTTGCTTGTGCAGGAAATAAATACTTACATGGAAAAGCTCTACATAGAAGGAACCTAGAAACCTGTATTTTATGCCCAGAGCTTCCCAGATTTGACAATAGTGTTATTAATGACCTTTTTTTTCCTTTTTTTTTTGAAGGAAACATATATTTCATACTATGCATATGTTCTGACAAGGGATTAGATGTCAGAATATTTAAGTATTTGTAAATGCACTAATAATGCTAATAATTGATATGATTTCAAAAGTCTTAACAAGCTTAGTCTCTTTATTCCTCTGTTATGCTGTCTGAAAAGGAAATGTGACAACTCTTCCCTTAGAGAATCCCTCAGTCCCTGGTCATGCAGATTCACGTCTGTAGGCAGGGGGA
This sequence comes from Corvus cornix cornix, assembly GCF_000738735.6. Classification (NCBI taxonomy): domain Eukaryota; kingdom Metazoa; phylum Chordata; class Aves; order Passeriformes; family Corvidae; genus Corvus; species Corvus cornix. The sequence continues at coordinate 36,498,073 of NC_047057.1, read as the reverse complement.
TACTCAGCTAAGGACTGTCAGCTTCTGGCTATAATATGCTAGTATAAGCAATCCATGTTGAATTAAAAATGTTCTGGATGAGACAAACAAAAATTTTTAGCTTTTTAATCCCTTGTAGGATGATTTCCCAGATGGAGTTTTCATAATTGAGCTTGTGATTTCCATCATAGAATCCAGATCCCACTTTCCAGATGAGATGACTGAATGTGGTTCAAGAAAAATATGAAATCATTTGAAAGACGAACAAAGGTAAATTAAGTATTTTTCATCCAAATGTGGCAGTAACCAAACAGAGTCAGTTGTACTTTGTGCTTTATATAAGCCATATTTTGCACGCAGGATCCATCACAGTGATATCTATGCACCAGAATGTTAGAGAAAAAAGAAGAGAAAGGGTCTGCCTTTCTGGCAGGCATGGGTTATTCCTATTAACATTTCATTATTTCAAAAGCAATGTACATGCCAGATTGTTAGATTTGGGGATGACTATCCATTATTCATAGTCCTCTGATGGAGAGATAGTAACTGGAGATGATGCCAAGAGGGATGCCTCAGATCCAGATCTAGGTTCAGATTCCAGCTTGCTCCCAGCCTTGATGCAGCTATGTGCTGGAAGCATGGCTTGAACCTCATCACATTGTGAGAAACTCCAGGCTTTCAGCAATCATTAGTTGTGTGATATTCACAAAACAAACAAACAAGCAAACAAATCTGTTTTCACACAAATGCTGTCAGTAACAGAAACTAGTAGAAGAGAAATCTGAGACCTATCATGTGTATTTTAGGGTTTCTTCCTAGTCAAAAGGTTTTCAGTTTGCTTGAAGTGTTTGCAGCTGCTAAGTGCAAAATTTAACAGGAGTGGAATGTGGCTTGATGTAGCAGGAATAATTTGAAAGGCTGGGAAAAGCAGCAATAAAAGTCTTTTGGTGGTTCTGTAGGTACTGCATTGGGGGCATAACTTCTGATTACATGTGAGTTTTTTTATTTGTTTTCTTGTTTACTGAAGGTTCAATAATATTCAAAGCTGCATCCAGTTGCAGGACTGTTTGGTTTCTCTGTCATGTAAATGTGATTACTGAGATGGTCCTTCTCTCTTGCTCTACCTCACATAATCTGCACTCAAACGTTTTTTAGGTCACCCAACTAAATGGTAATGAAAGCTATAAAGGAGGTGAACAGGCTTTTTACTCCTTACTTGAAATGCTTCCCATTCCCATTTGAAGTCAGATGAAACAGTATTTCATACACATCGGTGAGAATCTGGCTGTGTCTGGGGAACTGAGTGGAAATATCCTTGCTTTAAAAAATCAGCTACAGACATGCTCAATTTTGTTAACATTTGGTCTCTGCAAACAAAAAAATTACTGCATGTATAACTTCTTTATAAAAATGTTAATCCACAAAAAACAGAGGTGCCATGGTTTCAGATGTATTTTCAGAGAATAGAATAAACATGAGTAAAATGGTCATTATTTCAATATAAATAATGGATTTCAAATATGTGAAAAAAATTGAAGCATTGCTTGTCAACTCTTCAACTGGACTGTTTATTAAACAGTTGTAGATTATATTGTAGAGAAAATGGAAAATAAAACTGTAAAGAATATATTTTAAAAAGTAGCTGAATATAATGTCTATGGAACAACTCCAGCCTCTTTTCATAAAATGTGAATGTGGCTACAGTTCTATATTGATCAGATGCAAGATCTGGAGAGGTCAAACAACAAGACTCATTTCTTTGACATCTGGCTTTTATCATAGCTGACTCTTTCAGATTCTTATCTTCTCTGACAATAAAAAGAAAATTCTGTTTAGCAAAGTTCATAACTGTGTGAAAGTGTCTATTACTGACAAAATATAACACAATACAACATGCCTAACCATTAAAGTACCAGGAACATCATATCACATTAATCATGCAATTTAATTGGCACTTATAATACAGTGGATTATTTGAATCCATATTATCCCCATTACAGAAATATGATGAGACATACAGAGCGCTTCAAAAGCATCTGAAAGGTTCCAATTTTTTGAAAAAACTATTGCATTACTGTTTATCTGCTTGAATGTCTGAATGGAAGACATTTCCATGATCTCAAACCAGTTTTGATTTTTGTCATGAGAGTGCTATACACCTATTTGCTTAAGTAGGATTCTCCATATCATATAGAAATCTGATTATCTACTGTTATGTAAATGAAGCATGAACTTCTCAAAAACACTGATAATCACAGCACACAGGCTATATTTTGGAAGTAACAGTTTTCCATTTATTTTAGTCATCCATCATATGTTCACTAAACTCATCTTCCAATGGAGGAGAGATATTGCAGATGCAGTGCATGACCACCTGTGGGCTGATCAAATATTAAGGGGTGAGGGGGCTGTAGGGTTTATTTTCTTGTCCATATTTGTCCTGTTCTGTCTGAAACTTTTTCATTATGTGTACAGGATATCACTGTCTCAGTCACTGCTAGTAGTAAATGAAATATATTCACACAACTTTCAGAATCATTTTGATGAAATGTTTGCTATAGTCAATTTACTGTCCATTTTCTTCACAGTTTCCATATTGCCTTGAATACTCACTTTAGATGGATGTTAAAGAAGAGTTTTTCTTTCCATCAGTGCCTGTACTTGACCTTGTCCTGGGACACCCAGACATGTGGGTCCTTTGTTTTCTTCCCTGCTGTTCCACAGGTGAGTCTCCATAGCATTTAGCAAGTATCTGAGGACAAATTTTGCTGTTGAATTAGCTCAGTGGGATTTTTTTTTTCTATTAATCCTCAAATGTATGTTTACATCTTAAATGAGCTGGATCAGAGCACTGGTCTGTGCTCTTCCAGGTGTGTGGGGATGTGTCACTACACTCCACTGTGCCCCAAGAAGATTGGTGACAAGCCTTTGCAGGTGTTTGCACTGTGATTGTGCAGTCCCTGGTTTGTTTTGTTACTGCTCTGATGTTCTTGCTGCCTCGATGTATTCCACACACACTGCTGCAGTTGTTGCAATGAACAATTTGCTTATTGAGCTCAAAAATCAGTCTGGTGGTGGACTAAAGGGAAGTACTGAAAAATTTTGTCACTCTTACCGAGCTGAGGGCATGGCCCAGAGGCAACATCAAGGGATTATGTTATATTGCCTTTGCTTCTTTTTTCTCAGTGGTTCCTAGGAATTCCCCAATCAGCATTGCCAGACTTTTTAACAAGTAGTAACGTGATTGATCCTGTTATACCCTGCACAGCTGTAGGCAGGTTAATTTTCAGCTGCCTGCTAACAATATCCCAGGTCTCAGAGGCTGGAGCAGGTTTCCCAGACTCCAGGCTGCATGCTGGAGCTTGGCAATAGCTGAACTAGCCCACTGCAGTCTGCTCAGGCTCACTAGCTCCAGCAGGCATTTTGCTGTCAATCTCAAACAAAATATAGCATTTGAACTGCCACTTCAAGTATCCCAACACACATTTTAATTCTTCCAAACGCAATATCATTCAGCTAGGAGAAAAACATAGTGCTTATTGTAACAGGAGGAGGAGTTGCATTCTAGACAGTTGCTAGTCAAGAGAATATAGACACTATGGTAGGAAAATAAGTGGCTCTGAAGTGACACTTAGAAGGCTAAAATAATTCTTGAGGAGTGTCAAGAAAAATAGAGAAGCATTGCTATATCTGAAAATAGCTTTAAAGAAACCATTATCAGAATGCTGTGTTGGATAGTGTTTTCATTCTTTAAAAAGCTGCTGAAAATTTGATGAAAGAAAAGAACTACAAGGGTTTTGAACATCGAAAAACACCTTGTTCTGACAAGGTGTTTCTTGTTTATCCAAGAAAAGTTAAGAGATTATAAAAAATATGCTGGGAAAAGATTTCTAACTGCTGACACTATGGAGAGAGAATCAATCTAAAGGTCACAGGTTCAAGTTCTTCACATTCACAACAGAAATAAAGTTAAATATTAAGCAAAAGAATGGAAAACTGTAGTGAAATATAAAATTTTTGAAAGTAAGAATCAAAATTCCCATCTAATAAACATGCTTAGTTCAAGGCAAACAGTTTAAGAATCAGTTGATAGAATTATGCAGCTGGTGCTAACAAAATATTCATAAATGCTGTATAAAAGATGTGTGGTTCAAGAGCAGGAAGGCCCCAGAGAATTGCAGAAAATTGCCACCTTATTCCACTGATCTTCAGGAGGCTGTGCCTTTAGTTGCCTTCAGCAAAAGCAGCCCTAGTATCAGATTAGCTTTGCCACCTTCTATTCTAAGAACACAGACCAATCAATTTATTTCTGACAGCAACACAGATTCACCATTTGACTAAGTTTTTTACATGGACATGAAATGCTGGTTAGACTATGCATTGCAATATCCCCCAGTTGATGGAGATAGGGATGATCTGTCAGGATACATAAACTCTGACATGCAGTGCAATAGTCTAAAGACAAAATCAATGTTGTGGCCAGAACCGCACTTGAAATCACCAATTAAATTTAAAAACTCCGAAGATTGGAAGCATAATTCAGAATATAGACTAAGACTTGAAGAGGATTTGTAGGAGGGAGTGCTGGGATCACCAACACAAGCATGTGTTCTAGTTTTGCTTCTGTACTAGGACATCAGATTGAGGAAGCCTTTCCTATATGGATTTACTCTAGGAACTGTTCAGAGGCATGTGCTGGGATTTTTCACATTACGGGCTGATAAGCAGAGCTCAGTTTTTATACAAAGCCTAAGCTAACAGACTTTTTGAAGCAAACAGCACTTTGTCTAATACCTCTGAAAAATATTCAATTCCCTACTTCAGTATATATCTTGTGGTGATTTGGATTGTCATAACACTGTGAATCTTTGAAATATTATCTGCATATACTGAAAAAGAACAAAACAAACAAAAAAAATTATATTAGTTCTTTATAGCTGCATTACTGCAGTGATTGTTAACTAAAAAATCCCCAGGAATTTTATGTTTACATGTGCTCAGCAAAACCTAAAATATTTCTCTGAACATTGTCAAATAGATTTCCTGGCAAAAGGGAATGTTAAACAGTATGTTGGCTATTAAGTCAATTATGTGAAATCAATCAAAGGGCAAAGAAATAGCTGCTTCATTTTTAGAAAAGTTTTGAAACACATGTTTCCTGAAAAATGCCAAAAGCAATTTTTGTGTGACAGTGATTAGGATGGGATGTGCTAGGGGCAGAGCTAGAGTTTCTAACAGTGAGAAATATTGGAGATCTGAGGTGAACATCTAATAAGATCTCAGAGTAGAACTTGAGGTCTCGGATCTCTCTCTTTGTAGAGAAAGAAGCATAAAAAATGTTTTCTTGAGGGATTGTTTGAACCACCTGCCAACCATTGCAGTAAAATTTCACTTTAAGTTTGAAGTTTCTGACTAAATTCTAAACCTTATCTAATTATAGACTATAGTTCATGAAGAGAGGGTGAGGTAGCAGGTGCTGGAAAACTATTCACTAAAGGGTAAATGCTGAAAAAGATACAAGAATACTTGCTAGCAAATTTCTCTGAAGTATTTGGTATGGATGAGCCTGGTCTGCCCAGCATATGGATGTACAGGATGGGGCCTCAAAACCTGTCCAGAAGGCAGTGTTTGTGGGTTGCACAGGTATCCTTGGAGCACTGTCTCATGGTTAAATGCCTGTTGGTCGGAGAAATTCTGCTTTGCAAGGACTACTGTAATTTAGTGCCAAATGACACTTACTTTTGAACATCAGGTTAGGATAACTCAAATAAGTAGTATCATGCACTGTAAGTAATTGAGCTGAGGTCAGTGTTATTGTCTATGGAATAAGCTACTACTCAGAATAAATAAGAATTTCAGTTTGGTGAGAATGAAACGATCAACTCTTGATGAGTAGTAAAAGGAATTCAAAATTCTTAATCCAAAGTACAGATGAACCTCACATTTGTGCTAACCCTGGAACTTATCAAAGCAGATCTGGCTTTGATAATTTGAACACTACTGATACTGATATGTTGAAACAGCAGCTTACGGGTCTTCCTTTCTGGGAAACCCTGTGCTATAGAATCATAAATAAATTCCCATATTTTTACAAAGAATGTCATCCAGAGGATGACATATCACAATACATAGATGCAAACCAGTCCAATTACTAAGCAGGTGACCAAAGTCAAAGGTCCCTGAAACAGGGACGAAGCAGTGCTGCTAAATTCAAGACATTTATCAAACTGTCTCACAGAAGTACTGTTAATCTAAACGTGTCTGGTTTAAAGCGCTGGTAATTTATTTGGCTGTTTCATCACTTGTGAAGTTTGTGCCATTAGTATTTAATCATCTTAGATTCATAATCATCCTCCCTTCCTGAAATATACCTCAAGGACAATAATGTCCTGCAGTTTTGTCTCTGTGCCTCCTTTTCCCCTTCAGTATCGACTGGAGAAGAAGCTTTTCAAAGATAGTAAGTACTGCTCTCTGCAAGGTTGTTACTTTTAGCATTGTAAGGGCATTTTCACTCAAAAAGGCTGAACCTTTTTTAGTTACACATCATCTTATTTTCATTCTCAGGTTTCTTTATTTTTCTCCTTTAGGTCTCTCTGAATTGATGCTGGGAGCGATGTCTACTGAAATTCAAACCAAAGTCTCATAAGATAATACATACATGAGTATTAAATATTTCAGATTCTCTGGGCACTACCTTTATGCTGATTCTTTGAAATGTCAGTGCAGATTAAATCAGTCGGCTTGTGTTCTTTTGGAAGAGAGGCGTCTGCATGGGAGTTAGTAATGACCTCAGGAAAAAAACACCGGTTTGCTAGGTTGCAGGGAGGAAGAGAGGAAAGATGGGTTCCTAGAAAACATCAGGTAAGATGTCCTGAGCCATTCCCAAATGTTTGGCCTATGGGTACTGAGTGCTTGACTATCCTACAGGAAAGAACAAATTATTTTTTATAGAGTAAGCCACAGGCACAGGTTGAAAATGAGAGGATATAGAATCCTCTGTTCCCCTGAACTCCCTGAGGACTGACTGCAGAATGCAGAAGGCAAATCAGAGACAGACCCCATTTTGCAAGACGTTCCACCTTTGTCAATACATGTAAAGGTGTCCATTTTGAGAATACTCATATTACCTTTTCAATTCCCTCCTGTAGAAAAAACTTATTTTTTAGGAAAAAAGAAAGAGAAAAACTAGAGGAAAACTTAGTGGAATTAAAGTCCATTTGGGAACATGTTGCCCAGATGCCAAGACACCAACAGAAGGACTGTGCAGAGAGAAGCAGTTTTCATAAGCAATTCATGCCACAGATGATACAAGATTTATCTCACCAGTAGCACATGTTCAAGGCTTGTGAGCACAACCCAAAAAGTTAATATGAGCTTGAGTTTTGGGAACTTTAATTTGACTGATTCTACCCTAAATTGCTTCTTGTTTCGCTTATTGTTCTTTGTAACAGAGAAGACTTAAACAACTTTTTCCCCAACCTCTATTGAAAATAAAGATTTAAGGGAGAAATGTCAGTTATTAGAAGTGACTCACTGACACTGTGTTAGATTTACACGACTGTTAGGCAAATTGTTGAGAATCAACTGGTAAGAGTCCTAAGGTACATTTTTTGGATAGCCTTACATAGCATACTTTTAAAGAAACATTGATCTTTTCTTTCCCTAAAATGTCACAGATACCAGGGAAAGGGTGAATCATTTGAGCAGTGCCTATAAGAAGTTGAAAGTGGAAACAGAAGAAATGCAAACCACTGGTGTTACCAAAAGGGATAAGGGAACATATCAGTGTTATCAGATGCTAGATAAGTTCTTATCTGTTGTTTTAACACTCCTGTAAGTATTCTTCATCTGTAAAAACATCTAACTGTCGATTCAAGGAAAAATCTCAAGCTTCACAAGTTTCAGAATGCTGATGTAAAAAATAAACCTGTTTTTTTATATGATTTTTTTTTTAATTAGCTTTTAGCTATTCTTTTAGTCAGAACAGGTGGACCACATCTCTGCACTGTGGACGTAAGAAACTAATTTGGCAGTGAAAACAGCTTGAGAAACATTTATTTCCTATTATCTTGGAGGTCTCTTTCTCTGCATAAATTCCTAGAAGTGTGGAGAAGACAGAGTCCCAATTTTCACTCTGTATTGTCCGGGTAAAACAAAGATTTACATAACACTGTCATTTCGTTGTGCCAGTTTGTAATGATTGATACTATTCAATTTAGATAATTTCCTTATGTGCAGTGATTAAAATGTGTAAGCTTTGTAAATCATATCAAATAGATGTTTCTTCTACTAAGAAAAACACATTTTATTTCAGCCTACTTTTCAGGAGATGTTTATGTCCAGATGTATAAAGGTGTTTAGAAACATCTATCATAATCAAAAACTTTTGAAAACGCACAGCTGCCCTACTTCTGTTGAAGAACATCACCAAAAGAGCTGTGGAAGTGTTCAAACCATATCACAACTAATGCTTTTTCACTGATGGATATATTATTGCTTGTTTTCTGCTTTGCAGTGAGTGAACCTTCCCTATTTGGAAAAGAAAAATCCTCATGCATCTGTCTGCATTTTTATAGATATCTTCTATGTGCTGCTCACTACACAGGCAGCTTACACATTTTGCATGTTTCCACTTGAGGTGGTCAGATCCTTTTCTGATATCTGGCCCAAAGGCACAGATCATCTGACCCATCTTCATATGACCAAGCATGAAACATAACCATTTTAGTTTCAGCATGATGACAACAACAATAGTAATTTAATCTCAGAAACTGTAATTAACCCTCCAGAAATGCCATGCTTGCTGTTGACTTGATAGGGAATCTGGAATCACAAGATTTCATACAGGCATTTAAGGATACAGAATTTAGTTTCTTTATGCATCTCTAGGGACCTAGGTACCTTTTTTTAAGTGCTTTGTTGTGGGAATACATGGAAGACTACATTGGTCTGATTTCCTCACTACACCCCAGGTGGAAGCAAGCATCTGAATCTTAGACTCTTGTCAGCTTGAAATGTTAAATTTTGGGACATAAAATTTAGGATGTGTGACCTATAATGTAGTACAGCTCACAAGACATGTTTGGTGCCATAGATACAATTATACATTAATTAATCTCCTTTCTAATGTAAAAATAAATTAGTGTGTAAACAAATTATTCGTACCTCAGAATGCATGCATCTGAATGCATACTTGCAGAGCATTTGAGAAGAGAGATCAGATTACTCTTAATCAATCCTCATTCATCACAATCATTTGACTGGATAAAATCACTCTCATTCCTTCTGAAAGGAAGCAGTGCTTAAACTGATGCATAACAATCTCAGTGAAATTCATAACTGATTATTATCCTGTGTCAATACATCACGAGATTTATTTGCAGCTTCATTTTCAGCAGAGTTGTCAAAGCAAATTAAATTCTAACGATTTGCCTCATGACAATATGTTGCATCAATATACATTTTGTATATATTTTTTGCTGAAGTAATCTTGCTTTCTAAATGTAGGAGACATTTTTTTTCCTCTTTTGAGATGTTCTTCACTCCTCCTCTGAAAAAATATATGCATTTTGATTTTCATTGACATACTTATTCTGTTTTATAACAGAATAACATTTGACCATAAATCTTGGGAGCATGCATCTGTCTCTTAATGAAAGGGTTTCTTCAGTGATGAAATTTGAGATTACAGGGGAGTCTTAGATATTCTACTAGTTAGAAGAATATCTTGTTATCATTAGGTATCAGTACTACAAGAAGTCCAGTGTGTACAGAATACCTATGTCCTTTTTGGCAGTTAAACTATGGAGCCCTTGTCCGACTTTGAACGAAGTACTTTACATCTTTTTGCATTAGAGTGGTTTGTATACTGTTCTTATCACCATGGTTTTGCAACAGCTGCCAGTAAGACACTAAAAAAGTAATTATACATCTGTTTCTCGTCCTTTGAGGAGTAAGGAGAGTGTGAGTGGAGTTTTTGCTTTGAAATTTTATATGCATATTTCTACAGGTTTAAATTAGAAGGGATAAAGTCAAAGAAGTGACTTGTGCTAATAGCAAAGTTGTAAAGTTTTCCCCTGAGAGTACATTTCCACATCTCAAACTCTCACTGAGAAAGTTGTTTAGCTTGACTATGAGTTCATCAGCATTGTTGTAGAAAGTTTAGTTGTATGAAGAAATATCATTGTGGATGTTGGTCTCTTTCAGAACCTGAGGTAATACCATGGTGTTTGATGCTTTAAAGATGAGAATTAGGAGCTTTCATTTTTATTAATAATTAAACAATAACCTAGTGTGAGAATAGAATGATTCTGATGGGTTCTGGTTATTTTAGATTTGTTGCAGTTTGTATGGGTACATCTATTTGACCACAGAAATTCCTGTTTCTATCCTTTATTATTAGAAAACTATTTTGTTTAGTTTAGTTTTAAAATATCACTTCCAGTGCATGGCTCAGCTGTCTGTCTTTGCCAAACATGGACAACTACACACGGACTGTATGTCTTCTAAAGATCTGTCTTCTCCCCTTACAGGAACTTACTAAATGGTTTGTATCAGAGCAAAACCAGCTACCCATGACTAAGTAGAATATTTTGTTACACCATTTCCCTGTTACTGATGGGATACTCCACATGGCCCCTCAATGCACATCTTCCAGCTTGTTTTTCCAGGAGAGGAACCATTCCATTTTGAGCAGTGGTGTGGATAAAGGCATTGCAAGTGTGCACACCGGGAAGTGCTGCATCTTGAAAGACCCAAGGCAACACATGGAGGCACCGATAGATACTGCAGAGGCTCCCCTAGGTAAGGAAGTATGTCACTGAGTACAGTTCATCTTCCACCAGTGTGGGACAGTCTAGAAAAACAGCACACGAACAGTAGAAAGATTTACTTTTTGGTGCCATGTTGAGAGATATTATGGGAAGGACAGGACAGTAAAAATGCAGTGAAGAGGTTGAGAACAAATGTTTGGTTGAGGGGGAAGCTATCTGTTGATACAACTATAGCAGCTCCAGTTCTGTAGTCTGGCTTAAACATATGTAACTCTAGCTGGCCCTTGGGTTGTTCCTCCATTACTTTTTCCGGCTTTTGCAAGGACAAAACATACCTGACATTGTTGTTCTTGTCTGGAACAACTTGACATTATGTATAAACCAGTGATGACACAAGAAAACAAAAGTACTTTCCATCCATCTTTCATTTTGCCTGTGTGGGTTGTCAGCTCTCTACAGAAACCTGTGACATAACTGCACAGTAATTAACGCAAATATATTCCCACTTCAGGTGGGCTCCGTCACTTCTGTTATTTTCCTTCTGTGTGAGTGTCAGATGTTGCTGAGGTAAGAAACAGACTCTGTCACTTCTTTGCAGATTAGTGAGTTCTGTTCGCAGCCTTTATATTGCTGCTTCCCTTAACTCTCCCCTCTCTGACAACATTTGACTGTCATGTAAATTCACAGAATCACAGAATGAACTAGGTTGGAAAAGACCTTTAAGATCATCTAGTCCAATCTATGACCTAACACCCCCTCATCAACTAAACCATGGCACTGAGTGCCACATCCAGTCTTTTTCTATACATGTCCAGGGACAACAGATTTATATTTATAAATTAAACTGCAGCTTCAGCTACAAGACATGGCTTAGGCCTAGAAAATCCAAAGGAACAAGGAGAGCAGTTTCAGTCTGTGTGTGATGACCGGTCGAAAAATAAAAGCAACTAATTTTTATCACTATCTGTTTCTTGAGGTCAGCTAGTGTCTTAGAGCAGCAAAAACGTCAGGCAGGCTTCTCTCAGGAAAGTTTGGACCCTTGCCAAGTGTTAAAGGAGCATCAGCTCTGAAAGAGACCCATTCAGCCATATGGGTACTGTAGGTGCAGTCCTTCTCAGAGCTGTGAAGTGCAGTGACAGCTGATCCACGAGGTTGCAAGGGACAACCCTAGAGCAAGTGCTTGTTCTGGCTGGCCTCAGCATCAGGAACAAGTTGCTGAGTGTCCAGGGAAAGCCAGCATGAAAGTTCCAAGCTTCGTTTTCACTAGTGCCTAGTGTGTATTTCTGAAGATGTAGTATTAATTAACAGTCTTTCTTAAACCATAAACTTTTCTGCTTAGAAATTGCAGTGAAAAGAGGAATTTCGAAATTCCAGTGACTTATCTGCACATAAGTAGAAGCTGGCTTGAACTGCAGTGAACTCACCCCTACTTCTTTTGTAAATCTTCTTTTAAAAAACAGACAGTCAGTGCAATGGTCCTCTGTGTTGCCCACACACCACCACTTTCTCATTAACTAAAAAGACCGATGTGAGGGGTCCCTGTCATGTTTTCCCTTTTATTGAAGATGGTTCCAAGGCTCTGTGTAGTATCACAGTCAGATTTTTCACGCTGTTAGCACTTTGTTATTCCTTATGGTGCTGTGTTTGCCAATAGCTGAGGCAATAGAGGGAGGCTGTAATAGTGATTTTTGCCAGAACAAACATATTTGAGCTTCTAGAGATGCTTTCTCTTATCTTATGGTTGTAAGTATTTGCTGTGCTCCTTTCATATTGTTTTTAACACCCTAGTATCTGATCAAAATGTTTTTGGTTTTTTCTGAGAATTTCTCTTAGCCTCTTTTCTATTCCTCCATATTTGCAGTCACAATAAGTCTCCCAGACTTTTCAATATTTCTTTGCTTTCAACAGATACCACGTATTTGTAGATAAAATCAACAGTGATAACCATTGGTTTCTGTTACTTTAAATTATGCTAACATAGTTCTCTACTCAGACATAAGACTGATTCATAAATCTTTGAGCTCATCCATTTTTTAAGGGAAAAATATAGAGTTTGTTGCTGATGTGTCCATATTTTGCTTGTCTTACAAAATTATAATAAACTGGGGGATCTTCCTCTGTTAGAGTGGTTCCTGATACTAGTTCTAATTTAGCCTTATGCCTAGACTCTTCTGTGGTGTCTATGGTATTCTACTCCAGCTGATGGCACCCCTCCAGTAAAAAAACAAACAAAACCATCTTTTCAAAACCAAACAACCCAAACACCTGCATTCTATACCACTTTGTAGCTCTTATGCTCAACAACACACTAAGAGGTATTTTGGCTTTCACGCCTCATAGGGGGGCCTCACAGTTGCTGGGTTTTATAAATGGGTCAAAAGGAGAAGAGAGGCTATAAAAATCAATCAACTCAAGAAACCTCGCTTTTTTATTATCTTTTATTCAGTTGCTTTGTCTCCATTTTTCCTTCCATGCTTCCTTGCTTCTTTTCTTCCTTCCTTGCTTTCTTCCTTTCTTCTCTAAATCCACTGAATATGTTACCTGGGACTCATGTCCTCTAGTTCCATCCTGGTTTCCACCATCAAGTCCCACAGCTTCCTCCTGTGCAAAGGTTTATGAACACTTCTTTCTAAATGTACATCAGAATTAGAATTGAAATCCATCCTGACTTGTCACTAACTGCTAAATGCTCTTCTTATAGGGCCTTAAGTCCCAAATGTAAGTAGCAGGTGAAGTGCTGAACTCTAGTAGGTGCTCTGAAAACAAGAAGGAGGTACCAAATGAACAACAGAAAAAGCAGAGGGAAACAAAGACATATATAAGAATTCCCATTCTCTATCATCGGGACAGCGCATGTGGGTAAATATTCACGAGCACAGGAAAAATGGCAGCCACTCTGTCCTTTCATGTGGCAGGCGTCTTGCTGGGAGATGTGACCGCTTGGCAGCTCATGGGAAAGGAGACAAGCAGACCAAGGATACCTTAACAGCCATGCAGAAATCTTCCAGGACAGCTGAGCAGTTGTGCCAGAATTCCCCAGCAGAGACACTGGAGTTTTATCTCTGCACTAGCCCTCATCCTGAGGAGCTGAAAGATTATGCAGAAGTGAAAGAAGAGTATAAAGTGAAAAGGCATAATGAGAGTTATGAAGTTCCCAAGAAGGGATCCAGTCTGAATACCACAGTAAAACCATCCTCCAGGCACAAGGTGGCTAAAGCAATTCCTGAAGGGAAGCAGAATTTTTGGGATATTTTTGTATGAAGGGGGAAGTCACTTTACACTTGATTGTCACCTGTTCCTGCTGCCACAACTAAGGCATGTCTTTCACACTAATATGGGCTGTTCTCAGCATAAGAGAGGTGGATTAAAATCTCATTCATATCCATCTATATAAATAGAACTGTCATTTTTATCAGCTTCTGTTGATCAGCCTCCTTCCCTCCCCATTGTCTTCTTTCCATGAGTGATTTTGTTGGCTGAAATAAATCAACACGCTTCTCAAGTCAAGTCCTCCACATTTAGCATAGCCATTTCACACAGATTTAATGCAGAGGTTTCACTTCCTATATTAGACCACCAGATATTGCAAGCTGCAAAACCCCCATGGATTTGCAGTGATTTTAAAACCAATTCATGGCACAGGAAAAAAAAAGCAAAAGTGAGGAATTAGCCTGCCTGAAACACACTTTCCTACCACTGGACCTGATGTAGCTGGTCAGCTAGATTTCATGAACTACTGATCAGCAACAGTTTTTGATGGGGTTTTGGGAAGGGGCCATGATTCACAAAAAAGTTCCATCAGAAGGCGAGCACTATAGCTTCAGCCTTGAAGCACAGGTTCAGCAGGAAAAATTCTTGTAAGCAGGGGTTTAACAAAGCCCAGACATCAGAAGCAGTAGCAGTGTAACTCAGCATTGGTCAGAAGGCAGAAAACTGAGAAATCTATTTAATGCCAACTTCAAAACAGGGATCACAGTAGAGGTATGATGTGATTCTCTCACAAGCACTACAGGAGAGGAAAATAAAAGCAATCAATACCAGCATATAATATGAACAGGTCTGCAACATCACTTGATGCACCTAGGGAGTTTTTCAAAGTCTGCTGTATTCCAGATCAGCACGTTATAGGCTGCAAGTACTTTATTTCAAGTGTGCAGTAAGGCCATGGGAAGTTGCTTCTGTGAGTGTCATGTTACTCAGGCATTCATGATTGCCTGACAACCAAAAGCATCTGCAACATAGGTCCAGAAGGAAATGGCCAATACAAAATATATAACAAATTTGAAAAGACAAATTTTACTTTCTAGAAGAACTGAGGAACTGGCACTGGCAATTAGGCTAAAAATTTTAATAAAAATCAAGGTTTAGCATTGGGAGGTTTTCCAATCTTTAAAAAAGCCTGTTCAGATACTGTTCATGGATACAGGATAGATTGCTCTTAGTTTGCAGCTTGTATATGGGGATCCTATGAACAAATGACAACAAAGAGATAAATTATGAAAGTCAGAGGTTGGGAGTAAATCTTTATTAAGTAGCATCATAGATGATGTGAGAGAAAAAGGAATAAAAAAGAGAAAAATGATCAGTATAATTATATAGTACATTGGCTTTGTTTGCTTTGCGTAAGCTTTGATTCTCCCATTTTTGTCATCAAAAGCCTTCAGCACCACAAGGTGGCAGTAAAAAATTAGTTATTGCATAATTTGACACCTGGTTATGTAAACAATAAATACACCTATTGTCCCAATGCTGGACTTACGTAAATATCAAACCAATCTCATCTGTTATAAAAATGACACATATGGTCAAGTTCTAACACTAGCATGAAAAAAGATGCAATTTAAAAATGATGCAGTTAAAGAAAAAAGAGCACTAGTCGAACAATTAATTCATCTTAAGATAGATGAATTTTAATTTTCAATGTATGCAAAGTTGTTCATAGTAGAAAATGCTTCAAATACTTAGAATAATCAACCATTTCTCTTCCACCTGGCATTCAAAATCCTTGAAATGAGATAGAAGGTTTGGAACATTAGCCCCATTTAATTTACCTTATGATACAGAAAAATAAAAACGAAAATGAGAATGGATTGTGATGAATCTGCTTGCTTCTGTCAAGTGCAGCAGAACTATGTGCCAAGGAGAATTCTTTGCTGAGGCAGTTAGTGGTACAATCAGCCTCTTCAGGAATAAGTGAGCATCTCAAATTTTGCTTCTGGCAGAGGCGGCTGAGATTCATTCAGTGCATTTCATATAAGAATCAGCTCCTAAAATGTTATTGGATATAAGTGATTGCCCAAGCAGAAGGACATGGCAAGGGTCACACTGCAGAGAACTTTTTGCTGAGATCAGCCAGAATTTCCTCTTGTACCTTCTTTGTTGAGTGCACAAGTGTCAACTCATCCATCATTTCATTTTTTCAATGCCTAGTAAGGTCTAGTAGCCAAGAGTAGTGTGAGGAGGAATCCGACTTTTCCAAATCTCAATCTTCAGTGTAGCTACCCTTAGCTGCCCTGTGAGGGCTGAGTTGGGTAAAGAATCCACTTCCAGCCAGAGGTGTGCTTGGTGGCATGAACAAGTAGGTACTTCTCAGCTTCACATCAAGGGAGCATAACATAAGATTTTCATGCATTGGTTATAATTTCCGGAACCTAGGCTATACCATTTGGTAAATATTACTTCTGTTTTTGCCGAAGAGGTGTTTTCAAATCACACAATTACAGAATAGCGTGCTTCCTCTGAGGATATCATAGCATACTAAGAAGTTGCTCCACATTTCTATCTCTGTGTTTTTCAGATCAATTATTCTAAGTTTAAAAAATCTTTACATGTACAACACTAAAATTTATCTTGAAATTACTGTCTACGGAAAAACTCATTATTTATGGAGCGCTATAAAGACTGTATTTCCCAGAAGACTTTAACAGAAAGGAGAGCTCTAGTCCCCATCCTGCTGGCATCAACACGGAGATCTGTACTCCTTTTCTGGAATTTAGATCAGATCTGAGAAGTGCAGGCAACTTTTAGTGGTTCTGAAGAGCTGTTCTTCTGATCCTGTTGGTGTGTGCCTGACAGGCTACAAAACAAGAGCCAGGTACTTTTCTGCCCCACCACAGCACTGCCGCTGCTGCACCTCTGCCCTTTGCACAGCTGGTGCATCAGCAGCTGCTGTGACTGTTGATGGCACAGACCCTTTGGACTTCCTACAGGATGTGGAGATCTGCATCAGACACCTTGGGACGAGGTTGGATCCATAGGTCTGAAAGCTGGAGGCGCAGTCACTGCAGATGCTGTCAGCGCCCTATCACAAGGGTAGACAACCAGTGCACCAGCTTTTCCAAGGAGTGTTTCTGCTTTGATCTAGAGGAACAAGAGAACTATTTTCTGAAATTATGGATGACAGAATGGCCTGTGGCAGAGCAAACCAAGATAAATAAACCTGAACAGAAGAAAAGCTGTTCAAAAGATGTGCAACACTGCAACGTATTTTTACATTGCCATACTCAGAAAATAAATGAAAATGGTATGGATAAAAGGTTAGATGGTTTAATTTTCTTTTTTCAAAGTTTACACAGCAATATGGGGAGGAGGATGGGGTGGCAGGAGGGGGCGGCAGTAAGAGAGGAAGTTCAAATATGCTCCAAGGAACTGCATTTGAAATTTTTCAAAGAGAATTCCCAAAACTACAAGGCCTTAAGCAATTGTATTTTCCTTTGGACTTGCATGATAGGCAGCGAGAGATTACAATTTGCATGTCCTGAAGCTGCTTTCCTTTCATGATAGTATAATACAGAATAAGATTTTGAATAAGATTTTGAAAGAGTAAGAGTAAGAGTGAGAGTAAGAATACCTTGGGTTTGTTTCCTAAAAGTTCCACACCAGGGCCTGGATTGCTGAGTGGAACCTCTCATGAAGCTGATACACACCAGGGGCGGTTTCTGAGAGAGCAAAGGGGCACAGAGACCTCAGTACAGCCACTGTCCCTGACTCAGTCATTGCAGTGCAGTGAAATCTTGCAGAGGAAAGCAGAACTGAAGGAGTACAGGAAGGGAGAACAAAGTGGTAAAACAACTGTACTTAAGGGGTCTGAGTTTTACCACAAGCTGGTAGTGCGTGGCAGGACCATTCAGGCAGAACTGGAAGGTGCAGAATCAATTCCATAAGTGGTGAAGTCACCTTAAACCAGCTTTCAATTTCCCTTTCCTCCTTGCAGAGTCAGACAGGGAAACAGGGTGGTTCTGACTTCCATGTGCTCCTCTGTGCCAACGTGGATCCATGCTCCTCTAAACTATGGTCTGCAGGTGAGCTGTACTGCATACAGTGTACCGGAAAATCTACTACTGCATTTCCATATTTGATCAAGTTCTTTTTAGCAGATTTTGTCAAACACTTCCAGTGCAACCCCATGAATCCCAGATTACCACTGATGCCTTTGACTGATGCAGACATCAGCTGAAACAAATAAACAGGATTTGGATTCTATTATGAAAATGATAACTTCTCCTTTCAGCTGGGATGTGCTGAAATAAGTAGCTTTTTATCTTAATAGTCAGAAGCTCTTCCATGTAATATTTATAAAGGATGTTGTTTAGGCTATTCTGTACTCCCAGATGAGAGGTGCTTGAAAAAAAATTAAAAAGTAATTATGTGCATTGTCACCAGGCATTTGGGAATATATTATGTGATTCAACAGGCAGAAAACATGACTTAACCCTAGAATATCTGGCCTTTTTTCCTTTTTTCCTGGCATGAATAACATTTTATAATACTAAGAAAATTTGGGATGGAAGATAAATAAAGGGATAAATTAAAGACGTTGAAAATTTTGGTATGTTGTAGGAAACAACATAAAATTTTCAGTGCTAATATCTTCTCAAGTGAGTAGTTTTAATACTGATGAAAGCTTTTATTAGTAGCATTTTAAAATAATATATTTTAAATAATATTTCCAGGTGTTTCAAAATGCTTCTTGCCCCCTGGCGATGTTAATGTTAATTGGATTCTTTCACACAAAGTTGTATAACTTCTACCTGACCCAGATCTGCCTCCATGCAGTGCTGTGAAAAATCAAGGAAGGCCAGAAGCAGATGTTTGTCATACCCAGTGAGCAGCTCAGCCCCACACAGCCTGTTGCTCGTTCCCCTCTGGTGGGATGGGGAAGAGAATCACAGGAGTAAAACTGAGAAATTAATGAAAAAACAGAAGGTACATATTCAAGCAAAGCAAAATGAAGAACTAATTCTCTACTTCCCATGGGCAGGAAGGTGTTCAGCCATCTCCTGAAAATCTGAGCTCTATCAACTGTATCTGTTACTTGGGAAGGTAGATATCAAAACTCCAAATATACCCCTGTAGTGGTTTGGTTCAAAATATCCATTACTTACTTATTTTCCTTCTGTGAGATGAGAATTAGGAGAAAGCAAAGCAGGCACAAAACTTAAAAGAATATAAAGAAGTTTATTAACAGAACTAAAAGAAAGAAAAAAAAGTCAGACTAAACCTTCAGAACGCTTCTCTTCCCCCCACCTTTCTCCCTTCTGCCACTGACAAGGTAAAAAGACAACCCTTGAGATTTTCAGTCAGTATACCACCTCTATAATAATCTCTTTTTCTGTTCACTTAGGGAGAGGAGTCTCTCTTGCTCATGCTATGGAGACATCTCCACAAGAAACAGTTCTCTCATGGCTTCAGTGTCACAGCAAGACAGCTGCCCGGGTTGGTTCTCTGCTCACATGTGAAAGTCCCTTCCCTTGTCTTACAGCTTTCCCCACAACTCCTTTCAAGGGTTCAGTCTTGAGCTACTGGGGTACCATTTTAAGGCTGAGCTGTTCAGAAGCAAAGGTTCTCTTCACCTATCTCTGGGAGCATCTTCATCTCTAGGAACAGAGGT
This sequence comes from Corvus cornix cornix, assembly GCF_000738735.6. Classification (NCBI taxonomy): domain Eukaryota; kingdom Metazoa; phylum Chordata; class Aves; order Passeriformes; family Corvidae; genus Corvus; species Corvus cornix. The sequence goes on along the minus strand of NC_047057.1, from coordinate 36,478,432 downwards.
CTTCTTCCTTGGGAGCAAGGGTCTTCATCACTTTAATCTCTCTCTGTTCAAGCTTCTCATCAAATCACAGATACTTCAACATTTGCTTGTTTCAGCACAGATACTTTTGCTCACAATTGCAGTTTGAACACTCCACCCCCCCATGCTTTCATGAAATTACAACGGGTACTCTGATGTATCATAGTCCATCACCGCCATAGCTTTACAACAGAATTTCAGCTTCTAGGCTTGAAGCATCTCCTCTTTCTCCTCTCTTGGGGTTTCAGCTCTTCCTTCTTCACTGACTTTGGTGTCTTTATGGTGTTTTCTTCACGTGCCTTCACCCTTCCCTTTCCTTTGACTTGGGAGAGGATTGATGTCTGCGGGCTTTATCTGTTCTGGAGGAAACTTACAGAGTTTTAAAGAGAGTTCAATTAAAAAGAGTTAATCCCACCCGGGCCCCGCAGCTGGAATTCGCTTATCGCTGTTGGTCACACGATTTTTGCCGGGCAGCAGCCTCAGATGAATTTTGGCCGCACTGGGTGAGGGCCGGCCTGGCCGAGCCGTGCTGCTGGCCCGCCCGCACGGAGCAGGGCCGCGGGTGGAGCAGGGCCGCGTGGCCCCGGGGGCGGCCATCTCCCGGCCGGCCCGGCCCGCACTGAGGGGGCTGTGCCGGGTGTCCAGCGAGCAGAAGCGGCTGAGATCTCAGCCAAGCTGTGCCGTGGCCGACCCGGCCGGGCTGCACCGAGCAGGACCTGGCCTGGCCCCGCTGGCCACGCTGCGGGCCCCCAGTTACCTGTCCAAAAGCCGGAAGCGAGAGAGCTTTCCCGGTGTTTGTTCGTTCTTAAATGTGGATTACAGAGGCGTGTCAAGCTTCTTAAGTGGCTTTAAAAAGTTGCCAATATTCAAACTAGCCAGCTGATTGGTTCTATTGGGTCTAGAGGAAGCTGTAAGCACCTCTTTGCAAAGAATCACTTCTGTGGCTGATGGAGCCCTCTTTAACTAAAACCCCAAACTATGCGAAACCATAACAACCCCCTTAATCCTTTTTTCTCCACTTTTTTTATTTTATTTTTTTTGTTGCTAAGCTCAGTATTATATGTTGTGGAATATCCTGTTTGTTGGTTGGGGTAAATTGTCCCAGCTGTGCTCTCTTCCAACTAGTTCTATCCCAACCTGGTGGCTGGCAGGGCAGCAGGAGAAGCAGAAGAGGCCTTCCCCCTGTGTAAGCACTGCCCAGCTAAAACATCCCTATGTCAGCAGCACTGCTCTGGTCACATATCCAGAGCAGCACTGTAGCAGTCACTACAAAGAAAAATAACTATCCCAGCCAACCCCTGTACAATGTGGCAAGATATAATAATGTTATTAATATTTAGTACTATTGCGGGTTCGGACTGCTGCAGACAAAACCAACCAGTGTTACAAGTCAGGAATAGCTTCAGCTGTGACTTTTGTAGTCTCTTTCAAATGCGTGTCCTTCAAGACACATCTTTCGTGCTTGTTTATGTGCATTCCTCAGGCTCTCTGAATCTCTGTGTGCAGAACCTTCTTGTTCTGGAAGCTTCATGATACACCTGAGAATATAAAAAGCCATCATGGATGGATGTCATCACTTTAACCTGTGACCAGCTGGTGGTTCCATGCTGCCCAGCTGGTCCAAAGAGGCTCAGGAATCTGCCCATGGCTTCTCCCCATGTACTGCATGTAGCAGCATACGAAGGAGTAGTGCCATTCCATGTCCATTGCACAACTGGAGCAGGGAGTGGCATGTACTTTTTCTGTCCTGGGTTTTGACTGGAATCAAACGCAGTTTCAGACAAGCAAAGCAACATTAAATATATGGAGGTGGAAAGGAACAATACTGAAGCCATTTCTACTATGAATTGTTTATCTAGACATAGCTTGAAAATACACCAGACTAAGCTAGGATCAGATGGTCCATTTCTGTCAAAACAAGAGTGCTATTTATTGGGCAGTTCATTTGGAGACCAGTTTAATTACTGGACAAACTTTGAGGTGAAAGATAAATGACATTAATCCCAGCAAAACGCAGGCTAGATACTTGATTGTAAAATTGGAAACAAAGAAAAGACAGAAAAGAAGGGGAAAAAACCCATACCAAAGAAACTAAACTAAAACAAAAAATCCCAGAACAAAGCAAACACCCCCAAACCAAAACGTAAATAAAACCCCAATCCAATACCCTAGATTAAACCCCCCCAACCCAACAATAACCAAAAAAAAAAAAAAAAGAGAGGAAGAAAAAATAAAATTATGTGTCTGTCAGTTCTGACCTGAGATGATAGCTTTGTTCTCCAGCTTCCCTTCAGGATCCTTTTCCAAGCCATCACTCAGATATTTGGTTGAAGAGACCTTCCGGCAAGAACTTCTCTGACACAGTGTTACAACTGAGAACCGATTGTTTCTTTTCATTAAAATTCTTATTTATACTACTGCTCAATACGTAACCGGGGGTACAAATGGGTAGCTGCCAGTAACCCAGTGCTTCTTGTTCCTGATATTCAGTTTACTGAGAATATGCCAGTATCAAGTGATTTCATTCTTCTCCTCCTGTCTCAATCAGAAAAGTTATTCTTTGGTTATATGTGCCAGTAGCAACACAAAGAAAAGAGTGTCAAGTTTGTTTTCACAGCCATGCAGTCTGGCTCTGGCTAATGCAAACACACAAAGGGTATTTCCTTCATTAGACTCCATCCATCCATCATGCTGGCTGAACTAACCTATTCTTTGCAGCTCAGACAATTCTTTCAGCTTGTTACAGAATTTCAGTAATCATGTATTTTGCAACACAGGTTATATCTAACCACCTCATTAATGCCACAGTAATCAGCTTGTGCACTGAATTCACAGACAACCGTGATTTATAACTAATTGTACTGGAGAGTGGGAGGACTTAGATTTTATACTATGTTTGGCTTAGGGGGTACTCAAATCACTTTCATATACATACCCACCCTAAGGAAATGAAGCAGGTAGCAATATATTTGAAGTACTCCAGATGCACAAGAAACACATGATGAAAGGACTCTCCTTATGTGGAATTACAATTTTCTTGAATGCACTTTTTTACAAAAGAATTGGAACTACCATTGTCCTTGTGCTATTTCTGTTAAGCATCACTTCCATGTTCTGTTTGTTTTGGGGTTTTTTTAATGAAAAATAAATTAATGAGTGTAATCTGGTTAAGAGATACAGGGCTCTTTGAGTGGGTTCCAGTTCTGCCTGACTACTGGGAATCTAGGGTCTAGTGGTCCTTTGGAGATCAGTTTACACAGCATCAGAGGAACAACTTGTTTGATTGGTCCTCAGATTAGGGTCAGAATATTTCCCTTAGCAAAGTTCAAGCCTGTAATGGTGTCTATAAAGTTGTTCACTCTAACCCACAGTAACATATAATTAAATCTACATGAAAATTTATTTGCAGTTTCTTCATCTGACTGGATATTCCCTAGTGTTGTTAGAAACAGTAAATGGATGTTCCCTGTTCACCATCTCTGTCTTTGATGATCTGATAGTCTTTTAATATATCTTTCTCTAGTCTTCCTTATTCTCTCCTTTTAAAACCAAATTATCAAATTAATGGAACTCCTCTCAGATGGAAGCCATCCTGTAGGCTGGATGACCCTTTTTACCCTCTTCTGTGCAGTCCTTTGTTTCATTTATAGCTGTCCCAGATCTTTTTTTTTTTTTTTTTTTGAGATACTTTGTCTGGAGCTGTATTCAGCTGTCACTGAAAGCCTGTAATTTGATTTCAGTGTCATTTTTCGTGGCAAGCTGTCAAACTACAGTTTAGCAGGTATCCATCAGAAGAAGGGCACATGCAAATTGCTTTCTGAGACTATCCCAAATTCAACCATAATGAAAAAATTGCCATCCGAACACTGAATTGGAAGCACAGTTCCAAACATGCCTCAAGACCAGTATCCAGATTCTGGCATGTTAATATTTTACTAATAAGATCATCAGAAGAAGCTCCTGGGTCATCATCTAGCTCTATGCAACATCTTTGGACAGAAAGGAAGCAAACTGGAAGCACACCATGCTCCTGAAAGCTGCTCTTCCAGTGAGATGTAGACTTATCTGTGCTGTGGAAGACCCCGATTGGGTATGTGTTTGTCATGATTATCCATGATTAACCTGGAAGCAGGTTGCTATGTACCAATACTTCAGCAAAAGTGGATTGAGCTCTGTATTATTATCTGAGGTAAAGAGCCCACAGTCACCAGCCTGTGTTGTATTCCACTAATCTGGCAAACAATACACTTCCACTCAGCTCATAAAGCAAAGCGCTATCCAACTTTGAAAAAGTGCTGCAGCAATACAACTTATCCACTGCCACAATGCAGTGAAATTAAAAATACTCTCATCAAGTGAATAACAAATCACTTTTTTTAAAATAAGAATATGAAAATTTGGCAAATTACATGTGCCTGATCTTGGGGAAAAAAAAAAGTTTACTTTAAAATAGTTATGATAAAAAAAATGTGCCGGTCTACTGCTGGTGGAATAGAAATTACCCCATACAAGAGAAAGGATGACAATTCATGTGAAGTGATAATCCTACTGTGCTAAATAATTGTAATCCAAGTCTGGGTTCCTGCATGTGCCATTTATCATCTCAGTTTAAGACATGAAGTGTGATTCAAATACAGTGAACATGCACATTGTGCTAGGGTCTCTTACAGGATGTGATTTATTTCTCTCCTCAGATAAGCATGTCTTAAGCTCTTACCTGGGATGATCCACAGTGTGAGGGGTCTGCAGAAGACCAGGGTCAGGGTAGTCCTGTGTCCAATTATGAAGATGGAGAAATAGCCCACTAATAATGCCTTTCCTGACTTCCTCCATGCAGCTTCTTCTGGGCAGCACAGACCTTTGACCTGTTAGCAACACAGGTTACAGCACGTGCACTCTTCTAGCTCAGGCATTCAACCATGAGTTGATAGGACTGAAGCTTTAAATTCTTCCTAGCATTTTGCTCCTTTTCTCTAAAAAAGGTGGGCCAGGGAGTTCTGAGAGAGGTGACTTTTTTTTTTTCTTTTAATCTCTTAGGGGCTTGCAGTTAAAGTGGCATGAAGAATATGACATCTGTGTTGAGACAACTGACATGGACAATTTATTCATATTTGATAACAGGATGAATTTCATAATAACATAAAATTGCCAGAGGTGAAAATTAAAAAGCTATCAGCAAAGCATGGTAATTTAATGGTAATGTTAGACTAACCCAGGCCCAGGGATTTTGGAGTTATTAATTTTTATTTGCTATAATGACAGCAGCAGAAGCAGGAAGATGAAGTCAATAATTTATTTTCTTGCCAGAGCATGGATGAAAATGACAGTAGATCCTGAAGACACCTGCAGAGGCTTTATACCTGTGTGTGATGGCAGCAGACTTTCTGAAACCATACATCTTCTAAACATGTAAATATTCAGCAAATGCAAATCAGAGTTTACCACCAAGATTCCACTAAACCACTATTCCACTCCTGAAATCATTGTTTCTGTACAGACAAAGGCACTTCAAGCTGAATGGATAACCAATAACTGGACCATATTCTCATGAGAAAATTTAGAATGCTTGTAGGCCAAGGAGAAAGAGAAGTTGTCAAGAGGAAATGACTGGCAGGGACATGAAAAGAAATATGGATCAAAGGCAGTGGCTCACACATTCACACTCCAGTTTCCTCAGCTGTTGTCTGGACAGCTACCTCTAAACGGTCATAAAGTAAAGGAAGACCTGCTTTGGGGTAGAGAAGTAAACAGTTCAGTTAATCAGGAAATATGCTACTGGGTGAAGAGTAGCTTCTTTAGCAGAGAACTCAGTAAAACTCAGTTCTCCAGAGTTTTACTCTTTGAACTTTGAGCCTGGTCACAGATGATGACAAGAGTCTTTTCAGACAGAGTAGATGGAGACCGCTAAGTAAGCCCATGTTTTCAGGACTGTTGACGTGGGAGATTTGAATGCATTTGTTCTGCTGGGCTAGGTGGACCCAAATTTTCCCCCTTGCCTGGTCAGAGGTCACTGCGATCTGGCTGGGACTCATAAGCAGGAGACAGATTTGGCCTGGAAGCCACTCTCAGAGATATTGGCACAAAGGAGTGAAATAACTTGCTTGTTGTGAGCCACAGGGGGATGAACTGACTGAAGTGGCAACTGATCGAATGGAGGTCCTTGTCTTTTGTACCTAACCATGAAGCTTGAGATTAAATCTCAGGAGGTGACTCATGATTATGATGATTTCTCATCCTTGTATGATATCAGTTAGTCTTTTTTTCCTGAGACTAACCAGAGATTTCAAGTTGTTTTTTCCATTAAAAGATCTTTATGTTGTTATTACTGCAAAAGAACAAATTAGAGTTGCATTAACACATTAATAAAAATTTTTAACTCAATTCTGCCTAAGTTAGAGGGACAGCTGTGAAGTATTTCCCAAAAAAAAAAAAAAAGTCAAAAAAAATACTTTGGGGGTCAAATAAAGAAAAAAATGTAGATTAAAAGAGGTGAGATCAGCTCATAGGATAATGCCCTTGTGGATAAAAGTAAGTAAATTTTCTACAAATGACAAAATAAATTCTTTTGGAGAATTTATTTAAATATAACTTTTTCTGTGGGGTATCAAAGAGTTAAAGCCAAGGAGAGTGAAGAGGGAAACCCAAAGAATTAAAATTCAAAATCAACAATATTTAACTCTATTATTTATCACCAAGCTGTCATATGGAATAATTTTTTTTTTTAAAAAAGTCTTTTATGGTGTGAATACAATGAATTCTTAATGCTGGGACAGCCTTAATGCTGGGACAGTTAATAGTGAAAAGCATAATTACAGAGAGAAAAATCAGTAATATACTTAATTCAGGAAAGACAAGTTCCTGTTGATGATAGCTTCTCAGATACATTTTATTTACATTTTAGAAAACATCTGTCCCTACTCATATTACAAGTTAACTGTGATTATCTATGCCCTTCTGCTAGTGAAAAGCACATTCAGGATTCTGAATAGTAGAATAATATCTCTGATAGGACTTTCCTTTCATGATTTTCCTGGCTGTTTCACTAATAAATAGATTGTTGTTGATAATGAACTCCTTCTTTATCAAAGTGCTCAACAGACTACACTGTTGTGTGCTTATTCTGTATAAATATGAACTTTTCATACTTTTTGACTCGCAGGACTCATTTCCTCATGATTTTTTTCATTTCCATTTGAAAATGTGATCGTGCTTGACTTAAAATTTAATTTTAAGGGAGAAAAAATGTGAAATGGTATCCCTATATTTGTTAGGCAATTAGGGCTGAAGTTAATTTAGATTTGACTTCTAGATAAGGCAATATTATCTTGATTGTACCAAAGTGGTACCTAGATAGTTTGGAATAGCAGATGTAGGATTCAATTTTCCTAGCATAAGGCATCTTTACTGAGGTCCTCATGGTTTTCAGCTGCCAGCACAGGGCTGTGAATGTCTCCCAAAGGTCCTCCATGAATCTGACTCTCTGCAGTATCCCATTTAAATTCCAGTGGTTATATACAAGCAACAGGAAACCCTCCCTAACACACCTAAGATCAGTAACTCTGTGTAGGTGGCTATGCATGAGCAAGTTGCCATTGTGGTCTGTGCGCCTGTGTGAGCCTCAGAAGCTGACTGGCTGCTGGGGCTCTGAGTTAGAAAGGTCTGAAAAAGTAGGTCTATGTTATGTAAAGGACTTCTGGAGGATCATGTGAGATTAACAACATCAGTTAGCAACACATCCCTTAACTGCTGTAAATATGTGGAAGTATTTTTCCAGCCTTTTGTCTTTCACACAGCTTCCTTCCCTGGCTGTCTACGTGCCTGGCTTTAACTGCTGTGCTTAACTTGTCTCAGACTGATTTCTGTGGTGTTAATGGTCGCACATAAATCAAACACCTTTGCAAAAATTAAATCACCTTATTATAGAAGGTTTTTCTGCTTAGAAAAAAACCAAAAAACAACTCTTCCTTGTTTTGAAAACCAAATTTTTATTTTATAAGATCAGGTCTTCAGCTGGTTCACAGCAAAGACTCTAGGGACATCGTAACACTTATTCATAAGTATTTAATACCTAGTTTGTCTATTTGAAAGTAAATTATCCATGGTGCCTACTCTGAAAATCCTCTGAGATTTCCAATCCCATAATGATCAGGTAGAAAAATAGTGTAATTTAGTTTAAAACATGCATTTCTCACACATTTTTTTAAAGGTTTGAGTTAGAAAAATATAGTTTGTGATTCTTTATGTAATCATTCCATATGCAAACTTATTTTGTATTGCACCTTGCTACAAAATCTTTTTCTTCAATGTCACTGGGGTTTCATAACTTTTTTCTAAACAAATCTCTCTTTTCTGTTTGCCCAGTTGCTACTGAGATGCAAAATCAGTCACAAAAAGAGATGCTTTGGAGTCTTCTTTGGCTTCAGCTTTATTTTGCTATCGACCAGGGTACTTCTACAGGGTAGTGTGGCCCATGATTCCACAAGAGTAGCTGAGATTTACCTCTGTAGGTCAATAATGTCCTGTGACAGCATCTCCACTCTAAGTTTGTTTAACAACAGGGAAATGCTCATTACCATAGTTGTTTATTGTTTTGATTCTGAAACTAAGATTTTTAAATTTCCTTTGTCTTTCTTTAGGGTTACACTTCAATGTCTATGCCAGTGACTGGGTGCTTGTCTGAGGTTCAGCTAACTGAACAAGATGCTCAGAGAAAAACTTCCAGACATGAGAAATTGCTGGATATGCTGGATATCTGAGTGAGAAGCTGAGAGAAGATAGTGCCATGGGCACTGGCTGGACCTCACAGGTTGCTAAGGAGAAGATATGTGAGATGGCCAGACTCAACAAATAACTGAAGGGGAGCAGGGTCTTCCAAGGCTGAGCAATACCTGGAAAACTGGCATAGTGATACATTGCAGAGCCATGATTGTCCAGATAATTGTAATATTAGAAATACTTGCTGTGGGTGTGGAGGTAGCAAAACTGAAACCAATAGGGAAAACATATTGGGGCAGGTTGTTTATTTGGTAAAAGGCTAGGGCTGACAAAAGGAGGTACAAGAATGAAAATAAGGGTCAAGAACTGAGAAAAAGGGTAACTATATATATATACAAAGCGTGCCTGCTGCTGTCTTCGGGCTTGATCACTGCAGTGGCACGAGGACCATACATCAAGCTCAGACCGTACAATGTAAGTGAAATCTACTTCCATACTGTGGAGATCATGGGGGAACAGGGAGCTTTCCCTGGATAACTGGAAAAAACCCAGTGCAGATGGATTGCCCTGGTACCACCATGTCAGTGCCCTTTCAAGGTTGACAGCTCTGTCAATCACCCAGCCATTACCTTGTAATATTTTTATCTGAAAATAAAGTAAAGAGACAATATAGAGGATCTACTGATGATGCAAATGCCTCCCAGTTACTGCTAAAACCGTGCAGGTGAGTCTGTGACTCACAATCAAAGCTATGACATGAATAAGGAGTAGCAGCAGGAGAGTTTTGCTAATGTGTAGCTGCAGGTTCTGGTTTGGGCAGTAGTGGGCCTTGAGGACTTCTGTGCTGAGGCTGTTTGTTTGCTCTCCAGCAAGGTTATGATGAGGCCGGTTGTAGCTTTGATCAGATAGGAGAAATACTCCCCAAAATCTTCTGCTCTTTTTTTAAGACGTGGAGGAGGAGGAGGAAGAAAATTAAATATTACTTCACAGTGACGCAATATTTTCTACTCCAATATTGAATAAAAATAGTGCTGAACAGAAGTTACTATATCTGGATTATTTTGGGATTATTTTTCTAGTATCCTTAAATAGCTGACTGAGGATCTCTCTAGACCATTAATATTTCTTAATCAATACAATGAAAGAGTAGACAAGTTTTAGAGGCCTGAAAGAAGTAATGAACATTATCTATTGAAACAAAAAAAGAATGTCATAAGTGAAAAACTAGCTTGCACTATGAACAGTAATGTGTAGCAGATAAACAAATATGTATGTCTGTGTTCATAACTGAGCTTTTCAACTCAGACAGAAGCCTGTTCTGGGCCACTGCAACTTGTTCAAGCTAGTTGTGAAATTTGGTGATACCTGGGCTAAACCAAAGTGGCATGTCCCAAATGCTCTAGTTAATAAGAAGACATGAAACAGAACCACCCAGCTGGGGGGCTGGTCATGCATTGTGCCTAGATTATTAGGCACATACACTCTTTAGACAGAAGGGAAAACAAGGGCTTAGAATTCTGCAAAGAAAAAGTGGTGTTGAAAAGAAAAGTTCCCACAGAAAATTGGTCTTGGAGGGAAAGAAAGCCAGAAAGAAGGTGGTGAAGATCCTGGAAATAGGGGAAAGATCCCAAGATGGGACAGCTATATGGAGACAAATGCTGGGGGACACCCAGGAACCTTGGCCTGGTAGAGGTGTGAGCAGCAGCATAGTGCGAAGTGGCTTGATTTCCTGCCTGACATTCATGGACCAGCAGAAATCTTCCTGATGGGAAGGGAAGTCAGTAGCTAGGGAAGTGCTGTGCAGTGTAAGTGAGTGCAGTGTAAGTGTAACATAATCAAGTAGGTCAAGAACTCTGATCTCAGAGGTTCTTTATTGCCCTTCCATACCCAGATCCACTGTGGCTTGTCATTTATTCTATCCTGCCAGTGACAATAACCCAAGATGTTTTAAGTCTATTCCCATGATAATTTCCCCAGGAAAAAAACATAAAATGACTGATAGAGGATTCAAATCCTTCAACTATGATAGGACCATAACATGATCAATTTCTATAAAAACAGTTTACTGAAAATAGATTTTGTCAAAACAATTTGAGATCTATTGATAAAAGTATTAGTGTCAATGTAATATAATCCTTGATTGTTTTTGACTTTATGTTGCCTGACATTTCCACTAAAAAAAAAAATCCTACAATCAACATGACATACTTGTATTATTGTGTGGCTGACAGATGCCAAATGCCATTGGCAATGAAGATTCATCATCACACTGGTTGGTTTCTAGTGGAGCTCTGTGGAAATCAGCTCTTGTCCTGTGCTGTTTAATATTTTTCTTTCATCTGTATCCTGGAAGAAAATTATTTAAATTCTTAGTTTCTGTAGGTAAATGACAAAACTCTTGGAGGAGTGATAAATAATAAAATAGACAAGTGTTCTGCAGCCTTTGAAAGAGCAGCGCAAGAAAAAAATCATGAAAGGATAACATACCAATAGAATGGTTAGGGTGTTGCGAAGAGCACGTGTACCATCTTGTGCTCCTTTTGTAGTGAGAAGGGAGAAATTGACATTTCTAAATTGTGACTTATACTAGTACAGAAATAAAATTGGTCAACAGTATGGATGGTATAGATGTCTGTTTTTCCCCCTTAATCATAAAGGGAGTCAGAGTCAATTAACTTAGATGTACATTTTGTCCTGTAAACATTTGCAGTTATGTGTAATAAATCATAGTTTCTGCCATGTCAAAAATAAGTGTGTTTGTTCAATGACTGCATGGCTGGAAATATTTAGGAAGGTGGGACTCTCTGAGTAGAAGTAGTTGTATACTTCTTGGCAAACTCTTGGGAATATAGATATTAACTGAATTTTGAGTGACTTCTGTCAGCTACCACTGTTGTTTTATATAAAAGTTCCAAATCCAGGAAAAATGAAACAAAATCTTCTGGGATAACAAAACTCTCTTCTTTGTGGTAAAGTGCTCCTGAGAAACTGTGCAAATTCTATTTCTCAGATCAAAGGGCAAGATATAATTGTCTAGAAATCTTTGTAATACAGATGTATTTTGATCATTATTTTTTCTTGTATTATATTTTTTCTCTTTGTTAAAAAAAGTTTTATTGTCTGTCATTCCACAAATAACAAATGGGAAAACTGAGCAGCTGTTAACCTTTCAGAAACATTTTTTCTTCTGTGGTTCCAGTGTCCCTTGTTCTGAAGAGCATTATTCTCTATTCAGGCCTAGGCTGCTCAGTGATCTACATGTACTATTTCCACTGCACTCAGTGTTGTTGTTGCTGTTTTTATAAGAAATGTGGAACAGAATCCAAGACTAAAGAGGCAGAATTCAATCAAAACATTAAAAGGCCTGTCCTTCAACGTTTTTTCATTGACCTCAGGTCCTTCTCACTTGCCAGGTCTCTATTTGGGCTGTGGCATATTAAGAAAGATGGTGTTTGAATTCTGATGAGGGCTGCGGAACTACTGTTTTGGGCCATGAACAGAGACATCTTTTCTCTCAAGGGCTTTGAGATGAAGCTCATTAAGTCTTATACAACACAGACTATACATAGTAGAGGAATATATTTGCAATCCTATCCAGCTCAGATACGTATCAGGTCATTGTCCTCTATATGTGTGTTCTTATCTGCAAACTGTAATCTCTTTCTGAGGAGAGGTATCTTGGCTCTTGTGAAAACTATTTCCAGTAGAGTCTTCCTCAACCCAGCTCTATCTTCTGTTTACTCCTGTGATTAAAAGTAATGGAATGTCCTATTAATGGTGCAAATGCTCTTCTGCTATCCTAATTATTCTCTTGGCCATTTATGAAAAGAAGAAAAGCAATTTGAGAGGTCAAGTAACACTGGAGGAACAAGCAGTTTCTGCTCTGTGTTTGTATTCTCTGTTTTCATTAAATATTTCAGGTGCAACTCTGCAGAGCAATAAACACATAGGAAAAAACCAATGTGAAGTATATGAGAATCTGAAAATAACACTGGTAAAATAATAATGAAAGAAGGTTATAGGAGAAAAATATGCCAATAAAAAAAATGTAACTGTACTTCTGTTACATTTTTATCCAACCTTTCTTATATTTTATTTGAAAAGTGAAGTTTATGTACCGAGATAGATGGGATAGATGACAAAGACCCTTACAGCTATTTTAAGCAGGTCATTGTGGCTGCTTTGCCCATACAGAGAACTCAAGCTATCACAGCACAAAAAAAAGAATAAAAGGAGGTTTTCTGCCATGTAAAGCAGCCCACAGGAGTGCAATATCTCTATGCTGCCTGCTAGGTACCCACCAAGGTGCTTTATCACTCTGCTTCCTCTACAGGATCGGGGAGAAAAATAAAACGAAAAGTCAGTGGGTTGAGATAAGGACAGGATAACTGCTCATCAGTACCACAGGCAAAACAGACATTTGGGGAATAAATTTGGGGAAAATCAATTTAATGTATTGACAATTAATCACAGTAGGAAAACAAGAAAAAAAATCTAAAACCCACCACATTCCCCACATTCCTCCCTATTTCCCAGGCTCAACTTCACTCCCAAGTGGCACAAGAGAATAGGAAATGGGTTGCAGTCAGTTTGTTTTTTCTCTGCTTTTCCTTCCTTCTCATGCTCATGCTTTGTGTCATGCAGTGGTTACCTATGTGCCCCTGTGCACTGCACCTGTCTTAAAGGCAAATGACCAGAAAATCAATGAGAGCTGGAGGCAGCTTGAGAGCTGGCTGACCTCAAGTGCCTGCATGGTGCCATGGGGCTGTGCAACATGGACCCATCTCACCAGAGCAAATGATGTACACTGGCAGGGCATAGGGCAGGGATGATATGCTGCCTGAAATTGCTCCCAGAGAATAGCCACTGCTCACCAGTAGAAGGACAATTTTGAAAGACAAAGACTTCTGAAAAAATTCCAAAGGTTTACACAACATAGAATTGAGATAGCTTTTGATAAATGATTTTTATTTTGTGGTTTCACACTGAAAGTCAAGAGATTTCACAGCCTGATATGAAGTCCTATGCTGCTCCTTTTCTTTGACCAGCTTCTTCTTATTTGTTTATTTTTAGCCTTTTCTCTCTTTATAAAGAAGCATCACTAATGCATTTATAAACTCTAGATGTGAGGTCTCTTCAGTAATCAGTGTATGTAATGCAATTCTCTTAGGTAATCTTTGGATTGCTCTTAATGAGAGGGTCTGAGGTAAAGAAAGGATGATGCTGGAGGGTATTTTAAAAAGGGAACTCTTTGACCTAGGACTTCGATTAGATGCTGTACTGAGGCAGATGCCTTTGTTCAATACCCAGAAAACTAAGTTATTGCCTTTAGCTAACAATAATTGTACAAAAATGTATTTACAAGTGAATGAATACTTACAATGGCAATTGAACACTAACACTCATTTTTCTCTGAGGCAATTAAAATATCTCATTTTACTCCAGGTCATCTCTTTGTCCCAGTAAATGAATAATTACTCCAGATAGTTTCTTAGGAAAGTGCAATAAAAAAAAAAGAAAGAAAAATGTATTATCGAACAACTGCCAAAAATTTGGAAATGTAGCCAACTTTTAACATTTTCTAAAGGATTGAAAGATCAAACCTGATTTAGTAGCACATTGCTTCATCTCACAAGGGTTTTCATTCACTCATTTAGGGACTGGACAGAAAGAGACCTTAACAATTTCCAGTATCAAGAGTAAAGTGCATTCCTAAAGGTGGAAGGCCAGATGGTATGAAATGTAAAGGCCAGTTAACACTTCTGTGTCTAAGCTTTCCCACACATCACAACTGAACACTTGGGGTAGGTGATCTTGCAGAAGAAGGAATTTCAAGCATGTTTTGAAGGAAGAATGAAGGTGTTTGACTAATAACATGGAGTATCCTTTATCTTTGAGGTATTTTGTAGGTCTTTAACTTCCCTTCATTTCCTGTAAATCTGTGGGACTTCCTTACTAAAGTTACAAGGCAGACTCTTAGGGAAGATGAAGAGCCCTGTGGGACTTCTCACTCAGTTCTAATCATTCTCTTGCAAATGCTTTGTTCATTGACCAATTCCTTTCAGAACTATTTTGTGAGCAGCCCCGAGTATGCTTTCCAAAGTTTAGAACACTGAAGTATTTTCCCCCCGTTTAGTATTGCTTATTTATGTGAAATAAAAGTTTTGTCATAATTTTATAGCACTATTTGAGATTTATGGTATTTATTCTTTTTCTTGCCTGTTATTGCAGGATGATTGAAAATTACTTATGAAACATTTTCCCCAAAGAACACTGAGCTTGATTTTTTTTCCCCCTTGGTAGGAAACAATCAACCTTGGAATAATACTTCTACTGGAGCAACACAGAAGTCAAACAAGTCTTTAACATTTCCTGGTCTGAGATTAATACTTGGTTTTAGATCAATATAAATACTTATATCTTCTTGAATGAGCACCATGATACTGTAGGAAGTAAGTAAAATGCACTGTAGGAGAAGTTAATTGATTGGCTGATGGACTGGGAGCATTGTTTAGCTAAAGCACCTCTCTCTATATGACTCAATGGTAGCTTATATTAGGAAGGAGATTTCAACCTGCCCAAATACGGTGTAGAAAGTGCTGGTAATGAAAAGTTTTCTTTTTGAACAATATCACAGTTAAATTCTTAGGTGCAACTCAATAAATTATAGAATATTTTTAAATAATAGTTTTTTACTTTTTGCCTTTTTTCTGACCAAAAAACAAAAAAAAGCTTGATGTGAGATCTTCTCTTGAGAGAGAATTTTTCACTTTCAATAAAATCCCAGATCAGGATGTGTAACAAAGGATTGTCTCTTTCCTGAGGATCTCGTAGACTAAAAGTAGACAGTTTTGTGGAAAGCAGCCTGATAAAAAGAAATTACGAGGTGAGTCTCTATGCTAATGTAAATTTTACCTCTCCTTTGTGTACATGACTAGAATAAGTAAAAAGAAGCAAATGGATTTATGGATTAAAATTAGTAAAGTTTTTACTTGTTTTATATTCAGGACAGTAATGTAAACTACATTATTTGTTCAGTGTGGTTATAAGAATCAGTATATTTTTTGTAAAAGACCAATTAAACCAAATAGTTTCATTTGCCCTCAGCAATGGCTGTAATGAACAATAATAAAGTAGGTTGAGTTTGCTGTATTTGGCTTTGGTTGATTTTTTTGTAGGCTTTTTTTTAATTCGCATTTGTCACTTTGTGACAAATGGCTTTGCTTGAATAGCTTGCCTTGTTTGGTTTGATTGGTGTCCAGACTAAGTACATTAGGAAGTGATGATACTTATCTATGTGGTTCACATGCTAATTAAATTGACTTTAGCAAAGCATACAAATGTCTCACATTATTTTCTTTTCTTTTACCTTGTGTCAGTACATTTCTGTAATAAATCAGAAAATCTTTATTCAGCAGGCGGATAGTATTTGAGAAGTGCAAAAGATGCATTCATTTTGACAGTTTTTACTTTTTTCAGAGACTAGCTTGCAAAGGCAGAGAAGTATCAGAAAAGAAAAGCTTTCCTAAGCCAATTTCTTTGGTTTGTACATCATGAAAAGAAAAGATAAACTGATGGGCTGCTTATTCATAAACTGAAAAGGTAGATTTATATGACAGCTTAAATGAGGTCTGGCAAAATACACTTTTAAGCTTGGGTTTGTATTTTGTGAGAGCTGTTTGACTAATCAAACAGAGGTGGCTGCATAAAGAATAATTCATGGATGCAGTGCCTGTGAAGAATCAGGTTGTAAATACCTGCAGCAGAACTCCAGTGACACAATAATTAGCAGCTGGCATTGGCTGGCTGATGATGTCACCATTGCTCTGATGTGTAATTATAACATGACCTATTGATGAAGTTGTTGGTGTGTAATATTTCCCCTCTCCAGTGGTATCCACTCTTTTACACAAACGAAGGAGAGGGATGGCCCTTTCACCCATTTATCCCAGCCCAATAACCCCTGGCTGCACCTCCCTTTGCCTCTTAACACCCTTCATCATCCTACATCCTCCTTTTCTTCTTTTATTCACCACGATCTTCCTTCCAGCCTCCTGCTAACACCATCAAGGGAGTTGTCATTTTTGCTGTTCCCACAAATTATGAGTATGGTGCCCACAGGCAAGGCCAGAGCTCTGCTAGACACAGTCCCTCCTCATATGTCCTGTGAGTGAGTGGACAAAACAGCACTGCACCTTCAGACTGTCCTGAATAGTACAGAGGTGACAGGTCATAAGGAAGGCAGTCTGGCCCCCTGTTTACTTGAGGGACAGCCCTCTGGGGCTATGGTTCTCTGAGTGACTCTGACAGCAGTGGTACATACAAAAGCTAATCAACTGCTGTTTACTTTCAGATACAAACCTTTATCACTGAAACCCTAGCTGTTATCAGAAAGATACTGGTAGTCTTAGAGTCAGAAGAAAATCTCTCATCAGAGCTGGGAGTGAGAACAGGGAAGAAAGAGGGAGAGGACATGCATCCTCCAACAAGGCAGCATGCATCCTAAATCCAGCAGATATAGATCAAGTAGCTGCAGAAAATGTGGTAGAGATTAGGACAGACAGCACATTTTTCAGGGAATTGGCTAATCTGGACCTTTTTCATTTAAAAACAAAACCAAAAGCACCATCAACCAACCAACATAACCATTCCAACACAGCTACTCCAGAAAAATACAAACAAAAACCAAGAGAAAGATGGAGGTTTTTTTCCCTCATGCTGTGCATGTGAAGCAGAAAAAAATTCTCCTGTCCCATTCTGGAAGACCACATTACACTAGTGACTGATTGGCTCTGCCCATTGCCTCCTGTCTTGCAGTACACTCCCATCATCACAGAGGTGTCCTCTAAGGATGCTGGTTAACACCTCTGTGCTGTCAGAAAGTTGCAGTAGATTTGGTGAGAGTCCTTGTTTTCTCCAGTAGAAGTGAACTAGACCAGGCACTGGTTTACAGGAACCAGAAGATGGATTACTCTATCTTTACCCAGAATTAAAAACAGCTCAGGAGTCATGTCCCCTAATACAAAAGGAAAAATTTGGAAAAGTTATTTTTGTAAATAAAGAGGGATAAAAACAGTCATAAAAATTGTTTTCATTTCAAAAGGTACTTGTATGTATTTATCTTTATATGTTCACAGAACTAAGTGCAGACTCCAAATTGTTCAGACGCAATTTGAAACAGGTCTCCAGGGAATGCAACACTGGAGGTTGTATATAACTGTTTTATATGAATGGAATAAAAGTTCAGAGACATCTTTGCTTCTGTAGAAAGCCACACATAGGGAGGCACATGGCTACAGCGTGTTGCAAAGATGAGCCCTAACAGGTTGTTAAGAAATCTTGCTGGGATTCCTTATAGTTTTGAAAGTCTGTGGGCCAGGAAGAGCTTCATGGTTCCTCTTGGGACATGGATTTACAGATGTGTGTCTGTAGGCATAGCCAAGTGCATGCTACAGGACTTAAACATTCTTCTATTCACCGGGCTGAGGTGAGGTGAGGGAGAACAGTTACTCCCTCCTTCTCTATCTGCCCAGTAACATCTCTGGTTAATCAAAAATTACCCAAAATACCCTCAATCAGAATTTCTTTGGGTGCAAAGCAGAAGTTACTGGTCAAAAGTCTGTTGACTCTATTTTTGTTGTTGTTTTGTAATGAACCACATTGCTAACTTTACTTGTAACTGATGTGGAAGAGCACAATATTAGCTCTCTAACAGACTCATGGTAATTTGTGAACCAGTAATTTCCTTCCTCCAAATCTCAGAGGTGTTTATACAGCAGTGAATTGCTCATTTGTGCTGTAGGAATTTTATTCAAGGTAGTGTCCTGGTTGTTATCTCTTCAATGATGTCTTCTATAGGTGTTTGGATTTGTATTACTGCTGGTTAGTCAGTGATGTGTGTTCATTTAGGAGTGTAAATATTGGACAGCATTTTGCATTGTAATCACACAGCACTCTGGGACTGAACTCACAGTTTTTCACTCCCAAAGTGAGAAAGCTATCCACAGAGCCAAAATAACACATGGGAAAATAGCATTTTTATAAAGCAGCCAGAGTGGTATTTCTTTGTTTGGCACATCTGTTTCTTAATGACTGAGACTCAGGTGTGTATTTATGTTTGGAAAGGAATGTTAGTAGCAAAGAGAGAAGAAAGGAAACTTTCTGTTGTCAAACATTCTGGTGCTTATAGAGAAGAACATTTCCAATAATAACAAGCCAGGGAAACACATTATAGCAGGTCCTTGTTTAAAGGTTTTGGAGGGATAGGAGACTTGCTTTCTGTGTTGCGCCATATCAGTAAGTACTTGCAGATAAGGAAGGCAGCAAAACCTCTTCAATCTTCAAGGAAAGGGTAAAATTTGTGATTCAGAAACATTTAGAGAACTGAGTGCAACTTCCATTTGCAGTGGGCAGTGCTGAAGTGCATAGAGGGTCTCTCTGACATCGGTGTGTATGGAAATGTCACTCCTGGTAACATGGGGCAGTAGCTAACTGTAGGGACTTGCTTCTTTAGTCCTACACACAAAATTAACCTCTGTCTAATTATGATTCTAGCAATGAAATTTTTGCTAATCATTATCTTTCACTTTCTTTCTGTGATTTGGAAGACTTGTAGGGATTTTCTGAGAAGGTTTGTTTTATTGTTTATATCATCTTACAAAGGATCATAAGGAAGAGGTGGTGGGACCAGAAGACACTATCTGGCTGCTGAAGAGTAACCTGTATTTCCACAGAAGCTGTGGGATCCAGAGACTGTGGTACAGGAGCTTCCCAGACAGGGATCAATCTTCCCCTAAAGCAGCAATGCTGTGACAGTGTCTGAAAGTCTGAACCAAGTCTATTTAAATTGGATAATCTAATTAAGTAGTCATAAAACCAAATATTAACAAGAACTGGAGGAGCTGATGTCTGAAGGATGGGTTTGAGAGTCACAGCCACCGCAGGCTGAGGATTTGCTTCCATTTTCTTTCCTGGCTTTAGCTCAGCCAGTGCCTGTGTGTACTAGAGGAACGAGTCCGCAGTCCAGGTGTGAGAGGGACCTCTCATCTGCTGAGATGCTCATGGTTGAATAACTGAGCTACAGGCAGGCCTCCTACTTGCATGAGCCACTGAGCTGCAAAATCAGAGAGTGTCTGCACAAACGAGTACATGATTGCATCTGACTCTTGTACCCAGCATGGAGGAGTGCATATTGCCATTCTGTGGGTTAAATGATATCTAAGCCCAAGACTTAACAATAACACAATTCAAGTGTTTGCATATACATTTTTATGGCACTAGTACATTATTCCAACAGTTTAGTGCTGTGGCTAGCAAAAATGAATAATGAATTTTGTGGGGATTAGTTTTAAATTGACAGAAAACATGGTTTCCCAAAATATCTAATGTTTTTTTCCTCTATAATAAAATTTTAAAATGTACTCTTTCTATTTACAGAATCACAGAATAAGATGAGTTGGGAGGGACCCTCAAGGATCATCAAGTCCAACTTGTGATCCTGCACAGGACCATCCCCAAGAACCACTCCATGTGCCTGAGAGTGGCACAAGAAATGCTTCTTGAGCTCTGTCAGGCTTGGTGCTCTGATGACATTACTGGGAAGCCTGTTCCAGTGCCCAACCACCCTCTGGGTGAAGAAACTTTCTCTAATATCTAGCCTAAACCTCCCCAAAACAAATTCAGGCCCTTGGGTCTTTAAAGATTCCTTTTTAAAACTAATGTTATTGTTATTATCTCTGCCTCAATATTTTTGCAGTTAATGCAAAAATGAGAATTTTTGCTTATTTATCTTGTCTGTTTAAAATGCTTTCCTACTTCTATGAAAAAATTATAGTTCGAGATAAATAATATACTTTTCTAGAGTTAGGAAAACCCTCCAATTATCAAACCTAAATGAACTTTGTGGAGATTTTAAAGATAAAGTAAAATAAGTAGGACTAATCTGAAAAACATCACAGCTTTTAATAAGGACAAAATAAGTTTATGCAGGGTAAGAGCTAAGATTTCCAATATATCTACTCTGCTTCTCCCCCTTTCCTTTTTCTTTTCTTTTTTTTCCCCTCCTTCTTCACTTTGGGACTATCATTTGCCAGAAGAAGTGATTACCAGAGATAAAGAACCTGTTTTGTCCTGTATTTCAAGTTCTTGTCAGCACAGAGGTCTGGAATGTTAATTACAGAACTCAACTATCTCAAGTTAAAATTCTATTAACCACATAGGAAAGAAATGGAGTTGTCAAGGTAAAATGAGCTAGGCAAAGTGAAGGGTGGATGGGCTACGGTGATAGGAGGGATACAGAGAGTAATGGGTGAGTGCTTTAATATTTAATTGTGTATTTTGTATGAATGTATTTTTATACCCATTTGATGATTTTCTGAATGTTGAAAAGAGTAGTATGCTGCATCCATATTTTTAAGAAAAAATTGATTTAACTGTTAAACAGTACTGCAACAAATTTCATATATCTGTGAAATTAGAATACTTACCACTATCCAAGTAGTCTAATTGTTGCTTTTTGCTTGTCTAATGTGTCTCACATCTCTTAGTTATATTTGGATACATATTTAAGTCACTGGTTGTGCCAAATGAGTTGTTTGCTAGTGACATTGCTCCACTTATTTCTTTAATCTTTTTCTAACTAAAAAGGAAAATAATTAAACAGATGTTTTACTGTCTCTGATGATTACACTGAAAAATCTACAATGTTTCTAACATAAACAACTTTGTAAATGATATTTTTATTAAGATAATGCTTGGCTGACTACTAATAAATTTCAAATTTATTGGTAACTTTTATGTGTATTAAGCAACGATTAGACCTAAGAATTTTTTTCCTTTTATTGAAAGAAAATGAAGCAGCAAGGAAGAAGAAATATTATTATTGTGGGCCTACAGCTTTCAGTTTAGCCTGTAAATGTGGCTTAGGGCCACGAGAATTGATGACATTATGGAATTGAAGGTCATCGTTTCTGGAAGTAGATTCTTACAAGATAAGGAAAAGAGGCACGTGGCAATACTTTATTCTGTCAAGCTTTGAACTGCTGATGAGACAAAATGTATTATTTTCAAAAACCACCTAATTGATCTACAAGCTGTTTTTCTGAAGTTAATGGAACTGTATTTCAGTGAGCATTGATGGAAATGTGGTTGTCTGATCTATTCAATGTTTTTATAAGTCCTATTTTTAAATGCTTTGTAAATTCATCTTTAAAGTTCTGAAGTCACAAACTTCAGAATGCATTAAGAATCTCCCCTTCCTTAATTCCATAGGACAAATTTTATTAGAGATTATTTTTAAAATTCTCTAAAATGATTGGAACGGAGTTATTGTTTTGACATATTTAACAGCAGTACTCTTCCAAAAAACTTATTAAGTGTTTCAGTAAAAATAGAGCGTGATTTTGAGAATGATTTTTAGTATGCAGGAAATTGATCTGATCCTTGGAATACAGCTTTTACATTCTCTACTTTTCTGAATTTCTTTCTGACAATGATGGTATAATTTACCTATCTATTTTATGTGGTATGGTACATTTAGAATGGATGCATAGAAATTCAAAGAGGCATATAACATTTTCCATGAGAAGTTATCAACTCAAGCACTATTGACTGAATTTTGAAGTTACATGCTTTAGATGGTGTAAATCAAAGCAGTTACTTGCATGAAGTAAAGTTCTTGTCCTAATTAATTTCATCTCTTCATGCAGATTTTCTGTTAACAGATTTCCTGAGAGATAGCTACTTCCCTTCCATTTCCATCTGTCTGGGGATTTCAAGTGTTACCTTTCCTAGTGTCTGTAGAAAAATCAATATAGGCAATTTGTTATAAAAGGTGTGACATGCATCTTATATGAGGGAGGTGTTTGCTTTCTCAGTGTAATGGAGCTTTATGGTGAACAAAATATATTTGCAATTATTCCTAAAATTTATAATATAAAATATGATATTTTGCAGGATAGCCCAAGATATTTTTGGTGAACCAACTCTAGCGTGTTAGTGCTAGATATGGTTTTAAGAAGTCAGAAAGTCTCCACAATCTTCTCTTAGCCTGCAGAAATAATTCCATTGATGTCAGTGTTAAAATAGGTATTGACTTCAGGGAGCCCAGGATTATTCCTCTTGTGTCCTTTCTATCAACACATCAATGACCTGCTAATATTAGATAGATGATTTGAATAGGTAGTCATGTCATAGGTAGAGCTGTGGAAGTTATTTATTATTAACTGGGAGTACAGTAGCATTTCATCTGACTTTAAAATCTTTAAGTTCCCCAGAAATCTTTGAAATAGGACACAGATTTTTAACCTTCACACCAGCCTTACTGAGAAACAGAAGGCAAATGTTAAAGCCAACAAAGCTCCTCTGGAAAAAAGAAAGGGCAAAGTAAATGTGATTTCATCTAAAATCATAAGAGGCCCCTCTCTTCTGGGTAACCACTCAGTTTTTCCAGCAGCAAAGCAGATTTAAATTAGAAAAAAAAAATATTTTTCTCTCAAAACTTGCCTCTGAACTCTTGTTTCTCTTTTACATTCCAAGTGCACTCGCGTTCCACTCAAATACTCTTCTCATACCTATTGTGCACCCTTTCCTATGTACTCATTTCTCACTTCAGTGCTGTCAGGAGGCAAAACTAATTTACTTCTATTTCTTTATAATTATTCCTTCCTGATTGATATTATTTTCACAATGTTCAGAATGACTTCTTTCCTCGTTTCAGCTGAGAGACACAATCAGATACTATTGATAGGAGAAATTATCTTTTTTCTTGATAGGCAAAATATGGAATCCTGAAATTCATATTTTGCCTGCCAATTAGAATTCATTCCACAAGAGGTAAAAGGTATATTTCTGAGTTTATTTGGCCCATGGCAATGGACTTCAGTAAGCGAGAAATGGAGACTGTAAGCTCATCTAATTCAGTACAGAAAATATAGGTCAGACGGGTACAATATTATCACTGAACGTCTTTAAAAGATCTGCTTGTTAGGAGACATAGAAGGTATGAAAAGAAAAATCCCATAGGAATCACTGCCATGTCATATCATTTTACTAAAAAATATAGTATGAAATTGGCTGAATACAAAACCTGTTAAAGTCAATGGAAATGTATCCATTTAGTCCAGATCTTGGGTAAATCTTGAGTGTTATTTTGTACTTGTTCTTATACAGCAATTTGTTAGGCAAGACAAAGTATTTTGATTGTCCTTATTAATCTTTGATGCTACTTATGCAACTTGTGTAATGTTATCACACCCACCCCTGAGATGGTCTCCTATGCCATTAGCTAGAAATGAATGACTGTGGCTCTACCTGAAGAGAAAAAAAGCTGTATCTCCATCTATGTGGTCACTGATCAGAAACAGATTTCAGAAAAGACTGTGAGGGTAGAATAATAACAATGCAGCTTTGATTGTCTAAGCTTACCTTACTTTCAGTGTGTTTTGAAACATTACCTACTTACTTCTCACATCTATTATAAAAGAATGCATTAGCTCCGAAAATAATAGTGTCATTTGGCAAGAGACAGATGCAGCTTCAGGAATTGAAATACAACTGAAGGAGTGCTGGGAGACACATCTAGCACTGGTCACCATGGAGAGGAGACATGGTCTGTCTTACATTTCTGTCTGCAGCTTACAACCATTACAGACAACTCAGAAAACCCTTGCTTTTCCCTACCAGGAAGAAGTTCTGTCAGTAAAGACGTTCAAAGTGAGCTACATGTAGTCTAGACAGACCCACTGCCTCTGTGTGGGATTTAGTACAAGTAGGGTTTTGGTCAGCCAGGAGTTAAGCAGCTCACCTTCTCCTGAGGATCATGTCTGCAGTGCTGAGGGATAAAGTTGCCTCTTACTTTCCTTCCTTCCTGGACTCTTCTCTGAGGCTATCAAGAAAGTGCCTAAACTCACTCGGGAACTTTTTTTCATAGAAAACTACCAGTGCTTATTTGAGTGCTGTTGTCTCTTGCAACTATCCTATTATTTGTGTAACACCCTAGGAGAGATAAAGCATTCATCTAAAGATGTGGGATATCAAAGTCCAACTCCCTCCTCTGCTGGAGAAAATGTCAAAATTTCAGTCTAAAAACCATCATTGTTTTTGTTTGTTTTCTTTCCAGAAGCATCTCATACATACTAGATTATGTGACCTACTGGAAGGGAAACCTCCATCCTTTCTGTTGGAGCAGTGCTGTGGAGCAGAAAAGTGCAGTGAGTAGAAAAATACTTGAAAAAAAAGGCTGATCAATTGCTTTAATTTTTTTTCTCGATATGTTTTGAGATCTGAGCAGTGGAGAAGTATTTCTATGAGTACTTCTATATTAGCAATTTTATTATATGCAGGTAGATGTTCATGGCTGAAAGGGACAATCATAAGGATCTATTTCACTCCCTCTCTAATACAGGTAGTAAAAATACTCCAGTGACTCCTGAATAAAATCTACTGGCTCAGATAAAGCTAGAAAACCTCATTTAGAAAATTGAATATTTGTGCCCTGACTATTTGTACCTATGCGCTAATTTTTTTGCACTGGCTCTTCAGGTGATCTATTGAACTTTGCATCACTGGAATATATGGGCATGAAAGTTTACCATGATATCAAACAGCACACTGAAGCACAGACAGGTGTGACAGCATACAAATGTCTATTTCCTGGCAGTTGGACAGATTTTTTTTCTTTTTAAAAAATGATTCGTATAACACTTTCATTACCCCAGATCTAAGCAAATGTGGGTATTAAAGCCAGTGTCTCAAGCTTTATATATCAATGTACGGAAAAGTGCTGTCAGGCTCAGACAGCTGGGAACATTAATAGCAAAGGAAAACATTTTGGCTGGATTTTTATAATATCTCTACTAGAAAACTTAAACAAAATATTGCTATTAATTTGCTATTTTTAAAATCAAGTTATTTCAGCTAAGATTTGTATTTATCTGTTATGCCTGAAAATAGCAAAAAGGGTACCAAGTCTGTCCTTTTATGCCTCTTAAAAGTCAAGTCAGTTTAGAGAATTACAAAAGATTCAGGTTTTCCTGCCTTGTGGTGAAGAACCTGAAGAAGCAAGTTCACATGGCTTGACTATACTGTTGTAAAACCTCAGGTCAGCGATGGGATTAAGAAAAACATGATTCTCAATAAAAACAGTCACCTGAGCTCACCTCTGCTGCTCCTGGAATTTGAAAAATCATCTCTGCTGAGATGATTGTGCTCAAAGGACATATTAATGCAACCTGCATCATTATGCACAGTTTCTTCTTCAGTCTATTATCTTCCAAGGCCCCTTTTTCTGAGAACAAGTCTAAACTTTGTTCACCATCAGTGAATAAGACATACAGCTACAGAAGCACATGGGAACAAAAGGGAATGATTAACAGCTTTCAAGCAGAGATGAGTGATACATCTTTCAAACTGAAAGAGGGTAAAAGAAATAGCATTTGGGACACAATTTGGGACACCAGCAGGAGTCCCTGTTTCTAGGAAATGATATTCAGTCTTGTTAAAATACTTTACTTATGATTAGCATAGTTTTTAATTTAATTTTCATTTGTGGAAGGGTTACACTATGTTTGCTGTTGTACTTGGTTAAGTGAGAGGCAATATCTTTATTAATAGGGTTTCAAAGGAATGAACTGCTTGCATTTTGTAGGAGTATGACATTGATTTCATGTGGCCAGCCTAATATATGAAAACAGCTGAGCTATACTAGAAAGCACTAGAAAGGCTACTGATCTTAATTCTAGCTGTCAGTCTTGTAATTCAAAAAATAGTTTGGCTAGTCTGTGAAGACTTGGAGACTTTTCCACTCCTCAGTTCAATGGGACAATAGGCAGGAAAACCACAGCTGTCTCAGGTGACCTGTGCCTGACTGCTGCAGTGCTTCCCAGACGCTTCAGCCATCTCACCCACGGCAAGGCTCTGACTGAAAGGTGCTGTGGCTTTCTGGCCCACCTACTGAGGTGTCCTCTATGCAAATGAGAGCAAGGGTGAAGCATGATTGGAAGTCACCAGGGAGTGGTGGTGTTAAGTGCCATCCTCTCCCTTTGGACATAACCAGTGAAATCTGGAGAAACCCAAAAGCTATCAGGCATGAGGAAAGGAGTGTTTGACTTTGTGAATGACAGATAAACCTTCCCAGCTGTTTTCTGGTCAGTTTGTTTCCACTGCACATAGACACTTCCCCAGCTGGTATTTTCTTCTTTAATTCCCTCACTGAAGATGTGTACATTGGAACCTGATACCTCATGTGTATGTGAGGGAGAGCTCTGCTGCACCACAGGCACCATAAATAACTACTCCCATCAGAGGTGAGGCATATTGCTGGTGCGGCTCATAATGTTAATACTGAGTGTTAATATCCTGCCCTTTATCTTAATTAGTGTTGCTTTCAATTAGAAGTAAGACATTCACTTTGGAATAAAAGAACTGACCCACACCTCTTCCCTAAATTTGAATTATCCCCACAATTAAGTGCTAAGTATCTGTCTTGACACTTACAGACCCTTATCACTATCATGTCTGAGTGACTGGAAATGAACTGCAGCATTCATTCACCCACCCATTCCATAAATATTTCATATCAGACATTAAAGATGTCTTCTGTGATGCATTTCAGGACAGCATTTTATGTGCTTTACAAAGGACTGACAAATTTCCCTTATAACCTAACACTGTCCTTTTACTCACTTTTGGATCTTTAACAAGTTTCAGACATTGATAATTTTGTGATACTGAATTCTTAGAAAGTTATTTACATCCCCATAGACTAGCCTGCATTCGTACCTTTAGTACTGACTCTGCTTGAGTTTACAGTGAAAGGGTCACAATAACTGGAGAAAAAAAATGGACAGATTTTTTGAAACAAAATTTTTCTGGTTTATGTGTGTAGTGCAACATATAATATGTGTTTGGTTTTTTGTATGTCTGTGGACATCATACATACTAAAATAGGAGCTAGACTATTTGAACACCTTATCCAAAAGGGCCTTTACTTTGAATCTGAATTTCTCTGTCCACTCCTATTCTGATATTAGCATGTTGACTCTGTAATCTGAAGGCTTTTGGCCTTTAATTTTCTCTATGCCATCCGACTGTATGATGGTGGGTTTGGGGTCCCTCAACAATTTACTGGCACATCTTTTAAATAAGTTCTTAATGCAACAATAATTTACTAAAAAGCAACTATTTTTAGAGTAGGAAAAGTCTGTAGTGATCTGGGGTAACTGTCCTGTTAGGCTGAGGTAATGAGCTTCTGAAGCCCTGAGGTATCTTTCTGGTGATTTTAGAAACCATAAGCACTTTACTGTAAAAATTAAGTTTTGTTTGTTCTTCCTGATTTCGATAACTTGAGTGCTGAAAAATTGCATCGCATTCCACAATTTCAGAGGAGGTATGGAAAATGATGCAATTGTGAGATATTATTCAAACATCTGAGCAGTTGGAAAACTGTGGAAACTGTAGGGCAACAGTGAATTCACAGGTTGGATTTCGTGGATCTTAATCAGACTCACAACTGGGAAGAATTGAGGTTATCTACTCAACAACCTAGTTGACAAACCTTCCAGCAACTTCCAAGAAACTTTTCAGGAGTTCAGATGTTTGGGCCAGAGCAGTGATGACAGAAGCACCACTGTGGGACTGTGAGTAGTAAATCCCAATCTGTTTGACTTCATTCTACTGCTTTGTGTTACTAGAGGACCCAGTGAGTTTGAAACCTTTGGAAGTGCTGTTTACCTTTCCCCTTGACAAAGAGTAAAGAACTGTCGGTAACAGAAAGTGACACAAATGAGCCACTTCTGCACGTGCCTGTGCCATAACCCAAAGGAAGGATGTTTTCTGATCTCTTTTTGATGCTTTATTGTTATTATTATTTTTTGAACAACAGAAGGCAAAAGGGTTGGATGTACAAGTATGGTGTGAAAGTGTGTTATTTTCACAGTTTCAGGAACCTCACCTTAGGTCTGACATGGCCAGAGGAGTTTGGTTTCTCATATGCTCCATGAACGTAAGAGGTGTCTTTACCCACAGAGATGAGCATACATATACAGAAGGGTGTGTGGGAATTGTGGAAATTATTCTGTACAGTAATTCCCTTCTTGTGCTATAGCATGTACAATAAAACATACGGTAAGGATTGTAACATGGTTTTATTTGAAGGTAACAAGGGAATACTGAAAAAAGTGTAACTGCAGACTTACAGATGCTTTATTTCTATGCTTCTCAAAATGATCTCTACTTCTCAATAAAACAGGTATTATTTACTGTGTTAATCACAGATTTCTTCATATGGTCTGTATGAATTACTTTAGTGATTTGAAATTGTCTTTTAGTAATGCGACTTTTTTTTTTTTTTTTTTGTATGAGACCAGTCCAGACTGATGCTATGGAGAATCTGAAAGCTATGTGATAGTCTCTTTATGCCTACAGTCATTTTCTTTTTGTGGAGCATAACAAAAACTAAGCGGACAAAGTTGCAGAACAACAAAAAGAATATAACTGTTTCAAAACACTTTGAATTTGGCAAGTAAAAACAGAAAAAAAACCAGTAAAGTATGCCAAAAAAAAGTATTCACAACAAGCTGAGTTAGCAAAAGGCTTCCTATACTGCAGATGTTCCACTTCTGGGACAAGAAGAGAAAGTGAGTCCAAATTGATATAACAGAAGATCTTCCAGCACAGTAAAAGCCTTTGGTGAAAGGGGGGTTTGTGCAGTCACAGGCAGCTATATTTTACTGTATTGTGCACAGTTGAAAACTATCCAGTACTGATGTGGACCTGGCAGATTCATCTGGAAACTGTTTCTGCCAACAAGATGTCTTTGGAAGGCTGAAAAAAATGAGAAACTGAATTCTTCACAGCTTGCTGAGATAAGAGGTTCCTGGGAATTGCTGAGTGTTAGATTGCTGCCCTAAACCCCTCAATTTCACGCTCTCTTTTTCTGTACTGTGTATTTGTTCCAACTGGCTCCCTACCTTGAACTCTACCACATCCTGCTGGGTTAAATGTGATGGACAGTCTATATGAAAACCAATCAGTTATTTTGACAGGAGACTTAGAAAAGGTCAAGGCCACCTGTTCTCAAAAACCTGTCTGCTGAGTCTTCAGCTGTCAGAGATGAAATGTCTCTGAGGCTCTTCTTTGGACTGGGCTGTATTTTCATTTTGTCCCAAACAATCAGCAGTGAAGGCCTTCCAGTGCTTTCATCATAGTATTTATTTGATTGCTAGATTTATAAGTGGGAAATTGTGACTCAAGTACACTGGCTGCATAGTGTGCTGCAATACCTCCATATGAAGGAAGACAATTCAATTTGATATTCATGTGATGTACTCTCTCTTTCAGTGGTAAAGCTCTGCTGGCACGCAAAAGTGCTATTGTGAAACAATGCTTCCAGAGCTTATCTAATATACGACTGATACATGGTTAAAGGATTATGTGGGCCACAGTCTTGAAGGATACTTAATATATTAATTTTTCATTTACAAACAGACCAAAATGAGGCTTAAAGTTAATTTCATTAAAATAAGGTTTACGCTTAATATGCAAGGAGATGAACGTAACTTTATTTAAAGAATATATTTTTCACCTTCTCCGAAATGTAAAGGAAAAAAATATGTATTAAATTTAGAGCCCATAACAATATGTCCTAATTTCACGTCAAAGCTTATTTCAACCTTTATGAGTTTTAAAGGATCCATGTTTCAAGCACAGATGTTCTGATCTAGATGCTTAATTTAATGAAGCTACTTAATAACATTTAACTTCAACTACCCTCATTTCTTGAGGTTTCTAATTCAGCATTGCATTATTCAGGAAGAAGCACAATTCAGATTATAGTTGCAGAGAAAGAGAAGGAGAGAACGAGAAATAATTTCCAGTTCTGTATTTTACAGAGATTTTGACAAGTGGCATATTCTGTACCACTGATGAATTTTTATATTTCAAGGTTTCTGAGAAGCCATTAATTCAGTTCAGTCTTGTGACCTAAGATTACATTAGGAAATATAAGGGAGATCTAATTTGGTAGTTTTCTAGCATTTCAGGTGATGAAGAGTTTCCAGAAAAGTTCAAATTCTTACAGCTGTCAAATTATTTTCATTTTTGATATATCCATGTAAAGCATGTGAAAAAATTGACCAAAGTTACTTCTGAGGACTTGGTCGAAATTGTGCTAGAGAAAATCAATGTCAAAATGAAACAGTAGGACAGAATAGACTACTATCATCTTATTAAAAGGTTGCATACATTTTATTTGAGCTTTGCTGATCTTTTTCTTTTGAAGGACATGTGTTAGCAGCTATACATGATCATTTGAAATAGTCAAAGCTGGTATGTGAAGAATGATATATTTATTCAATGTTCTATTGAAATACCCTGAGAATTGCTTAGTCAGGATGGTTGTCACCACAGCTACTAACTGGGAATGAGTCCAATTCCGTAGTTCATAAATTCAAAATTCTTAATACAATATTAATTGTGGTCATTATATCAGATCATTATTGAACCCATAGGCAACACTTCTTAATCAAGAAGTTCAAACAAGGAACCTGGGAAAATGATCTAATCATGACTCCCTAACTTCATGTTGTCTTATTGGAACATAGATCATTCAAAGAACTTCCAGGCTTTTCTAATTTATTGAAACCATTAAAGAATGGCACCGGTGATACAATTGCAGCATATACATACGGGAAGAATGGTAGTAGGTACCAATCCACTAGTTTAATTAGGAAAATGATACCTAACTTACAATTTGTTGGTGAGGCTAATTGAGTTTTGCCTAGGTAATATACCTGTATAACACAGAGGACACAGGGTATGCTTATGGTGGTGTTCAGGGGCAGACATACAAACCAAAGGATGACAGCAACTAAAATGTGTTTGTTTGTCTGAAGAGCACTTGGATGGCTTTCAGAATAGTATGGCTCTACGTGATTTTGTGGGAAGAGCTCTAGGTCCTAGTACTGGCCAGGAGACAAACCCATAGAGATAGAATATAAGGAAGAACTATCATCAATACAGGTTGTCCTGTACCAGAGCCATGACTAGAGGCCTGAGTTACGTAAACAGGCCTCTGGTGCCATCCAAGACACCCTTAGGTATTGTGCCTGGCCTCTGTCTGCTTCCTCAAAGGGCCTGAACCCCTTGTAGTAATATTGTTTTTCTCATGTCTCATATTTAAGATGGGTTACCAGTAGTAATATGTTAATCCATATGAGCATGAACTTTTGTGTTGGGCAATAGCATGTTCCCTTTCAATTTTATTTCTATTGTACCCTTCTCTTCCCTAAGCCAAAGGAAATAAGACTTCAGCGAAGTCAAAATATAAAAGAATGAAAAGGATAAAGTCTTCAGGATATTTCTGATCTGCTTTCCTATTTCTCAGAAAGGAGGACCTCTGTGATTTCAAGCCGAACTTCTGTACACTCACAGAGATAGTCTAAGAGAAGATGAAAACTACTTTGAATAAGAACTTGAACCAAAACTCACTAGCTGAGGCTTCCCCACTACTAATCCTAACAGAATTATCAAGCAACAATAATGGCTCTGAGTTATTTCTACACATAGAGCAGCATAGCATTTATTGTGTCAAATAATGCCTAGGCTGCTTGCAAACCATTAACAAAATTAACACAAGTATCCATTTCCAATCTGGTTTTTTTTTTGTTTTGTTTGTTTATGGTGCTTCTTAATAGCAGCACTCTTTCCTCAATTATTCACATGCAATTCCTGTTGAAGGCAACAGGAACGAGTTAAGTATCTTGGAGCAAAATTGAATCCTAAGTGTTTAATTTATGTTCTAATGCCTTTGTTTTTTCTTTTACAGCAGTATTAATTAATTGTAGAAATACTATTAAGTGTGAAAGGATTTCATGGAAGCAATATGTTGATTGCAACCTGAATCTTCTTGGTTAAATACCCATCTATGTATTTAAATGGTGCTTCTGATATTTTTTCTTGCCTTGAGAGACTGCTAGTAGATGCTAGACTGCTAGCAAGTGAATAGGTGGTTGAAAACCTGTCTTTGTCTCAGAGGGGAAATTCTGACATTTCTGAACTTGTTTTCATTCTCAACTGGAGCAAAGATAACAATAAAAATGTATGAGAAAAGAAAACTTTAAAATAATTCAGATAGAAATATGTACGTACGATTTCATTTCAGTCAGATAAAACTAGATTCAGTGATGTGGAAGGTTGCAATATCCTATATATGTGTATGTGTGTTGTGATAGATTGCTTATACTAAAATTTAAATGAAATTAAACAAAATGAGTAAATAAAAATTATTACTTGATTGGACAAAAATTATTCTTGCATTATTGAAAGAAACTTAGAAAGCTGAAATAATTATTCCATCATTTCCTTGTGAAAAATTTCTTAGCCCTCCTGAAATGAAAGTCATGAAGAAATTATCAAGTTTCTGATCTCTCCTGACACAGACGTGAGATGCATCCCTTACAGAGTAATGCTCTGACTGCTTCAAGGGAAGGACCATTTTGGACATTAGTCCTTTTCCACAACAGGCCATTCCTTAAATTCAACCTGCGATTGCCTTCTTGAGTTTGTTTTATTTTCATATGTGTTTCACTCTATCAAAACCTAGCATATTTGGTTCAAATTTCATTCTTTTAACCAGGTGTGTGGGTGAGCAAACAATAATTAATAAGATAATTTTTTAAGATTTCATATAATTTTTGCTCTGCATTTCAGTAAAAGGAAAGCCTTCTTGAAAGCTTTTAGAAACCATCATTGTGTTAAAAAGCCATCTCTGTTAGAATATTTAGCCTTTAAGAAGGATATTTGGTGGTCTAAAATAGTCTGGATTTTATGGCTAGGTATTACTCTATGTAATACTGTAAAACAGGGAAAGGTTTTTCTGAGCAGCCAGGAAACATGCAGGGAAAATGAAGCATGGCAAAAAAGCTGAGTTAGATATTTCAAGGACATTGAACAAATAACAAAAGAAAGGAAAAGAGATGATATGGGGCAGCAGCACGGTGGTGATGGATAGGGATGAAAATGTACCTATGGGTTTGCAATACACTGTAGCTTAGTTAGCAGCTGTTGAGCATTTGGAGGACTGATGGGAAAAATATTTGTGGAAATGCAAACAACTATGCAATCAAAACTGAGACAAAATGAAAGGGTCTTTAATGCTCAATATGTCCATAATTTAGGGAAAAAATAGCACAGGAAATCACAGGCATGACAGCTGTAGCCAGTAAAATCAGGGGTATCATCATTTAGCTTTGGGGTACATGAGAGCCATCAATAAATTTAATAAAAAAATTGAGATAATCTTTTTCCTCATTAGAGAAGTGGGGGGTTGGGAGGGTCTTTCAATTGGCAGGGATTTTACCTTGCTTAAAGATGAGTTTGCTAAGATGTTCCTTTGGCACAGATGACTAAGATGGAAGGGGAATAATCCTGATGACATAGGAAGTCCACACCAATTGTATTGTGCACAATCACTTGTTTCTTTCCCAACAGTTTTCCAGCATCCAGTAACTGTTTATTTTTTTCTGTATGCCAATTCTACACTAGTTTTCATGCTGAATTGTCCTCTTCAGGTATAAGTCCTTCCATTGAGCAATTAGAGTCCCAGAATATTTCCTTGTAAGTAGTTTCAAATCTTGCATAATTTTCACTTCCTGACTTTGAAGATTTTCTGTGAAGCATTACAGCTGGGGATGGGGTCAGCGGCTCTGACCCAGGAAGAGGTGACCAGTCCGGGGAGATGGTCCCGAAAGGAATCGCCTTCCCGAGGCCTGGTGTCTTCCCTCAGCTGCTGGCCAGGAGGGCCCTTGCAGAGACTGTCAGCTCTTTAGTGATTATCAGCTCGTGATTCCAGCTCAGCTCTGCAGGGCAGCCTCCAGGCCAAGCCAGACCAGAGAGAGAGACGAGAGGCCCGTGTGGCTGGTTCTGCACAGAGGCAGCTTTATTGTGGGTCCCCTCCGGCGAAGGGGAGAGCCAGGGATGAGAACCCTCTCCCTCACAGGGGCCCATTGGGCTTGCTTTTATAGGGATACAGGGGATCGGTAAGGACCAATGGGTTACAGAGGATCTGGGATGGGAACAGACCAATGGGTCACGAAGGATCTGCATAGTGTCTCCTAAAGGATTGTAGGTCTGTCTTTCCTCGTGACCATGAAGTGGTTGCCTTTCCAGGGAGTCCTGCTGGGTGATTGCAAAATCTGTCGTCTCAGCAGAGATCCCTCCAGGGCAAGGGGTGGGCATATCCCACAGAGCATAGTCTGAAGTTCAAATATAAGCCAGATTATGCCACTTAATAACTTATATATTTAGAATTTTTTAAGTTCAGTTTCTCGGGTCAGTATAATCAGGATGTTCAGGTGAACATATTTCACACCAAAGAATTCCTTTGAAATTTGTATCCCATAACACACTTCGAGGAATGTTCTGATTCTTGCTGTGAAAACCCTTTACAGTTACTAGTGCAGTGTTTTCTATCTGTCTCAAAGAGGGGGGATTTGTT
Source organism: Corvus cornix cornix (assembly GCF_000738735.6). Taxonomy (NCBI): domain Eukaryota; kingdom Metazoa; phylum Chordata; class Aves; order Passeriformes; family Corvidae; genus Corvus; species Corvus cornix. The sequence continues at coordinate 36,443,208 of NC_047057.1, read as the reverse complement.
TCACTTTTTATAACCATTGAGAGAAATTGGTGGGTTAGAGTGTGATTAATCTCATCTCTTTTAGTGTAGATGGATGGCCCAGGTTTCCTGTTCTGCTATAGTGACAATAGAGGGAGACCGAGGTGACCAGCACAGATGAAAGTGTTTCACTTTTGATTTAGTCAATCTTATCACAGGTTTTTGCCCATCTTGTTTTTTCCTTATCCCAATAGAGTACACTCTGTTTTCCTACAAACTTCAAAAGCCTTGAAAAAGCAGCTGTAAGCCACCTGCTCAGCTGACCAATGCACTACAACTGTAGCTTGATAAGAGTTGTAATACACCTGCCCTTGCTTCCTGTGGGTCACTGCATGCTCAGGAAATGCAGGGGCAAGTTTAAAACATCTTCCTCTGGCCCATTTTAGATATCAGACTTGGGATAGGATGAAAGCTTCCCTAAAGGTCTGATTCTCTCCTTTAACTATAAAAGAAGCCTAAATCAGAAGCAGAGAGCTTAAGCTCCAGATCTAACTCCTACACCATTACTTACTAAACACTAGGATTTGCTACAGTTAGATGGCAGCACAACATGAGTTTTGAAGAACAACATGTTAGGTATGAGCCTATACCTTTTTGTGTGCCTGGTCTTTACAGTGGTAGAGACTGGAGGAATATTTTGTTGAAATGGAGAATTAGAGTGATAAGATCTAGTAATTGTGAAAAATGCTGCGAATATTTTTTGTAATTTTTGTTGTTATTGCTTTTCCTGGAGAGGGGCTAAAAGTTATGATGTTTCTTGCTGGAGGGAAGCTTGGAGAACCATCTGCCCCATCTCTGTATGTCCCTCTTCAATGAGACAGTTCAAGGCAGAAGAACTTGGAATTCTTGCATTCAAGCTTGAACCTTCTGTCTGTGAGCAATGACAGGACTCTTCTCTAAAGGATGTTGGAGGAGCAGAAGAATGAGTGCAGGAGGGAGTGATCAAGAAAGGAAAAAAAGATCTGATTACTCAGTCTCAGGAGGAAAACAAATTTTAAGCTTACTTTGTATTTAAAGTTTAATAAAACAATGTTGTTTTTATGGATCATTTTTCTGTCTGTGCTTTTCAACATTTGGATATGTAAATGTATTTGTGTTATGTAGTCATATGTAAGATTGTATTTCCTGATAAAATATCTGTTATTCACAGGTTAGAAATTATTAATCATCTTATGTACATTTTAAAAGAGATGTCTCTGACTTGTACATGGGGAAAGCATTTCAAAAAGCAGGGAAAGAATTTCAAAATCATGTGTGTGTCAAAGACTTGAGCCCTGCAATAGGAAGTTTACAGCTGAAATGTTCCTTTTCTGCAATTGTTAACCAAAAATATTCTACTTTGGCTTAGAGCAACCAAGAAAAATCACCTTAGAGATATAAAAATTGAAAAAAAAAAGCCAAGGTAGAATATTTTCATTGATCTTATTCAAATATTTTTTTCATGGTTTTGAGATGTCAGTGTTGCATCCAATGTTTCATCACTTTTCTGAGAGCAGGGTTGGGGGTTTTCTCCCTTCTTTTAGGAAACCATTTTCTTCAGGTTTTATCTTTCAGGTGGCGCTTATCTTCCATTACAAGAAAAGCTGTCTGGATACAGATTTCAGACAGGCAAGGGGGCGATAGAGAGCTGCAGCCTTCTTTCTGGATAACACTGTGAATGGATTATGAACACAGATGCATTTGCACATCTCATTTCCATCCCTATATTCCTTTGGTATTTGGAGCCAACACTGAAGCATATTTTATTCTCTGCAGAGCGCTGTCAAGTATTAAAAGTAAGACTTGAGATCTAAGTTAAACAGCTCAGTTTTGGATTCAATGGTCAAGAAAAACACAAAAAAATACATGAACCCACATAATCTGTCACCTCTGCCTTTACCTCCAGCTACTTCCTGACTTACAGGCCTGAGGTGAGTATTTGCTTGCTGATCTATCTACCACTGGTTTTCAAACAGTGCTCCTTGAACCTGTGAGCTCTGTGAGTGACAATTAATAATACGAAACCCACAGTCAGTGGATCTAAATTTGCTAGTAGGGGTTTTCTGCACTCCTAGGAAAGAAAGACTATTTAGGGATCTTCAAACTGAAAAAAGGTCTAAAAAATCACTGAAATATGTTTCACGTGATACATTCTCGAGTCATTATATTTTATGTAATCCTTAACATTTTATCTTACAAAACAGATCAACATCTTCATAATAGTCAGTTTCTCACCCACATATCACACTGGCAGTTTCTCAAGTATTATCTAGAAGATTAATATTTGCTCAAGTCACTACCTCCAAGTAGGACTACTCATCCAGTAACTGAGGAAGGAAAGAAATAGCACATGTTATCTCTTCAGCTCTGTGTTCAGCTGAGCAGGGACAGAGCAGCTTGTGTGATCTTTGACTGTATGTTATAGCTGCGGAGCAGTTGAGCCCAGGCCAGCAGCAAGCCTGCAGTGAAGGCCAGCAGTGCCCTGGGCTCTGTTGGCAGGAGATCAAGGAAAGTGATTATTCCCTGTACTTGGCAGCTGTTAGACCACATCGAGAGCCCTGTGTCCAGTCTGGGACTCCACAGTACAGGAAAGGCATTGATAAACGGGAGCAGCCCAGGGCAGGGATGCCGTGGCGGTCAGGGGCGGAGCACGAGGGACTGAGGCTTCTTCACCTGAAGAGGGAGTATCTTTCCAGGGACGTGAAAAGGTTTACAGCTTCACATCTACACCTTATGTCTAGAGTCACATGACAGGCTTCATAAAAATATATCTCAATTTTTACCGACAGCAAGTTCGGCCAGCCGATCCTATTCACTGTGCTACAGCCAGCACGTCGAAGGCTACTTATCACTGCTGGCTGCATATTTCCATCAACTGAATCTTATTATCATGATCAGAAACTTTTTGTGCTTTGACCTCTGAAAAATATTGCACTTGGAGAAGGTTTGTTTACAGCGGGGATTACTGTAACACGCATATATCAAACCAGGAGTCCCAAGGAAAGGAAGTATATATGGACAGATTCGTGGTAGATGTTTCAGAGATGTTTATTTCTCCAGCCGCATGGCCGGGGCTCTGCTCAGGAACTCCGCGGTCACGGGACCCCAGGGTCCTTGGCCACACCGGGGAACACAAAACAACCAATGGGAAATGAGGCTGACCAGGGACAGGGAGACCCCGTGTCTCCCCCCCAGGGCCCATCTCACAGGGCTCCATGGCAGGGGAGGAGACCCCAACAAAGGTGGATAACCAGTCCTCTCTGGAGACACTTACTGAAACAGTTTCATAATCTTGCTCTATCATTAAAAGTTAAAATAACTTAGTAATGTGAATTTTCCTTTGAATCTTTTCAGTAATTTTTATTCTTTTAACCAGATAAATATTTGACAGGTAAATTCTAAGTTTCCTCTGGCTGATAAAGTTAAGTGTAGATTCCACTTTCCTGTGCTAGCAAAATGGTTTATCCCTCAGGGTAAAATTATTCCAAAAGGAGAATACTTATTGTTTTTCTTACTGTTATTCCTTGAAGGTTGTACTTTAAAACTACCTAACATTGTTTTCACCAGCGAGCCTTATAGAAAGGGTGTTTTTGGCATTGTATTGAATTAACTTAATCTCTATTCACCTTATTTAATCCCTCTCTTCACTTTGTCTGGCTTAATTGCCTCACCTCATCAGGTGCTTCTTGGTAGAAGCTGAATGAAATTTTTAAAATCATTTCCTCTAGATGTCTTCTGTTGGATATCCTGAACTTTATTTCAAGAAATATTCTAGGAACATGTTTGTTTTTTTTTAAAAAATGGGGCGTTCATTAAAAATAAATATTAAAAAATGTGCAGGAGTTCATGATGGAATCAGCAGAAATCAGGGGAGCTCAGATAATATTTTTGTTAAACCTGAACATTTCCTAACAGAATAACAATGATATCAGGATGTGCTAGTGAACTCATTTGTGTGTGGGCAGGTGAACATGCTGTGGTACAGCACGTACAGACAGATCCATAAGCATCTCCCTTTTCTTATGTCTCCTGAAGGCAATGATGTCTCTCCTCATTACTGCTCTCCCATAGGAATATATTTCCTATCTTACTGTTCCAAGGACCACTTTGCTAATGGGACTATACTGTTCATATGATTTCTTCTAGATTTCCAGCCTTCAGTCCCTTTCTGCTCTTCTCCATGCCAGACTCTTTTCCCATGTTCTTGGGAAAATGGGGCAATCTGACATTGGTGTTTCTTAAAAGTATCTCCATTTCTGTGTGTGTACATGCACATGTTTGGACAGAAGGAGTAAATAGAAATAACTAATTAGGAAGGGAGTTTTTTATCTGAACAGAGTACTTAAGTACATGTTAAAATCTTACAGATTTCAATAATATTTAGGAATATGATTGTATATGTGCACTGAATATAATAATAAAAGCTAGAGAGAAACTTAAGCCCCCAATGAAGTGGGAAGGAAAGGAAACAGCACATTACCAGCCTATCCTTTATGCTTCTCCTCTGTCTCACACTGCTGCTGTTACCAGCTAAGGGAAGTGACAGCAGCAGCAGCCACCTTCAGAACTATGAGAAGGGATAATAAACACAGTTTGATAAGATAAAAGTATAAAGGTAACAGTACCAGACCAAATTTATCCCTGTTAAATGAGATAATTTAATGAGGTTGCTTTTGAGATTATATTTATCATCACAGTCCCAATAGGTGACAGCAATTCGGGAAAAAAATCCAACATAGTTTTCAAACATCGTGAACACTTAAATCATGATGCCCTGCACAAAACCTGAACAGTTCAGAGTCTGAAACTGGTAGTCTGGCATCCAAGTGGTGCTGTTTATGCCTGGAAACAAAACGGAGATCTTGATTTATAATGTTCAACTTCAGAAACTGGCCCATGGGTTAATATTTTTTGTCAGGATGACTTAATAAAAATTACTTTCCTGGGTGCCAGTCAGTTCAGATTACCAAAGAGACTTGCTGCTCATCAACAGAGAAAATGTGAATCACTTCTTTCCTTCAAGCACATTTGTTAGCTTTTCAAATGTTATTTTGAGGGTGATAAAAAACTCCAACAAACCACCAACAGGGTATACAACCATCTTAAAAAGTTGCTGCTAATTATTTCTGGTTGGAACACTGGGTCTGCTGATGATGAAACTTGAAGTTCTGCAATGCTTTTAGAAGGCTTGATCCTGGGCTTGCTTTTGCCAGGTCCTCTCATCTGTAACATGGAAAAAAGGACCATGTGACAGCTGGGGACACCTACAGAGGACAGGGGTTTGTAGCACAGCAGGTATCACTGAAGACAGATCTCTGGATTGAGGTACCAACGTTGCCATGCTCAGCCTGATGACATCAGTTAAGGCTTCCCTGGACTCTTCTTTATAAAGTTTGGGGGTATTTTATCAAAATGTTTGATCTGGTCAATACGTGCAACCCCACACATCTCAGAAGGATTTTTGCCCCAACTCTCAGCCAGAGTAAATAAAGGCTTTCTCACACAAAGAGCTGGAGAATTAGCTCCTGCCTGGCAGAACTGGGACCTTTCCTGGAAACATTTTCCTTTTTTCACAGGAGGCAGGACAGCAAGCTTAGTGAGAGCAGCAGACTGTCCCACCTCACCACAGACCTGGTGGACATGCCAGGAAGAAGATCTTGATGGTGCTGTTTGTCAAAATCTCCTGGCAGCTTCCTGGTCCAGCTGAATGTCTACACCAGAGTGCAGCTGTGTGCAGTGCCTACACCATTGCCATCCTCCACGACTTTGGGAAGTGGACCTGAAGGCATTAGTGTTAAAGAAAATGACAACAGGTCCAGATTTTAGAGTGTGTCCATAGACAACAGTTAACTAGGTAATTTTGCCAGAGAGTTATAAACTTTAAAACACTCAAGGAAACCTAGTGTCTATAAAAATCACGGGTAAATGGAATTCAGGGCTGGGTGTAGGTTAAGTTTCTGCTGACCTCGAACATAATGAAACCATTTGACACATTCTGGGGTGCTTTGTCTTGCATCAGAGCCTCAAAAATATTCAGTGCCTTCCTGTATGGATGTATGCACAAAATAATTTAAAAAACACTTCAATATACTTGGCACCTTTGTATAAAGACTTCCAGGTTAGAAAAGAGATTATTTGTACATATATTTCTACTTGATGAGATTGTTTTTAATTCAAATTGCTTTATTTTCAAAAGTCTCATCAACTTATACTAAAAGAATGAAATGTTGAAACAAAATAAATTGAAAGAGCTAAATAAAAATTTCATTGAGTCAATCTGATGCTTTCCTTCATTGACTTCATTATAAATTATTGCAATTTTTAGGCTACTGTTTTTCTGTACCAGTATGGTCAAGCCTGGGAAAAATAGAGATGAGGAAAACCATTAAAAACTACATATACAGTTACAGATAGCAGAAATAATACAAATTAGATTTAGTTACACATGCTTTGGCAAAACAAAAGATTGATTATAAACTTTTATTTGAACGGAAGGAAAAAAATCCATCTTCAAATTAAAATTGTCATATAGGCAAGAAAAAGAATAATGCAACAAAAGGCTCTTGCTAGCATGACCTAAACCATGGAGATGGAAAATATGAGCCCTGCAAAGGAAAGAATAATTTGGTCCTCTATATTTGTCAAAAATATTATAGAAGTATCTATTAGCTGGCTGATGAAACAAAATCTTATCTAAATCTTTTTTCCCCCATAAATTATATCAAAAGAATATAAAGAATTAGACTGTTTTCCCCTTCTACATTTGTCTACTTGGAAATAAACAAATGAAATAAATAAATGCATTTGCATAACTAATTTAAAAGGTAGTGAAGAAAAGAAAGTATTTTTCAATTTTTTCTTAATCCCTGCTGTCTTCTGTGCTCTACAGATTTGCTTTGCAGGGTCCTATCCCACTGCGGATAAAAAACATGAATGAATAGCACAACCAGCAGAGAGAGGTTATTAAACCAGCAAATGAGGAAACACCACAAAGAATAAGAACACCTTGCAAACAGATTTCTCGGCCTCTAGAGAGGAAATACAGCAGGGTTGTTTGGCTTAGGGGATATGCATATGCTCAAACATAAAAGGCAAGTGGCTTTAGTAATGAAAACTCCCACATAAAGAAAGTAAGAGGATCAAATGTCACGTGTATCCTCTAAGGAGCTTGCAAAGATACCACTGCTACAACATGTGTAGCTGCCTTTGAACTTTCAGGTCTGCATCCTCCAAAACATAATAACCACAAGTAACAGTTTTGTTGTGGGTATTGCGTTAACTTCCAATAAAATGGGAGGAAGAGATGCTGTCAGGAGGGAGAATGACTGGCTGATGAAGCTAGGTATAAAGCAAGAGGTTATCTACCAGACAAATGTGGTTACTAAGGGTGTTACGTAAGAGTAACTACAAGGGCAGCCTTTTGCTCTGTCTTTCTTTAAACTGAAGTGCTAATAAAGCAAAGCTGAAAGAAAAAAACAAACCACATGTAGATGAGATTTTAGTGTAAAGGCTAATTTCAACAGTTTGTTCTATTTTTTTATTGTTGTTTCAATACTTCAGTGTGATGGTTTTAAGCAAGCTATTTACTCTATCCTCTTGCTTAATTATCCTCCTGCCATATTGCTGAATACCCCACACAGAGAATTTCTAGGGTATTCCTAGTAGTGAGAGTCCTTCCAGCTGCCCTACTGAGAGTTTGAGAAGAGCACAACTCCCTGCCATGCTGCTGTGGTTTATTCATGGCATCCTGAAGGCATATCCATTCTGATGGATATTAGTGGAGGCCAGCCTACAAAAGGACAGTGTGCAGCCACGGAGGCAAAACGAGACCTCTTTTGTCCCTGTCTGCTGGGACAATCAGTGTCTGTTGAACCACAGGAAAAAAAATTCATAGAAACGTAGAATGTCCTGAGCTGGAAAGGACCCACAGGGATCATCAAAGTCCACTCCTGCTGCCTCTCTCCTCAGAACTACCTTACAGTATTGAAATGTTTCATGTGTCTTCCTTTCTTTTGTAGAAATATTCTCTACACTGAAATATTTCTATTTCTCATTGATTCTGTGATTTATATGTGCCAGCTTAGTTCTTTCAAGATTTTTTACATCTTTTCTTGATTTTATGCTCTGAATAAAAGCAGAGAGAAGATATCCATATCTTTCTAATGCTGAAAATCCCATATGTAGGAGTATTCTGTATTTTTAAAGATGGTGATACTTCACTTATGACCATCTCATTGGAAGATGTTCTGCAAATGTATTAAAATAGTTTATGGGGATGAGGATATTTTAATTTTTAGAGGGCATTTCAGACAAAATAACATATGTCTCACTGGCAACCAGAGGAAGTAAAAAGAACTCTGACAGTTTGGGAAAGAAGCAGAGAGAGAAAAAAGCTATCAGTTTATGATTCGTAAATATAACAGGATATGATGCCAATATACTGCAAAAGAATAAATTGTTTCAGTTTTTTTGGGGAGCAGCACGAGAGCCTATACATTATGAGGAGAACAATGAAGTTTTTTTAAAGCCCTTTTTGATTTTGAGAAAACCTGCCACACATTTATCTGTGCTAACTTCTGGAGCAGAAACTAGATAACAGTACTTTAAGGTAAGTTGGGTCAGATTTTTCTACCATTACTAACATTCTGTCTGAGTTTAAACAGCCTTTGGGCATTTAGGAAGTGACATTTGCTGGCTAAAAATCAATTCTCATCAAGATCTCCTTGGCTTATATACTAGAATCTGTGCTTTGAAGCTCAGAGGAATTACCGAGAAGTTAAATGGGAGAACAGAATAAAAGGGACCAGAGAAGAAGCTCAGAAGCCCAGAGGGGAATTAACTTCTTTTCCCCATCCACTATACATTACTGGACTGAGAGAGAAATAATGAAACCAAAGGAGACCTGAGAGGAAGCTTATGATTAAGCAAGGTGTATGGCTTTGGTCCTTTGAGAGCCAATTTAGGTGCATCTTCAGGCTGAATCTTTGAGACATTTTGTTTACTCAGTGCTCTCCAATTGTCTGATAAGAAAGTAAATCAAACCCCCTCTACTGGAGATGCTATGAGACCTCTTTCTAGACACTATCACAAAAAGAAAGTATAGAAGCAGCAGATGGAAGAGTTGAAATGGTGCAGCTTAGCTCATATCCTAGCCGGTGCCAGTTCAAGGGCGGGCCCTGTCCCCATTCCCAGGAATTTCTCATCAGCAGACCAAGCCCTTCCTTCACCTATGAGGCCAAGTGACAGAAGCTTTGCAAAGATATACATATATAGAAAACCGGATTTGATTTGGTGCTGAAGTTTGCTGTCTCCTGTGTGATGAGGATTCATCATTTTCCATTTAAAAAAAAAATAATTATTGAATCCACTTGTAGTTTCATGTATCACAATCACCAGTTGAAGAAAAGGTCACTGGTTTAATTCTTCATTCAGGCATAGGGAATATTAAAATGTAAGAGGTAATATGAGATATCATATAGGATAATTAGGACATAACTACGTTCATATATTTTCCTATAGATGAAATTACTTTGTCTGCCCTTCCTCTTTAAGAAATTACAGTGGACATTGTTCCTATGGTTACTGGGAGGCAGCATTTACAGAGACTGTGGATTTCTATAAAAGGAGCAAAAAATCACAACATCTGGAATGGTCTGCTGTGTTAAAAGTCACTTTGCACTCCAATTTTTATAGGCTAAGAGGATGGATGTTAAAGATTTTGTTTCTAATCAGGTACAATGTGACTAATTAAACATTTAAGATGAGTAATACAGTGTAATTAATTTTGTCAGCTTTTATTGGTTTACCCCTCCTCCAACCCCCCTCCCCAAAGGTATGAGATTTAGAATGTCAAAAAACATCAAGAAGATTTTAGAACAGCAAAGGACAGACTGATCTTAAACATGGTCAGAAGAGAATACCTAAAAATAAAATTCTTTGCATATTGCTGTATGTAGCATTACCATCTGATCTGCATTTGAGGTGCATTTGGAAATACTGACCTCTTATAAAACACATTCATTGACTGCATGTTAATAACAACCTACATGAACCATTTTTTCCTTCTTTTTCTCCCTGTCCATATATGACCTGAAGGAAATTTGGAATAGCTTATATTGGGAAAGGAATTGCTGTTTGTTTGAATACTTAGAATAAAATAATCTTCAATAAAATAATTTTAGTCATTTAGGGGAGGACAAATTTAAAGGCTGTGAAATGTTTTACCTGTCTGAGGAAAATGTCTTGTCAAGCTGATATAACCTGTTTCAGAGAGTCAGATAAGAAATAGACTTCAAAAAGTTTTCAAAATTTTCAACTCTTTTTGACAGTGTCAAAAATAAGTCAAATAGAAGTGAAAAGATCTTGTTTATTTGACTGAAATCGATTACGCTGCTCTCATGGCAATTCCGTTTCAAAGAAGTTTACACTCATAGAGGAATGCCTTTCTTACTGTTTTGGAGTAGAAGTACGCCAAGAGTCAAGCTGGAGCAAATGTCAACTTTTATGTCTTTTCTGTGGGTTCACAGAAAAAAAGCATCTTATGATCATAAAGTTTGATTCTCATTACACAATAAAAAGTTCAAAGAATATTGTCTTTTGAATGCCGCATCATATTTATAATTTCTGTTGGATGTTCAATTTAAATTTTAGAAGAATATTCAGTTTTGATTTAGGAAAAAAACCACTCAATAGATAAAAGAGCATCTTTTATATTCAAATTTGTTCTTCATATCACCTCTTTCCATTGGTTTTTCCATTCAAAAACATTCCATATTTTTCACCCCCATTGGATTATTTTGTTTTTACTCTCTATTCACTAGCCTAGCAGTGGTAACACGAAGTGAAGAAAAACAAATCACTCCTCAATAGTATGAAAAGCCAAAACATCAACATTCAAGACAAAAAGTCAAAACAATGATATTTGAGTATATTTCAAAATTAGACAAATGTTACTTTGGTTGCTCTTATAGCTCTGCATGGCTATGATTTCAAAATTTATTTATTGGCCCAACCAGCAGACTGATGATTAGCTGAACACATTGCTCACCACTGAATGTACAAGACTGACTGTTTTTGGAGAATGCAGTGATTTAATTTTTTTTTAGCTGGGGCTACAGCACTGCTTTCCTCATTCGGGGCTGTTGGTTTTGGTTCATATGTGAATTTACACCATCATTCAAAACAGGCACCTGGGTAACATTTACTGTGAATATTAACCATGGACACCCACTACACTGTTTAAATGATGATGCACCAAATCTCATGTCTAAGTCATGTATTCTCATAAAATGTAAATGTCAGAGCACAGCAGCCCTCATCGGTACAGCAAAGCTCACTCCTCAGGCTCTCACCACTGACAAGAAAAAAACAAACAAAAACAGTCTAGGGAGAGCCCACATGGTGACAAACTTATGCAAATGCAGTAATTAAAGCTTGGTAATTCAAAGAAATTCACTTGAACTCTCTTATGAATTTCCTGGCTCTTTTCTTTTGGTCTGAAGGATCTGAAATTTTTTGTCTTTCAGAAAATGTCCAAGGGCATGTCTGGCAGCAAAATATTTTCTATTAATGAACAGGCAGGATCACTTTTACTTTGGAGAATACTGAATTAATCACTGGGACAGGTTCTGTCATCTTCCTTAAATCTCCTTTGGACTGTTCAGAAGGCAGTTGCTACTGCATAGGACTTTTAAGAACCCCAAGGTGATAGCAAACAGATTATGCCACCAGTACTCACCTTAATTGATTCTTCCCTCTAACAGCAAATTAATGGGTAACTATTTTAACTGGTGTAAACTAGGATAGTTCCACTGGTTCCAGTGAAAAAGTATAGGTGCATAACAACTGCAGATACATCCCAGGGAGGAAATCTGAAGTGTAAAATATTCAAGACAAAATCTCTTTCTGTGCTGATGACTTAGGATCAGAGCTTTTCCTGATAGAAACATTTGAACAGGAAAGGGAGTCATCAAGATTTAAAATGTGTACTGTGTATAGCAATTACTCTACAGTAATAATTACAGCATAGGTGAAATTTCACACTTCACAGAATCATGGAGTAGGCTGAGTAGGAAGGGACACTCAAGGATCTTCAAGTCCAACTCCTGGCTCTGCACAGGACATCCCCAAGAATCACTCCATGTGCCTGAGAGCATTGTCCAAATGCTTCTTTAGCTCTCTCAGGCTTGGTGCTGTGATCACTTCTCTGGGGAGCTTGTTCCAGTGCCCAGCCACCCTCTGGGTGAAGAACCTCTTCCTGATATCCAACCCAAACCTCCTCTGGCTCAGTTTTATGCCATTTACTTGAGTCCTTTCACTGGTCATGAGAGTGGAGAGATCAGTACCTGCCCCTCTGCTTCCCCTCATGAGGATGTTGAAGACCATAGTGAGGTGTCTCCTCAGTCTCCTCCAGGCTGAACAGACCAAGTGACCTCAGCTGCCCCTCATACAGTTTCCCCTCACGGCCCTTCACCATCCTTGTTGCCCTCCTTTGGACACTCTCTAATAGCTTCCTGTCTTTCTGATATTGTGGCACCCAAAACTGCACACAAGGCTCCAGATGAGGCCACTCCAGTGCAGAGCAGAGCGGGACAATCCCCTTCCTTGACTGGTTAGTGATGCTGTGCCTGATGCACCCCATATGCACTTCCCAAAGCCTTTCTCTAAGTACAATATTTTGGAAGAGAAAGGGAGAGCAGAATAGCCATAACTGCGTGGTATTCAGCAGAGAAGATATGGTGGGAGGACTCTCAAACTCCTTACATATCCTTCCAGCGAAGAATGGCAAGAACATGTCATCATTCAAAATCACCTATCTACAACACACACTCTCCATTAACAAGACTTTAAAAAGTTCAACTGCCTAAATAAAAGCTCAACCTGAGCTTACTGAGGTTTCTTGGTAAAATCTGGCAGCATTTTTGTTAGATAATGTGTGCTCTGGGTGTGAATTATCATATAAAGATCCTGTACAAAGATGGCAAACTGCTCTTTGACGCTTATTTCCACAAGAATTGTACTTTCTAAAGGTGATTTGCTGTCTTTTCATGAATTCTGAGAAATACGAAGAGAGAAAAAAATAACCCCCAAACCTTGATAGTGTTGAAAATATTCCAAAACCAAAACTAGCTATTGCACTTGTTTACCCACTATCCATTAATATTTAATCTGCACATGGATAAAATGTCAGCTGAGCTGTCCAGAAACATCTGGATGTTATGATACCTAACAAATCTAATAGGCATAGCTAATGAGCCCAAAGATGGGGAATACATTATGTGGTTGCTCGTACAGCCTTCACCCAATGAATATAAATAGGCTTTCGTTGATCTTTTGTCCTACTAAAATGTAATCCAGTTTATTGAACTGGTGAATTGCATTAACCATTTTGACATTATTTCCTTATAAATCTAACATAGTGTCCTTGTTCTGTTCTTTGTCAGTACATAATACTAACCAAAAGGAAAGGACAAAATCCCACAGCAGAGAGGGGTTCCAAACCACTGATGGATGATTTAAATGGGAAATGTTTTTTAAGCTCAGAGAGAACATCACATATCTGCAGAAAAGGTCTGGGGAGGAGGTTGGAGGAATGCATTAAAAAGGACATATTTCATACTTGGAAAGCAGTATGTTATAGACTTGGAGCACGAGTAAATGAAGGTTTGTAAGTAGAACTCAGAAAAGGCTTATGTGTCTGAAAGATTGCTTACTTTTCACTACTATAGTAGTTTATCACATATCAAGCCTCATGTCACAAACTGAAACCAGCATGGCTACAGTGACATAAAATAAACAAGGGGGCTTAATTAGCAGTGGCTCTTTCACCATTCCTTTTCAAAATATCTAAAAACTTTTGATAAGCTGGTGGCAGGAATACAGCAATAAAAAATTGCTGAAGTTGGGGTTGTAGGTTTAACACAGTCTCTGCTGTTTCTGTGCAAGTGACTGAAAGGGTTGAAAACACAGTTGTGCCTCAGAGACAAAACATAAACTTTCTCTTACCATATCTAACTTTCTTATGCAGCTCACAAAGGACACTGTTTTGTGAAATGCCATATTAACTCCATTTCTGATGTCACCAGTTTATTGCACATATATTAATATAAATACAAAATACACGCTTCTAGTACTTAAGTTTATAATGGCTATAGACACTATCTAGGGTCGGTGTTTTTATATTCACAGTTTATGAGTCTGAAGAGTTTGACATAAAATCTTTCTTCAGATAAACAATTAAAACAGTTCAAAGACAGATTTTAATCCTTCTACTGTATTTACTAACCAACCTTTGACTCCCTTTCATTTTAAAAACACATATTGGTTTCCAGGTGATAGCAGTAAAAAGGCTGAGATAAAGACAGGTTACAGATTTTTTGTCTAGCATCTCTGAAGAAGGTATGTGCATATCCAGGAATCAGACTGCAAAGCAAGGAAGTCTTCCTGCAGCTCCTCTGAAAGAATAAGGAGGTGGTTCATCCCAAATACCTGAGTTCAGTTAAGTCCTTTCATCTGTAAATTTGTTTTTGTTAGTATTCTGTGTATTTCTTTTCCACAGTCATTGCTCCTGCAGCTCTGCAGATTATTCAGCTAGCTGAATACCAAGGGTAAAATTTCCATTATTTCCTCAGCTTACCAGTCACATTCAGACCTTGTTTATATGAACCTCTCAAAGAATGTCAGACTACAGTTAAGAGCAAAGTTTGGACAAAATATTTATCAAGGAAATGAAAGACAAGAAATGAATCCAAAACCTTGACTAGGCTTATCCAAGAGAAAAACAAAAAGAACAGGGAAAGCAGAAACAGTTACATATTTCTTTGCTTTTTCAAATTTTAAGGGAAAAAAAATAGAATTTATTCTAAAACATGAATCTTCACTAAGCCACAACTTTGATTAAAAAAAATGGCAGCATTATTGCAGTTTTCCATGTAAACATAACTATTGATGGTAAAAAAAAATTACAATTTTGCCTGTATAAACACTGAGTAGAGCTTTCCAAATGTGTAGAGAGGATAACAGAAACATAAGCAACAACTTGCTGTATCTTGCAATTTTTTTTGTGTTTAGTTAATGTTGCAGGGTATCCTAAGGACTTGCAGTTGTTAAAGTACAGTAGAAGAGATAGCAGTAGATCCAAGCACCAGAGAGGGGACACAAACAAAGGATACAGGAGATGAATGAGCCGCAAACTGCTGCAGTTAGGAAAGCAGCATGGCTCAGAGGAACAGCAGAAATAGCTGCCTGCTTTTCTGATACCCTAAGAAGAGGAATCTGTAATTAGAGTACAAGCAAATATCCTTGCAATCTGTTTCTGACAATGGAAAAACAACTTCTCTACTATTTTAATGATTCACCTGTTTTGAAATCACGATGAATATTGATGGATCTGACAGCATCATGTCTGCTGTATAGGAAAAAAAATTGAGAGTTTGTAAAAAAGTTAAAAAATTAGAAAAATGAATGGTTAAAATATGAAAGGAAATCAAATAAGAAATTGTTGATATCCCTCCAAATACTAAAACCTTTAAATGAGCAACCCTTTTTTTAAGATTTCTTGTGAAAAAAATTAAAAATTGAGAGTAAACTCAGTCTCTTAAATAAATACTGCCCTAGTAAAAGCTTACACTGAAGTGGAAAACAAGTGAGGAAATTATTGTTAAAAATTTACTGATGAGTTCTTGTGTATGCACACATGGGCAAATGCAATTATTTTGGACTTTAGAACTTTGCATATGTAGCATAAAGAGAAGGGTAAATATTTTCAACCGTTTTTCCCCAAATCTCTGTGGCATGTCAGCATTTCTAAGGAATTTGATAAAGAAAAGGAAGGTACTAGATACTTGCTATGCACTTCTTTGTAACAATACAATAGATAGATCAAGAAAATAAATTTAAGCCCAGTGTTTAACATTGAACAATTTGGTGGAATTGGAATACATTTTGCTCCCTGAAAACATAGATATGACAAATGTGTGTCTGTTTAAGATGGCTTTGGAGTCAACAAGAGATGACAGCAGAACTGGCCATCTTCTGTCAACATTATCCTTGCCAGATTCAGTCTGTAAATGAAGCTCATAACTTAATAGTGGCTACCGTGGCTTAAAATGAGGATTGAGAAATTTGCATTCCAGTATGTATTGCAGAAATTGTTGATGGAATATGAGAAAGCAAACATGTAAGAGCTCAGCTCTTTGCTGCCTTTATTAAATGAACATTTCAAATTCTTGGCATTGTAGATCATAACCAAGGGAGGCTTTTTCACCTGGCAAGATAATTCATGTTAGGGAAAATTTGTTCTCTTTCTTTATTTCACAGAGCAGCAGAAGCTTGAATAAGTGGGATGTGACAGGAAAATCAGGTCTTTTGGTTGCAAGTTATGATTTTTAAAGAACCAAACTTCACAAGTACTACTAAGAATAAGAATGTTAAACTACTGCAGAGCAATAATTTTTAAAACCTTTCTAAAATAATAGGCCGTGTCTCTACTTATGTCTGGGTATTTCTTTCCTTTTCAGAATTGCCAGTACAATACTGCAAATGGCACATATTTATTTTCTCAGCAGATTTTTGGTAGTTGAAAATTAACTTTGGGATAGCTCAAAGATGCAATGTCGTCTTCAGATGTTTAAATTACAGTAATCACACCTCCTCATTGCTCGTTACTGTTTGGTCTTTTTTTCTCCTTTTATTTCAACATTGTTTACTTGATACCAAATTTGCTCATAACAGTAAAAAATACACCTTAAATAGGATAATATACATCACTTTTTCAGCCTTTCTCTGCTTGACAATTAGCATTTTGGATGCAATACTCTTGTTAATTTCTGCTGTGCAACATATGGATAATTTCTTTCTATTTCCATTGCATTTAGTATTGCAATAACTGCTGATAGTTCTGCCAGTGTTTCCACTTGTCCCTGGAAATGCAGGAATCTTCTCTGCATGCCTAATGTAATATGGTTGTTCTCTGCAGCATAGCTGATGAGCTCTTCTATTGGATTTAAAATATATAAATTATGTCATATTATTTCAAGAGCTAATTACATCTTTTAAAAAGTTCTATAGTTTCTAATTACAACTAGCTTTCAGTTTTGGATAAGTCCTGCTTACGTACCATTCCCACTATGATCATACCCTGCACAGTCAAAAAAATCCTGCAGGCTACCCTACAATACTGTGGAATCCAAAACAGTCCAGACGTGATATTCACTCTAACCACCATCACTAGAGGTGGTGGATGAGTTTGCTGCTGAAGGTATTTGGGTTAACAGGATTTAGCAGGGAGGTGTGAACCACTGTGGAAGTTCTGAGAACACATGGAAGCTGCTGGTGAAACTTGGTCCACAATTTTATATGGGCCCAAGTAACAGTGGTCCAACCTCTGTGAACAATATAATGGGACAAACAAACACAGTCCCCAGCCCCAAAGTCCAGAGCAGGTGCCTATCTGCATAACCTTTATAAGCAGCCTGTGTTTTTTCTAGCTGTTCAGAAGGAAACAAATGTATATGTTGTAACTACCAAACCAGAGTCCTCAAAGGAAAACTCCTGGAGAATTGCCCCAGCATGTGGTCATGGGACTGGAAACCATACTGCATGTACAAAGAAGTCTGCTTCTAGAAAGAACAGACACTGCTGTTGCAGACAAATTTTGCCAGTGGCAGCAGGTAAACCCAGCCATCCACAACCGTTAATATAACAGGGATATGGCTTCAGGATCTAGTTCACCTGCTTTGTCTGATTATTAGACTATGGGTAACATGGGTTGCAAAGCCTGTGTTGTTCCCTCAGCAGGCCCAAAAGCTGCCACCAGAGCTCAGAAGAAAACTAGGTGTCTCCATTCATCTCCACACAGCCCAAGGCAGCCCATGGCCCTGAAAGACATGTTGCAAAACCATGTGTGCGGTCCAAAGGGCTGGGGACAACCTCTTTAGCTGAATAAAACAGCTGGCTTGTAAACATGTTCACCACAGCAAGCACAGTTCCATGGCCCTGGGATACAGGCAGGTCCACAATTAAATCCATTATTATCATTCATTAGTGTGCCATGGCTATGCAGGAGCTGATAAGGGCTGGGATAAACCCTACAGGCTTTGCACTGCTCTCTTGCCCCAGACATTGACACTGCGTGCGTGAGCATGGCTTGTGCCATCTGCATAGACCAAAGGCCGTAAGGAGGTGGGTATGACTCCATGCAGAGTCTTCAGACAGCCCACTGTGCCCCACCCTCAGCACATCGCAGCAGCACTGAAGGACCTGTATTCCCAGTGGGGATGTACTGCTGTTCACTGCCACATGGAATACCACTCTGCCCCTTCAGGTATTGCAAAGTATGTCCTCACCAAAACTGTGGGGCCAAAGGATGGATCTCAATATACACAGAACTTTAAAAGTCATCAGTTTGCACAGATGCAACAAAATGTTGCAGAGAGAAAAAAAAAATTACAGGGGTGGGGATCCGCATATATGACACACTCAAAATGAGAGAAAAATACATGAGTCACAGGGTCTAGCAGGCAATAGCTGAGAGAGGTTGACAAGCAATAGAAGGAAGAGGTAGAGCTGCCAGTCAGTTTTATAAGCACTCCTGAAAACCCACCAAGGGCATTCCCTGACAAAATACTTATAAAACATTTCCTCTGAACAGATAGCCCACAACTCTGACAGGAACACCACCTGTCCCAAACTTCCAACCTCCCTCTGCATAGTTTTCAAAACAAATCTCCATAAAGAACAAAGGTGTTTGGACAAGAATATTCTGACACAAAACATGGATAAGGGGCATAAAAAATTTCAAGGAGAAAGAGATGCATCAAAGCTAGAAGGGCATCTCCAGAAAGACTCTGGCAGATGTAACCAAGAATAAAATTCTATGGAAATAGGCCAAAAATTCTTCCCATATGTTATGATGGAAACTGCAGCACTTCTCCCCAGGGGAAGGGCTAAGCCAAGGCATCTCTTGGGGAGAGTGCTGTATAAACATGAACTTTATGAAATGGACTCCTTTCACAGATGTAGCTTACCCATGTGTGCTGATTATAATTCTCAGCTAAGCATTCACATTTTCCTAAGAACTAATAGTAAATATCATGCATCTTTTCTTTTTTCCTATTTATGTTACTTTTCAGTTGTCACCAAACCTATGGAGACGACCCATCTCCTTTGGAGGGAAGTGAGCTTTTTAAAATTCTAGTCATAGTTTTTGTAACATTCATGATTTAGCCTCACTTTCCAGGGCTAAAACTTTTTTATTTTAAGGTTTTTTGTTGGTTTTTCTTTCACTATTGCAATTTGTCCAGCTCTTCTTGTACGGCAGCAATTTCATGGACGAAAGCCTTCCACTGGGGGTAACAGAATATATGTAACAATTTATATTGAGTTTCCATCATGTTGTACCAGTTGCCACATAGGAATGAATTTAGGTTTGCAACACCCTTGTGAGGTAGAGACATATTGATTTTCCTTTATTATAGATTGGAAAACAAAGACTTTATGCAACAAAGGCTCAGTCAATCACAGAGCCAAGAGCAGATCCCAGCTTTCTCCAAAGTGGACTTGTGTTGGCTATTGCAAGACTATTTTCCTTCTTTCAAGAAGGT
Source organism: Corvus cornix cornix (assembly GCF_000738735.6). NCBI lineage: Eukaryota > Metazoa > Chordata > Aves > Passeriformes > Corvidae > Corvus > Corvus cornix. Next base: position 36,423,610 of record NC_047057.1, on the reverse strand, counting down.
GTTATTTTTCAGACAAAATGGGACAATAATTTTAACATCAGACATCTCACAGAAATATAGTAGTGAATATACATGTGGACATCCTTTTAAAGCAGTTTCTATAGCTAAAAAATGTTAGTGGAAGTTTTGAAATATTTACCACTGGGCCCTATGAACTGTTACATTGGTTTTTGGTTTGCTGGTTTGTTTGTCTTTTCAAAGTAGCAAGTATTTCTGAAGCTTTCCCTTCCATTCTCATTTTTCTACTGAAAAGGAAGGTCTGGTTACCCTGAGCAGTAATTAGGAGCACTCTTGAGCTCCCTACATCTCAGAGAATTAAAGAATGATGAGTTGTTAGTAATAGCACAATTACACCTTTTTTTGGCAGTAAAAAATCTAGCAGAACCTATAGTGGAGCATATAAATTAAGTCAATTTTAAAGGATTTTTAATAAAGGTTTTGAAAATGTATTGCAACCATTAAGATCCTAAAATTCAAAAATCATTATACTTTTTCATTTAATAGAATCCTTTGTACTCGAAAATTTGTCCTGGAAATATTTTCTGGGAAATGTTTCTAGATATAAGTGAAAAGTCAAAGTATTTCTGTTCATTTCAAAATTCCTTGGGTTTTCTTACCTTATATAGCTTTCCTCTTAAGAGCTAATTACATCCTCTCTAAAAATCTGCAGCTGAAAAAAATGGTAATTCAGTAGTAGGTCTACACATGCCCTTAAATACATCAGAAGTGTTCTGAAATGCTGTGCATATATAGACTATATTTAAACAGTCAGTATTCAAACAAATTCTTGCTTTTCAAATGTTGGATGTGGAATGCTACAAAACCAAATTCGATTTGATCTGATCTCTGCATGCAAGCCTGTGCTGAACTTCTGTATGAAAATGCAGGTTTATAATAAAACAAGGAAATAGAGACAAAAGTGAGAGCAACGGTTTGCATTTATCCATCGAGGAATTCCTGATCCTTTTAGCACTAAGTTCAGTGCTTTGACTACAAGCAGTTTCACCTTAGGGACCAGCATTATTAGAAAAGCAGGGGAAAACACAAAGCAGAAAATAAGAAGTAGAGGGGAATTAGTCAAATACACACTGTTTCACATGTTTTTTATTAAGTAAACTACAGAACAGCAGCTTTCTTTCATTAGTGCAGCAGAAAAAGGCAGGTGAAATGAACACCATAGAATGTTTGAAATATAGAGGATTAATTAAATACATCTGTTTTGATAGATTTTTTAATGGAGTGAATCTGTGGGCCAACCTGCCATGGTCAAACTGTCACCCAAACAGGACTAGAGTTCTGGGTTGTGATGGTTGTATATTGTCATCAGAGCATCATAACACTGTGTATGGAACCCTGTAACATGTAGAACTCATTCAAGTGTGGATATATGTACCCAGCCATAGCCTGAAACACAGATGAAATAGCATCCACATGGGTGGATTTATGTGTATTTTATTCAGAAGATAAAAACATCCAGAACAGAGCACAGTTCTACAATATATTAAGAGTTCCTTCTGTGGAGGGAGTTAAACTAATTTAATGGTATCAAATAACATCTCTTATCAAAATTGACCTGGAAAAAGGTCCTGCACAATAAGACTTCTCACTACAATAAATCATGCTAGTATTGATGTAGTTTCTGGGCCTGTTGAGAAATTGATGAGAAAATGGGTCACTGAGTTAAGTACTTGCTATAAGCAGATATTCATTAAAATGGTAGTGTCTCACACATTCCCATGTTTTATTATCACACAACACTACTATGAACAATTGCATTCTAAGAATATCATTAAGTTTCCAAACTCAATCTTCCCAAAGAAAAAAATGTCAGAAATCTGCTTTGGCAGCTGTAGTATAACCTCATTTTCACTGCCTCTGCTGATAGTCTTCAGCTGCCTGCCATCTTTTATCATGATCAAAAACATACTTTGGTCTACAGCAGAGCACTCCCTTGTCCTGTCCATAGAAGGGTTAGTACTTGGCTCTTATCTCAGTATTTTCTTTTGGGGTTGTTGGGTTTTTGTTTTGTTTGGGTTTTTTCTTTTTTTTAGTGCCTGATCCACATTCCTGAGTCAGAATTTTTCATTTCTTTTTGGCTGGATTATGGTGCTCACCAATATGGTCTCTGCAGTCACTGAGACTTCTTTGCATCATTTTCAATTGTTGATGGAAGTGATCAGAGCTGGCTCAGGCTCCCTCTGACTGTACACCAAATTATCTGGCTCACAGCGCTGCCACATGACCCTCACTTAAGGGATTAGTGGCAATTCTTGATGGGCAATGTCAAGCACTCTAGTTTCCTGCCAACAGAGGCATTTTTCTGCCTCTCCTCTCTGCTATCAGCAATGGTTTGCATCAGCAGATACCTTGCCTCCTTCAGCAAGATGTGAAAAGTCCGTCCTAAAGTACTGGGAGAAGTGGAACCCATGCCACCAGCCTGAAGAACAGCAGGGCTAAGCATCCCACTCCCCTTCTCCTTTCCCAGGAGAGATTCTCCCTCATACTTACTCTCCTGCACTTTCCAAACAGCATGTTCCTCCTCCTCCTCTGCTGGAGGTCCATGTTTCACTGCTTCTGTACTTTTGAGTCCTCATTCAAAACACCAGGGGTTGCTGCAAGTATTTACATGCTTCACAGCTGGAGTAGCAGCCCATTGAAAAAAGGATGCACACAGTTTAAAATGCAAGAGAAGAAAAAAGGAAGGGCAAAATGAATGAACTTGTAGATGGGATGATTTATTGACCACCGCACACACACCACTGAATATCTCTTCCCATCATTTCTGTTTTGTCCTTGAAGGGGACTAGATGGAGTGTAGAGTACCTTAGGAGACCTGGACCTAGAAGGGGACACTCAGTGCCTCCACTGATAGATCCTCAGTCCTGCCTCCTATGCCAGCTATGGACAAAGAAGTTAGGCTACTCTTCTGCTATCATCATATTGTCCCCATCATTCTGCACCATGTAACAATTAGTTACTTCTGCCACTATGCTTGTGAATCCAAAGATGCTGGGAGAGATGGCATGGAATATGAGACAAATGGAAGCAGTGGTTTCCTGTGCAAAACTCCAGAGCCTGGAGTCTACTCCTCAGGACATAGAAGGTTTTCCATAAAACCAAAGATTCAGAACAGTTCTCCAAGACTGCCTTTGCCTGTGAAAGACAGATCTTTATCATCTCTAAGTGACTTTCTTCTTCCACTGTTTATCAACCTGTGCAAAGATTGAGCAGAGAACATGCAAAGACCTACATTCCCTTGGGTTTTGGCCACCTCTTCAGGTCCAGTCCATTGTGGGCAGTGGTTGGTTCTGAAAATGTTGAAAGAATTACTATCCCTGACAGAAGCTCATTCTTCTTTCTACGGGGGTTCCAATGAAAATGGCCAGGAATTAAAGCAAGGATATTTGTTTTTTGAAAATGGTCTTCTTTTGTTTGTATGGCTTATTCAGTTGTTAACTTCACATTTAAGATCCTGCACTGAATGCCAACACAAAACCCAGAATATTTTATGAGAGTCAAAATTATGAGAAAACTGCTTTTTCTAGAATGAGAATATAAAAATATTCACAGAATTCTACTGGAAATTCTCATGCAGTTTTATCAAAGATAAAATTAAGGCCAGGGGTGATTTTAGCATCCCACAAATTTACTCTAAAATTCTGTAGAAGTTTAATATCATTTTTGTGCATTTCTGCCACATGAACTGTGAAATGGACATAAGAACCCTTAGAAGGTATCAAGGTTTGTTAGCTTTGTTTTTCTCCCCTAATTTGATTAACTTAAATATACTACAGCACAAATACCAGCTTTATGGTGAAAAATGGGTATTAACATTACCATTCCTTACTTTTAAAACTTTATGATCTTCTTGAAATAACTGGCAGTTAGGATTGTGGAGCCCTGAATCTGTTTTATCTTGGCCCTGAGAAACAGATCCAAACAAGGAAACCAAGGAGATTTAAGTTTCTCTAAACTTCATTGTAATTTCATAGTTTAAAAAAATATATATTTTTTATCTCTCTTTATAAAGCGTGTATGTACCTGAGGTTATATACTAGAACTGACAGTCTCACAGGGTAAGAGTTTGTCACCCAGATCCTCTTCAAAAAATGTGTATGGGCAAGTGATATGAAATACAGTCTGTGAGAGTAATTGCAGACTTCTCCTTTTCATTTGGGACCAGTCTTTCAGTCTGGAAAAACGTTTTCTAAAATGAAAATGGATAGGTTTTCAGATTTGGGGTTATTTATAAAAAAGCTTTTTACATACTGTAGCTTTGCAGTGTTCTGAAGACAGCTGGCAGCACCGTAAGTTTTGAGGAGATGTCTGAGACACTTAAAAACACATTGTTATGTGTTTGAATTAAATATCTTAAAGCACTGACTGCTGCAGAAAACTATCTCCTTGTATACAATCTCTTCCTTACTTCATTGCTTTTAATAGAAAGTTTTGTTTTTTGGGGCTATCACCATGTGGTGTGTAAAACATCAATGTATTCCATTGTCTACCCCTCATTTTGTATAATGATCCCTTTACATTTATACAGTATTAGACTTCTGTGCAAGATGTACAAAACATAAAGCTAAAACCATCATTCTAGTCAAATGAAGAGCTATGCTTGCAGTAGTCTTTAGCACTATCAAGTGGCAGTAGATAATCTGCTGCCACTTTGCCTTATCTTCAGTAGGACAAATTATGGATCACAATTTGTCCTTTAATGTTTGCATGCACTTAAAATGTTCATCTATCAGACAGATAGCACAACTTATTTGAGAATGCACATTTCTGAATGGGCTTTTGACTCACAACACATTTGACTGTAAATAAAATGAAATAGGAACCTTTAGCCATTACTCATGTGGGGATAACTTGTAGATGCACATGCACATGCTGTGTAAACAGCATTCATCTCCTATGAGAGTATGTGACTTGTGGATTTTAAATTTTCAGATTCTCAGTCTGGAAAGCACCAATTCATCATCTAGTCAGACACTTGCTCTGTTGCTAGCCCTGGAGTTTAATCCAGTTACCCCAGTGCTGAAATCAGTAAATTGGATTTATGCTGCATTGCAAAGAGAATTTCTGAAACTACATTCACTCTTGACCCACTCAAAAGAGAAACCGTCCTATTGCATGGGAGGTTTTATTCAGTGATTCATCATCTCCACTGCTAAGAGCATACTCATTTCTTAATTCTTAGCTATGTTTCTAAAATGTACGGTGCTCTTTTTCCCACAAAACAAATGTAACTATGTCTCAGTTTGAGACAATTTAAGAGGTGGACACTCTAAAATGAGTTACTTCCCTTAATTTCAACCAACCCATTTCCACCAATAGGAAGGAATAAAAATAGGAGTGGATATAAGTGGAAAAAACAACAGTTTACTAACAAGCTAAACAGTAACAGGCAAAAAAATAACTGACTAATCACTATACACAAAGTTTCTAAATCTCAGGACCCCCATGGAAACAAAGAGACGCCCAAATTGTGGGGGTACCACCCCCCTCCAAGATGGCAGTCTCTGCGGCTGACCACGTGTAGGGAGACAAAGGGAAGATGGTGCCAGCTCTCTCCCCCAGGATGGCACTCCCCAGTCGGAGACAAAGGGAAAACACGGCAGTGAAAAGAAACCCTCCTGGGAAGGCAGGAGCTTATGGAGCAGCTCTGGCAGATTCTTCTAGAGAAGTGCCAGCACGTGTAGGGTCAGTGCCACCTGCCACTTCCTCCTGCTGCCTGCGGGACTCCGCTGCTGTTGGTGCTGATGTCCTCCAAGGCCCCGGTGGGCTGGAGGGGGAGCAACCGGTCTCACTGCACCCTCGACTTCTTTGGTTATGCAATGCCATGGCTGCAGTCAGGCACTCTCCTCGAGGCAGTCCAGGGCTGGGGCATGGCATGCAACCTCTGTGAGAGGGAGAAAAACTCCTGCTTGGAGCAGGCCCCTTGGGGAAGAAACAAAAGAGAACCCAAAAGAGATGCCTTTGCCCACGATTCCTCAGCTCTGAGGCAAGAAAACCAAGACCTGAGCCAAGCCAAGCTGCCAGAGGGAGACTCCGCCTTAGTGCCTCAACTTCTAAAGAGCCTGGGGGACCCACACCCCATTTCTGTTTTCTGCCTGCACAGACAGTAAAAGTTTGGGCACACATGTGGAATTCAGTAATATTGTGGGTTACTCAGGACAAACTAATTCTGATTTCTTGTAGTATAGACACAGAACACTTGATGACTTTCAATAACTTATATAGTTGTTACATTCTAACCTTACCCTAACCAATAGGATTTATGAACATTAGCTCAATTCATAGTCCTACTTAGTGCCTGTGTTAATAACAAGAACTTTGCCAAAAAACTAACTTCTTAGCTATTGAAAAAGATATTTACCCTTATTTTATTTAATCAGTCACTACCAGAATTATCTCAGTGTTAAGCTAGTGTGCTTTCTCAGCCATATGAAAGCAGATCAGATATTCCCAAAACAAAATCCTGGCTTTTCTGAAGACAAAAACCTTTTGAATTCTAAACTCGAAACTTGCTTCTTTTCTGAGCATCAAAATCCAAGAAAATTATGAATGCATCCTGAAATGTAATTGAGGCACTGCTATCAACCTACAATCCAAGCATTTCTCCTAATCTTTCCTCTTTCACAAAGGTCTGATCTTGGGATGTGCAAGACCCGTTGGTCATCCTCTGTCTTGGGGGCTTATGATTCAGCCAAACCTTGGCATTTTAGACAGTAACTACATTTCACTTCTCCTTGGGAAAAGGAAAAAAAAAAAAAAAGAAGGAGAAGCAGATATAGAAGTCATTTGCTGAGTTTAATTTATGCCATGCATTTGGGGAAAATGTGTTCTTCTGAGCCAACCCCTGCAGCTATGCAGTCAACAGGGAGTTTTCTTGCTATAACACATGTGGTTGTACACTTTCCCTGCTACACCAAATATCCAAATGCAAAATCCAGCATTCAGAGACATCATGTGGAGTTTTCACATACCCAGGGTCTGGAAGCTGATGAATGTATTACAATGAGATATAAATATAGCATCTTTAACCCTGACAGATATGAACTAGTGCCAATAATATTTTTCATTTCCTGTAAGAAAAAACAGTATGGACGCTGATCTACTAAAGAGGCTAAAACTTGACAAATATAAGCAGCATGTCTTAGGATTTATTAAAGGGCTTTTATTGTTACTTTCATTAAGACAAAGGGAAAATTAAATGTTCAAAACACAGTCAGCTTGAGGAAGTTTTTAACATCTGAAATTTCATATTGATAGGTGGAGTAAAACAGGGATAGCTTTCATTGTTTCAGAATCTGAACACCATGTCGGGAAGTATGTAACAGTAATGAAATTGCTTTTATAAAATACAGCCGTGGGTTGCAGCTCCCTGTGGCCTGTGCCATCCCTCTTTGTGAGCTGAAAGGCGTTATATAATGGCTCTTCAAAACCAGGGTTTTGTAGAGGAGGTCACATGCTGCAAACAGAGAGCTGTCACATGGAGGACCTATCAACACCAAATGCTACAATCTTTACAAAATGTTACATAGTGCGTTACACTACTGGATTACTCATGTATTGCTCGCTTTAGCTGTCACAGCAGGATTATTTGGAGTGGGGTGGGGGTGGCGGTGGTGCTATGAAACCAAAGCATTTTAATTTGAGTTTTTATCTTCTGGAAGCACGTGAGGGCTAAAAAGCACCTAGCTAGACTGCCTCATTGCAACAATACTCACAATATCCACAGCAATTTGGGGGCTATACCCTATAACTAATGGCAAGAAATCCAGCTGTGATCTGGAAGGCTGTTAAAATATGTGGACAGGCATATAATATCCTATACCACTCAGTGGTAAAGAAGCATCCTTTCTAGCCATATTTATGAGGTTTGGAAGCACACCACCTTGAAAATTGGTCTCACTAGATAGAGAGGAAGAGGTATGCTGGGTGTGTGGTCAGAGCTGCTCAAAAAAGCCATTTACCCCTTTTACTGCTGTGATGAGGAAACTTTTCTGGGAAGAAAAACTGCAGTAGCTATTTCTTTGCAAGAGCTGGAACCAATTGTCTTGTTAATAGATGAGACAACTGCTAGTGAATTCATTCAAAGTTTAACAGAGAATCTTTCCATCAGTCTAACTTCTACAGACAACAGAAATGTTTCAGAGTGAGAGATATTTTACACTTTTCCACCCATCCAACTCTTTTAAACAAGCTTGTTCTTATGTTCACATAGTTTGAGATGCAGTGAGAAAATGATAATTAAAAACTACAAACTGAAATCTAAGTTCTTTTCAGTAACATAAGTGTTCCATAAAAAAGAGATTATAATTAGCATTCAATGCTATCAGTATATAAGAAATAGATGGAGATTTATATTAAGCAGTGAGATTACCTGGTGCAAACTGAGCCATGTGTCAAACCCAAAGTCCATTAGACATTTTGGATTCTGTATAACCACATCTGACTCACTGAATTTGGGTCATTCTTCATGCAAAGCCTTTTTTTGGCACAGAATTTCTGCAGTCCTAAACTTTGATTGTGCAATATATCTAACTTCTAGTGATGATAAAAATTGAAAATATTATTATTACTTAAATTGTCATTTCACTAGTTCTGATTCCCAGCTGTCTTCATTTTAGTCTCTGACTCTATTGTGTTAATTGTGCTGTATGAACAGAGACAAAAAGCCTTTTCTTCAGAGAAGTGCCTTCAACTTAATTTATAACAAGTTTCAATAAAGCAACTGTTGTGAATACCGGGGACTGAAGGGAGAGAAAGTAAAAAATACCCCCTGCACTTATACTGGTCTGGTAGCTGCACTGCTTCATGCTTCTGCATAAGCTGAATATGTTTTTAAAGTTATTTACACAAATTTCAGTGGCCTATCTACCTATTGTCAAAAATGATTGATTTACTGTAAGAAACACAGAGTAAGACACAAATACTGATGAGAATCTTGTGTGTAATATATCCATTCGTTTCATTTTTATTTATTCTTTTGTACACAACATGTCTTTTTATGATATGAAGTGTTGTTTATGATTTTCTGTTTGAAATGTATATGTGGAATGAAAACAAACTCAAAATAAAGGTACTTTAAAGGAATAACTCCTAACAAAAATCCTGATATATTTGGTTACTTTTATCTGGTATGCTCATGATACAATTGATCATGAACAAGGAAACCAAGAGAACTCTATTCCAGGGATGGCTATTTTTAAATTTTTTAGTTTTCCAGATGACAGATTTCTCTTTCTCTGTACAAATAACATGTTGTGAACTAAAATATGAAAAAAGGAACTGTCTAAATGCAGAATTTGACTGACTGTATTTATCAAGCACTAAAATCTATTGCTGTCATGCAGAAAATAAAATAATGAGCCTATCACTTTTGGGTTTTTTTAATATTATTGGCAACGATTATATTATACTAGCACCCATGGGGTAATTGGTACTTCCCAAGCATAATGGGACAAATGTCAGAAAAAGTGACACATAAAAATGGGACAAAAATTTTGATACCCTGGCAAGATATTAAGCATGGAATTTAGAAGGGATTATCTACCTTCTCAGGAACTTTTTCTCATTCTCTTGATTTTGACACCCTTTTTTACAAAAAAATAACCACCACTGGGATCAACTGCTATGACTTGAGTTCATGCCTTTATCTCATTTACAAGCTGAATTTTATCAATTGGGAAAAATACTAGGGAGGATCCACTGATGAAAATTCCAAGGATTTTACAGCTGTGATCAAAATGAAAAGGAATATGTCCTAGTGAAGATGTGCTGTGGTTCGTCCGGACAGAAGTGTTAGGAAAGCAAGGACAACCATCTGAAACAGAGCAGGCGACAGGTAAAAGGGGAAAGGTAAACATCCAGATAACTCTTTGGAAAAATGTAGTTAAGGAGTCATGTCAATGCTATGTTCACAAATTGAACCAATCTTTCCAGGGCTGTTACTGTTCAGAACTTAAATTAATGACCTTGGAAAGTGGAGTAGAGAACAAAACCCACAGTTTTTAAAACTTGCAAATCACTCCATGTTGGGAAGGGTTGCAAAAACTTTGAATGACAAGATTAGAAGTCAAAATAATTTTGACAAATTGGAAAAACGGCCTGTAAAAGTAGATGTATTTTAATAAGGATAAATGTAAAGTTTTCTACTATGTAGAAATAATCATCTCTACAGACAGAGGATGGGGAGCACCCAGCTAAAATCTGAGATGTGTGGTTGATGGCAGAGTGAACACATATAAAAATACAATGATTTTGTAAAACAAACAAAATCACAACAAAGCAAAATAGAACTAACCTATGAATATCACACTGGTATGTACAAATACCTATACTTTAAGATTTGGAATAATGCTGTCATTTGGATCTGATATGAATGCTGTGGGAGAAATTTGTAGCACAAGATACAGATGGAGAAAAACAACAAGAACGATCAGAGGTCTAAATAATATGATTTCTGAAGAAAACCTGAAGGAGCTGAGTTACCTAGTTTAAAGAAGTCACAACAATAGATTTTAAATACAGGGAAGGTTAGTTTCCAAGATTATGATGATAAACTATCCTGTCATATTCACTTTAGCCAGAATAAGAAGCAATAAGCTTAATTTGCAAAATGATCAGGGGTTAGGAAATGAGTTACAGCAGGCAGAATAGTCAAATAGTAAAATGCTGTATATAGTAGTTTGCAGGGATTTGGGCTGTTTTGTTTGTTTGTTTTTGTTTGGGGGTTTCGGGGGTTTTTTGTGTTTGTTTTGCTTTCGTCCTTGAAAGATGGCTAGAATAAGTCAGGTGGCTTTCTGAGGTCTAGAGACACGTAGAACACTCTAGTCTTTCTGTAGGGTAGATGACCTCTTGGCCTCTTTTCCAAATCTATTTTCCATTATTCTACCTTCAGTCCATCTACTCATAAATCTTATACTTCTGCATCATACATGACTGGTTTCAAAATTTATTGATAGAGACTATTTTCCAAAGAGAGGAAATAGAGGAAATAGAATGGAGACTATCTTCCAGACTGTGAAGTGAACACTTTCCAGTGGGGCCAGGGGTGCAGAACCAGAGCACAGCTCTAGCTTCCACCATGGTAGTAGCTGGAGACCAATGGAAAGTGCAGAGGAAAATGGATCAGAAAAATGTGATAACAGTGCAGATGGATTAGATGCCTTTAGGAAGGAAACCTGATACAATCAGGAGTCATAAAGCTTCTATATAAAAAAACTTGTTTTCCTATGAATAGATAGCAGGCATGCAGGCTAATATATGTATCTCTCTTCAGATTAATAGACAAAATGTGCATGGTGGGAAGAGGGTGTACATGTGTGTTTGTTTCCTCAGACATAGGAATAAGGAGCAACAAGACATCTTTCTGTGGGGAATATGACTCCCCATTTGTGTCTTCTTACATGAACAATTAGCAGCAAATCTACTGAACGAAACTTGACCCTTGCTCTCACCTGATTAATCTGTTCCAGTCTCTACTCACAAGTTCCAGGAAGAAGCTTTTTCTGTTGAGGTTGCCACTGGCCAGAAATTTTCCAGTAGGAACTTTTTCTCACTGTAAAATTAAAGTCCACCAAAAAAGAGCCTGAAATGACTTAGTCATTTCAAAAATCTGAGGTCCAGGATTAGAGTGTTTTGGGGATTTTTTAAGTCAGAGAGAGACAGGAAGGACAGCAAACATTATACTGGTAATTTGAACATGGTGTTTCTATGACAGATCACTTGCTTTCAGCTCTTGTTTTCTGTTCTTTCACGTTGCACAGCTCTGCCCCGACTGCAGCCCTTGGCACACCTTGATGCTGGTCTTTCTTGCTCTGTGCTGTTCAGGGTACAGTGGAACAACCTTCCCCTTTGTGCAATGGACCATTGATTAGAGAAGGGCTTGAACCTGGTTTACCAGGTGACACTAAGTATCTTTTTTCCCCAAACTTTCAGGCTATAACACAATAAAAAACCCAGGCAAACAAACCAGCAAAAAAAAAAAAAATCCCCAAATAGCAACAACAACGACAACAAAAAAAAAACCAACAAAAAAACAACAACAACAAAAAAAAAAAAAAAAAAAACAACAAACCCTCAGAACAACAAACCAAACAAACAAACTAAAAAGAAAAAAAAAAAGAAATTACCTAAAGTGGATGAGACGTTGCCCTTCAATGGCAACTTCAACTCAGTTCAATGTCTTCACTTATGTTACTGATTTCTGGAAATGGGAATTTCCTTAGATTTTTATACTTATTACTTCATTTCTTTCTCACCAAAGATTTTCAAAAGAAAGCTATTGGTACCTCAGATATGTAAGAAATACATATATATTATATATATGTATTTTTATTCAAAATAAAATCCATGGTTTTCCTCTTTTTTTCTTAACTTGTGTTAATTCTGTTCTGAGAATTCATATTTCTCTAGGCTCCCTCTTGTTTACCTTTCTTTGTATTTTGGTTTAATGATTTATCTTGAGTTTAATTAACCTTATGCTAATCTCTCTTTCTACCAAAGCCCCAAATGACCAGAGACCACTCTTGTTCTGATTTAAGTACATGGCAGCAGTCATATTAACTTCAGTGGGACAGGATACAGTTTCTTATGGCTTCAGAGCACCAGAGCTACATTTTGATCAATTTCATACTAGTAATACATTAATTTTCTTTGGAAAATTTAGAGATAAACTTATGTACATGGATAATAGTAAGATATCATTTGAAATTGAGTTCTTATATGTCACAGCTGAATGTAAATATAAACATGGTAAAAAATAAGTTGCATTGTAGCTATGAGACTGAGCAGATGCAGAAAAGTGGTGACTTTTTATATGACACAAACACTACATGCATATCCCCACTTCATTTCATTTCATTAACTGACCTGGAAAAGAAAAATCTCAGTTTTCCATTCCATCCATAAATTGAGAAAAGGAAGTTAAGAAACTGGAGAAAAAGAGAGGCAATATGAATCTAAATTGCTCATCATGGGACTAATTTTTCATTATCTTATTTTTCCCCAGATTTTCAGAGATACAGAGTATTCTACTGTGTTTGTAAAACTGCTGTTTGAAGAGCTACATCTAGCAGTGAAAGTATATAAGGTTATGAGAAAGCACAAACCAGATGCAGATTTAAACAGGTTTGATTGGCATGACTCACTGAGACCCTCCATTCAAAGGCACCTGCTGGGATTACCACTTATGTTATTTCCTGAGAAACAGCAGGGATACAGCTCTGTGCATGGTCAATATGCACCCAGATATGAAAGTGCGGAAGGTAGTTGTCCACACTGAAACTAGTCACCTTGGACTCTTACAAACACTAGATCCTAATTTTTTTAATATTCCTCTAATGCTATGAAAGATGAAAAAGCTAGGACAGAGGTGCTCCTGGAGCTACTTCCTTGACTATAAAGTAACAATTAGATGCCTAAATGAGATGGGGCAATACTGAGAGCTCAGGTGCCTGGTAACTAGCTTTATCTCTCTTCCCCTGCTTGCCTCAGGCCAAGGTAAGGAAGCTGTGTACAGCTATGCCATCTCTGCTCTGCTTCTGCCCTTCTTTCCTCTGCAATTCTTCCTCTCGCACCTCTGCACCTTGCCACGCCAGTTGGTTATCATACATTTCTATATCTGGGACAAGACACATATTTTGGTGCCAGCCTTCTGCTCTTTCACTGTGCAGATTGTCTTCCATGCATTCAGTGAGCAATATTTTGGCATCTTTTCTGCTCTGAGACCACCAGTGCCAGTAGGAGACAGAGGGCTGCAGAGCAGTCAAGAGGCTACAGACTTTTGGATCATTGGGAGTGCACTTTTGAGGGGGATTGGTGCTTGGAAACATTTCCCCTAATAGTCACATTAGCACCCAGTGGGATTTGTGCCGCAGTTTCTGTGCCTGTAGCCAGAAATGGCTGGTCTGACATGCTTGGAGAGAGGGTTCAGCTTGGAAGTGTTAGGGCATTTCTGAATTGCTGCTGAATTGACTTTTTTAAACATAAGAACATATTTTGGTGGTTGCATTAAATACGAAAAGCATACAGCCATACATTGTAGAGAAAAGTCACTTTTCAAGAACATACTTTAAAAAATCAATGGTTGATTTGCTAGATAATTATGACAGGAGAGAGGAAAGGTACTTCCTGACTCCAAGAAAACATACAACAACAAAACCCCTAGATTTCCTTCAGAAAGTACATTTGTCACTGTCACAACTTGTCTATATGCTGAACAATGCCAATGAATCTATTTCAGATTTGTGTTTCTGACATGACAAATCATATTTGTCCCTTTTTCCTGCAGATCTTTTTCTCTGTTTCTTGGGCAGGAACCACATGGCAGATAATATTAACCTGGTATGTAAAGTTTTTTCTCTTCTTTTGTTATCACTCTTTATATATACAACTAGAATAAATGTCAGGAACTGATGAGCAGTAAGACAATTTGTTCTCTTCCAGCTCTTGTGTAAGTCAGCCAACAGAAAAAAAAGACATCTTACAATAAGATATTTTAAAGACAAATATTTTATTCAATGTATGTGAAACAGTAAGTGACACTGCTGCTCATGCCATCCTTTTCTAAGATGAAACTAAAAAAAGTAAGGAACACTCTCCTGAAGTGCAGAAATGAAGCAGTGCTGTCTCAGTGCCAAACAGCAAGTCATGTTCATCCCACCCCTTTTAGACAGGTCTTCCAGAGCCACCCACCTCTCCTTAAAAATCTCTTTAGAATGTTCCTCCCATTTCAAAGACTAGTTTTAAAGTACTCTTTTATTTAAAATAAGATGATTTTGTAAATGTTGCACTTTGTTCAAAACAGAAGAGCTTCTCCCTTTCCTCTCCCTCCCGTTAAAACAACTTCAATTTTTATTAGCATTACTTAAATAAGGTCCTTTTTTTCAAGGTAAGCACTGAATTTGTTTTTCTATCATAAGTTTATCCTATCAGACTTTTAATCTAAGAGTACCTATAACAGTTTGTATAAAGTTAATAAATTATTAATAGGTCTTTCAATAAATTTTTAATCAGCTGTTAAAGATCACAGCAGTCTGTTAGGTTACTTACCACTCTAGCTTATAGCCTTGAAGAGGTGGGCATGTATAGCAGTAAAGCAAATATTGTTCACACCTGCAACTCTTAATTACCTATTAACCCTTCATTATTACAAAAGACTACATGAGTTTTTTCTACCCCATTGTCTATCTGTTGAGTTTTTGGCCAATGAAGTGCATTGAGTACCTCTTGGCCCCAAGGAGCCCATATTTTTGGTAATGCCTTGCAGCAACTGTAGGAATTTTGCCACAAATCTTTTCTTCTAAGTGAGAGCTTTGTGTATGATGATTGGGACATAGAAGGACTCAGAGCAGGGGCAGGGAATGAAAGCAGCTCACAACTTTGGTTTCTAGGGCTTTACTGACAGCCTATTGACATTTCTAAAATATTCCCCCACTGTAACTTCCTTTCTCACTTCCCACCTGTCACTTGATTCAGAAAGACTAAAAATAAAGTGGAAAGTTACTCAGACGGTGTGCTGAGTCTTTCTTCTACAATATTTGTGAATATCAGACTTTAAAACCAACTGGTTGAAATAATGTTATTCTCCTCAGATCACAACATTAGTGCAGCCACTGGAAAGACTTTCTGGAATAAGCCCTTACACCTACACCTCCTCTTCTGCTTTACTAGATCAGTGGGTTTGGGTAGGATATTTTGAGCAGAATGAATCAACCTTTCAAATTTAAGAAAGATCAAGATCAGAAACAAATCTGAAAGCAAACCTCCTCTCCAGTTTGGTCTGATAAGGTAGGCCCCCATGTATTTTCCTCAGATTCAACTGTGGATGATAAACTACTTGGACAATGTGATACAGAAGGTTCTATATTCTTTTGCTAACTTTTCCTTCTCTACTTATGAATGCATAAATATATGTATTTAATTGTTCTGCAACAGATAGGCTGATGTGGTGCAGATCTGCCTAAGCTTAACTTAAGGGTTTTTTTTCTTTCTCCATCCTTCTCATCCATTACTCCAAATCTCCACTTTTCTATGCAATCAGTGTCATGTAAGTGCTTGGGGTGTATAAGAGTCCTTATATATAGAGACTTAATTGGAAGGGGAAAGGCTGAATGACTAGCTGAGAAGCTGGAATGTAAGAGAAGGAACAAGAGTTGTTTGAAGAGATTGAGCAACTTGCCTGCAGAAATAATGAGAAGGTAAAATGGGGATGAAGGGCCATTGACACTGGGCTACCCTCTACATGGAACTGCCTGGGCAAGTCACGTACTCCAGTAGCAGGGAAAGATCCCACATCCAAGGCAGAGCTCTTTTTCAAAATAAAGGTAATTCCATCATTGTAGAGTTGAAAAAAAGGTGGAGGAAAGACTTCCTCACTTAAAGATCCTGTCCAAATTTTGTGTACATAGAGATGCGTAATATATGTATGTGTTTTTCTTTTAAGAGATTTTTTTGTTTATTATTTTTTCCCCATAAGACAAAACTATTTGCTTTTGTTTTTTAAGGTAGCTGCCTTAACTTTGAAGGTATAAATTGAGAAAGAGAGCTTTGGCTGCCAAATTACTTTGCTGCAACATACCCAAGTAACTCATAGCTTATTGAAGCATATAAAGGATAGAACAACTGGAGGGCAAAAATGGCCAGTCTTAGAAGTCCAATAGTCTGGCACCACAAAATCTGCCACTGTAGTAACTCCATCACCTACGAATATTTGTGTTCATATTCAGAGCCAGGAGCTAAGAACAATCCTCTCCTGATCCCAGGGAATTTGAAAGCCCATAGGGCCCTGCAGCTAACTCTGCCTACACCCAAACAGCATTCAGCCAGTGCATGAAACCTGCCTGCTCTAACTGAGCTTATTCCATCAGTGTCATACTGGTGAAACACTAACTACCTAAAGGTACTGCAGTAAATGAAGCTTCACTCCAGGTCTTTGTTTTAATTTTCCACTATGTTTTCTGTATGTATTTACAATAAACATGGCTTATAAATAACAGTACTAGCATAATCATATTGATAAATAAATTCAGCAGCCCACCTATTGCTAACCTATTGAACTTAATTTGTTAAAATTAAATTTTATTAACTAAAGATTGCTAACCTATTGAACTTAATTTGTTAAAACTATAAAATATTGTCATGTTTAAACAGTTTTAATTTGAGCACAAAATGTTCAGGGAGGTAGCAGGTTCCCAAACTGACATAAACTGAGAAAGGGATTAATATATCAATGGAATACATGAACTCTAGTGTGACTTAAATTTATATGTAAACGAGCTGAAAGCTATTTATAAGACGTGCAGACATACTAGGAAGGAAAAAAACCATGCCAAAGAACTCCAGATCAAATAGCAGTCTGTACAATTAGTTATCCAGCATTTTTTGACTTATTACAGAAGACTAAAATTAAACTGCTTCTTTCTGGAAATGAGAACAAAATAGATGAGCTAATGTCATGCAGAAAGGTCATGATAACTCAGTTGTCACATGTTAGAGGTATAGCATTTGATTTGAGAGTTTGACAGCCACAGCTCCAGTATCCTCACTTCATGTTTCATATTCATCTGTCACCTAGCTGATATCTGACACAATTTTGATTTCACAATCTTTATGTCACTTCCATCTATAAGTCTGTTAGCAATCCTGCCCAAAAGACTATAAGAATTCTCAGCGATTCCTCTGCCAAAACTCTTGTTCATGTTCCAACCGCATTTCAGCTTCACTGCTGTAGTTCCTAGTCTGCCTAATCATAGCTACCCAGAAGACAACATATAATTTGCCCTACCCCTATGCAGAATGAATGTTTCTCCTCCAACTTCATTCATTTCATGCAAGCTTTGGATTAATTTTCATGTTGCATCTCTTGTTGTGAGATATCAAGTCTGTGAAGCTCAATCTGCTCCAGCAGAACCATCTGTTAAAACCCCATCTCTAGCCAGCTCCCTCCTTACTGCTGCCTCAGGGTCGTCTGGGGGATTTGCTGTTGATACTTTGCATGACAGGCAGCCTTCCCTGATCCTTCAGGCTTGAACCATGAAATGCTTGCTACAGGTTCTTCCTTTTACCTTTACTCCCTTATTCTCCTTTTCTTTCACTGGGGGGAAAAAAGTTAGTTTGGTGCCATCTCAAAATGCGCATGTGGATGTATACAGGACTTTTGTCACTGGTGGTTGCGAAGGGTGCTACTCAAAAATAGATGTAGCTCTTGGAAGAGATGGGTTCAAGGCCTACAGGAAGAGAACAATGCCCAGTTTGCATAACCCAGAAAATATTTAATAAAGGTATTTTTTCCCCACTTTTAAAATAATAATTCTGTCTCCAGAACTTTGGTTGCCAGGATAAATCAGCATCTTGTGTATGTTGGCACTCACCATCTCTCTATAGTATATCATTTTTCTACAATTTGATGTTCTCACACGACCTAGGAGTAACAATACATATGGGAATATTTTATAGTCATTTGGAGACTATTTACAAGCTGAGAGCAGCAAACCTTTTAATGTAGTTTTCAAAAAATCTTGTTGCAGGAAGTACAGGAGAAAACAGGAGGACTCTGTCTAATCTCTGCTTACACCTGTCATGGACAAAATGAGAAACTTACATATTCTGTACACAGGAAAGTCTTTGATCCTGTGTAAGCACTATTCACCAATAGCTAAAATGTCCCTCTGTTGTCAACACTGTGTTGGACACAAATCCTAAACATAGTCCTATACAAGCTACTATGAAGAGCATTAACTCTCCCAGCCATAACCAGTACTCTGATACAACCAGCTTTGAAGTCTTCTAGGGACTTCTGAAAAAGCCATTTGGCTCCTGCTGAGAAGGCAGCATGCCTCACCTGTGCATGTCCCAGATGATGGACTGTGAAAAAACAGCTTCTTTGTCCTGGGAGCTGTTAACAGCATCAGCAACCCTGCAGGGACACCTCTGCATCCTGTTCTGATTTTCAAGTAGGCAAAGCTTTTGAGGGATGAAGAACTGGGGTACTGACAGAGTTTGTTATGGTTTGATTTGGACTTTAAACTTTTTATGTTACTCCTGGTGTGAATGAATGCAGTGAGGATTGTTTTCTGGGCAGACGCTTAAGAACTCAACCTCCTCTTCTGAGAATAGTGGTCTTCCTATTCAATTCTATTTGATCTGGTTTAATTTGATCTGATTTCATTTTGTTCTATTAAGTAAAATATCAGAGCATCTGGAAACATTCACTTCATTTACCAGGTAAAACTGGTCTTGCTCAGTGTGACAGGATTACATTGAGTGATACAGTTTATATGACCACAATAGAAATATTATATTCAGATTACAGAAAGCTGAGGCAAAACTAGAAGCAGACAAAAATAGTGCTTGAAAAACAATGATCTGGTTGTAAATCCTTAGGACAATAACATTGGACATCTGAATTGATGACCTGGGAAATAAGTTCACATTAAGAAACATAATACTATAAGAATATTGGAGGCTCAGCAACAAAAGAAAAAATATAATGCATCATAAAAATGAGGAGACGGAGTCATTCTGAATTCCTTCTAGTGGTACAGCGGTGTGTTGTAATCATGAGAAATGTAATCAGGTAATGCCTTGCCAGTTCTTCCAAAATGCATGTCTGTTGGAATGAGGCATCATGTTTCTAAACTGCCACATAAATTTGAGTCTAATTTTCAGGGTTCAATACTTTTCTTGAGATTGCAGTTTTTCTCTGTCAGTGTCAGAAATGTGTGAAAGCATTTATGAACATTAAAAGAGGAATGAAAAATAGATGACCTTAGAAGGGGCACTGCTCCATCCTGCCAGCCTGGGAGTCTATGATGGCCGACTAATGGATGCTGAATTCTTCTGTGTCACATACAAATGTCATTGCATTTCTGGGAAAGGTAAAGTGTAGGAAGCCGAATGGAAGGGCCCTGCTACATGCTACATAGTGAACTCTACCCCAGCATTGACTGAGCTATCATATTGCCATCACTTCAATTTTAATGTATCCTCAGCAGAGGACATTGAGTTCTGGCCCACAGGGTTGCTGCCCAATCCAATAGTTGTGTGCATCTTGCTGGTGCTCTCCTGACTGGGGGAACTTCTACTGTGTGCTGTTCTACACAATACTTTTATCTTTCTCCTGGTGTTAGCCTCTTCTGTATTTTTTCCTTAACTTTTAACTTTGCCATTTTTCATTTTCATGTGAGATTATTCTCCAAAAATTACAGGCAGGCACCTCTGGATCATAGCTATTGTCATTTTAACTGTTGGACTGAAAAAAAAGCTGGATATTTCAAAGGGTTTAACACTGGGTGCTTTGATTTAAAGATTTATATCTTTTAATGTTGGGCACTTACTTGTTTTTCATTTTGGATTAATTCATAGCAACAAAAGGTTTCGTAAGTTGAAAACTAAATAATTGATAATGTGGGAAATTCTGTCCATTTGAAAAATTACCTATACTTCTCTTTATTTGCTGTGTTACTGGGCTTAGATAAGGAAAATTTTTAATAGATTTGCTGGGATGTTCTGGAAATTTTAAAATATTTCTTAAAATTTTAACAGAGCTCGTTATGTCCTGCAACTGCTTTCTTGCAGCCTAAAAATGCAAGTTTCCATCAGACAATAAACTTACTCCTTATCATTCAATTACATTAAATATATTATGTGGAAAAAAACATAGAGAAACTTTTAATCCTGATTTCTGTCTTTTTCTTATATATGATTCATTAGGAGAATAAGCGGTACTCCTTAGAAGAACAACGAAATAATGTCATTTGTGCAAAAAAAGATAGGTTGCTGTTCAAGTTCTATACAGCTGCAGTAATGGCATCAGTCAGTAATGCAAGTGTGCAATAAAAACCAACCACTGAAATGACCAAGCTTACTTTTCACACCCAGGCTTCTGTCATACAAAAGCTGTATAAGAAACAATGAAAGCCAAACTGAGGCAGAGTTCCCACATAAAAAGCAATCTCCCTGTATTAAAATTGTTGCTGGATATAGACTTCTGCACAAATCAGGTCTATTTGGTAGGTTCCCAATGCTTATTCCGTTAACTGGCTTTGATCTGAAATTCCTGCAATGAGTAGTAATGGTTTTCTTCACGGATACAATTTGCACATACCAGAATGTATGTCCTGCTGCTGCTACTGCAGTCTGGGGAGATGTTGCTGAGGCAGTCCACAGCAAGGCTAGATAGCTGGATTTGACTCTAAGTGTTCTTTAGAAGGATCTTTCTTTCATAATCCTAGGCAATACTGGAGTTACCATGTGCAGAAGCATAGTAAAATCAGTGTTTCAGTACCAATTAAAAATGAGAAGTAATGATATGAATGAATGATGTCAAAAAAAAAAGCCTCAGAAAGCTAAACATGAAATGATAAAGTGAAACAGTTTCTAGATCTTGATTTTAAATTCTGATGCATTTAATTTTCCTCCTTGCTAATCAATGCTGCTTTAATACTTGAGTTAGTAAAAAAGCATAAACCTTTTTTTTCCTTCTGCTTGTTTGCTTGCTTTAGTTTTTGTCTTGGTTTTGCTGTTGTTTATTTTTTCTGTTTCTATTTTTGTCATTTTTGTTTTAATAACAAGAATGTAATATGATTCTCCTGCATTGCCTGGCAATGCAATACATAGGAAGCTCTTGTCTAGGTCTTTAGTCTATTCTGGTGGCTTATTTAAAGGAAATGTATTTGCATAAATATTTTGGGGTTTATTTATGTAATTTTGAAAGAAGAAAACACATAAAGAAATGAAAGATTTTCAAGCTTCTTTTAAATCACTTTCAAGATGTGTCTTATTATCCAGGCTGAATTTTATTATCTCATTATTGTCCCCATAATGATAGTAAATAATCAAATTATTAATTTTTTTATTATTGACAGTGATTAATTATCTTCATATTTGCAGACAGATTATGGCTGACACAGATGCTTGCAGATCCAGCAAGTTTTGGCTGGAGATGTCAATAGACTCACAAATTCATGTGGGGGGATGAACAATTTTCTCATAGTTTGGGTGCAAAGGGTTCTAGTAAGTGGGGTTACATCAGACTCATGACTTGTTACTACCGGGATTCCACAGAGCTCCATCTTAGGTCCAGTTCTCTTCAACATCTTCATTAATGACTTGGACACAGTGCTCAAAGGTTACACTAAATAAGTTTGTTGATGATATTAAATGGGAGGAGCTGTTTGACTCCCTTGAAGGCAGGGAGGTCCTGCAGAGAGACCTTTACGCATTAGAAGGCTGAGCTATCAGCAGTCATATGAAGTTTAACAAAGAGAAGTGATGGATTCTTGCACCTGGGACAGGAAAATCCTGGATGTCCAAACAGACTGGGGAATGAGAGTGACCCCATGGAAAAGCATCTGGGGGTCCTGGTCTATGGCGAGCTGAACATGAGGCAGCAGTGCCCTGGCAGCCAGGAGGGCCAACCCTGTCTGGGGTGCATCAGGCACAGCATCACCAGCTGGGAAAGGGAGGGGATTGTCCCGCTCTGCTCTGCACTGGGGCGGCCTCACCTTGAGTGCTGGGGGCAGTTTTGGGTGCCACAGTAGAAGAAAGAGATAAAACTATTAGAGACCATCCAAAAGAAGGCCAAGAAGATGGTGAAGGGTCTGGAGGAGAAGCTATCTGAAGAGTGGCTATTGTCACTTGGTCTGTTCAGCCTGGAGAAGAGCAGGAACCTCATTGTGGTCTTCAACATCCTCCTGAGGAAAAGCAGAGGGGCAGGTGCTCTGATCTCTTTTTTGTGGTGGCCAGTGACAGGACCTGAGGAACAGCATGAATCTGGGACAGAGGAGGTTTATGTTGGCTTTTAGGTAAAGGTTCTTCACCCAGAGGGTAGTTGGGCACTGGAACAGGTTCCCCAGAGAAGTGGTCAGGGAACAAAGTCTCTCTGAGTACAAGAAGCATTTGGACAACACTCTCAAACACATGATGTGACTTTTGGGGTGTCTTTTGCAGGGCCTGGAGATGGACTCAATGATCCTGATGGGCCCCTTATAACTCAGCTTATCCTATGGTTCGATGACTCTGGATTTAGGATGCTAAAGATAGGCACTCTTTGAAAAAGGAACTTAGACCCCTTCAGTTAATTAAAATAGTCTTCATGACTACTACGGCTATTTAACAGAAGAAAGAGGTGAGTATCTGCTGTTATTCACAACCACTAATCTTTAGGACTCCTGAGCCCCATATTATCAGCTAAGAAACATAATGGCAGTGCCTCATCCTAAAAATAAGATTACTGAGAAATGAAGTTATTTATTTCTTGTGTGGGATAGAAAGAAGTGTTTTGCAGCTGCTGGATATATACATATAAATCAATCAATCAATCAATCAATCAGCTGAGCCCTTATACAGTAGCAGGTGGAAATTCAGTGTGTATCATCTCTTCCTGTATTTTCCTTTGCAAAGTAATTCTGTCTCATTGGCTGAAAGATGACCAGAATCCTTTAACACTTCCCCTGATTTTCTACCTCCAGAATAAACAGCTTCAGGGAGAAACTAGCCTGGCAGGAATCCGAGTTCTGTATGAAGCCTGACATGTTATGATGTACATGTTTAGAAAGAACAAGGGCAGGATATTGATCTGTGTATATCAAGTGCCATTTACTCTTAATCCACCCACCAGTAACTTGATCTTACTATAATTTAGAATGTATACTCCAATCATACACTGATCTCAGATGTGTACTTGACGTGGAAAAAACATAAACAGGAGTTTCAAATTGTTGTCACTAGCACTAAGTGGATTTTGTGGCTATGGTAATATGAATGGAATACCAGTGCATTGCATTTTACCCAGATTTCCTGCAGCAAACAGAATCCCATTACACTCGCTCCAGTGAATCATTTTTTAGATTCTTCTGTTTTGGGTTTTCTTCCCGTAAGCAATGTGATACAACTCGTGTGCAAAGCAAAACTTCCTTCACTTAGCCCAAGAATTTTTATTTATTATCTGCTCCTTTAACTACCTTATAACTCTCTCTTTGCAGTTAAATCTGTGTCTCTTTACAAATGATTCTTTTGGAGGAACAAGTCTATTTCTACAGGCTCTTTATCTGCAGTGTCCAATGACCTGATGACTTTCCCAATCTAGTTCCCACAATTGGCATTATTTTGAAATTGAACTCAAAATGAGAAGACCTCAACATAGAAACAACACAGTTACATTTATTCTGATAGATTCTGCCAGTGGAGGCCTCTGCCAGCCCTCATCCCCCTGGTTTTCCTTCTCTTGTGTCTCTTTTGAGCTAAAACTTGCATCAAGCTGAATATTGAAAGCTGCAATGTTTGAAAGGACTTGGGGAGATGCCTGAAACTACAGAAATAGAATGGAAATGTGAGAACCACCCACTCCTGCAGATGCAGAGCATCCTGCTTCTTTCTCTGCAACAGCAAGGGAATGGATGTACCCACCTCTAATCAGAAGGTGTCAGTGTTGCCCCTGGCCTCCCCTGTGCAGCAAGGCTGAACAAACAAAAGCCCATGGGTCCTTCATGAAGTTTACTTTTGCCCTACTAAAATGCCTTTTGACACCTGCACATATGGCTGTAATACTTCAGGCAGTATTTCTGGATACCAGTTGGTCTCTGGGTGATGTACAGTATTGCTGGTAGGATAAGGTGGGGGTGTCAGCAGTGGAGGTGAGAAGGCTCGATTTAAGAGGGCTGAATATGCTTTTTATACTGCTAACTTTTGAGCTTGCCAGAGCATAAAAATATTTTCATTTTAGGTCAGGTACCTTTTACTTTTCAAATAATAATTGTACATATATGCAATTTTTAAATTCCCAGGTGTTGAGAATAATTTATAGTTGCTCAAAAACAATTTATGAAACCTAAAATTTCTGTTCCTTATGTTCTCATCCAAATCACATTGTTACCTCCAGCTCAGGGAAAAGGAAAGAAATAGATAAATTAGACTGCTCCAAAAGCCATGAAGTATACAAAAGGGATGGGAACGCAATCCAGAAAACTCACAGGTGCCTGGTTCAAAGATGTAAGGGTCTGGGAACTCAGCAACACATCAATGAAGCCTCCCAGACAGAAAGGAGTTCTTTTATCTGTTGTTTTCATACTTTGGTTCTCATTGGAAACATTACATTTATGTCTACTGCACTTTATCAAGTTTACCCCACACACCCCATTTAATTTTTTTTCAAATTATATTAATTAGGCAAAAGGCAAAAAGCAGTAATGAGTATTTTGGACCAAACCACTACACTTTGTCATTTTTAATGAATAGATAAGATATTTAAATTAATCCTTGTATTCACTTATGCTGAATAATGCTTTTGCACTGAATTAATTTTTTGAGGAAACAAATAAAGCAGGAGGAGCTTTTTATACAGACATTTTGACTTTGGATAGCTTCTTCTCTTTCAATTCTTGATCAGATTATTTCTAAAACCTAAGATAATTTTCAGTGAATTGCATTTTAACACTGGTATATTCTTATCATGGTTTGCATGTTTCCAGTTAAGTGTCTTACTCTGTTGCAACTGGAGTAATTGGCAAATTTTCCATCAGCTTCAGTGACTGTAAAGTGAAGCACAAATATTTCTACTCTGCTAGATTAATACAGTCATTCTGACATTTTTGACCTCCTCATGTAAATAACCACCAAAGAAAACTGCTAAACCCAAGTGCCAAAACCCAGAAAGTTTAGGCACATGGTAGTAGATTTTTGTTTTATTTTCTGTCCCTTGAAGAAACTACAATGCTGCTTCAAAGACTTCATTAATTATATTTAGCTAACAGAATTATACAACTCATGGATTGAGACACAGAACTTTTTCCTTCTTTCTTTCAATAATTAGTTTATGCCTTGAAGCAAAAATTATGATTACATTTAAGTCTAGTTCTTGAAAAAAACATCAAATCATGTCTATCTATAATGCCATTTAACACATCAAAAATGAGAAGTTAGATAATTGGATTCTGGCCTCCTGGAACACAGAATCTCAGCAGAAGATTTCAAACAAAGACCCATGTCTTCCCTTGGTTTTGTTCCAGTCCTGCAGAGGGAACTCTGCTCTCTCTATTCACTGACAAGACCTTATGCTTAAGTAATTTTAATGTTAGTAGAGATGGCCATCCTCCCACTTCTGGCAGGCAGTTCCCTAAGAAAAGGAAAGAACATTTGAACTAGTTTTTTGTCTGAATAATATTCTGCTCAGCTGGAGGAACTCTGATGAAAAAGCTCTTTCCAGGAGGCAGGTTTCAGAGATACAAGGAGAAAAAGAGGAGACAGATTATTTTCATATCATCCCTACATAATCTTGTGCATCCAACACCAAGCTGTTGCCCCTTACCTGTCATAGGGCACTTTGACCATACTGTCTAGCAGCTCTTCTGGCCAGGATAAGCTGCAAGCAAAGCAATCAGTGAGTGGATTTTCAGTGACGGTGATAGAAATGGATTTTGCTGTCTGTTACATGGTACCAGCTTGCCACTGTTTCATTAGGGGGGCCTTGGAGGGAAGTCATTGTTGGGAGAGCGAGAGGAGTAATGGCTTCTGTTTCAGGTAAAAGGTTCAGTGTCTCTGGTCCAGGGTCAACTTTTAATCCAGTACACCTGAGTATCTGTAACCCACTTGCTCTGTGGTCCCCTTTTAACCATCCCCCCTTCCCCATGGCTCGGCTCAGATCTAATATGTCCCAGCTGCATAACCTTGACTTAGGCTGATGAAGAAATTGGGTAGTGTAGAAGAGCTGTGAAAGAGTCTGTAGAGCAGAGCCACATGAGATAAGAAAGGTAAAATTGAAGAGGCTGGATTGTTGAGACAGGGGTTTTAAAGATTAAAGAGGAAAAACTAAATATGAAAAGCAGAAAATACTATAAAGGATTGGACTATGGCAAGTCAGCCACACTGAAGATCAACTCCAGGGAGCAGCAAAGGCCAATCCTTTACCTCCTGAGAGCCCTTTGCCTGATCTCCAGAGAACTCACGGTGAGCATGCTACTGCTGAGACTACCAATGGTTCCTTAATCCTAGTTCTACTGGGTGTAGAGCTGATAAACAATATATCCATAAATAATTGCTTTGTACTTTTAATTAACATACACCTTGCTTACAAAGTCTGTTTGTGCAACGCTTAAGGTGCCCAAATAAAAGGCTCAAAGGAGAGATGGTTATAAGAGAGACCTTTCTGGTGCAGATTCTATCATGCTACATACCCCACCTTTTGTCCTGGCATCAGCAGCAGTCAGCCCAGCTTTCCAGGGGGCTGCTGTGGGCAAAACAGAGCACAGGACCATGTGTTGCTATCATCAGCTGTCTGCTGCCCTTGACAGCATCTGGCTCTGACTACACTTTGCATGAGCATTGCCTTCAAGCTAGCTAGTTTGCATGCTGCTGGCAATGCAGAAGCTGGTTATCACAGGCTAGCAGGGTTCCTTTGCATCTGTCACCAGAGCTGTCCACTGGACAGTATCAGCATGATTGCAATACACAAAGTGGAGCTCAAGTGCAAATTAACATATAGCCCCTGCTCCAGGCTCTGGACTTTATTTGGATTGATTAGATAAGTTTAAATTGATAACACTTGGTATTGAAAAACTGCAAGGATACCTGGGCAAGCAAATGGGACTAATAAACGTATGTACTGTTCAAGTAACTTGGTGAGGGACATCTGACCTCAGGAAGCTGAATTGCAAGCTAAATAAACCAGCAGCTCCTCTTCTCTCTACCTAGATCCTAAACCTGCTGTCCTATTCTTATCTCATTCCCATCTCAAATATTTCACATGCATATTTAGCATAACTATTATTGGGCAATGAACTTAAAAGACTTCTGTTATTTGAGTAGGGTTGTCATCTTATTGTGATCCTAATTATCACATATAAGTGTAAACAGTCTATTTTTTGCTTAACATCTTTGTGAAGGGTTGCTTCCCACACTACCTACATATTAACTGACGAGATCCACCATATTTGGGATGTTATTACATATTTTCCACCCTCGGCAGATGGTAGTTCAGGGAATATTAGTTCACTACTTTATAATAAATATCTACAAATTATGGAAAATCAAGCTAAATCAAGGATTCTCTTATGCTAAGTGACTAATAATTTGCACTGTCCACTTTGGTGGGCTTTTTACTATTTTCCTGTCAAAATGGTGAAATAGACTTATATAGAAAGGGAGAATTGCTTGCTACAGCTGAAGCAGCACATAAATTGATTGACAGTAGACTAAATTTCCCACATTCCTCTTATTTTAACTCTACTGGACTACAAGAGTAGAGAACAAGCAGGACA
This sequence comes from Corvus cornix cornix, assembly GCF_000738735.6. NCBI lineage: Eukaryota > Metazoa > Chordata > Aves > Passeriformes > Corvidae > Corvus > Corvus cornix. Next base: position 36,395,345 of record NC_047057.1, on the reverse strand, counting down.
ATGTCGTTGTCTAGAAATCAGGTGCCCGCTGTGTTTGGAATTGACTATGTCTCTGCAAATTTAATGAATTTACTTCAAAAGAGGTACCACTAGAAAGGATGAATACAGCAACACATTTGTGGAAAAAAACACTTCCTTTCCACTCACAGACTTGAGCTTTATAATAAGAAACACCCAAAAAAGTATCAAAAGTGCAAAACTAAACCAACACCATCAAAATCCAAACTAGGGACAGCAGTGAAAATTATAGATTTGAAGAAAGATAGAATGTGGCTGATTTGTGGGTTTTTTCCTCAGGAAACCTTTATACTGTTGATTACTGTGATGGAAAAATACTTGAAACAAAAAAAATCAGGCCATGGTTTCCTCCCTTTAATTCCCACATTCTCACTGCTGAGCAGATCTTTAATTGCACTTTATTGAATGTGTGGTCAGGCTAATCAGGAATAAAAGAGTCCTGAGTGAGACTTTGCCCTTTGAAAACTAGTCTACAAATTGTTTTAGTGCAGCTTTCTAATATATCAGGGAAGGGGAAAGGTAAAGGAGAACTATTTGAAGGTAATTTGGTTTTAATATGCATTAACTACCAGCACAAATACTTAAGGGAGGATATGTTCTCTTTTCTGAAACAGCATTTCTACTTCATCAGCAATGAGAAGCCAGATGAAAAGATGAGAGAGAAGATGGGGCAGAACTGAAAACAGAAAAGAGAACTTCTGTTCTGATATTGCCCCAGATACTCTGAGCTTCCTTGTGTTCCAAGGTGGCTGACTAATGCTGTCAGTCGTGGTGATAATGAAGGCTTCATGGAGGCCCATTTGCAGTCAAGCTTTCTGGATGTCAGGAAAACCAACGAGGAATGATATCAGAATTTGAGAGGCTACATATCAAAGAGGAGGGTAGTTATACAGAAAAAGAGCTAACAGAAATGACACAAAATAGAAAGCAAGTGAAGAGAGGATGCTGGGAATGAAGCAAAACTCAGAGAATTCTACTAGATAAATTTTCACAATCCCTGACACTCAAGTTCTTCCCACAGGAGTTTCAAAAGCTGAAATTTTAAACTGTAAAAGATGAAACATTTTAGTTATCAATAATTTTTTTTTTAAAAATTGTTACAATGGAATGGAAAGTTTCATTCAGATTTCTTTAATGACATTTCCACTTTTCTGAATCATTGCTAGTTTGTTTCTTTTTCTCTCCTTGGTACGAGTACTTAGAAATTGCAATGACCTTCTGTCATCTCTCTCCTATGGGAAGGTATGGTACCCTGCTCCTCATACCTGGTGGTAATGGTAGGAGGTTGGCAGCAGTGAAGCTTACATACTATTTTTCAGTTCACTAATTTTTCAAATCCAGTTCTGCTGAAATCCAGAGTGGTGTAATAAATGGAGATACAGAGGAACATTTCTGACTGTGTGTTCTGTGCAGTGACCATCTCCTCCACAGTGATTATAGTCACCATCCTGGAGATCTTATTCTCAAAAACAATTTTTACTGACTGACAGAAGGAGGATTAAGGAATTTCAGTAGGCTGTTTAGATAGATGTAGGTTTCAGACATATTTATGGGTATATTCTACCCTGCAGTTGCAAAACCTATGTAGTTACTTTTATTACACATTGACATAAAGTCTTTTTTATCTCCTTTGTAGCCACATGGCAAAGCATTTTCTCTACTTCATTATTTTTACAAAGAACATCCCCTCTCTCCATGGGTTCATGGACAAACATCCTTGTCAGAGATAGGTTCATTACAATTTTAATTATTTTCTAATTGTATGATATTTCCTCTCATTTTTTCCCCTAACTGATGAGTTTCACATTTCCTCTTGACCTGCTCTTAAATCCACTATAATTATTTCTATCATGGTACATTGTATTAATGTATCTACCAAAGGACATTATAAGAGAACCTGTCTGTGTGTGTGAGTGTGTTACATACTCAAGGGTAACGTCGATTGTAAGAGAACTATTTCAAGGTCTATTGAAAAGGTGTATTTTTGGTCTGGGTAACATTTTACAATTGTGAAATAGGCTGCATGTCTTCACATGTATACTCACTCACATTCAGCATGTCTGCAGGGGAGGATAATCACTTTGCATGCCCAATCACAACACTTCCATCTGCCAGAGAGCGTGTATACGCACTCATTTGAACAACAAACTTTGACTCTCAAAGGTAGTAAAATATACGATATGAATTCAAGCTTATGATGTTGTAAGGTACAGGGATTTTAAAAAACAAGGGCTGGCATTTTAATCTGTTCTTTTATATTCACCATGTCACTGCTAGTTTTTTGTGCTTAGAAAGGACTGTGCACATTCGAAGTATATCTTATTCAATCTTAAATATAAATAGTCTCATACCTTTCTTGTTTTTTTCTTATGTTTTCTATTGTTTTGTCCCTGTGAATGCAAAAGTACATGCTTCTTTTCTATTAGACTGTGGCCTGTGTCATTTTAAACTGAAACTACAAACCTGTATTTTGTCATGTGAGCAGGTTCCTGATTCCCGCTGCTATTTATCAAGCATATTGCTATTGGAATTCAGTAATTTGCCTGAGACCAGAATTCCTTTGTTAGGTGAACACTTCTTCCCTGGGATAAGACTTGAAAAGTTGTCTGCTTTTGCAGAGTCTTTAAGGATTTGAATTAATCGTTTTGAAACTCAGCATTGTGTCAATCCCAGATGAATATTGCTCCTATGGAAAAAAAAGTCCTCCCCGTGAATTGTGTGCTACACTGGAAAGCTGTCAACTCCCATTCAGCATCAACCAGCACTCGGGCGACCTTTGATTAGCCTCATGTCACCTTCCAGTTAAATGAGTTAGTAACTATTAAAGCTGAAACACATAAGCTACCTTGCATTTTAAAAGAGTATTTAGTATTTTTTTCAGCTATAGACAGCTTCTAAAACTAGTGTACAAAGACATTCAACCTATAATGATTTTTTCCACTTATATAACGCTCCTTCTTTCATCTGATTACTTCTGGCAGTGGTGAAAAAACAACATTTATTTTAATTATAACATTTAAAATAAAGATTCCATTGACCCTACTGCATGTCACAACCTGCCTTTCATTTGCAATTCAGGCAATACTTAAAACACTATCAATATGGACTTTAGAAGTGTAGCAGAACATACACTGAGGGCAGAAATTTCATTTTGTGTGTATACTGTTTTCTCAGTTTACAATATGGTTTTCTGCTTTATGTCTTCCATAACATCTTCTTTCTTTTAACCTGCAAAAGCCCTGCAGTGAGAAGCAATGTTCAATGCACTAAATGGAGGGTACAAAACAAAGGCACAGACCAGATAATGAAGGAAGGCTAATGTTCTGTTATTTCTAACTTAGGACAAAACACTGAAAGTGCTTTCCTACTGAGAAGAATAATAGGCAGATACAAATGTGTGTAAAAACAAAGGTAGTGATGCAATTAAACCATGGGCATTAGAGCATCTGTCCAAGATTGCATGAAGAGTCTGTGTAGTTCAGCATCTTTTCTCTGATGGTGGCCAACTGCATATGTTCAAGGGGTAGTATGAAGCAGCACAAGCATGAAGGAAGAGATGATTTCCCTGAACAGTGGAAACAGTCCAGCTTCGGCAATCTGTGATTGTGGACATCTTCAGAGTGTGGTACCAGTGATGTCCCAGAGAAGGAGACATTCTTGAGGCAGAGAGATGCATTCCACACACCTCTTTGTCACCACTGGTCAGCACATCCTTCTCTTTTGTCACTGGCCACATTGCTTTCCTTCCTTAGTTGGGGTGACTGCCCTCTGGTCCTCCTCCCTCCTTGTCCCAAACTTCCAGATCTCCTCCTTTGAACAGAGCTGACTAGACACACTCACACACTCTATGCAGGGATTCCATGCTGTATTGCAGTACCCTAGCAGCTTCCCCCCAGAAATGGGTTACCTGAAAACTGACCACTCACCACAGCAGTCACTGTGTAAAAAAGTGTAGATACTTTTACTTCTGATTAGGTCTGGAGGCAACTGAAACCAATAAACCATGCTTCCCTAAAGGCTTTATTAGGAAGGTCAAAATCTTGAGCTGCCACATATTCTACTTGCACTGGATCTATTAAGAGACCTGAAAATGGGGTTGGAGTCCTATTTATTTTTACCTCTAGCAGTTCCTTAATTCAGGAAGCCCAGAACACACTTTCAGGGCTGGCATCATGCAGTACCTGACCTAAACATAGGAGTCCAGCTTTAAGGCCACTGTCTGTGAGTGTAGTCATTTCAGTTTCAGCTCTGAAAATATTCTGAACTGCATCACCTTCCTCCCAGATAAACACAGCTTCTCTCACTCCTTCCAGCCAAAGCTATTCTGTTTTGTAGACATTCATAAAATACTTACTCTGCCAGACAGAAAACATGACCATAGTGTTTTATGGTTAGGGTGCCACAAGAGAGAAAGTAAGCACAGCTCACAGGAATGGCTGCTGAAAATCGTGAATCTCCACTCGGTCCTTTGCTGCCACTAAATATTTTTACTAAGCAGTTTGACTGTTCTGCTAAGCATTTTTCTTAATATTTTTGTGAGAACACTTATTTTTCACTTAGCTTCATTTGGGCATCTACATGTCAAAATCCAGGACACAAACTTATGTCACACATTCCCTTCTGATTCAGCTGAAGCTGGACTGCAGCTAATGATGTCTTCATTTTCTCATATTGGTCTTTCTCTCAAAAATCAGAAGAACTTAATACCTCCAACTGTATTATTGATTTCTAGTTCTCTCAGCTATGTATTAGCTTTGCTATTAGAGGTAAAACAATTCAGCTTTCTTCTGCTGTTGTACGTTTCCAATTTCTGTGCCAGTGTAGCAGGATAAAACTCTGCAGAGATGTGGGTTTCGTGTTGGTAGTAACAGTGTGAAAGGAAAAAGAGACAGTGATTACCATTAGCCAAAGATTAGCCAGAACTCTCTAACATGACTGAAAGGAGTGGAGAATACTCCCAAAGGTTCTTCTTTGTGACCTGGATTGAATAAGACACTTGAGCCCTGAATCTCGTCTGCTGTTTTGCACTATTTTCTTCCACTCTTCATAGTTACATTTCAAATGACCTTCACTTCTCCAGACTATAGTGTTACTTCTGGGTTCTCTGATAGTTTTGTGGTTTTTTAACAGGAGAAATCTTGTATTCTCCAGACTACATTGGTCAACTCATGTTTTCATTAGGAAAGTGATGTAAGGTATATTTTAGCACGTCTATTGTGAGTTAGTTGGCTGCTGTTTGCTTTTTTCACCTTCTGATTTCTGCCTGTACTTCAAACATCAAAGTCTGTCCAATAGAAATGTCAAAGAGTTTGAGTTTACGTGTCAGCATGAGATTTTGAAGTGGGACCTTGTGAACACCTGTGTAAACTGTTCTGTCTCATAGCTTTTTGTTCTGAAATTTCCCTGTGGAGTTTTAGCCACTTTGGGAAATTATATGCGGACATCTGCAATCTAGATATTTTCATCTGAGCTAGTCACTTTACATTCTTATTTTAGCTGACAAAGAGAAACAGGAACTTTTAAGCCACCACTAGTCTGATTTACCTTAGAAGACTTGAAGAAGATGGGGTGAAATGCCCTTTAAAGTGCTTATTCCTCCAAATTGCCTAGAGAGGAAACTAGGTGAGATTAGATTAGATTAATCCCAACTTTTATTACTTTTCCCTTTTCCTACCATAAAAGCAGAAACTCCCACCAAATCTTCAAGAAACCTGTGATTATTTTTTTCTTGCAGGGGTTTTCTTCTATTTCATGCTCCTTTACTTCACCTTTCAATATTTTACTGGAATTAGCATTTAAGGAAATGTCCTTACCGGGGTCTTCTTTATTTCCTTGAGGCATGATATTTCTTCTGCAGTCCTGCAATTTTGCTCCTTTTTTGCTGAAATACAGTTGTGTAACTTCAAACACACTGCCTCCAAGGGTGACTAGTTTTTTATTCAGTTCCAATCTCTAGTTCATATTTCCATGTCTTTCTCACTCCCTAATCTGTCCCTCCATTCAAAATAGAATTTCCTAGAGTACAGTTCTGATTTAGATTTGCACTGTGCATTTACTTTTCCAGCTCCTCTTTACTCCCTAAACTTATATTCATCTCAGCATGGAAGGGCTGTGACACCTGCTGTTTCTTGCTTCCCAATGTGATCTTCAGTCTTTGACAGAGGATCTGAATTTTAGGTTCACACAAATGTGATTTATCCAATTTTTTTACTGTGACATTTGAAGAGTTCTATGTGTTCCTGTGTCGGAATGAGAACAACAAGAAAAAAGGCATGATTTGGCCAACAATATCCAAGACCCAATACTCTTTCCATGTTCTTATATGTTTCTTTGACATGGTACTTGTGTGTTACAACCCTCTATGACATCTGTCACAAAATGTAAGTGGTTGGTATTCAGCTAGTTGCTCTCTGAATGCAAAATATTTTTGTCCTGCTTTCCTCACTGGGGAAATGACTGATTGACTCAAACTATTTTGAGATCAGGAGTATGATGCCTTGATTCCTACATGAATACTGTGTATTCCATAGAATGTGATATCAAGAGCATCACCTCCCCTAACTGCTTATCTTGACTTCTGCCTGAGGAGCTGAGATAATTATTTTTTGTAAGCACTTCTTATCTGCAGCTACTCCCTCTGATGTCAAGGGTTTCAGATTTATAGCTTTCTCTCTTTTGGCATGATTTATGACCTCTTTACTAGGTTTGATTTTCTTTTTCAAAGACATCAAGCTCAGATCTGGCAGCCATGAAGTAGATGAACAGGACATGATTGAAGGGAATGTGAGTTTCCTACCCCACATCTACAGGAGAGAGGTGATGGGGCAGGGATTTTTTGTGCCAGGATAGGTAAGGAGATAATGGAGGAGCTGTCTGTTAGCAGCTGATCCTGAGAGCTGATCATGGGAGGAGAAGCAATTCCAACTAGGAAAAACAGAACACAGTTAAATCATGGCTATACTTTACAGCAAAACTCTCAGGCATGTGAGAAACAGAATTTTATGTTACTCCAAACAGATGAGAAATCAAATTTACGTAGGCAGAGCCCTGTGTGAAGGAAAGAGTTATTGAGTTATTAGGCTCAGTCCCTCCTCTGACAAAATTTTGAGAAAGAGTTCAAATAGGTGACTAACTTTGACAATGGGCTCATAATTTAAGCCTAAGCAGCGATAAAAATAGGCCAGAGTTACAAAACTTAGTCTTTGATTCTGAAGTACAAGTTCTGTCAGCAATATTGCAAGCAGCTTCTCCTAGGTGCAGCATGGAGTTAAGATGCTGGGTCATGCATGGGAATTACACTGGTATAAACAGGGATGCAATGGCCCCAGGAGACACAGAGATGGCTCAACAGGGATTTCCCAATAGATTTCTTTTAGCAAGGCACATCCCTTCCTCACCTCCCAAGAAAGACAGAGGGGCCGTCACAGATAAAAGATTTTGGCTTGTAATTGTCTGTTATATTGCTTTTGTCACAATTTTTTTGTGTGTGTTAATGGGACCTCTTAAAAAGTCATCTCTAAAGGGTTAGTAAAAATATATTAATTTAATGAAAAGCTCTCAGGATTTTCAGATATTATGAAATATCCTTGAAAAAAAAGATTATGCATCTGTTAGGTGTATGACATTGGATAATAATTAATGGACCTCAATGTGAAAATATAATGGAGGAAAAGAAGAGAAATCTGGGGAAGAATAGTATGTTTCAAGTGTAGGCAATGGCACTGATATATTTTCAAATTTCTGTGTCTGGTAATGACCACTCTTGAAAGGAATCTCTGCTCCCTGTGTTCCCTTGCATTTAGAATTGCTGAGGCCTATTACAGTGTCAGCTTTTGTGAAAAACATAAGGAAAAACAGGTGGAAAATGGAAACATTTGTCATTAAAATTTTCACACAAATGTGTCCCTTCCATCAACTACCTTTATAATTTCAAATTGTATGGCTGACTCTGACATAAACAGCTAAGTCATTCTTTGTGTAAATGGCTTCTTCTCTGCCTTGTTTCTTTTTCCATTGAAATAAATCTTTCATTGAATCATTTGAAAGGATGGAGTTTAACATTTTTTTGACGATTTGAGGCTCCTTTCTCTAACAACTGAAAGAATGGAGCTTTTGGGCTGACAGACAAAAATATCATTACTATATATTAACACAATTAAATACTTAATAAATAAAGTAACTGCCTCTTTGCAGTAATAGTCCTTCACTGATGACTGGTGAACATGAGCTATGTAATTTTCAGAGTTAGTCTTCCAGACAACTCCCTCTTGGCTAGCTAAATTTTGGCATGTTACAAGCTGAAGATTCACAGACGGCAGGAGCAGCAAGACAGAGACACTTGGAAAAATATAAAGCAAAGTTGCACTTCTGTAGGAAAGTTGAAAAGATTAGAACATGTAAGGCTCCTACCTACCCAATGCTGAAAGAAAACTTCAGGAGTGGAAAACAGCTCTTTTTAACCCATGCTTTAACCTTTTGAAGCATGGAGGGCATTCATCCAGCATTTGCACTTTCTTTGTTATTCCTTCCTTTTCAATTATATTGAATTTACATAATGCTTCACTGTGACACTTCCTCAGCTTCAGCTTTCTTATAAGCATCTCATTCTTCCAGAAAAGAAATCACAGATAAAGTGGAAAACTACCAGCAAGGCTTTATACCAGCAGCTCTGAGTATGGGAAGGAGTTCAGTGGAAAAACACAGCATTTGGCTGCAGAAACAAAAAACAGGTGGTTATAGGTCAGTTCACGTTCTTGGCAGCCTAAATTACCTTAACAAGCAATTCCGCAGTGCTTAGTTTCTCAGCACGTTCCATCTATAATGTCACCAACTGGACTTTGGGCACTAAGCAGTTCAGCTTCAGGTTATTGACATCACCTAGAGTGATCTAGCTGGACAGATTTAAGCAGCTTACAATTCTCTTTTAAACACTAAGGCCACTCCAAAATGAAACTCAAGCTCTTTCTTCTTCCACAAACTATCACAAGCACTGTTGTCTTTTCTGTCGCTGCAAGTACATCATTGGTATAGAACAAGAATAATAATCAAGTGTGTTATGAAAGCACTTTAAGAGATACACCCCTGAATACTGTTCTTCAGAAGGAATCATAAGCTTATTGGTCTAAAGGAAACCATTATCACATTTGGATGCTGCAATTTAAAACTCAGAAAGTATAACATCTATAGCCATTCTCCTACTGTTTTCCCTCATCAGCTTCCTACCTCCCCTTTCCTACTGTGAATTGGGTCCAATAAAAAACTTAAAGGATAAAAAAAATGATAAGTACTCCTGTGCTCATTGGAAAATGCATGCAGGGCAACCTCTGGCCACAATGCCATCTCTTTCAACTTGTTTAATCTAAGTGCAATCATTAAAGTCCACTTGCATCCATTTAAATTTAGAAGAACAGTCTTCCTAAGTATTAACCTCAACTTCTTTCAGGTTGTGCTCGTTTTCCTGAATGGAGCACCTGATTGGTAAAGCAGGCCTTCAGTGCTGCGTAGCAAAAGCCATGTTGCAATATGTAATGTATTTTGGCTTGCTGCTGTGGCATAACTTAGTGTTAGATCCTTAAAGATCTACCTAGTCATAGGGTGTCTAACTGCCAGTGTGCGCTTAATGGAAACCAGTGACCTAAGGTGAAGGAGTCTTACTCATCATCCTTCCCCTTGCCCACTTTTCACACAGTGGTTTTCCCCTCACCCTTTGCCAGTAGTTCAGGGAAAAGGGTGGATTTAGGAATTCTTTGCACACAGCCATCTGAGTTTTCTTGGTTTTTGTAGAGGGCGAGCTCTTCCTGAGCTGATCTACAAATGCAGCTATTTCTGACCTCATTCTACTGAAATATGCTAGTTTCTGCTTTGGACCTGCAAAAGTAATCATTTCAGTTTTTCAGGTCCACTTTGTGTATTGGTTCCCTGCCAGTTTATCAGAGAAAATGAAAAATACTGCAAATAAATTGCAGATAGTTGGAGAGGAAAACTGCAGGCTCTCTGAGAAAGACTGGCAGTATTAATGTTTTTAATCTAAAACAAAACTTGTCAGGGGGTGCTAATAACATGTTAACCTATGGCTGATCAGCTAACTTCCTGTAATTTCTCCCACCTTTCTGTCTCTAGCACATAATCCCTCGTTCCATTAATATTTTAATTTCTCTTTTCTCTTTGTTCTTTTATCTGTCTTATTTTCTCAGGGTATTGTTTGCTTGTTTTTAAGATTATGAGATCCTGTAGCACAAGTGAGAAGTTCTCTTGTGTGCAAAGAATTCAATGCTGCTAGCAACAGTGATGAGAGCTGGTGAGAGCACTTTGAACTGATCATTTTATGTCAGGAAAAGCTTTTTTTCTAAAAACAAAGACTGTTCTATGCTGTTGATTTTAACAGCTTTCCCCATAGACATGTTTCTGAGGACTAGGATGAAGTGTCCAGTAAAAGACTGAGACAGAAACCTCATCTTTCCTATCTAAAAATGGATGTTTTTCAATGCAGCTCCATTCTGTGATTTTTTAAGAGTTTACAAATAACCTTCTTCAAAGAAATATTCAGAGTTTTCACAAAGTTTATATTCTTTTGTTATATCTGAATAATATTTATAAGTAAGAAAACAAGTGTCTTTGATGCGTAATTCTGATTTTTTTTTTCTGATTTTTTTATTATTTTCTGATATTTGGGTCACAAGTTAATTTTCGGATCATGTATTTTTTAAGTATCGTGATGAGACATCTGTGACTAGTTCTTTGAAATGATTTACATTTTCTCTCACATTGGCTTTGTTCTGTTCTGGAAGAGCTAAGAGGCCTTTTGATTTCTTGGTTGAATTCCTGGGTCCTTTAAACATACTAGCATGCCTGTGCTCAGTTTCAGTTCAGCAACAGCTTCACCCTTTATCTCTCCTCTTAGGAAAGTGGTGATCATTCCTACTTAATTACTTGTGTCTGTCTACCACATGATGAAAACTCTTTCCAGGGCCAAAGTAGAAGCCATTCTACACAATCAGGTCTAGCAGAGATACTCATGTACTGAGACAATAATGAGTCAGCAGTGCCCTGGCAGCCAGGAGGGCCAACCCTGCCCTGGGGTGCATCAGGCACAGCATCACCAGCTGGGCAAGGGAGGGGATTGTCCCGCTCTGCTCTGCACTGGGGTGTTTCAGTTTTGCATGCCACAATATAAGGCAGACATTAAACTATTAGAGAGTGCCCACAGCAGGACCATGAGGATGATGAAGGGCCTTGAGGGGAATCTGTAAGGGTAGCGGCTGAAGTCACTTGGTCTGTTCAGCCTGGAGGAGACTGAGGAGAAGCAACATCACAGCAACAACTTCCTCATGAGGGGAAGCAGAAGGGCAGAGGGGCAGACACTGATCTCTTCTCTGTGGTGCCCAGTGACAGGGACTGAGGGAATGGAATGAAGCTGAGTCAGGAGAGGTTTAAGTTAGGTGTTAAAGTTAGGTGTTAGGGAAAGGTTCTTCACCCAGAGGATGGTTGGGCACTGGAGCAGGCTCCCCAGGGAAGTAGTCACCGCAGCAAGTCTGACAGAGTTCAAGAAGTATTTGAACACTCTGAGGCACATGGTGTGATTCTTGGGGCCATCCTGTGCAGTGTATTTACATTGGAAGACCAGTTTTTTTCCTGGCTGTGAGAGAAATGTAACATTAGAGCTCATTTAATTTTCCCTATTCACTGGAATTCATTGGGCTTATATGCGTAAAACATAGGCAGTCACGTAAACCTCCATTCCCCCCAAAGTCCAGGATTGGCATAGGTTTTAGTTGCATCCTTGTGCCTTTTAGGAAAGCAAGCTAGTCGAAAGCAATGGTATGCGGTCCCATATGGCTTGTTAGAGGGATCCCCTCTGACAGGCAGATGCCTATTCCTGTCCCATCTCTGTGGTTCACTTCCCCTTCATTTGCATTAGCACCACCACAGGACAACTGTGCTAGGAGATGGGTTAGGAATATAAACCATGTTAAGATAATAATTTAGGGAGAGAACAGGTTTCAGCACTCCTTTCAAATCCAGATAACTTTACCACCCTGGTTTTACAGTGCCTCCTCATTAACAATTGCACAAGTGTAGCCGAGGACACTAGTCTGTGTATTGGCAGGATAAGAAGCAGAAACCCCTGGGACAGCTTCATCACCAAGCAAAGGACCATGGGAGTATAATAAGGTTTTTTAAAGAAAAATGCCACATAATTTGAGACATGAAAAATTCATGAGAGCAAACAAAATTGTCCCTTTTGTTTTGATTTCCATCAACCATATGATGCTTTTTCTGTTTTCCTACCTTACAGTGTTGTTACAAGCTTTTTTTTCAAAAAATGTTTGCAATGCACTTTAGGATGTTGAGATAGAAGGCAAAATCTGTTTTGTTATGAAGAATGAGTGATTATAAAATTTTAAATTAAAGAAATTATGCGTGCAAATTTCCATTAAGCTTTTTAATATAGTACTTAATAGTTTCATTCTTTATGCCTGAATGTGAGCTATGTAGTTTTTTATGACATCATTTATTTCACCTGCACATGCACTGTTCTACTCTTTACATAAAATGCACCTGTTCTTAAAATAAACCTGACCTCTCAGTGACTCCCTGTTAAAACCAGAAAGTTTGAAAACATGTTGATATGTTCAGCTCTTTGAAAAAAACAACAGAGAAAGAAATAAGCAGGAAGGAAAAGTTGTGTGGTTTGCAGACTGATCAGTTTGAAAGAGCTGCTCATTTGCCCTCAGCATTGCTATGTAGCCTTACGTTGCCCTCTGGCCAGCAATCAGAGCAAACAGATTCTTCTAACTTCTGCTTTGCTGCACCTGTTCCAAGTGCTGCCATGCAAAGAAAATTAGTACTCTTGAAATAAAAGAAGTAAAAAAAAATAAGAAAAAGTGGAACAGGTGTTCAGGTCAATAGTTTAATTTTAAATATTGATGCTGAAAGTTTCCTTCTCTCCAGATAATAAATATTAACCAGTGTTCCACCAGACTCTTAGACTTTCCCTGTATAACCATTTAGATCACTAAATGAATACGCAGAGATGTATTTCCATGCATCCAATTTTTCAAAAGTCTGTGACTGTTTTTTTTAAAAGCTTTGTTTGCTTAAATAAACATATAAATAAATCATGTTATTTAGAGGTGAAAAACAGAACTATTTTAATTAGCTATGACTCAATGGAAGCAAACCTACACAGACTTGGATATTAAAAATAGACCTACCGTATGCTCACATTATGTTTAATATTTTTTACAGATACAGAGTTAAATTAAGATTAAGCCTGCACTATTTAGATGCCTAGTTTAACACCTGTTTTAACAAAACTTGCATCCCTGGATAGCCAGTGACATATCTTATTAACATCCCACGCTGACCACCCTTGTTTCCTTCATAAAACAGTCTCCTCTCTAGGCCTGAGGTAGAAATTCCTGCTTTAAGGGACCTCTTTGTGTCCTTTAGCCATTTTGGGTGAAGTGTGTCTTTGCAGAAGTCCAGGGCATTTAAATCAGGAACCTGCCTTCCACTGGGAACTTACAGGATGAATAGAAATTCATAGAAATAGAAATAGACCTAATCTAAAGAAAGACATTAGATGAAGAGAGTGATGCTGCATTTTCAATACTCGACTTGTGTATTAAAGGACTTTCCAGAATTGGAATCTCTCTTTTCCAGAGTTCAGGGCACCCTCTCAGAGTGGTGAGCAAGCATCTGCCTTCCCCAGCATGAGCAGCAGGCAGCTTTAGTCTCCAGCACAAGCGCATGCTCTCCCCACAACTCTCTTCACTGACAACATGGCATTGCATGTAGCCTTATGAAGCCTGTCAAGCAACACCAACATGAGGTACAAATGGACCTCACTCCTATAGGGCAGCTAGGCCACTTGTTTGGGAACAACAGGAAACTAAGGGTCCTGGCATGTATGTCTAGCATGTGGCCATTCTTCTTTTGCAGTCAGTTGTGTGCTAGGACAAAATTATTTGCATTGCAGGGTGCTTTTACTGCCTGCAGGGCCAACAACCACTTGTCTTAAGCTCAGGAAAGTTTTAACTTCAGCAGGGGTGAAGCTGTGGGTGTGATGTAGGTCAGCTGAACCTGGACCATAGCAGAGTTTTAGAGGGTTACAAGCAAACACATGGCCAGCCCAAGCTCCTACAGTCCAGGCTCAGCTAAAGACCTTTGAGATGTATGTGGTGGTGGGTGGTGGTGGTACAGGCACTGGAAAGCAGGCATCCTTGACTGTCCTCAAGGGCTTTCCCATTTTAAGACTTCTAAACCCTAAATTTTGCCCAACTGTAAATCAGCTCAGTGGCTACAACATACTAGAAAGTAACTCACAGGAAAAAATTCACTGCTGGGTAGAGGTCTCACAGATGATTTTGACTGATCACATCAAGGCAAGGTTTTTCCCAAAGGCAATGCTGTTGGGTTAGCTAGGTTCATTATCCCTGCTGAAGAATCACTTTGTACAATATCACTTTTGGTTGTAGTCTTTGGTTGGACAGATTTAGGGCAAAGCATCTTTATACAATTTCACACTGGGCTGTGTGGGTGAAAGAAGATCTTGACTCAAAGGAAAAGTAATTTTTAATCTTCACAGTGAACCACTGATTTTAACAATGACAGCTGCTGTATGCACTTTGTCAGCCTGAAATCACACTGCAAAACCACTGTGACATTCAATATTGCAACTCAGATTCTGGCTACAGCAAGACACAGCCCTGATATACAGGGTAGAAAATTTTGCCCCCATATGCTTAGTTGTTAGAAGACTGAATTTCATCCTTGTGAAACTGTTGACAAAAGAAAAGCATTAAATCTCCAGTGCTAAAGGTAATTGTCTGACACCAGAGTGGAAGGATGTGTAAAACTCAAGTAAAACTTGCTTATCTCAAACAAGAAACTTTATCTTTCTGAGACCAGTTTTGTGCCTAAATAACCAATTAGCAAGATTCAGGGCAAAACTCCTGTATTTCTTAATTTGAGGAAGGACCTGAAACTGCTGTCTCCCTGTTTTATGCAGGTATTTTAGCCATTAGCTTTAGGGATATTAATATTGCTAAGTAAAATAATATTTAAATGCAACAACTGTTTAATATTTAAATAAAGGGCTACTGAAATCAGAATAATACATAACACAGATATATCTGAATTTCAGCTTTTGTTTCAAGCCAGCCATGTTAACAAATAAATCCATACATTAAACTATTCTGGTAATGAGCTGGGAGGAGAGTACATATCACACAGCAATCAGGAATTCTGTGTTCTGTAAAAGGCTCAGTCTGATTGTGCTGGTTAGGAAACTGCCCTGAATAAAACTCCACCAGTGCAATGATCAAGAGAATATTGAGTCTAAAGATCCAACCAGGTTTACGTCACAACTGAGTACTGCCAGAGTTTGTGCAGTACATGATATAATGAGTGGCAAAACCAGATCTGCCATTAGGAAAGGGTTAACATTTAAGTGCAAAAGTGTTTTAATCATGTCCAGGATTATGTAGTAGCTGAAAATATATACAACTACTTTCTTTACTAAATTGTTTATCTCATCTATATATGATCCTTATTCTAGGAAATTTAAGAGATGTAAATTTCTTAACATAGCAAAGTCTGACTGTGTTCTAATAATGCCCAAAATTATGCCAAAATTTACAGCTGTGGAGGTTCTCTTCTGCCAGTTCCCATTATAGTTTTATAATCAGCCTTGTCTTTTTCCTTACCATGCTACCCTTTGATGATAGCCTTTGTCTTCTCAGATTAATTTCTTTTTGGTTCTAATTACATACAGTTTTTTCAGCCTGACAAAGTAATCAGTACGATTGAAAAGAAGCACCAAGATCATTGGCATTCTGAAAATTATGGCTTTAGAAAACTGCATCCCATCTGTAAATTTACCTGAAGACTACCCTTTCCCCTGTCCCAGACCTGAATGTTATGCTTGCTGAGGGTTATAGATCTCCTTTTTCTGACATTCAGAAACTTTCTGGTTCTGAAACTATTTTTATTCTTGGGCAGATTTTAACTGTCATTTTCTGTTGAATCTTAAATATGGATGACTTCACATTTTATCATCCTGATTTATTCACTACCCATGCAAACTCAACAGAGTTAAAAAAAAAAAGAGTTTCTTATTTTCTGCATGCATATTCATTAGCAGGTGGAAAGGATCATACACAATCACAGTGCTTACTGAGGCAATTTGCTTGCATCTGCCCACTTTTTATTGTTTCAGGTCACCTGTCCTTTAGAATTATTTCTGTCCCTCCTGTAGCATAGAACACCCTGCTTTCCTAAATACCATCTGTACATATGATGAAAGAGTAAGTCCTTCAGAGCAAGGAAGATGCCCAAAGGAAGGAAATAATTTAGCCAAAAAGAAAAAAAAAAATCCATACTAGAGATCAGAGGGAACTTGTGACAAATGACTGACAGTGATGCTGCCATGCCTGACCTGTTCCACATTGGCAGCATTGGAGGCAGTTCTGCCATCTGTATTTCCAGGTGGGAATAAAGGACATCAGGGAGAAAAATCTATGGTGCTGAAGAGCAGAAAGTGTGTTGCAGGCAAGAATGATAAAAAATTGCTTGGACAGCTGGAATATGCTCTTCTCAGGGAAGAAAGGAGAGGGTGCAGTTTTATTGTTTAGCACAGAACAGAACCCATTATATAAAATTGCTCTGGGCATTTATTTAACATCTGATTGCCTAAGGCCAAGCATCTACAGCTCTTTACAAGCAGACATTAAAGACTCTGTTATGTTGCACATGCACTGTGGGGCCTCTAATCCCTTCTTCCTGTTTATTTTGTTGAGTTTAAGACCACTGGTTTTAGTGGAACTACACTGGCACAGAACTGGAATAACATAGGACTTGATGGTGTCATAAAAACTATCCACCATACGCTGTACCTTGTCAACTTGTGCGTACACTGTTTTGGTACTTTCATGCTGATAGTATTTGTAGTACCCCTTTTCTCTAATTATTTTCCAAACTTCGATTGAAATAAGAATCTATCAATCAGAATATGAACAAGCACTAAAAATAAAGCCACAGAGAAAAAAACCACACCCTTAGATTTTCTCTCATTCAGAAGGGATTTTCTGACTTCCTTACAATGGGGAAAAATGCACTTTCTCAGCTGTAATGGGAACAA
Organism: Corvus cornix cornix; assembly: GCF_000738735.6. NCBI lineage: Eukaryota > Metazoa > Chordata > Aves > Passeriformes > Corvidae > Corvus > Corvus cornix. The sequence goes on along the minus strand of NC_047057.1, from coordinate 36,378,184 downwards.
ATTTACTAGACTATTTACAGCACACCTTTCAAACTAACTTGCTCTGCCAAGAAATTTCTTTGAGAAAGGATTTTTTCTGAGATCCACATTTTAATTCTCTGGTGTTTTTCTCTGGACTTCTGTGCTGTACAGTACAAATATTTTTCATAATCACATTTCTAATTTTTTTTTTTTTTATGGGCAGGGAGATGTCACCACATTTTTGATTGGATGAACAAAATTTAATATTAGTTAACCCACCTTATTACCTGCTTCAGGGAGCCATTAGATTTAATGGAGCAGTAATTCCAGCATTCCTGACTCAGACTGGCAATCAGTTTCTTACAGTTAGATTAGGAGCATACTCTGGGCTAGAGGATCCTCTGGCAATTTGCATAGTTATACATACATTGTTTCACTGTGTTTTACATTCTGAGTACTCATATTTACTCAAGAGTTGGCTTGAGTTTTCCTAATGAGATGTCACCCCAATTTCACTACTTAATATTTACACTACTCCAATTTTTTGTCACTTGTCTCTTACATGGTGAAGAGATCAGTGGAGGGATTTGCTCAAGGAGTCACTGGGCATGGCAGACTTCAGATGCCACCCCACAGGGCCTCTTTGCAGTTGTCAATTAACTACTTCATAATTCATAAGATAAACTACTTTGGAATCATAAGGTTGTTTTTTTTCTTCAGAACACAAAAGTACCATCTCTAGATGAACAATAACCTATAGTGCTTCTTCTTAGGCCTCTTCTGAACTTGGTTTTTGTTTTCCTGTTGGTAGTGATCTGCAGATATTTGGGGAACTGCTTTCCTTTTCTGAAAGTTTTCAAGGATTACTTCCATCCTTAAGCACTAAATTCCACAAGACAACTTTTGGAGATGATTTTCTTCACATTTATTTCATGTATTGCATGCCTGAACAGATACCATAGAACTCACTGGCGTACACCATGGTACCTCTCTAGCTGCCTCTGTTATTCTTACAAATTAATTTTTTTTGATTTTCTGTAGATTTCTGAAGATTATTTTGTCTTTATATAATTATCTGTTTGGTACTGACCTATTTCAAAAGAAGTCTCTCCTCACCTTGGGGTGAAAGCACAATTGTAAACCCAATAAAACAGGATATTCTGAAATCTACTTTCTTAGCTTGAATAATTTTTTTCTGCTGACAAGTGGACCTCTGCAGAGGTTTATTAAAGGGCTGACTTATTGGCAACAGATTTGTTAGAATATTACCTACTTGACTTATGTTATATAGCCACTACCCAAGATGCCACAAAATTGACCTAGAAACACATAAAAGAATTACAAATGGAGCTGGGTCACAGATTATGGTAAGTGACCTGGGACTTTGCAAAACATTTTTGAATATTAGCTAATGCATTATGCTCATTGTTTTACTAAAAACTAGGATCAGCAGAGGCTAGTGATATTTTGCAACTGCAGTAGTCATACAAGATTAACCATGACAGACAATGTCACAGTCTTTTCTAATATGCATCAGGTTTTGAATAAAACAAGTTCCCAGCATTGATGAAACCAGACAAGAGCTAAAGATTGGCCCAATGGGAGCAATAATGCTACCTATATTTTGGCAAAGGGCAGAGGCCTGAAACTGGACTGAAATTAATTTATGTTGGGAGCTGAATATACGTGAAGAAAGAAACTTTCAGTCCCAAGAATCTAACCTTGCAGCCTAGATTGCAGGCTGTTACAGGGACCACAATTTTGTAACTGAATTGGTTTGTTACTGGCAGAAAATCTGCCTCTCTTAACGCATTTCTGACAGCCTTGCCCAGTTCTGTGTAAGACTGTCAGAGTTGGTGACTCTATTATATAGGCTGTTTATGTTTGAACCCCGTCCTCTTTTCAGTCTTTCATTTCTCTGAGCGCGTTGTGGATCTCTCTTTACTCCATTTAGGATTTAAAATACCTCTGAGACAGTTATTTTAGAGATCAAGCTACATTTTGATTTAGCTTTGTAAAATATGTGTATTAAGAACATAAAACACTGATGCCAAAAGGGATGACATTGCTGTTGGGAGCACAGCTTCTTCCTAAGCTAATAGAGGCCAACTGCTATCACTTCTCATGGAGAGACATTTCACTGAGTGTCTTACAAGACGTAGACCTGACATGTCAAAAGTCCATCAATGGATTTGTCTGCTACCTGTGGGGAGACTGAGTGTAGGTGGCCATGGAAGGAAGTAGGTCGAGGGCTTTCAGAGGGGTTGGGTTGCAATGTGCTATCACCCAGGCAGGGAAGGTGTAATTCTCTCAATTAATTTGTGTTAAGGACCTGTGGTTTGGATATTAACCTATACTAACTCTGTTCTTTGTTGCTTGGCTGTCCAAGTTGCAGTTCAGCTTTTGGACAATCATTAAAACCTAGAGAGAAAAGACTGAAAGTATAATATTTTAATTTTTTTTTTAAGTGTGGGGATAAGACTCACTATTTTAAAGCCTCCACAGAGAAAGTGGAAGGCTATTTACAAGGTGTATTAGAGGTTAAACTCTCACTTTAAAGATTATTGCACAGGTACATCGATCCATGTTTTGGAGGAAGAATATTACTTTCAAGAGTCTCAGAATGTGCCTTCTACTGCTCCTATGACATGTGAGTGTTTTTAAATATAATAGAAATTAGCATTACATGAAAAGGAGGGAACTGGATGGGATATCTTCTTCATGGCTTACTTCACCTGCTACCAACTCACCTGCCTTCAAGATGCTTAGGTCACCACACACCAAATAAAAAATTCTCATGGCCAGGCTAGATATGATGAAATCAATAGTGTTATTTCAGGTCAAAGTCTTCACAGCCAAGTTTATTCAAACAAATCTGCCTGGTAGTAATCTACAGACTGACCACAGTTACTGGCTGGTAAAGAGAGGAAAGCTTTCACGAGTGTGTTTCAGCTCTAGCACACCTAGTAGTGACATGCACACTAAAATTTGCTCCATATTTTTGCCTGAAGATAAGAAGCTCTTTAAGCAAACAGCAGCATCTTTTATCCCTAATGAAAAGCATAATACTGACACGGTGCTTTCATAAAAGTCTTTGGTTTCTTTTTTAGTACTTGATGCAATGTCTCTTCATCACACAGCTCCCTCTCTCCCCATTAACTGCAGCAGCCCAACTTGTCATACTATTTTTAAATCACAGATTTGCCACTTTCAAAGAAAAGAAAAAAATCTGCTAGCAATAAATAAAATGGTTATCTGCTTTGATGTAAATGCCCTGCTTTATTTGAAGTCTATTTATAAAAATGTATAAAACAAACTTAAAATTTATATGTGATATTCTGGCTTTCAACTCTGAGACAATGATTTCTAGCTTCCTCCTGAAAATGAGAGTCTTTTTCTGCTGCCCCTTCTTTGTCTTCACCTGAAAATCAGCTTTTATAAAATACTATTCTGCATATTTTAATGGTTGATGTAATCAAGAAAATGCATAAAGTTGTAATTGAGCTCACTCACTTAAGGCTCTGCATTTGCAATTGCCATCTAGATCCCAAGTGCTGTCACAGCAAAAACACTGCATCAGTGATGGTTTTCTCATTTTATCTGTCCACAATGGGTAATTGTAATTCTGTCCTGGTGGGTTTACTAAAAATGTCTTTGTGAAAGCCTCCTCCCCCGTATGCTGACAGATAAGAGAATGTGCTGTAATCCCCATTCTTTGTACAGGGAGCTGCTTGCCACTGTGACAGAGAGAATGAACTCCAAGCTCTCAAGCCCATTTTTTTGTTGTTTGGCTGGTCATTGCTCTGGACTAATTTTCTGAACTATCAGTATCTTGTCCCTTTCATTTTCAGCACTCATCTACTGAAAATATTTTGTTCATAACGCAAAGAAGTTCTTAGAGGAGTCAAAAATGTTTTTTCTATCTGTTCTCTGTGACTTGACAGCAATCCTCTCAGAAGCCTTAAACAGTGTTGGGCTTCCATTCCATTCAAGACAGTGCTTGTAGAAAAGGCCCAGTGGGCTATGTCCAAAATATTATTATTGACCTAAACTGGGAACTAACTCTCTAAGTCCTAAACACTAATCCTGAATATGAGGGTTCACTGTCCAAAATGCCCTGGGGGAATTTATGTTCCCTATGCACCTTTTCCCAATATTTAATTTCCCTGGTGTCCCTTTATCTTACTAGGTCAAAAAATCAGCACTAAATTGAATCAGGTATCATTTGCCAATTTGCCCAGGACCTAGGTTTATTACAGAGACTATCACCAGAGTAGTGCAAATCTGTGATCTTTACTAAATGAAGTGGGAGCTTCCTCTTCAAAAGAGAAAAAGAAATCTGAGGAAGCTCTTCATACAACAGCAGAGTGTCTGTAACACTTTTGTTATTTAATTCTGTCATCTGCTGAGGGGATTCAGACTGGGCACCCTGTCAGTCCCTCTCAAAGGTGCCCTACCTCCAGGAATGGGGGTAAATCTCTGGTGTGTGGCAGTGTTGGTAGGCAGCTGTGCAGCTCTGGGTATGCTTTGGAGTGAAGGAGAAGGAGAAGCACTGGTTGTCACACTTTAAAGAAATACTGGTATAGCTTTTCTCTTGTTGATCAGGATACCTTTGCAGGACGGGCAGGCTAGTTTCCAGCCCCTGGACACAGGAATATGTTCTTCTTTTTGGTCATATAACTAAAAAAAAGTATTCAATGACTGATACTTAATCCTCATGCGGAAAATAATATATCCTATGCTGCTGGGTTTCAGAGGGTAAGACAGGTTCCTCCTCCATTTGTGAAAGGAGTTTTAAAAGGAGCTGAAAGCCTTGTTTTGGAGGAGGATTCAAAGTTACAGATACCAGTGAGGGTGTGGTAACTCTAAACTGTTATGAAAGTCTATATTTAGGCCATATGCTTGGTACGTCTTATTAAAATCTTTAAACATTGCCTCACATCTAGTTTTCTCTTTCCTAAACATGTGTGAGTTTTTTTGGAACTTCCTTCAAGGTGCCTGGAGGTATCTAAGTGTCATAATTCAAACAAAGAAACTCAAATGGTTCCAATTCAAAGCCAGGCATTTTCAATCTGGCGATTGCAATGCTTTGCATCAGTGTCTAAACACATTATTCAATTTGATTTTATTTTAGTTAGCACGTGGTCTGACTCATAGGTCCATGAGTTGAACTGGTTCTGTATTGAATTTTCAGATTGACAGTGACATTACTGAGACAAGATATTCAGTCTCAGAATAGCACGTGTGGGGAAAATACTAGTTTAGAAGGCTACTTTTTATATCAAAAATGTATTCTTTCAGTCATTTTTCAAACAAAAAGCACTAAAAAAGGAAAAATTTTCATATTTCATCATAAAAGAGAAATATTAAGTGATTTTATGGTTTTGGTTTATCTATTCTTTCCTATAGAAAAAAAAGTAAATAATATCCACAGAGAAAAGAAAAAGGTAGTAATCTAGCTATTTTCTTGTCAATTTCTCACACACAAAAAATTTTGGTTCCAAAATTCCTTAAATGTATTTTCCCTAGACTAAATATTCAGCTGATTGGTATGTTGCTTAAAATCTTTTTTAATCTCCTGTCTTGGTATCTTCCACGTGTTCATAACATCAGCAAGTCAGATGAAAGAAGAAAAGAAGTCTGACTGTATCTTAGTTGTTACTTTTGAAAGAAGAAGTCAGGTCCAGGATTCAAGAGCCTGCTGCATTAAAATGGGTTACATTACCATTGGTCTGAAAAAAAGTCATCTAAGCAGTTTCACTTTGGCACCAGAGACAGAAGCCCTTGCTATCAAATCTGTATAACTGCTATCTTCCATCACAGGCAGGTAAAGCCAATTATATTTCTGCTCAGGTCTAATTTTTCTGCTTTCTTAGGGAATAAAGGGAGGGTTTAAGTGCCTGCCTGCCTAAAAATGATCACAACACATCACGAGGGTGGCCTGTCAATGGAGACACTTCTAAAGTTTCAGGCCATTTAGGAAAATGTATAGTAAATATAAATCTCTCTCAGATCCTGGTAAGAAGGTGAACTCAACTGCAATCTGCATTTAGATGGTGTTTAAGAGGATCAGACCCCAACCAGACTCCTGAAGAAAACTACATATTCGATCTAGTGCATTTGAAAAACTCTGATGTGTTATTAGACCCTTAGATTAGAACCGATATGAATTGCACAGCAAAGGAATAAGAATCTGCAGCAAGAAACAATTTGCCACAAATAGGTAACAGCTAGTCTGTACCACATTTGATGTTCCAAAATAGAAATGAAATATGATCCAGAAGGTGATAAGTGAACAAACACAATTGATTCTTAGGAAGAGGAGGAGGGAGATGGGTAGGAACATTGCAATTGACTTTGTTGTGTTACACCAGGGAATGGAGGGTGAATGAAATATGTTTAGCTTGAATCTGAAATGCCAGTCGCAACCATTTGATTAAAAATAAAAACTGTTGCATCATGACATGCAGCATTCTCAATCTACTCTTCCCAACAAAATAGCATTTTATGTAGCTGCACTGCATTGCATTTCAGATATAATAGAGTATGTCTAGTTTTAGGTTATGTAAATAGGCATGATAAACGACTAGTTACAGAGCAGCTGATATCTGATATTACAAAAAAGGAAATAAAAGATAGGAGGAAAGTATTCCTACAAACATGGGTTATCTAATATCAGATATGAAGCTTGCTAATGACAAAGTGCTAAATCATTTCTGGGATCTGATATTATTTGCAATTTGTAAGTCCCAGCATTTCCTACTGACCATTTACCACAAAAGTATCTGATTCCTACAGTAAAGTACCACAGCAGCACAGAAGGAAGATGCTTTCTCTATTCAAAGGCATAAAATTAATTGATAGGTGTAAAACCGTATTTTTAAGAAACTGAGTTTCCTCAAATGACTAAGTGCTACAGAACAGTTGTGAAAATTATTTATTTCTATCATGTTGATAATACATTCAAATCTGTTAGATTTTTACTGAAGATGTTATAAATTAACATCTCAGGGTTATGATATTTAATTAGGTGAACATCAATATTAATAACCATCTGTGACTGTCATCTACACTTTTTCTGGTGTAGTACTATATAGCATATTGCACTGAAAAATGCACATATACAATTGAAAAGAAAGGAAAGAAAGCAACGGACTTTGAAGAAAATACATTAGAAATATCATCTAATTGCTAATTAGACTGACTAAAAATCCAGTATCTACAATGATTAATGTGTTCTTGTCAATAGAAAGGAATGAGTCATTTTGACATATTTTTATGTCAAGTTTTTCTTAACAGTACAATTAATCTTTTGACTTAAGGGGGAAATTGTTTAGTACACATTTCCCCCTTTCTTCTCTGACTAAGATGGAACATTTTTTTTATCATACTTTTTATTCCTACTTGATATTTATTAGCCTGGCCTAAACTTTTGGTAATATATTTAACTTCAGTATGAGTGTTCAATTATTCCCAGCAGCTGGAGATTTATCTATCATCATTTTCACTAGGCACTGTGAGGGTAAATTTTAGCTGACCACATTCAAAACTTTTCAGAATAGAGCCATTTGCTATTACATTTGTAGGAAAGACACTGAAGGAAAGTAATTTGTGAACTCAGGAGCAAGACTTGGTTAAACAACCATTAGATTCTGTCAAGAAAGTGGCCACAAACATTTCTTCTGGATGAAACTTCTTAGTGCTACAAAAAGTCAGCACTGCTCTTTGAAGCCCTTTGTAGTGACACTGTGATTTGCTTGAACTTCCCAGAAGAACTGCTGAAAGAGTCTCTGCACTGACACATAACAAATATGGAAAGTAATAGGGTCAGAAGAAGGGTCAGCAGAGTTATATTTACAGGGACAGTGACCCAAGGACTCTAAATACTTGGTATGGATGGGTTCCAGCTCCTGCTCCAGCACAGACTGCCTGCAGCCCAGCTGCCAACTCCCATCCTTAGGATGTTGCTAACTTTTGCAGCCTGATGGACTCCTCTTCCCTACAAACCTGCTATCATCCCCTGGAAAACTGGGGATTTCACAATGTGCATTGCAGTTTTTCAGAATGAGAGGAATAAAAGTTGTAGCCAAAAGCAGTGCCTATAGAGTGCAAGTGAAATACCTCGGTTCAACCCTGCAAGTACATAAGCTTTATAAGCCCCACAATTTTAACTCAAATGTTCTTCAACCACTCACAGCCATTTTAGCATACCTGGACAAGCTCTACAGCTGTCACAGGACAACTGTTTGGCAATTATTTCAATGAAATACATGTAAAAACTATTTGTTTCTTCACTCTAGTGCTCTGTGGAGTTGGTACTGTAGATTGTACAGAGTATGAAGTGTACCTTTTCAAAAACAGTGACTTCTCCGAAATGGATATAATTTACAGAGAGTTTGTGTGTTTGGGGTTTTGTTTTTTCCTGCAGTTTTGGGGGGTTGGTTGGTTGGTTGGTTGTTTTTCGGTTTTGGGTTTGTTTTTTTTATTTGGAGGGGGTTTTCTGGTAATGTGCATGGCAGGGCTTTAACACAAACATGAAAGAGATAAATATTGCTTATATTACACAATAATTACAGTTTTTTGGTAGTGAAAACTTCTCCAAGCCAAAGAATAGGAACAATCTTGTATCAGATGCTCCATGCTTGAATCATCTTTGTGCCCCATTACCTGTTTCAGTATCTCTGTATCCCTGTATCAGAGTAGATACTGAGGTTCACATTTCACAGGTACAAGACTATGACTGCTCTTCCGCTCTCTGACAAATGCAGATCCTAGCTTTGGCAGGCCCACTGATGTCAAGAGAGGGAAAATGGTAACACATCCTTGAAATTATGCAGCAACTGCAATTTAACAGCCTTGTGAGTCTGATACAAATGCAGAATCAGTTTTGACAGTTTCCTGTCCATGTTTCTCAGGGAAATTTTGAGAAAAGCCTCCCACTTTTGCTTCAAAGAACAAGAGGGTGAAGCCACCACTACAAAAAGTAATGCAGAAGAGAGTACAGATTGGCTGCTCCCAGTGTTTGGTGTGACATAAGAACCCCACCACTTTTAGCATGGCCTTGAGTGTCAGAAGAGCCGGATTTAAATGCAGGACATGGCATTCACTGCAGGGATATAACCTATAATCATAGTGAGTTAGCTGTGCAAACCCTGGAAAATCCTACTCTTAGTCCCTGTTTATGGCATAGCCACTAATTAAGTGACATTGTATTTAGAAGTGGGTGGGAAAGGAATACAAATTGTGCAATAAAGGGAGCATCAAGCACCTCTGTGCATTGGAGAAAACTAAGAAAGAAAAACAGAAAAATACTGGAGAACAAACCTGTCTGTCTTCTTTGTGGTTAGTTTGTTGCATGCTGAGTGCATTTATATGTAATACTCATATCACCAAAAGTAACCACAGCTTTGTAGTGCCATGCTGTGAAACATGCCCTCAAGCAAGTGACTTCCCAGAAAATGATGTTACAGCATCAGTGTATCAATGGCTTTATTGCTCCACAGTGTAGTTTTCAGCAGGCTGTGCTTCTGGGAGCAAAACAAGGCACTGCTTTCTTGCCAAAAGTGTTCTTGTAAAAAGCAAACAGTATAGTTACAGGCTGAAAATAATTCCCATTCTCAGGTGGGTAATTGCCACCTTTCTTCTTCAGGTCTCCTCTCTACCCTGTAAGTATTTGCAGTTCTCTCTGCAAGCAAATAGATCTCTGTATTTCAAAGCATGGGTGACTGGCTAATAATGTTGGAGTGTACACTGCACTTGAATCAACAAACAAGGGTAGATCTACTGCTTCTTGGGGGAGGAGTAACATATGTTTACTGTCTGGCTATAGTCACAGTTGATTAAATCATTGGCTGATGCAGAATAGATAGCACTATATAAGCACTAAAGACGCTTAGGGTCGTTTTTGCTTAATCACACAGAGTACAATATCATCTATTGCATTAAAGCATGAGGCCTCCGAAATCATGTAAGTGTGCTTTCTGCCTCTAATTTTGTGTAGAGAATTATCATTGAAGACATTTTTTTCCTTCATGTAAAGGCCAAAACCAAAGTAAAGCAAACCAATAAACCAAACCCTGACCTCCACAACTTTGAGCCTACTTTCCATAAGAGATATTTAGCCTTTTCAACTTTTTAGATTTCAATTGCCATATGCATCTGAAAATGAAAGTATGCTTACATTAAATATTTACATTTTACCCAGTAATCAGTTTTAAAGTAAAACAATTTTAACTCTGCTGTACAGCGCATACTACTGTCAGTCAATTCAAAGTCATTGTTACAGGCCCCACTGAAAGGCTGTAAAGAGCATAAAACCTTGAGAATTTACACACCCCAAGGTGTGTACTTCAAGTCTGTTCCCTCAAAGATTTGCAATTAAACTAACACCTACCTCATTTAACCAGCTAGGTGACAAAAGCATAGGTCACGCAATTTTGTGCTAATGTGTGTTCCCAGAACTGACTGAGGAGCCAAGAGGGTAGTTTAATCCCAGGGACAGACTTAGTGAGATATGAAAGAGAAAAGGATCTTGAAGGATTTATCTGGAAAATGTTCATATGGGTACTGGTACTTGATAAAGAGTAGAACAAGTCAATATGCCGCTGAAACAAAAGAGATGTTTCCAAAGCCTTTTGGAAGAAGGTTAGTTCTCTTAAAAAAATGTGACAAAGAAACCCAAGTTTTCCATTCTTGACCAAGGGAATAAATTAAGGCTGCAGCTGGGTCTAATGATACTTCTGTTTTCACAATGACCATATCTTCTGAGCTATGTAGGTCTGTCACAGCCAGGCTTAATTTACTGCATTTCTTCTTCAGCTCATCCCAGCAATCCAATTCAGGAGAACACAGGGCAAGCTCTGTCTAGAGGGACAGGAGGATGGCAGTGTGCCAGAGCTGCAGGCTGGTATCTAGCATGGATTTACCACACCTTCACTGTGGCAGCCTGCTACTTGCTCCCAGGTGCTGAGCTAGCCAGGGTCTGTGTGGACCCCTCACCACATTTTGGACAGTCAATCTGCTAAGTGATCCTGGGCCTTTGTGGACAGCTGAGGTGACCCCATGCTTCCCAAAAGCATACTTGTCCCATACTTGCCCCTGAGGGACAGCACACCCTTGGGCAGCCATTCACCACACAGCAGGAAGTCACTGCTCCTGGATACCCACTCTAGTTTAGAGAAGATTCTTAAAGAGGTAGGAAGCTACGTGCAGCTTAGAGGAGTGGCATTAGCAGATGGCACAGCTTGCTCTGCAGAAATTGAACAATTCTTCTACTCCCTCTGAGACCCAAGTGCCCCCTCAAAGTCAGGGTACTGTTGCATAGTGGGTGTCTGCCCTTGACACAGGGTATCAGAGATGAGTACCTCACATCCTCAGATTCAACAGATCATTACTCTTGGTCTGAGGCTGGAGGATTATGAATTTGGGACACCATTATCCAAATCAGTTGCTTTATGAAATTGATGTTAGAACTGAAGCAACAGCACCACTTCAGCTCTCCCTAGAAACAATCCCTGTGAAGTGAAGCAGATGGGGCAGTAGGAATTCACAAAAATGTGGGCAATGGAGAACAGGACAAAAAGTTATTCACTGCACTGTTTTTCAGTTATTTGCTCCTCTTTACAATGAGCATGAGTAGCTCCAGCCAGTTTTCTGGCAACAGAGACAAACGTCACAGCTGGAAGTCCATTCAAGATTAAAAGACATAAATTAAAGCTGGGAACTAATTTTCTAAGATCCCATTACAGTGTATTGGTTTTGCATAGCAAGGTTTTGGGAGGAGAGGGAAGGGGTGGAGTGGAGCAGGGGGCTACAGGGGTGGCTTCTGTGAGAATCTGCCAGGAGCTTCCACCATGTCCCATGGAGATAATTCCAACCGGCCCCAAGATGGACCTGTTACTGGCCAAGGCCAAGTCCATCAGTGATGGTGGTAGTGCCTCTTCGATAACAGATTTAAGAAAAAAATGGGCAGCAGCAGCTGGGAGAGAGAATATGGGAGAGCTAAAACTCTGCAGACACCAGGGTCAGTGCAGAAAGGGCAAGAGGAGGTGCTCCAGGTGCCAGAGCAGAGATTCCCCTGCAGCCCATGGTGCAGCCCGTGGTGAGGCAGGATGTGACCCTCCAGTCCGTGGTGATCCACAGAGGAGCAGAGATCCACTTGAAGCCCACAGAAGACTCCACACTGGAGCAAGAGAAGAGTGTGAAGTGACCTGCCCTAGAGGACAAAGGAGGAGCAGAGACAACGTATGATGAACTGATGACAGCCCCTATTCCCCCTCCACCTGCACTGCTGAGGGAGAAGGTAGAGAATACTGGGAATGAAGTTGATCCTGGGAAAAAGAGAAAGGTGGGTAGGTGGTTTTTTTGTTTTGTTTTTTTTTTTTTTTTTTTGTTGTTGTTTTGTTTGGGGGTTTTTTTGTTTTTTTTTTTTTTGTTTCTCATTATCCTACTTTGATTTTATTGGTAACTGGTAACTAGTGAGGGATCTCTCTCTGTCCTTATTTTGATCCATGAGCCCCTCATTATATTTTTTCTCCCCTGTCCAGCTGAGGAGGGAAGGGATAATGCAGCTTTGGATGTCATCTGACACCCAGCCAGGGTCAATCCACTTCACCATTATAACCAGTGAAGATCTAGTCCATACATCTGTGGAGGTTAGGGAGCAGTTTTCTGTCTGGTATCTCAGGCTTGGACGATTCACTCTAGTTGTGATATATTGCATTGACTTGATCTCCTTTGCCTACAGAGGGAGCCTGCAGGGCACAGTCTGATGCACACTTAAACAGGTTTCTTTAGGGGGCGAAATTTCTTCCCAGGTCTCAGTATCAGAGGAGAGCTGGAGTGGGGGGCCACTGTCACGCAGGGGTGGTGGAAGTGTTAATGTAACAAAAAAAGGGGAGAGGCTCTAAGGCTACTGTGGAGGCAAACATCTCACTGTGCTGTGCTGTTCAGCATGTGTTTCTGCATTCAGTATGCAAGCACTCACACATATATATACATGAATAAATAGTCTCTATGGAGCCATATGTGTATTCCCACTAAAAGAATGCAACCTGTGCAGATAATAATTTATGAACTATCAAACCCACTTTTGAAAACTGGTCTGCAGAATATGGCAAGAGCTAAATCCAGAGTGAATATTTATGACTGAGATTATAGCCCTGTGAAAGTGGACGCTTGTAATACAAACAGTCAGATGTTTTAACTGTGGCTTTGCCAAGTGACCCCCTGGGAGCCTGATCTGAAGCCCATTTAAAGCAATGGAAAGCTTCCCACAGACTTCAGTGGGTTTTAGGATCAGACATCCATGTGACTTGCAATGTCTGTGTGCTAAACATCCATTTATCTCTCTGTTCTAAATCAGTTGAAAGTCTATAATACCAAATTTGTTTTAACTGCTAGACCTGGGAGAGCAAACTAGCTTCAGTGTAACATGCAGGGAGTGATATGAACAGCTTCCATTAACAGTAAGGGGCAAATAGTGTGTAATTCTTAGTGTGTAATTCTGTATATGTTACAAAAACTTTCCCTCATAAAATGTCCTGCGTTACACATAAAAAATGTTCCTGCTATTTTCAGTTCCTAGATATTTATTGGACATTTCTACCACCAACCATTTCTTTCTGCAGAATGGTCTTCTATCTGTTTTGGGAAATAGTATATTGACACATAAATTTTGTCCAAAATATGCAAGAGCCATATTTTAAACATGAGGTCTATTTAAGAGACAGTCCATAGATTTAAATCTTCAACTTTCTCTGTGAAGTGAAAATGAATTGTACTTTTTCCTTTTCATTCTATAATGTAAGGGTTTAATTGTTTCAGTAAAAGACAAATAAAGGCAACACATTTTATGTAGTTCTTTCCAGAATGAACAAAAGATGACTAAATAGAATTTCAAGTGGGAAATTGTACACATAAATCCACAAGCTTTGCCATTTGACATCAAATATTTTCTCATATTTTTTTATATCATTCTGTGAAATGCTGTGTTTTTCTTTTCTCTTCAGCACATCAAAATGTTAAAGGCTTGTAGGAGAAGAGTGAATAGGAATTTTATTAAAATACTTATAATTTTTTTTTCTCCCATGTGTGGAGTAGCCAGAATACCTCACTTTTTTGTTAGAAGTAACTCCAGATTTGTATTACAACTTTTAGTGTGTCATCAAATAACTGTGATCAATAGGCTGTTCACGACATATAAAAAAGCTGCATATAATATGCTAAAATGGAAATATCTGGTGTATTTGGAGGCAAATACATTTTAAATGGTCTCAGTAGAACTCTATCATGAACAGGGCTGATGCATTGTGGTCCTGGTTTTGTCCATGACATTCACTAGTAAGTAATAGCTCAACAGGCAGTTCTGAACTCTTTCAAACCAAGTATATCAGCCAGGTCATTCATTCATGTTCATAATCTCTGTCAAGGGGAAGAGAATACTTCATTATCAGAGATCTTTTTAATGGTCACTTCTGACACACCTGCTGTGCCTGGGCACCATTTTTTACACATCTTCGACTTCAAGTGACAGACATTCATGGAGAGAGGTTTCTGTCTTTTTTTTTTTTTTGTAGCAGTGACTGTAGGTTTCACTTTAGGTTGGGTTTTGGATTTGTTTGTATGTCTGAGCAGCAGATTATTATATCTTGTTATAGGAGACAGAGCTTTTTTTTGAACCTAACTGTGCAACTTCTTTGTCTATATTAATGTATGTTTTTGCAGGTTCCAACTGAGCAATTTTTCATAAAATAGATCATCAAAAACAGAAATTCTGCTGGACTTTCTTCATTCTTTTGAATTTCTTTCTTACAGAATAAATAGAAAATCCTATTTCTGGTATGTCCAATAGGGAGCAAGGAGCAGAATTTTGCATGTGACTTTCTAAAATGAATATTCTCTAAAAAACCCTATATACTGAAAAACCTAAACTAGGTTAGATTCCTGATATGTTCAGTTTGACCCAGAAATTAATTATACCAGCAGATCTCATGAGCTGCAAATTGTTTTATCCACCCATCCTACACTTTTATTCTGGAATACATAGTCTGCATTGCTTCTTCCATCGTTCCCTCTGGATGAATAGATAATTGCGCAGTCTTCTCTTATGTAGTTCCTCTGATAACACTGAACCTCAGCGCAGTAAGTGTCACGGCACTGGCACTGTTACTTGGTAATTATGAGGAAAAAATCTCTGAGAATTGAAGGATTAAGCTGTTCAATGCCTACCAGGGCTCAAGATAAAACACCAGCTCTTCCAGCTATTTTCCAGCTGTATGTATATGAAATTTCTTACAACTGCTTCTGAAACTGAGGTGCCCATCATTACTGGATTTTTTCATAGTCTTATTTTATTCCAGTACTCTTTTCCTCTCATTTGATCTGAGTTCGTACAAATCTATTTTTTTGTGCACTAGTTTGAGACCACTGGAAAAATTCTTTAGGAAGTGGTATCCCTCTGTAGACGAGAAATGTAACCTTTTCCATGACCTGTATGCCTTTAAGAGGTATGTCTAGTGACTGGGGAATTGACCCTGTCCTGGGAGGGATTTCTCCAGCCTGAGGGCTGAAATAGTGTGTGTGAGATGTTAAGTATGAAGCTTGTGATATCAGCAAGGTGCAGATACAGCAGAAATTCAAAACAATTTTTAAAAGAGGAAAAAAAAGGAAAAAAAGGTGAGACCAACAAAATGCAGGTTTTTTCCAGCAATAGGATGATGCATGAGCAATGTGCCAATTGCTGTGTTTTTTGGATGGGACCCACCTTCTGCCTCCAAATAAGTGGAGGGAAGGAGTCATGTTTGCCAACCCAAACAAAGGTTAGATTGAACAGACTTCTTTGGGGCACTCAGCATCAGAGTGGCCAGCCCTGGGAAATGATGGGCACTGTTCAGCAGAGGACAAGCCTCCACTGCTAGGTCAGTGCTGTTGCCACACTGTAGAGGAGATACAAAGCAAACCGCAACTCCCAGACATGCTCATCAGGACTAAGCAAATATCTAGCAGAAGCTATGTCCAGTTAAAATATCTACAAGAGATCTGCATTTCATCAGAGAGCCTGAGAGCTGTCTACTCCTCCTTGCCCTACACTTTTCCTCATGCAAACACTGAAAGAAAAGCTGCCCTGTGAATTGCTGTACCTTGCAGTCTCCAATTTGTCCTTCACAAAAGTCCCTTACTGTTTTTCGATTTCCACAGTCAGTCCCTACAAGAATCTTTCAACCTCTAATGCTTCCTGAAAACCTCTTATCCTGCTTACATGCAAGATCAGCCAAAAAGAAAGCACACAAAGTATTTCTGAAGCATTTTAAATGGTATCTTCTTTGGGATTGCACCTGTAATATACAACCCTCTCTGTTACAAGTTATTTCAGAGTTATATTATTTTTAGTTCGCTCCCAAACATGCCTAGATGACCATTTCCTTGTCTGATATTCACCACAGTACTGGGTACCACCTCAATAAACTGCCAAATACTCATAATCATTAAAGTCCTTATTCCGCGCAGGGTCTTGAGCTCCATCACATTAACTGAACACTTGAGCATATGTTCGCATACGTCTTGAATCACACCGTTATTTAAATAACATCTGTAATTTCACTGGTTTTTCTACTACCTTTAAAAGTCCCTGAGATTTAAAATGGGAGGTCAGCTTTATTCCTAGCATGACTCTTCTCTAATTGTTGAAGCTACTCTAGGGATAAATTTGGGTCAAGTTCTTTTCTTAACACCATTTTCTTTAATAGCTCTATTGCTTCTGTATATACATGACATTAGAAATTGTTCATTTAATCTCAGAATTAATCATTTTAGAAATAACTGTAGTTCTTTCACAGAAGAGATGTCTTGGAACCCTACCTTTATCAACATAATAGGTATAGTTAACTAGCCATTTCTTCTACCCATTTGACAAGTTAATCAAATAAATCACTCATTGCTGTGCTTTACTGAAATTTAGAGAAGAGAATGGACAGAAAAATGAAGATGTTTGATTTCATTTAGCTTCTAGTTTGTTGCCTACTTCATAAGGGAACATAAATAAGAAGTCAATCTCAGGGCTATCTTATTTTTCAAAATTTGGTCAGCCACAAGTTGTTGGGGCTCTCCCCTCTGCCATATGGTCCTGGGAGAGGGGCTCTGGTGGGGAGACACGGGGTTTCCCTGCCCCTGCTCAGCCTCGTTCCCCTTTGGTTTTGTGCTCCCCTGCCCGGGAAGGACCCTCGGGTCCCGTGATTGAGCAGTTGCTGGGCAGAGCCCCGGCCATGCGGCTGGGGAAATAAACATCTCTGAAACATCTACCAAGGATCTGTCCATAGATATTTCTTTTCCACGGGCCTTGTTGATTGATATGCGTGTTGCAGTATCCGCACTGTAACAACAAGTTGCTGATATAGGTGCAAATTTCCACAATGCATAGACATTTTCCCAAGATGTGTCATCTAAACAAGAATTACAAAGGTCAGGCAAAGTAAGTTACACTGTCAGGATCTTGAAACAGCCAGAATGGCATGAGCACAAAGAACAGGGAATTTTCTTTATCTGAGGGAAATGAGGAGACACAGACATTACAGATTTGCTTACAATACATGTAGGTCTTGCTGAGTATAATCTTGAGTAGTGTCACATTGAACAACTGAATCAACAAGCATGAGTACTGGATTTAAAACCTGAGTTTGGATATTAAATAAACTCAGACCACTTAGCAATTTAGCTGAGAAGAAATGTTGAAACCTCTGACCAATTAACATTCATATAGTGTTTTGAGCTTTACCCCCAGTTTTGATGAAGCAGTTTCTTTCCACAGAGGAATACAGTTAAAAGTATTTTGATTAAGTACTTACAGCAGGAATGATGCTGGGATGGGCAGAACCAGATGGGGTCTCTCTCCTGCAAGGTTCAGTAGGGGATGGCAATCAACTTGGGTTTGCTATTTCCTTTTCTGTCCTTGTTTCAGTGTTCTACTTGACTTGCAATCACCCTCCAAGGTCCCTGCCTTTATTAAGGCTGACCAAACCTCCTTTAGTGAATCAACTCCTTGTAGAGCTACTTCCTGTAAGTACTTGTTAATTATTCAGGGGCTTTGAAACCTTTAGGCTAGCCTATGCAGTAGGAAATCCACTTGCTAAAATGGTGTACATCATTGCTTTTTTATTCCAAAACAAATCTCAGCCAAAAAGCACTAGTTTCAAATAAGAATTTTGTAATAAAACCCAAACAAATAAAGGCCTAAATTTTTTTCTTTTTTACACATTTGCAAATAAAATCTCTTATCATATAGTCTTTGCTACATAATAGATTATTTTAAGCTATGGGTAAAAATTTATTGTACTATTATGTTTTTCCATCTCACCAAAACTGCACATAATATACAGCTTGAAATTACACTATCTGTGGATATTAACTAGATGAGAGCTCTAAAGCTACATCTTTCTATGGCAAATGTTGAAGCTTTATGTTAAAGGTTATTTAATGGTGTGGGCTTCTGAAGTGTACTCATCTATGGTTTTGGTAAGTTAAATATAGCAAATCAAAAATTTAAAAAAATTAGAGTACAGATTTGGGATCACCTAATGGTTATTTAGTTATGAGTCTTTAAATTCAAGGAAGTTTTGAGTTACTATTCTGAATTAAAGTGTTGTCTTTTTGATTGGTTGGTGGGTTTGTATGTTTATTTCCAGTTATTCAATTCATTTAGGTGGAAGATGAACACAACTTTGTCAGTAATTATTCAGTCTTGCCATCATACTTTTTACCTAGGAAGATGAAAGCATCCATACTTAAAATTCCAGTAATATAGCCAGAGATAAAAAAAAAAAAAAAATCCCACTTATACCCACTTATATTAAAAATGAGGTGTCTCTTGTGGCTTACTGATAGCATCTGCTGGTGGGAAGAGACTCAAAGAATTAAGGTAATAATGCCCTCAGAAGATGCCTTGTGGATGATGGTTCAGATTCTCACAAATTTGATGGAATGTGTCATATTGTTGTGGGTTGACCCTGGCTAGATATCAGGTGCCCACCAAAGCCACTCTATCCCGGTCCAAGTCAGCTGGACAGGAGAGAGAGAATACAAGCAAAAGTTCCTGGGTCAATATAAAGACAGGAAGAGAACACTCAGCAATTACCATCATGGGCAAAACAGACTTGACTTGGAGACAAAAGTTTAATTTATTACCAATGAGATCTGAGCAGGATAATGAAGAATAAAGCCAAATCTTAGAAAACATCTTCCTCCCAACCCTCCCATCTTTCCAGACTCAGCTTCATGCATGATTTTTTCTCTACCTTCTCCGTCCTCAACAGTGCAGGGGAATGGGTAATAGGGTCTTTGGCCAGTCCATCACATATTTTCTCTGCTGCTCCTTCCTCCTCAGGGGGAGGATTCTTCCCACACTTCCTCTGCTCCAGCATGGGGTCCCTCCCATGGGAGAGAGTCCTCCACAGACATCAACCTGAGTCCTTCCTGTGGACTGCAGTTCCTCATGAACTGCTCCCACAAAATGCAGTCCTTCAGGAACAGACTGCCCCAAAGCGGGTCCCCTATGGGTTTACCATGCTGGCAGACATTGGTTCTGTTTTTTCTCACAGAAGCCATCCCTGTAGTCCCCCCCTACCAAAATATTGCCACACCAACCCAACACACAGAGATGCACTGGCATAAATAAAAGCAGCAAAATATATCAACTCAATGTCATACTGTGAAGATTTTCCAGTTAAGAAGACAGTCTTATTCAAATCAACATTCACCTTAAGAAAATATCGCTTCTAATTATAGTCAGGGAAAATATTGATGTAAAGAGTCACTTATCTGAAAAACACAACCATCCAACCAAACAAAAGGTTTCTGTCTGAAACTTCTTGTCAAGAGAAAAATAATCTGTTTTATCATCAACTCCACTATCAACATTTATGCTGTGTTACAGCAGTAGCATTTTATTGTGCTTGAAGCTCTGAGTTGGTGAGGCAGCAACTTCAAAGTTTTTTAAATCCAGAATGAGTTGCAGGAAAGAATTAGAAGAAAGGTCATTGACTCCAGAGAAAGAATAGTGATAAACATCTGTTTTCAGGAACACTGTGCATTAGGAATAAATGGAGAATAAATTGTTACTTTACATTTCCCAGTCCATATGCTGAAATCATCATTTCTGCATAAAATCTAAAGAAACAGAAGACATGAAATAGAGAAGTGTTTGATGCC
This sequence comes from Corvus cornix cornix, assembly GCF_000738735.6. Classification (NCBI taxonomy): domain Eukaryota; kingdom Metazoa; phylum Chordata; class Aves; order Passeriformes; family Corvidae; genus Corvus; species Corvus cornix. The sequence goes on along the minus strand of NC_047057.1, from coordinate 36,358,024 downwards.
CTTCCCTAATGGTTGCAGTTTAAACTGAAACCAATCAGAGCTGTGAAATACCTGATCTTTAGTAAGAAAAGCAGAGAAAGACACAGATTTTTCTGGCTCCTAACACAGCAGAAAGAAGCAATCTCACAATAAAGGATGTTGATATCCAATTGATGTGAAATATTCTATTCTTGTGTTACCTGGGGCATTTTGTAGAAACAAGATATGTCTTTATGGATAAAAGACAAAAGAGAGATTGAAGAGGCAACAAAGTATTTCTCTTAAGGAGAGCCATAGGTAAGAGTGATAAGAAGTTTGTGCCCTTTACAGATCTTGGACAAAAGATCTGAGTCTACATTCCAATATAATACTATAAACTAAATCAAGTTTGGAAATAAGTCTCAGTTGCTGCATATTTCTACTTTCTCTCCATATCAGCTGGGAAAGCTATAGATTCCAGAATTAGAAAGCATGAAGAAATTCTAACAGGAATAAATCCAACTTTCCATTTAACTTCATAACTACGTCAATCTGTAACAAGGCCTTGCTTTTGCTAGAAAAAAGCAATAAACATTGTACAGAGTTTGCAAGGCCTTGGGACAAATCTGTCAGCTCCACTCTTACTGAGCTTTTCTTGACCCACCTGAAGATTTGTTTTACTGGATTTAACTCCAACACCATTTTTTATATTTGACCAGGTGTCTAAGGTGAATTTGTTTTCATTCTGTTTATCTTTGTATGTTGTCACCTCTAACATAAAGAAGTAGACAATAATGTGGACATGGCAGAAGCTTTTATATGAAAGCAGAAGCTTTGAGAAGTGAGGCCATAAGATATGTGGGGCATGAGGGGAGTGCAGGCATGGAATGGTAAGAGATGGATTACAGACTTGGTACAGAAGACTCCATGCTTATAACCAACTCAACAATGGTCAGCTGAAGGAATGATTACCTGAAGATGGGCAAAATTTATTTTACAGATAACAAAATAAAAAAGAAGAAAACATCTAATACATAAAAGTTACCACATGTAGTAAATGCAGATGCAACATGCAGCTACAGATCAAGAACAAGGGTTACAGATCAGTGAAGAACAAGCATGCTGTCAAATGTACAAGAATTTCCCGAAGTGAATCCTAGATTGAGGCAAAAGAAGAAACTAGCAACACCATATGCCTCCTGATGAGACATCAGAGGTTGACATATCATTATAACACCATCTCCAGCACTATGGAGATACCAACTTTGCAGCCCACTTGAGCAGTGGAAGGATGAGCACAAAATCAGGAAGGGATAAAAACTTAATGTGTATTTCAATTTTAACTACACGGTTACTATTATTTAAGTTTTTTCTTTATCAAACTATTCTTAATATGTATTATTATATTTTTTTTAACAACTAGATTTAGATTAATATGATTACTCAATTTGATTTTGAAAACACTAATGACAGACTCTTGGCTGTATGTGCCGTGAGTTCTTTTCTGCCTAATGCATTGAATGTAAGAGGTTATGAGGAGCTATGTTACCTCTGATCCATAAGTGCACCTAGCCCAGATCCCCGTTCTCTGTCTTTGGCCATACAGAGGAATTGGTGGGTGTTCTTAAGGATGCTCTGTTTAGTGTTAGAAATAATTACAAGATTAGTTTATTGGGATGGATCCTGACCTTACTGCAATCACCTTCAAAGTTTTCTGGATTTTACTCCTGACTTATGATTGTAAAAGCTGAGACTAAAATGGTTAAACTTGGCTACCTGAAGTTAGGTGACAACAGCAATAATGAGGCACTGTGGTCAATACTCCTATGGCAAAACAACCAATCTCTGACCTTTCAGCACATGTAATAATTCTCTCATGCGCTGCTCTGATGAATTAATCTCGTTTCCACACCCTACCAATATTTCTATTCTCTATAGTTCCTCTTATTTGCCATGCACCCTGTCATCTACAAATCCTGTACCCTTTCAAACATTTCTAAACACAAAGTCAATTAAAAGTTTAGTCTCTATTTCTATTGATGTTGAAATTTGCCATTGTGATTCCCTGTTCTGGAAAGGACCTTTCCTTTACTGGCAGGATCCTGACCTACTGGAATAGCCCTGAGTCCTGCCTTACCTTTAGGCTCTGACTGCAGAACAGAATTTTTATTGTTAACCCTAAGTCACCTCCCTTTTATCAAATTTGTGGGGTTATGGTGTTTTTCCTTCACCTTCTCCATAATTCTACATCATTCATTTCTGCACCTGGATGTAGTGTTTCCAGAAAGGGTCAGGACTTTGTCTTGGATTATACTATAGCTGCTTCATCTTCAGTTCCTTTCTCTCCATCTTCAGACATCCCTTTTTCAGGTAATATCTTTAGAATCGCTGATGCACTCCAGGTGATCACAAAATCTTTTGTCAGGCCTCATTTCACAGATGCTATTTTATTCTGACAGCTTTGCCTATGCTTAGACAAACTCCCCCTGTAGACGAGACCTGGCAATGTAGAAAAGATCTCTAGATATAAAAATGGTTGCTGGGATATTACTTCATATGTTTGACCCTGCAGATTCTCTCAAGCTGGTTAAAACAGGGTCAGGGTTCTATTCAGGAAAAATAGTGAGCTCCCTTTCTAAAGTGTAAGTGCTGATTCTTGTCATAAGAATCCCATATACACACGAGAGATTAGCATCAACATCTTTGTAAAAATGACATTTCCTTTCTAGTGACCCTTTTCTTCCTCTCTCTGACCCAACACCAACAAACCCAAACAAAACCACCCCCAACCCAAACAACAACAAAAACTAATTGCAAAGTCAGACCCATGTCATTTACTGTCTGGGCTATTAGGCTATGCTAACAAAAATAGAGTTTACCTTAAAAGGTTTGCACAGCTCTATGAAATTCCACTTTATTTCTGAAATATACACATGGTTTCTTCATGATTTCTCTCCTCAGCAGGATCTTTTTCATTGTTTCCTGGGGTATTTTTCACAAAAAATCTCCGAACTGTCAGTTCTTCATATGAGATGACAGGAGGTCCTTTCTCTTTAAAAGCATACGCACATACCTGTGTCTACAGACATGCACACATAAAGGCTTGCATGGTTTTGTTTCTATAGCAGTAATCAAAAGGGGTGTTGTTTGTGGGGCAACCACTGTATTTTTCTGTTTAGGGAAAGTGAACCTTTTGGATGCTACACTAATGTCTTGGATGGCTCCTCAAAATGAAAAGAGTGTCTTTGAATAGGGATGACAGTACACTGTCCTCAAAATATCAGTATAAAAATAAAAGCATTGCTCAAATGCACTAGCTTTCAAATGACTGTCTGGCCTTTTTATTGGCATAAATAAGCTTAAATTACTGTGGATTACAGATTCACAACTGGAAGACTAGTTGTTCATGAGACATCTTAAAGAAAAATAAACCCTTCACCTCTGTGTAAAGCTCAGAGGCTTTATGAAGTGGCAAAAGAAGACCACAGAAAGGAATGTCAACAGGTTATGAGAGCAAGCAGGATTATCTTCTGGGATGCGCTCTTTAAACTGTGATAATATTTAGCTTTTCACTAGCAGGTGTGATATTTGACACCTCTTTTTACACAAACCTGGCCTTGAGTCACCTGCAGGCACATGGCACTGATAAATTTCAGCAGGCTCTACAGAACATTGTAAAGTATTGACAAAGGAGCTATATTATGCAGCTGATAAATTCAACTAATTTGGAATGGAAATGGCATTATTTGTCAATAGCTTTTTTTGCTGCCCCTCTCTGCTCTGCAAACTGACATCCCATTATCAAGGATTTAAAAGTCTATGCCAAAGAAAAAGTATTGACCTTCAAGTTAATGCTATTAAAAATATAATTTGATTCAAATGAATGGAATTGAAAAGAATCTCTGCATAAAGTGCAATATTGTCCTAATTAATAGTGCATTAACGTGCAGAAGCAGAAGGTCAGAGGCATTAATGTATTCGCAGAAAAAGAATGACCAGAAGTCACAAATATTTAAAATATTAAATGAGTTTAAAACTCTGATGTTATGCAAAAGTACATTTTATGTACTCATCTGCTTTAGCAAACAGAAGCAAAATCCATTCACCCCCCCTAAAACCATGATCTAGTCGAGGCTTTTTAACTTCTACTAGTAGCAATCATTCCTCCTTCCCCCTCCCCCCTTCATCAGATTTTGATAGCACAAAAAGCTCTGTACTGGGTATATGCAATATGAAGATTATTATTGGAAGAAGTTGGAAAAAGCATAACCTGTCTATTGTCTTTAATTCCGCTATTGCCGTAACAATTTAACTTGAAGTTAAAGCTGTATCTTAGTCAAAATCTGTCTTCTTTAATGGCTTTGTGACTTGACTATAAAAAGGAGCAAAGTATCTGTTAGCCTCATTTGATTGTCTGTTCCAGTGATTGATTGCTAAAGGTTTAAATTTAAAGCTAAATTTGGAATTTTAAATTTTCTGGCTTTGGGTTCTAGCCATTCATGCTTATTATATTTCATGCTTATTATACTATCAGTGTAGTATTGTAAGAATATTTAGGCACTTAAGCATATCACTTTACCTTTATGGTGAACCAAAGCAAATCCAGACCTTTTAGATGGCCACTCTAGGGATTTTTGCCTGGTCATGAAACAATGAGGCTCTTAAGATACAAAAAATTTAGGAAAGTCATTCCTAAACTGCCTGTGTTGCTGAGCTGCATCTGAAACTTACTAGCTTATTAAATTAATTATATTTATTAGAACTATGTAATGAAATAGTCACAAGCTTCCTTTCCATGCAATTTTCTAATCTTTGTATCACCTCAAGACCAAAAGCAGACCTATAGGTCTTGTCATTCATGTCTATGTCAGCTATTTCCTAGCTTATGTCCGGCCTCCAGAATAATAAAGAGCAGAGTTTACTGCCCAGATTTCTGAACAAGAGACACAGTAACAACAGAGGGTTTGAGTCTATAAAATTTGTTTTCTTTCCATTTTCTAACTCTGAAAACAAGCAAATAATAACAACTTCTTATAATGCATTTCTGAATAGCTCAAATCAGAACAGTCAAAAATCTCTCATGCTGCAGCTTGTACAAAATCCCCCTGAAAGCAAGCATGCCAGAATGGTACACAATATTCTATTAAATTTGTATCTAAGTCAAGTCACTTATTTTCACTTGCTTATTTTTTTGCACTAGCCTGATTTTTTTTATAGAAGTACACTGGGCAGTTATGTTATTTTTCCATGAAGACATTTAAAATCTATACAGACTCATTGGTGCAGAATACTTTTTTTTTTTTCTTAGGATAGATTGCATCAGCATTTTGCTGTATTCAAAATTTTTTCCTCATAGCTCCCAGCTTACAAAGTGAAGGAGGAACTGCCACCTGTTGGGTCACAAGATATAGGAAACCATTCATGGAAAGCACTCCTTCCTGCAAGGACTCATCCATAGCTCTGGTTTAAATTTTGTCAATCAGCAAAGGTGATTAAGGTACTGGAGCATTTCTTCTATGACGAAAGGCTGAGACCTGTTCAGCCTCAGGAAGAGATGACTGAGAGGGGACTTCATCAATTTCTGTGAATATCTGAAGTGAAGGTGTCAGAGGATGGAGCCAGGCTCTTCTCAGTGGTGCCCAGCAATAGGACAAGAGAAAATCTGCAGAAACTGATGCATATCATGAAGAACGTCTTAACTCTGCAGGTGACCGTGCAGGTGACCGGAACAGATTACCCAGAGAGGTTGCGGAGTCTCCCTCATGGGAGATATTCAAGAACAGTCTGCATGAAATCCTGTGCCATGTGCTCTTGGATGATCCTGCTTGAGCAGGGAGGCTGGACCAGATGACCCACTGTGGTTCTTTCCAAACTTATTCATTCTGTGGTTCTGTGAATGTGGGCTTTCAGTGTGCCATCAAGCAAGACTGAACCAAGAATTTAATCTAGAGAAGCACTTAGTTCCATGCTTTGTCTTTTTTAAAACAAAAGGGAAGCTAACAGCAGAATCAGGAATTCAAACTACTGCCAATTTTGTTCATATTCTGCTCTGGCAGCAGCTGCAATTCTATGCTTTTTCATTTTGAGCGTTTGTGACCAAGCTGCAATTGAATCCTAGATTGTTAGTAAAATGTCTATTCATAAATGCGCACCTTCAGTATTGTTAAATTGCCAATAGGTGCTTTAGATTTCTACTTGGAACTTTATGTGTATTATAGAAATAGTATGCTCATAGAGGATAAAAGCACTATTGGTGCATAGAGCTGTAACGATTCCAGAGAAATAAAAAACTGTCTGGGAGCCACAGCTCATAAAGGTGCTAAAAAGCAGAATCACTAAAAGTTACAGAAAAAACAGCAGAACTGTGATACCTATGGAGGTATTTTTCTATAGAATTGAGAATGTGGAGCAGAATCTTCTTTAGACTCTCTAAACCTACTATGCACAACCTTTTCACCATTCACTTCTGCATAAAATAAGGGTATATTTTACTCTGCAAACAATCTGTGATGAGCAGAGTCCTCAGTTAATACCTCTTGTCAGTGTGCAAAATGACAATCAGTCAAAGGTAAGTATCTATGGGGCAGAGAGGACGTGAGGGCAGGAGTCAGAATGTGCAACTAATTTATTATTCCAAGGATGTCACACAGTCTCATAATATTTAGCACTAAATCCAGTTTTGATAGTATGGGATTTTTTTAAAGGAAACTTTCCAGGGAATTAAAATGTCCCCTTGCTTTCTGCTAAGTAAAAAATACTGATTTAGTCAGATGTTCCTTATTTAAATATAATCTTCTTTCTCTTTCTCCACTCTCTCACCTATGTGAGAGACTGAAATGTTAATGGTTAATGACTCAAACAATCGGCCATTTGCAAAAGCAGTGGGTGCTTTGCTGACAACGTGCAAGCAAACAGCCCAGGTGCAGAGGGTGTGAGCACCAGAGGATGACCACCAGAAATCACCCTCTCTTTAGCAAGAAGCTGGGATTTGAGCCAGGTAAGGGAAGAAGTTGATAAGAAGAAAATTTCATAGTTGATATGTTTAATAAGTAGACCCTTGTACTTTTTTTGGTATTTCATTGTATATGTAATTATATGCAGGACTAATTAGCAATGGCCAAGTTGTGCCTCAAGGCAGACTTTCAAAAGATACCAGTACCCAAACTGGGGCCAAATTTTCAAAACAGCTGTGTTCTCACATAGATGCAGATAAATTGTGTCAACATCAACATCAAGTATCAGCATTCAAACACATTAAAATTAACAACGATAATTGAAACAGATATAAAAATATAAATAAAAATACATGTGCAGAGATGAACAAGAATTTTAATGTAGATATTTAGCACTGAATCTTATCCATCTTAGATCTTAGATTAATATGTGGTCAAAAAGTCAGTATATTTGCTAGGTAAAACTTGTATGTGAAGAGGGAACATAGTATTTTTGCAACTGAATGTAGTAACTAGATTTGGAATCCTTGAAATAATCACATTTAGAGAATTTATTTCTCAGTAGAGGAAATTTTAAAAACATTAGAAAGTGTATTGAAAGAAACTTCAGTATGGTGCATGAAAACATTTGGGAACAATTTGTAAAGTCCTAAAGCACTCTTTGTCTAAGTTGGGAAGCTAAGCTAAAAGAAAAATATTTATTTAAAGATTACACTAGTAAAACAGAAAGCCATCTGACTGAAAAATAAATATTTAATTTAATTATAACTTCACTTATCAGACTAGTCGTTATAGTTTTGACTACTACATTGGAATTTGCTTGTATGCTTTCTTACTAAACCAGTATTATCAGCATCAATGAGTTCAGTCTTGTTTATAAAATATAAGCAATTATTTTTTATAAATTTCAATCTTTGTATTCCAGTTAAGTCCTTGATCTTGAAAAGAATAACCAAGCTACATGTTATTCCTTTGCAGATGCAAGTGTAAGACATCTTAGAATATTATTTGACTTAAAAATCTATTGGTGGAGAAATGGTAGTTGATGATTGATTAACAAATTAACATTTCCCAAGTTAGACCAGGAAATCTATTAGAACTAATGATTAAAAGAAGCTGTATACTAATAGCTGACATAGTCATGAAGGCTCTTCCAAAATACTAAGAAAATTGCTTCAAATCTTTCTATACAATGATCTTAATCTTGACTGAATTAAGGCATTTTATAACAGAAATCTGTTTTAGTCATCGGGCATCACTTGCTTTACTCAGGCTTGTCATCGTCTCCAGCATTACCACAAATTGTATAATGCAGAATCCCAGAGAGGGAACTATCCTAGCATTGTCCAATACAGACACTGTGATACCTGTTTGGGTTTGTACTACTAGAGTACAGTGCAGAATGGTGACATTGTTGTAATATTGGCAGAGTGAGAGAAAAATATTTACTATCCAGTCTCATCAGTAATGTAACAGAGGGATGAGACAACTGATATCTCAGTGTGTTTTAGCTATCATTCAAAATTATCAAAGGTAAGTAAGAACTAGGGTACCATGGTATCACCAATTAGTCTGCAAAATCCAGTGCAGAACTTAGAAACTGAGTGGTGGTGAAAGGAAGGTACAAGTTTCCTGTGGATAGACCTTAAAATCATGCTTTTGTCTAGCTTCTATACACTGGAATTTATACATTGAAATGAGACTCAAAATAAGTGAATTTACAAGTGGATGTACTTTCCACTGTTATTCACTTCTTTTAGGCATCTTAGGTGTGAATCCATTTGTCTAACTTTAGATTTCTACATCACAGATGTCTTATCAGACTAGGCTCCATGGAGAAGAAAAAACCAAATACTTTTTCAGGGCACTCATCTGTTCTAGACTTTAGGATAAGATTAATTATACACAAAGTGCTTATTTTTCTCCATTACATTTTCTCAATTACAAAAGGGAGCAAGTTCAGATGTATACACCTTCATTGTAGACATATGCATTTGGTAGGATGAATTCCACCTTTCCTGTGTTTTATAAAGAAGGAGAAAACAGCAGGAAAATCCTCTTCTTGTTTCACTGATGAGCATGCATGAGGCACTGTGTCATTAAGGAATTGGTCCTCTAGTAAAAGCAAAATATAGCGTTAGCTTTCCATGTAAATGAAGCTTCAGTAAAAAGGATGGGTTACTGAACTTGCATTAATACACTGAACAGTGACAATGAGCAAATGCCACACTGTAGAGCAAGGACCTTGCTTTGACTGAATTACAGAAAAGGTGTTACATGTGAAGACTTTTTTGAAAGTGGGCTCCTCTAGCCATGTTTTTTTTCTATAGAGTTGCACAAGAAAATTTTTCGTCCACACAGCCATTTGGTACAGGTGGGAAGAATATAATTTTTCTTTATTGGCATGGAATCCCAGGTCATTTTCAGTATTATTTAGCCTCCGAGAGTTTCTCTGCTCAAAATATAAAAACATTATAGTCTTCTGATTTTTTTTTTCATTACTGATACCATTACTGACAATATGAAGCATAAGGATTACGTCAGATCAAATTTCTGCATATTTTGTGTTCTGGATCATATTGTTCAAAAACCTATTCAGCCTGCTCCAGGATTGGCCAAGGTCAGAAAATAAGCAGTCTGGGTTCCTTATGTGCTCCTGTTCTGGCGATGGTTTCACATTTGAGAGAATGTAGTGGCTCTTGGTGCATGCCAGAGAGTAGCTCAGAGCCATTTGCAAACTGCTCTCAAGGCTGTATCTTCAGAACAGAATTGACATCTGTTTTATTTCCAAAATCCAATTGTAATCCTTACATGGGTTCAAAAATGACAGATGAATCATCGAAATAGAAATCATCCAAGGTAATTTTCAGCCTGGAGAAGAGAAGGCTCTGGAAAGACCTTATAGCACCTTCCAGTACCTAAAGAGGACTACTGGAAGGCTGGAGAGGGACTTCTTACAACATGATGCAACGATACTATAACAGGTAATTTTCTTCTTCAAACTGAGTATTGATTTATATTAGATATTAGGAGGAAATTCTTTATTATGATGCTGGTGGAACATTGGAGCAGGGAAGCTGTGCATGCCCCATCCCTGGAAGTGTTCAAGGACAGGATAGGGCTCTGAGCCTGGTCTAGTGGTAGGTGTCCCTAGCCATTAGGTGGGGACTGGATCTCTGGGGTCCCTTCCAACCCAAACCATTCTGTGATTTTATGATTAGCCTAAAAAAGTACCCATTCTGGGTTTTGAAAGTTCCTCAAGTTTCTGGAAGAGTATTCTGGGGAAGTAGCAGCATATGACTGTTCTATCCTTGCAGGCTATAGGACTATGGGATGGTTTGTGTCAAAAATTAGGTAAAGTGGAGGAGGAGTCCTAGATGCCCAGACCCCAGGTTGTCCCAGAGAGCTTCACACATTGACAGTCTCACATGTTTTCACTGATCACCTCCACTGGGACTACACAACAAAAGATTAGAGTTGCTTGTACTGATCCTGTGCCATGCAAAAGAAGTATCTCAGGGACACGCATAAAAAGAGAATTCTCAGCGAGCTGTTCTAGGTCTGCCGTATTCATATCAGAGGCATGGCAACAGAACAGCAGAATTAGGCTTGCTGTTTTTAAAATTACTATAAATAAAAGCTAAATACTGTCAATTTCTTTTGTAAACTAGTAACTGTGGACCTGAATGACAAAAACTCAGCCAGACTTTAAACACCTATGTTCCTATCAATTTCAAGTCATGCTGCTAAGTCACACTATTTGATTAAGTGTTCTGAGTTAATTAAAAGTGATGGGAAAGATAGATTTTTTTTTGTCCAATAGTGTCAGCCTCTCTTTCAGCCAACCAAATTATAAATGGTTGAGCATGTTATTCAACCTCCTACAAGCTGTCACTCAACTTGAAGAAATGCCATTTTTTCCCAACAATAACTTGTGATTCTTGGACATATGGTGTCTCCTTCTATAATTGCATTTGATCTTGATAAAGGCCAAACCATTAAAGATTATTTTTTTTTCAGGAAAAAAATAGCCCAAAAGAAAGGTAATGTTTGTTTGAATGATACACCAGTATCATCAGGGTGTCAAAGACTTAAATATTTGAGACAAAATCGTGTCAGGTAGAGATGAAGATTTTCAGCTTACTCTTCTGATTTTAAAAAGCGTGGTTTTTTTCTTTTCCTAGAGTACGTTGAAATTCATTGGCTCTGAAGATGTGTTTGTATCAGGACTGGATGGGTTTTTTCCTTGTAAATGGGTCTAGAACAGAGTGTTGCCTTTGCCTTGAAAACAAAGTCTACAGTTGATATGTTTTCCTGATGATGTGACCTGAATCACACAGACATATAAGATTTCATTTCCAACTACAAATAGTCTTCACAATCTCTATGTAAAATGCCTTGTGTAGATGATTTCAAAATGAGTGTATCTGGTCTGGCTGAGATGGAGCTAATTTTCCACATATCAGCCTTCACAGTGCTGTGCTTCGTATTAGTAGGTAGAAAGGTGTTGACAACACACCAGTGTTTTAGCTACTAATGGGCAGTGCTGGCACAGCATCAGCAATATCTCTCCAACATTCTTCCCCCACTCCCTGAACAGCAGATTGGGGGTGGGCAAGATCTGGGAAGGGGACGCAGCTCGGATCACTTGCCTCAACTGACTGAAGGAATTTTCATACCATATGCTGTCTGCTCAAATAAAAAAGTTAAGTAAAGGGAGCTGGAAGTGGAGAGCTTTCGTTATTGGCAACATTTGCCTTCTCAAGCAGCTGTTTCACATACAGAAGTGCAGCTTCCCAGGAACTGGCCAGACATCATTTGCTGATGGGAAAGTAGAGAATAAATTCTTCTCTTTTTTTCTTCCTTTCTTATGCCCACAACTTTTCACTTTTAGTTTAGTAAACTGCTTTAGCATGACCTATACATTGTTTCCTGTCTTATTTTCTCTCCTCTCTCCAGCTGAGAAGGAGTGATGGAGTGTCTTGTTGAGCACCTGGTGCCCAGCTAAGGTCAACCCATGACAATGAGTCACAGAGCAGGGTTTTTAAAACAAAAGCATGTACTGCTAGCAAGTCTTGGTGATACTATAAACACAAATACTGTGGGTTTGCTTGTTTTGACTTAGGATACTAGTTCTCATTCATGTCTTTAATTTTTTTTGGTGCAGGACACATTTGAATCATTAGGCAGCACTAGTGTGACAGAAGAGTTCATGGCTTTTGAAAGATTTGTTAGTCATTTAAAAATTATACCGTCATGTGTGATTCTTCTGGATGATTGATGTCACAACATTTCTGCTTGTAGTCTTAAAAAAAAGCACCCAATGTTCTGCCTGTCCTTAATTAATCTTTAAATCCTTCAATGGGGTTGACCTAACTTACAAAGTCGCTTGCTTGCTGTGTGGCTGTAATATCCCATGGCTATAACAATACAATTGTTAATCTTAAAAGTGAAGTTTATGTACAGAAAACCAGCAACTGGTCCGTGATTTTAGAACTCACTTCCATGACAGATCATAACTACCTCAAGCTTCACCATTACTGTTATATGTTAAACCTACTTTTTATCCTAACTTTATAGTAACAATGTCATAAAACCACTTCTCTGAAGTGGGAAAAGCTTCAGAGATTTTTCTCTATGTGTTTAATATGCAAAGTATGACTTTATGATATGAAATGAATTGAATTTTGGCTCAAGAAGTTTGTAATTTGGACAGCAGAAAATGTCTTATTAATTAAACTGAATGCAGAAAAATGTATTGATGGAAAAGCAGGGTAGGTCTGGGGTAGAAGAAATGCTGTAGTGTCCCTCAATCTTTTGAGAAGGCTAAGGAGGAGACCTGGACAACCCACACATTGTTTTTCTCATTCTACCTGGCATCTTTTATTGAAGTCAAGTTGTTTCATAAGAACAGAGCAGAGGCTGCTGTATGTCTTCCTGAAGCCAAAGAACAGATCCTAAAAAAGGAAATTCTTTCCCTGAAATGAGGTCAGAAATGTTATGAAAACACATCATTTTTTATTGGCACAAAAATCTTGTTTCAGGGTGAGAGGTTGCAGAAGATGTCTTGGTCTTGTGTCTTAGAGATTCAGCCTTAGGAAGATAGATGGGAAGTCTCAGGTGGAAGGCTGAGTGAGACCAACTGGCAAAGACAGCTGGGTGTGAGCCAGCAGTGGCTGCTGTGATGCCAGGATAGAAGCATAGGGAGCTTGCCAAAGAGGGAGGTGCAGCTTCTCAAAGACAACCTTCCCCAGCTTGGCATCTGTGGCCTTCCCTTTTCAGAAGAGAAAAATTAATTTATGATGGGTTGGAGTTTTGTGTAACTCATTCTTTTAGATCCATCAGGGTAATTCTTCGGAAAGGGTCAGAGACCCAGCTGATGCTCTTTTAGTCAGATGGGGAATAGTTCCTGAGAAGGATAGTGGATGTTACTTGGCTGCATCTCAAAACCTCTGGGAAAAGCAGATTCAGCCAGTAGAAAAAGAAAGGACTGAGGATTTAAGGGAGCAGTGCCTCTATTGTCATGTAATGCTGAATTGCCAGAATAAAACTCGATTTTCATCATATTTTACAATGCACTGATTGTATGGAATCTATCAGTGCAACAATAAGTTATGCCTTCATCCTGATTATAGCACATTTTGTATAAGTGACTAAATGAGAGGCTAAAATTGCTGTGGCATAGGGATTTATATTACAATAGATATTTTTGCATAATGCTATGGTGATGCTTCAGCTTTCCCTGACATCCACATCTTTAGAATCTCCTGTCAAAGGATTCTGAATAAATACTTCCACTAGAGGAGGACAGCATTGACAAGATGGGAGTAAAAGAGATGCAAAAATAGACAAGCCTATAGGTCCTAGGAGCTATATTAGGTAAAAATACGTAAAAGAAAAATGGGAGAACCATCTTAATGCCATTATAATTTGGAATTTTTGTGTACAAGAGATAAAAAAAAGGAGAAAGGAGAAAGATTAGAAGTCCGAATTTTCAATGTAGGAGTACTCACAGACACGCCTCTCTTCAGGAATGCATTTCCTTTGATTGTCACTGTTTTCAAACCAGCAAGACACCTGAACACTTAAAATTTGTGGGTTTAAACACAATCCTTCTCCAAACTCTTTCCAGTAGAAAATACTTTTTTCTTCTCTTCTCCGGAAGACCTGTCTAACACATGAAAATTTTTAAACATTTATCACACTTCCTGAAATATATCTAAAATCCCCACTATTGAGTAATTAGAGCAGTAGTGAACATTTAGATGCAATTAAGAAGATGAGAACTTTGTCATGATAATTAGTCCAGCATTTTGCAATACAGGGGGAAGGGAAGGGAAGGGAAGGGAAGGGAAGGGAAGGGAAGGGAAGGGAAGGGAAGGGAAGGGAAGGGAAGGGAAGGGAAGGGAAGGGAAGGGAAGGGAAGGGAAGGGAAGGGAAGGGAAGGAAGGGAAGGGAAGGGAAGGGAAGGGAAGGGAAGGGAAGGGAAGGGAAGGGAAGGGAAGGGAAGGGAAGGGAAGGGAATCTTGTCCTGGAAGAGGTCCTGTGATGTCCTGTCTTTAGGGAGCTTGTAATCAACTGGCAGCTGTAGTGTTGTTTGCAATAGCCACCCCTCCATCTGGAGCTTTGGCAGTTTTAAAATAATTAAATATAAATTGACCTAGAAAGTAAGAAACAGAGAAGTTTTCAGACTGGTGATTAGGGGACTCACCTGAGAGAAAGGATGCCTGGATTTTGGACACTACTGGATGCAGGTTTACCAAAATGGGTGCATTAAATTGCGGGGAAATAAGCAGCGCGGTATCTGCTCTCCTCAGGAAAGAGGAAATACAAGCTGATGGTGTGCTAGAGGATGTTAGCCACATATGCAAGCAACAGAAAGTAGACCTTGTTTTCAGCTTTTGGAGATGAACAGAGACATTTCTCAGATCTCTGACTTTGACTTTGTACTGAAATGAGAAGTGTGTGCAGTGAATCCAAGCTCCATCTACATAGGGAGCAGCGGTCACTTGAGCATAGCTGATCAACTACTTCAAAGCTTTACAGCATGTCTTTCCTCCTGAAAGTTGGCTATTGACAATAGTAATAGCTGGCAGGATCTAACTGTTCAGAATCACTGGCACGTCACCAAGAAACAGAAAGACTGCTTAGAGTGGATTTGGATGTATTGTAAACGAAGCAGAATATATAATGCCTTAAAGTCAAGGACAACTGTTCTTTCTGCAGAGGAGCTAGATGAGGCAAGAAGGACTTATACAATCACTTGAAATTATAAACATTCACAGCTAATAAGAAAAGAAGCCCAGAAGCAATGAAATTTGAGATTAGCCAGGCAGCAATTATCCCAGTAATAATACGGTATATGTTTCTTCTTTACTGCTCTTGTGTGGATTACAAACGGTTTCTAAAGCAGAGCTGGATAAGCCTGGGAATATTGTACTTATACTCAGTTTAGGAGCCAGCAGGAAAATCTACAGGGACTTCAAATCTCACTGAGGTCCTTGCTCAGCCTTATAGACAGGAAAAAATAGCAACAAAACATTAAAAGCTTAACAAGGAAGAAATAAAACCTGAGAAAAAAAAACTTCCTGGATTTTCCCTGTTGAGCTTGCTTATTAAGTGGACCAGATCCTTCATTTCTGTGTCCCCACTCTAATGACCTAACAGCCTGCTTCTTCTGCATTGTCTTTTACTGTATTTATATAATTACTTAAAGAAAAAAAAACCAGAAAACTGACTTCGTCTCCTTCAACAGAATATTCACCAGAATAATCTGTTACTGTCTTCCCTTTAGCTTTTCCTTTGCTTTATCATCAAAGTGCTATAATGTGCTACACTACGATCTAGGTACCATGTCAATTTATTTTTGTCCTGTCTTTACTGATGAAGAAATATTTCCCATCTCATTTAGTTTTCCTATTGCCAAAAACCAATTTATCTTCCCTCCAGTCTGGAAAACAGAAATAATTGTATTGATCAACCTTGGAAAATCTGAAATGACATGTTTTTACATGTCACGTGAAAAGGGGAGATTTCTTCGACCCTTAGTATTCAATCTGTCTGTGTCCCAAGTAAGGCATGACCCTTGTGCCCAACCAGTCTGTCAGTGTCCCACTACGGGGAGCCTTCACTGAATAGTCCTGCTGGATTGGAGGGTAGTTGGACTGACTTAATTAGGGATACAAAGAAACAGCATAAGAGCCCTCAGCAGGTCTTCCCACTTTATGACTCAGTGGGTCTTCTACTTTATTTGAGTTACCTGCTGCTGGCAACTGCCAGCACCCGCGAAGGACTTGCACCAACAGTCTACAGAGTAACAGCCTTTATTAATATAAAGATGTGAAAGATTAAGGTTCAAGAATTGTTGGTGATGGTATCTGACTGCAAAACCACATTCAAACAATACACAGACAAGCTCTGATCCCCAGCAAAAGTATTTAGTGTTCACAGAGTGCGATTCTTACCCAATAGGTGTCTTTATGGGGGAGAAGACAGGTTCAGCCTGTTGACTGATCCCAGTAGTCAGACAATGGAGTCTTCCCTAACTTTCTCCCGTTTTCAACTTACTTTTATATTAATTCTTTAACTGGAGCTTGAGTGACTCTAGTCATACATACCTTTGTTGCTGATTGATGTAAAATTCACTTTGCTCTTAAAAATATAGTCAATAAAATATAGAGCACTTCCTCAGTGAGGGTTGGTTGTACCTTGGAGGTGGGTAACTTTGGGATGGAGATGTGCATTAATATTACAATTATGCTGTAAATGAGCCAAGTTTATCTGAGGAGAGCTATTTTATTGCATAGGTTGGTTCAGCAGCAAGACATCTTCTCTCTATCTCTCCTTGTTGACAGTTATTGTGCAGTTTATTGGCTGCAAAGTACCATCGAGTTCCCTTCCCTGCACGGATTTCAACAGAGCCTGGCCGTGGTGCTTCTACTCTGCTCCACCCTCCATTCCATCCCCCTTAGCAGGTGCTTGCAGCTACAGATTGTGTGTCTGGGGAATCATCATGGAATAGGTTCCAAGCATGCCAACCACATTCCATCCAGGGAGTAGTATCTGTATTTTACCCTATAAATTCCATATTGTTATAATTTCTGTTAGGATGTGAACATAACTTCTCAGTTTCCTCTGATTTTACACCCAGCCATCTTTCCTCAACGTCTATAAAGGTAAAAATATTTGGTTTGGAGAATTCTAATCCCAGTATCAACCAATCTAAAAGTTTTAATCTAAAAGTCATCATATTGCACAGAAAAATGGAACTTTTTTTTTTTTCCTGATGAAGATTGTGAATCTAAGCAATATTTCATTTTCTTTTTGGCCTGTAAGCTTTGGAGTTTAAAGGCTGTGGAATTTTGAATGGGTGTGCATTTGGCTGCAAATATTTTGACAATTTTCTGGTATTATACTTGGTAGAAATCACAGCATCTGAATTTGTAATCAATGAAAAGTGCTGAAAACACAACAAAATGAGCAAAAGTCAACAGATGCCGAATACAGATGGAAAGGAATTGGCACACTGCCTAACACCTCATACCTATTATTGAGTAGCTATTTTTTCTTTATTTCCTTGTTTTCCTCTTAACAAGATTGCTCTACCAGCCTTGTAAATCACATATAACCAGAGGTTACATGGCATTAAGGTCCCTCAGACTTTAGTGCTCAGCTACTTCCCTGGGGCTCAAGGAGGGAGCACTGCCCACCTAAGGGCTGTGCCAGGAGTCCCCTGTGCTGCCATGGGACACCCTGCAAGGGTTGAGGTGCTGCCACAGCCCCTGTGTTGGTTTGTCTGTTGCTGCATTTCACTGCCTAACATATCAGCATAGCCTGATGCAACTTTCAGTGTTGCACTGATTCACCAAGGAGTGGTAAATGAGGACTCCAAGGCTTGGATATGAGCTGTTGAAATGAACGAGATTATCACTATTAGAGCCAAAATGGACAGATATGTCCCTCTTCTCTTACTTAAATATATGTGATTAATACTTTTCAGCCTCTTAGAGACCTTATTCTTTGCCACTCGGACACAAAATAAAAGTTGGTTGATTTGTCAGTATTTATTAAATCCCCAAAGAAGTAACTGTCTAGAAAGTTTAACAGCAATAAGGGGCTGAGTGTGGGCTTTGAGTTTCCTCCAAGGAGTAATAATCTGCTCTCCCTTGTGAAGCCTTTCTTAGGAACCTTATAGAACCATGACAGTCAGCTTGCCTTAAATACTGGATCCTACCTGAATGAGACCTACCTCCAGTCTCTAATAATCATTATCAGGAATGTGGTTGTTTTGCTTCAAAATATTAACAATAAATATATTCATAATATAAAAAAAAAATCTTTTGTGTCTCTTAATTCCATCATTAAAGAACTTTAACTTTCACATATTGAAAGTTAAAACTGTGTGAGAAAAAAATCTCACAACGGTATTTAACCTAAAAACAAAAATAAAATTGAGAAGGACCCTGAAGGATATTCAGAAGAACAATACCCCTGACACTCAGACAAGCATTTGGGACACAGCTTTCTATATTTTGCAGTGAGATTACTCCAATCTTGGCTGTTTACTTTTCCTTTCATGTTTTGTGAATTATTAAATGTAGAATGATTTCAGGAGTTCTTTGACTGCTTCTACTTTCTTTTCCACCCTGATAGGCTCATAAGTTCCAATATTTGTTTTTCTGTTTCTAAAAGTAGTGCTTCTAGAGGGAAAAAAAGAAATGAGGTTCATAAAGTTAGCTCTGAAATCTCATTGCCAGTGTCAGTTATAATAAAAATGTCTCCATTACTCCCCAAAACCAGAACAGGGAAGAGGCTCTTAAGCAATAGAATTATATTAACAGAAGAAGCTGCTGAAAGCAGCAACTAATTAGCTTAGGGGTATTGCTGTAATGTATTACAGTGCTCTCCCATAATTTAGACATCTTTGGGTCTTTAAAGATACAAGGACATTTGCTATTTTGTTTCTTGTCAATTTGAAGTCAATGGAATGACCACTGACTTACTGAAAACAGCATTTTGCCAATGCTGATGCTTTTGAAAATTTCATCTTTAAAGCTGTGTGGAAGTAATTGGGTAAGCATGCTGGCATGGACTGGGGAAGGAAACCAAATTGCTTTTTAACACCATCTAATGCATCTAATGGGCTGTAATGGACAAGACTTAATTAGAATCTCTAAGGAATTGCTGAACAGAACAAAAGGGACCACTTTACTTTTAAGAAAACAGGTATTAATAGAAAAATAAATGCCAAAAAACCCAACAAAACAAAAATAATGTCAATAACTCTTCAGCATGGACCTCTGGGTACTTAAGAGACTCTAAACTTCTACAAGAAAAGTGTTGCACAGTGTCACCTTTCTGCCAACAACCAGTACAGAATAGGGATGAAACGCATGATTTATAAGATGTAAGGACATCACTCTCTATATTTTCAGGTAGTAAAGCTGTTATGATAAGCAAGTGCAACACCAGAATGCCTAGAAGTATGGTCAGGATGCATACTTTTTCTTTGTAGTTGGAACGTATCCTTGAAAGATTTCATAAAGTCTGAATATTCATTTCTGTTGGGAGAAGCTAAGGACCTTCTGGTAGAGCAAATTTAAATATTTTATTTAAGCTGTTTTGATTTCCTCTAAAATCGATGCCAGCTTGAGATGATGATACACAAGATGATACACAAAATCAAAAATTCCTTTCTGAGAATGTTTTACTATGCCATTTGCCAAATCAAGCACTTCCAGTTCTCATGAGCCTTAGAATAAAATATTCTGGGGTTTAAGCAAAAAGCATATGTCCTATTATGGATATGCCACTTTCTGTAAAATTGTATTTCAGCTGGTTTCTGAATAGGGCTAGCCTATTTCAACAATTTGGCTTGACAATAAAAACCCCCTTCATCTTATATTTTACCGTCCCTAATTTATACCATATAAATATGGTTTCTCTTGTTTAGAAGTAGTCCTATTGAACTAAATTAGCAAATAAAACAGAGCAACAAGAAACACATTAACTGTTTTTCCCCTGGACTTCTCACTGCACTTTCAGCCACTCAGCCTCACTCATTCTTGGCAATTCTGCAGTCACCCAGTTTTAAGTCAAAGATACCCAACATGCAGACCTTTCCACCTCATGTCTTGCTCCATCATATCCCCAGTTCACATTTCTTCTTTTCATTTACTGAGGATCTTACACCTTTCCCATTGTAAATAAATTCCCAACTGAATGAAAAAAGTGTTCAAATATCAGTGGCAAAAAAGAGAGCCCAAAGAAAATGGAGTCAATCCAACAGGAATGTGATATATATAATCTCTAACTTTCTGTATTTTGTGAAGTTAAAAGGCTTCTCATTGTAATACAATAACACACAATATCTTTGATGGTTTTGTACCTTCAGCGTGGCTATTTACAATAGAATCATTTTTGACTGGGATCTACAAAGCCTGAATGTCATAGGTACCTACACAATCCTGACACAGTCTGTTGCTGTACATGTCTTTGTACCTTATTCCAGGAGATACACAGATGAATTATCATGGAATCACAGGATGGTTTGGGTTGAAACGGACATTAAAGATCATCTAGTACCGACCCCATGCCATAGACAGGACTACCTTCAACTAGACCATGTCGCTCACAGACCCATCCAACCTGGACTTGGACACTGTCAGGGTTGGGACATCAACAGCTTGTCTGGGAACCTGTTCCAGTCGTCACAGTAATAATAATAATAACAACAACAAAAACAACAATCACAACGATCAACCTAATATCCAATCTAAATCTCCCCTATTTCAGTTTAAAGCCATTACCCCTTGTCTTATCACTATTGTAAATCTATCACTATCACTTGTCTTATCACCTTGTAAAAAGACCCTCCAACTCTCTTTTCCCCTCTGGATACTGGAAGGTGTGATAAGGTCTCCCTGGAACCTTCTCTTCTCCAAGCTGAGCAACCCCAATTCTTTCAATTTATCTTCACAGGAGAGGTGCTCCAGCCATCTGATCATTTTTGTGGCCCTCCTATGGACCCACTCCCACAGGTTCATGTCCTTCGTATGCTGGGGGCAAGTATTCCAGTCTGGGTGTGGAATTCTCTTTGAGCAGGTTTGAAGTGGGATTTTCATGCACAGAATGGCCTTAGAGAGTCCTGCCCTGGCCACTTTGGTAAAGTAGTAATAATAATAATAATAATAGTAATTCACACTTTCCCTTGAATTAAAAACTTTCACATTTTCACTAATTTCACTAATACCATACTTTTCTTCCATTGGTAAATATAGCCAGTGTCACTGAAGCGCTCTATATGTTCTCACCTACTTTACAGAGAGACCAAATAAAAGCAAACTCAAAGGAAAAGGCCACTTTTCAAAATTTTATTGAAGTTTATTTGCTGGAACCTCCAAGAAAATAGAGCTTTTCAATATAAATATTTATGCCACAAACTGAGTCAGATCCTTTTCTTTTTATTATTCTGTCTTTTCTCTACATTTTTTTCTTTTTAAATGATTAGTGGCTTGCAGTGGTTCACACCACTATTTGGGTTGATGGTAGTAAATTATATTATGTCATCATTCTGACAAGACATTTAATATCTCTTCTTATTAATCATCTTCCACCTGTGAAATATTTCATTACTGTGTTTTTCATGCATCGTATAAGGTTTTTTCACCAAATGAGAGACAATACTTGATCATTTTTCCCATGACCTAGACAGAAGGCAGTATTTTCATTTCTTATTTTAGTATGAATTGTGTAATGTAATTCATGGAATCAATAGAAATATTCAATACATGAATCAAAAATCAAGTTGTTGTACTTAAGAAAACAAATCCCCAAAAGCTGCATACTCATACCCCCAACAGAATTTATTGAGATAATACATTGCAAAATGCATCCTATTGAGAGCAAAGCTTTTCAAGTGGAGTTGCATATCGATCCTAAAAGAATGAATTTTGTTCTAAATGGTTCTGGTTTCATTTTTAATTTTTTGCTCTGTACATGTCAAAGAGACAAACCCAGAAGCACATATCCGCTGCCCAACCTGGTGACATGTTTACCCTTAAAATTAATGGCAATGGCTAAAAATTTTAAAAGATTGCAGCCTAACATTTTGTGTATCTCTCACTCCAAAAGTGCATCAAATTGACCTCTCAAACTACCAAATGCGCAAAATGCCATTCCAGAAAATGTTTCTAGTAGCTCTAAGAACAGAGCTGTTCTGCCTTGTAATTTTTAGCCAGAATTTAAGGATAGAAAGAACAGTCAGGTGATCCAGCTTAAGCTCTATCAAGAGCACTCTATTTCACCCAAGAGAGAAGCTGCAGTACCATATACTTTTGACATACTGCAAAATCCTTTTTGGACATGGCCCTAGTCATATTTTCTCTCTCTACATTTATGCTGAATTAGAAATTCAAAGTTCAGTGACAGACTGTTTCCTCTAGCATCTCCAAAAACAGTGATTCTGATACATCTCTATCATGGTTTAGCATAGTTTGGGTTTGTAGTTAAAGAAGGCTCCATCCATCTCTCACATAAGTGATTCTTTGCAAAGAGGCGCTTACAGCTTCCTCTAGACCCAATAGAACCAATCAGCTGGCTAGTTTGAATATTGGCAGCTTTTTAAGACACTTAAGAAGCTTGACACGCCTCTGTAATCCACATTTAAGAACGAACAAACACCGGGAAAGCTCTCTCACTTCCGGCTTTTGGACAGGTAACTGGGGGCCCGCAGGGTCGGCCACGGCACAGCTTGGCTGAGATCTCAGCCGCTTCTGCTCGCTGGACACCCGGCACAGCCCCCTCAGTGCGGGCCGGGCCGGCCGGGAGATGGCCGCCCCCGGGGCCACGCGGCCCTGCTCCACCCGCGGCCCTGCTCCGTGCGGGCGGGCCAGCAGCACGGCTCGGCCAGGCCGGCCCTCACCCAGTGCGGCCAAAATTCATCTGAGGCTGCTGCCCGGCAAAGATCGTGTGACCAACAGCGATAAGCGAATTCCAGCTGCGGGGCCCGGGTGGGATTAACTCTTTTTAATTGAACTCTCTTTAAAACTCTGTAAGTTTCCTCCAGAGCAGATGAAGCCCGCAGACATCAATCCTCTCCCAAGTCAAAGGAAAGGGAAGGGTGAAGGCACGTGAAGAAAACACCATAAAGACACCAAAGTCAGTGAAGAAGGAAGAACTGAAACCCCAAGAGAGGAGAAAGAGGAGATGCTTCAAGCCTAGAAGCTGAAATTCTGTTGTAAAGCTATGGCGGTGATGGACTATGATACATCAGAGTACCCGTTGTAATTTTATGAAAGCATGGGGGGGGTGGAGTGTTCAAACTGCAATTGTGAGCAAAAGTATCTGTGCTGAAACAAGCAAATGTTGAAGTATCTGTGATTTGATGAGAAGCTTGAACAGAGAGAGATTAAAGTGATGAAGACCCTTGCTCCCAAGGAAGAAGACCTCTGTTCCTAGAGATGAAGGTGCTCCCAGAGATAGGTGAAGAGAACCTTTGCTTCTGAACAGCTCAGCCTTAAAATGGTACCCCAGTAGCTCAAGACTGAACCCTTGAAAGGAGTTGTGGGGAAAGCTGTAAGACAAGGGAAGGGACTTTCACATGTGAGCAGAGAACCAACCCGGGCAGCTGTCTTGCTGTGACACTGAAGCCATGAGAGAGCTGCTTCTTGTGGAGATGTCTCCATAGCATGAGCAAGAGAGACTCCTATCCCTAAGAGAACTGAAAAAGGTTATTACAGAGGTGGTAAACTGACTGAAAATCTTGAGGGTTGTCTTTTTACCTTGTCAGTGGCAGAAGGGAGAAAGGTGGGGGGAAGAGAAGCGTTCTGAAGGTTTAGTCTGACTTTTTTTTCTTTCTTTTAGTTCTGTTAATAAACTTCTTTATATTCTTTTAAGTTTTGTGCCTGCTTTGCTTTTTCCTAATTCTTACCTCACAGAAGAAAATTGTCACATTGCGCACTAGCTCAAAGAGAGCCTGGAGGTCTAGCCGCAACCCAACTGGTCCTAGGTGGTCCACACAAAAAGAGAGGTCGCAGGAGGGGACGAGCTCCTCACCCAAGGGAGCTGTCTCTGAGCAGGGTGTTAGGGCCCACAGGTGGAGGCAAAGAAGAGAGAGAGAGAGGGGACTCCTCATACAAGTTCCACAAAGCAGATTTATTCATGTGAAGGAGCAGCGACGAAGATCCAAGGATCTGAGGGTTTCCACAGACTTTATATAGGGGATAGGAAAGGTGGGGATAAGGGATACAGCCAATAGGATATGGGATAGGAGATGGGGTTGAGGTATAGGGAACCAATGGGAACAACACACAGGGGGGACTAAGGGAAGGAGCCAATGGGGTGTCGAGTGCAACAGAACTTTCCAGAACTCATACATGATCAACTAAGGTAAATGCATATTCATGACTTTATACATAAAATAGGGAGGGGAAAACACTAACCAATCATGTAAGAACATGTAGATCACAGAACTGGGGGATTATGGGTTCTCACCCTAACTGCAGAATCAGTGGTTAAACTTTGGCACCTGATCACCACAAGGGGTAGGGGTTGGGGTGGCTGCAGCCACTTGCACCACCACAAAAATTAAGGAGTGGTTATTTGGAACCTAAACCACTACTATCTCACATAGTAGTTTGATAAGAACTTGGATGTCTGCAGAAAGTTTGTGTATTTGGTACCATCACAGGATACAGAAGGCAGTGGAGAACAGGTGAGCTTAGTGTATGAATTTCTATGTACAATAATTGTTCTGCCTCTCTCTTCAGTCCCTGAAAGCTTCCAGTAAGTCATTACACTCAATTTTTGTATGCTGTGTTTGTACCTCTGTGTCCACTTATTATGAACCAAGCTGACCAGTTTAGGCTTCATCCCTGACTTCTGGATGAGTTCAGTTTGATCAGATGACTTATGCCTAAATTCTGCTTCATCTTCCCCCTTTATTTAAATAAAAAGGTTTCATTAGTTTTTCCTGCCATGAGAATATACAAAGTGATCCTGTTGAGGTGGCTAAATTCTACTACAAATTCCTGCTTTCCAAGAAAGACTCATTCTCTTGCTCCAATCCATGTTCTCTGTTTCCTAGTACATTGTCTTGGAGGTTACTGAATTAAAATGTCATGATTTAATTTTTAACTCAGAAAGTTTTAAAAATAAGATTTTTTTCTAGTTACCAGCCTATCAACTCCTGTGTTTATATGGAAATGTACCAGAAACTATTGCATGTTTGTCACAAAGATCACTAAGAAATATTTTGAGCATCCTTGGGGTAAGGCCTGTTTCCTGGGTTTGTATTCCAATAGCCAGGAATCTCCAAGGCTGAGTAGTTCCTGCTTATAAATCAGCACAACCAGCATATCTGGAATCCTTGGCAATTGTGAACAATAAGCATGGCTGTGAGACCTGAGAGTAGTGGTCTTCGTATGCCTACACTGTGTGGCTTCTTAGAAACATAATGGGAACACAGATGGTGGGATCGTGGACACAGTGCTGCACATGTCTTTATTCTGTTTCCTTGAGAACAGCAATTCTTGAAATATTTAGATTTTTTCACTTTCAAGCAATAAAATCCTTTGTCTTACAATTCCTCTGGAGTTCCATTGGTGGTAGCCTCAGTAGAACTTGCCTTAAGTAGAACCAGATCAGTGCACTGAAACATACAGTTAGCCTAGACAGAGACCTAACAAATAAATGTAATACATCTGTTATTTTCACAAATGCAAGGCAAATCATTATTTCCCCTTGAAATTTTACCTCTCTAGTCCTTGAAATGTAGAGAGCAGTTGTGCACTGACAGAAGGCTGACCTGCATGCCCATATAGGTCTTTTCCAGCTCTTGCCTACCAGTCTGTTGCTGTCTTCATTGTTTGTGGGTAGCTGTAAGGTCTGTTCAACATTTATGATTCATCTTTAGCCTTTCTTAATAACAAGTTGCCAACAATTTGCAAGAAAAAAGAAAAATATACTTGATTCAGTTTTACTCAGTCACTGTGATGTAAGTTTCTGATAAAATATCATCTCTCCTTGCTAGCATTTGACATTTCAGTTTTACTAGGGCTCACCCAGCAAGAAGAAAGTAATTCAAGGAATGAATTTTTGAGAGCAGAGAGAGATCTTCTAGAGGGGAAACTACTTGTCTGACAGTGACAAAACTACCCATTATCTACACCACATAATAGCTAGAGAAAGAAAAAGAATATTCACATCAAACTGTGCTATGTTACATAGTGTAATAGTTCTGAAGAATTGCTTGTGGCCCATAACTACAGCAATATATTCCAAGAAGGAAGGAGTGCTGAAAGTTGGAAAGAAGTTCAGCTTCCCGGTGGGAAGGTCTGAACTCCAGGCAGGACATTTAAACCTTTTTTAGATTTAACTGGCTCCCCAAAAGATTGAGAATAAAGATTCAGATCCCTTTACAAATTTCTTAGGTTTGTGTACCTCTAAGTAGGTATCAAACTGATTTTAGGCATTGTCCTTCATGGATCTTTCAGAGCTGGTGTGCTCAGTCAGACCACACTTTGAAGGTCCAGCCTGTCACTTGTAACAGGAGCCTCTGGATACTGCATACCATAGTACACACACTTACAGTGGTGAAACAAATTCCCTGAAAATAAAAGCTCTTGGCAACCAGATAGTAGAAAAGGCTAATGAATCATAAATATTAAGCAGACCTTACATCTGCTTAGCACAGAGACAGTAACTAGGCTCCCAGAGCAGTATAGTCTTATTCAAACAGCACTCTGCCAAAGTTAATTAGCCTGGGCATTTTTCTGCACAGCTAATTAGCCTGATTGAAGCACCATGGTTATCCTCTGTTTGAAGCCAGTGATACCTCCATATTGCATGGATCTGGAATTGCTTACTCAGGACTTTATCTTATCAATAATTCGTGACACAAATCTATTCCTATTTGCTATTAATGATCATTCTACTCAGGGCATTTGCTCCTCTCATACTATACAGAAAGAATAAATACATTTATGTCAGTGTGCTAAAGCTGTACATCTAAATACTAAAATTTACTAAGATTTTTTTTTCAGCATTTACCATGTATGTGCTTGCCTGTAGGCCAAATTTCATTCTAAGTCTTAATATTGAGATGCTGTCCTGAAATACGGATAACCAGCTGCCTCTTTAACTGACTGAATAAATCTTTATTTATTTTAAAATACATTGTAGCCTTAGATGTTCTTTTTTTCTATGACTAATTATTTTGTGAATCTAATCAACACCTTGCATACAATTATTTGAAATGGTCATGAGTCCTGTGAGTTAAAGAAATTTCTTGTGAAAGGAATTTTATTTGTGCATTTTAAATAGCCTTTCACTTTTATGCCTGTTTTATGCATTGCAAGAAAGGTAAAGTGGAATCTCATTTGGCTATTTTCCCTTTTCTCTTCTTGCAAAGATACATTTACTACTCTAGTGTTCCTATCCTTTATGATTTTAAAATTGTACTTATGATATTTACTTCCTTATTTTTAACTTTCATGGTTTGTAGGATCATGGGAAAACTTCAGGATTGCACATCCTGGTTGTGGAAAAATCTTTGTAAGTGGGACTTAAGTGTACTCTAAATAAAACCAATGCCTCTCTCCTGTAATCACCTCAGTAAATTTTATGGTTTTTAATTCATCCTTATGGCATTATTTCCTAGGAATGGAGGGAGAATGGTGCCTCTGCCTGTACTGAACAAACCTGATCTGTTCACATGTGCAATATGAAGGAATTTCTTTGTGTTTCTCCCCTCTTTGTTATCCCTCTCTCAACACCTTCTGCTTCTGCTATAACCATTGCTCAGCCAATGTTCTGAGAAAATGGCTAATGTGAAAATGGCATCGCATTGTCAATTTATCTTTGGGTTGTACCATTGTAATATATACATATATCACCCATGTCTTCCCATTACTTTATATTTCACTGAGATACTGACTGAAGGTTTTATGAAAATGCATATAGTCTCTATTATAACAAGGAATGGAAAGAATTTGATATATTCCACCATGGAAGAAATTAATGAACAAGGTCAGAGACTAGAAAATGCATGGCCCTGCTGGAAGAAATGATGCTGTGTTCCCTCATCTAACCAATGACAAATCTTGGCATGTCAGTGAACTGGGACAAAAAGAGCGAGGGGGATATACAAAGCAACACACCCTAAAAGAAACCCTAGAACCAGTCCTGTATAAAGCAGTAGGAATCTGTGAGTATGAAATGTGATGGTGGGAAGTACTATGGGACCTAAACTTTTCCTGGACATTCTTCCAAAGCAAGGGGAAGCTGAAGATACCTTTAACTTTGGGGGTGTAAATAAGAAAAGTAATTGTTCTTTGGCGGGCAGTTCTATCTTTCAAATGTTTTAGGCTCACTTCCACAGAATAACCTCAGTGTGTGTCCTACCCTTACATGAAGCATAGGGGAATGCTTCAAGTTCAGCTCTGATTATCTTCATAAGAACTTGGCAAGTGAGTTTCCACTGAAGTAATTAGAGGAGATGCACTGCTTTAAGCAGAATTTTAGGACAATAATTTTCTTGCCAAAACATAGAGGCTGTTCTACAGGACAATGTATTAAATTAGATCATTATCTAGTGAACTGCTCAAAAACATCCAGTTCAATGTTTTCCAGATGTGACTTTCTCACAGTTTAGATTGATAAGAGCTTACTATAAAGAGGAGCTTTTTGAAAAAAAGGACACCAATCCATAAAAAAAAAATATATTAAAAAGAAAATCCAATTTGTTTTACCAACCAGCTCACACCATGGTTTTGTGGATAGAATCACAACCAATAAAAAGTGTAAGCTGAGTCTCGCCCCGTGTTTCTGGACCACTAAATCCAGGATTATTTTCCAATACTTTAGTGCAGAGTTTTCAGTTACACACAAAATCTATTGCCTATTTTTTCCTGAAGCTGCCAATTTTAAAAACACATCTATGAAACATCATTATTTTCCAAGTTTCTGAACACTGTGTTGCAAGATATGCAGCACCTTGCATGTATTAGTTAGACCTTAGCTAGAAAACTACTGGCTAGTCAAATATATGGCCTAAATCTGCATTTTATACTAGGAGAAGTTTAAAATTTGTCATCCACATTACCAGGAGTCGCAGAGTTAGTAACTTTTGATTGCTCAGAAGAAATATAGAAAAAGGTAATAAGAAAATTTTTGAACTTAATTTGACCTTGGTTTGCCAGGACCAGTTATGCAACAAGTATGTTATTGAGCTAAGGAGAGTAGGAAAACTAGAGACAGATAAAAAGAGTACTGCTAAATAGTCAGGACAGCATCAGTTCATAACATAGTATTTCTTACTGTATAATTTAGTTTTTACTATCTTTTGATGTCATCTTTTTAATAAAACATAATTCCCAGCATTTTATATCTTGATTAGTATCTTCAACATTATGGTGTTTTTAAGAATGTAAAGTGGATATCATTCTCCTTCTTCTTTTCTTCTATGAGTTAAAGGTAAAAGTTTATACAAGTTACACAAATTACCAGATAAGTCAAGGGAGTTAAAACAAATCAATGATAATTTTTTGCAAAGACACCATCTCTTCTTGAGAAATTCTCCTGTCTGTGGACTAGTAGATGTTAGGAGATTATTTTAGATGCATATGACTGCCTGGAAGGGTTTTCTTCAAGCACACCTTCTTCAACTAGTGTCAAGACACTGGACCTTTGAGTTTTGTGATGTAAACAATTTTAGTTGTTAATCTGTAGGCTGAGATCAGGCAAAACACTTTGTCATCAACTTAATTTCAGCACGAAGATATACTATTTATACTATTTATTTTGCTGGGACTGTTCATATATTTGAACACATACTTAGGTTCATTCTTTTAGCATTACCCTAATGTGGCAGCTGTCACAATGAAGGTAGTCTAACATTTTTAAAAGCTATTGCTTTTACTAATTCATGTTGTTGAAGGGGTCAAACAAAAAAAAATTTAAATCCATGGTACTAATTAATGAAATGGCATTTTACATGCTTTTCTGAAGTAATTAATAGATAATATTTGTGTAATTATTTAACAGATTTCAGATTGCAGCTGGCATCTTTTAAATGTTGTATAACTATTAATTAAGTGTAAAATATGGTAAATTATACAGCAAAATGCTTGAAAATCTATGCCAATCTGCTAAATGTTTATATAAATGGTCTGTAAAATATCAAATGCTGTAAGAATTGCAACATTTTCCCATAAGAGATCAATCTGCCAATGGCATGTGACAAATTAACATAGTGATGTCTTCCATAATTAGTAAAAATCTATACATAGATACACAAAAATCTGTACATGTTTACATAGCGTTTTCATAGCAACGGTTGGGCTTTTTTTTTAATTCAGCTTACTATATGTGTGCATATTGAGTTATTGGCTGATACAGCATTATCAGGTTTGTGTTTCTTTCACATGTATATTAAAAGGCTTTCTAAACAATCTAAACGACAGACCTTGAGTTCTTTAACTCTTCAGGAAGATGAATGGTGGGATTTGAAGACATTTGGCATTGGTTTGGGTTTTTCTCACTGAAACTGGCTGTAAAACCCCTATCAGTCCTGGAAGCTACAAATATACATGTGTTCAAAGTGCATTCAGACAAATATCAGGAAGGTAAATCTATTTGTGGGCTATTAAACGCTATGCCTTTGCGTGCAGTAATAAACTAATCAGAGAGATGGAGCTCTGGTCTGAGTGTCAGCGTGAGACAGCCAACACTGCTGAAATGTTAACCTGGCCTCTGGCACCGTTTAGGAGGGAGCAACCCAGCACTGCCCCCTGCTCACTCCCTGCTGCTGGATGCAGTTGTCCTGGCGGTATCCTGGGCCTGGGCCTTTGTTATGTACAGCATTTCTAACAAGTCCAGTGGTGGTGCTGCTCATTGTGAGTAAACCCCACAAGATGTCTGTTCAGTGCAGGACAGACACAAAGCCTGTACTTGGTGAAATCAGATGCTTCACTGTCTGTTTAGAAGGGATCCATACTCCTCAGAGCTGTGCCAGTGGGAAGATCTCCAGATGTACAAAAAGTGAACAGAGGTAGGAAGTGCACCTTATCCTGGAGGTTCTTTTACTGCAAATGGGTTTCCCTGAAGTCTTTGTTAAGCTTTCATTCAACTCTGGACTGAGTGACAGGTACGAGATATTCTCCCTTGAGGGTAGATTCTCTGAGGATAAAGCTGAGGTAAGAGAGAGACAAATTCTTGTGTAGAGTCAGCCCTCATTTCCCACTTCTTATGCCAAAATAAATAATAGACTCCAGTTGTCACCAATAAATGAATCTTCCCATATGGAAAAATCATATCCAAACAAACAAGTCAGACATACTTAGGAAGACACTATTTTGTATCTATTCCCACACCAGAAATGTGGCTTTTTACTCATACACAATCTGTGGGCATTCTTTAGCTTCCTAAACTAAAGAAAAAAAAACATTGAAATTACATGAAAGAAAATAATGTATTAGTCTTTGTCAAAAGACATAATGAAAGCAGCACTTTTTCATTACTTCTCTTCTTTCCAGTAAGTAAAACAGATTATTGCATCATTTGGCACATACTCATTGTTTGTAAATACTTAAATTGGTTTATATTAATCTGCATTGTTCAGTTTGCACTGCGCATGCACTGTGGAACTGAAACTGTTGTCAACACTGCCAACAAATTTTTGGTTCCTATTATTGCTCTGTACATGAGGTCAGTACTGGAAAGACAAGCAGACAAATAAACTTGTAAATATAGAAGGTCAAGCTATCATAGTTGTCATTTAAAGGTTTATATTTTTGTTGCGCTTAGAAGAACCTTTCAAGCACCATTTTGTTTATTTGAAATATTTTTACTAAATATATAGAGTGTGATTATTGTTAATTATTGTTCTTTCAAGGTGCCATGGAAAAATGATCCTTCTACTAACACCATGTCATGTTCTGTGCATTTTTCTTTTAGACTCTGTGCTAAGAAAAGTCATTCTACTATCAGAATGGAGTGATTTGTACCCTCAGTTTTGTGTGACTTTTCTCATAATCTCTATCTGTAATGACTTATTAATTTTATAAGAGAAGAGACTCTCTTATTCTGCAATATTTGCAAACACCAGTAAAATTTATCTCAACATTGACTGAATAGATGTACAGTGGTTTGAAGTGTTACTTAATGGCTTGTACTATAGGATCCTCCTAGACAGGGAGGAGGAACCTTCCATAAATCTGTCTTAGCCCTGATGTCTCGTACCTGACTCAGCAGGGCTCCTAAGCGTTTGTATAACTTTCCATATGTGATTAGTTCTGTTGCATTTTATAAAGAAAAGCTTGCTGTCACACATAGACATTTGTAAGAAATGGATTTTAAAGTGTTCCAAAGTTGTGATGTGAGCTACCCATTAACCAGTTTTTATAGGGGAGCCTACTGCAGTGAATACATACAACTCTGCTTTCCACAACATTTTCAGAAGAAACAGCTGATTCTAGAGAATACAGTAAAAAGGCTCCTAACATCATCAAAGAGATTTTGGTTGTAATTCGGTTTTTTTTCTTATTTCTGAAGAATGCATTTTTTTGTGAATATTCTTCCACAATATTCACCTATCCTGGCCCCAGCCCTTCTACAGTAGTAATCTAAATACAAACATCACATTTTGAATTACGAATCAAAGATGTACAAAGGCAGCTTTTAGCTCCAGTGGAAGGAGTTAATTTCATCACTGTGCTATTTCAAGGGCTTCATGATTGACAGTGAAAAGAAAGATTCTGATAATCAGATTTTTATATTAGATTGTTCATCATGGAATTGGTTAGAAAATCATGAATATGCATTTGTTTCAGTGGACTTGAAATCATTAGTTATCAAAATAATTCTTCTTTGTGGAATTCTGTAAGCCTGCTGAAGGTATCCAAGCGGAATATCCTGCAATTGCTTATTCTCCTTAATGAAATTTGGAGTCTTTTCACATCTCATGTAAATAATAGTAAAAGTAAATAACGTAATTAAGTTATTATTGATGTTTTGTTCATTTTGTCTGAAGAGATAAGCTAGTCATGAGTAGGGGAAAGGGAGCATATGGGTATGGAGAAACCTGGGGACATGTGAATAAAGTGGTGACTATGTTATTAATAAAATTCAGGGCTGTTCAATTACAATTGGCTGTTTGCCAATTACCATAAACAGTAGAATTGGCTGAAAAACAGTGCTAATTAGGGAAAGATGATGAGAATTATAAGGTACTCTGAAAACCAGTGTTGAATGTACTGGATTATCTTTTTTTGTGAAAAAATATGAGACAGATTTCGCTTCCTGCTCTCCAGATCTATCTGTATACTATAGTAAATATCAGGAAAAATTGCTCAAGTTTCTATTTTGTCTGATTTAGAGTAAAGGTTTAATTTTGTAATCTACAAGCTCTGTGATATACCTACAGGTATTCCTATTACATGGGGTAATTCTTTCACTCCTTGCTCCAATAGCTAAATGAAATTGCTTTACTTCATGAAATTAACATTATTGTATTTTCATTCAGTTTGTTAATTGTTCAATAAATAACAGCAACAATCCTAGAGAGATGTTACCCTATCTTAGAATGACTGCATCCTTAGCCATTCCTCTCTATTTTAGCCACACCTCTTGCCCCTAGAAAACAAGGACTGAGTTGAGCAGATCTCCCAACCTATTGCAAATGTTTTGCATTTTGCTTGTAAATTTTCTTCCTTACACTTGGCTTAAACAAAGTAATCACAAGATCACCTAAGTCTAATATGTTTGAGTACAGGCAGAAGGATGATATTTGTACCTATATATTTCCATGGTTCAACTCAGCAGATTTTGTAAGAAAGGAAGGAAAAAACAGTCTTTTCATATACTTTCTACGTTATCTTTTTTCCATTTTTTTTTATTTTGAGGTGGAACTTTGGCCTTACTTCTGAGTTCAACACAATCACAACTTTCTTAAAATTAAGTATTTCTTTAAGAGCCTCCTTAGTCATTTAAATGGAGCCTAGTTCTAAAATTAGGCTTATTACTGAAGTATCTGATTTTAAAACACATCAATTTAAGATGGATAGAACCACTTAAGAAAAGCTGATCTATCTTGACTTGGATCTAACATCAGGTCAGTCATTTTGATTACTCTTCACATCACCTCATTCAAGAGTTCTTGAATGTTGTCATTCCTGTAAGTACTCTGCAGCTGTCAATACCTACATCAAAGATACTACAATTAAAATTGGCTGCAGTTTAATACTGTCTGCAACTGCCATATTTTACATAGCTGTAAAAGCAGAATCTCTTCTGTACCTGGAATAGCTGTATTTAAAATAGGTAGGAGTATGGGTTATCAGTCCCCACCAAAATTTCCTCGACCCTTTGGAGAGTGAGTTTCAGAGGTCTGTTTTCAAACCTATTTCTAATTTCTTTTCTAAACTCAAAATGTTTGCAAACCCTGAGCTTTGAGACAGCTTTCCCCTAATAAAATTTCTTGATTTTTTCTAAATAGAGCTGTCTGATTATCTTGTAAGTTAACCGACTAAAAAACGTAGAGGTGTCCTACATAATTTGGACCCGACCCATGTCATTTGCAATAACTGCCACTCTCTATAAACAATCAAGGAGCAGGGCACAGTCAGTCTCAATGAAAAATTGTA
The DNA here is from genome assembly GCF_000738735.6 of Corvus cornix cornix. Taxonomy (NCBI): domain Eukaryota; kingdom Metazoa; phylum Chordata; class Aves; order Passeriformes; family Corvidae; genus Corvus; species Corvus cornix. The sequence goes on along the minus strand of NC_047057.1, from coordinate 36,323,472 downwards.
TAAAGGTCCCTGATGCCCACTGAAAATCACTTTTTTTTTTCACTTAAGGGATCCTAGATGTACATACTATTCAGATTCTCAGAAGATGTAACTTGCTGTTAAACCATAACAAGCTACTTATAGAGATACAAGATGTGTCATCTGAAGACCTGAAACAAATGCCAGGGATTCACAGTAGGTATAAAACTGAACTTGCCATCTTTGTCCTTCAAATTACTCTGTACATCTTCTGGCCTGCAGTTCTTTACTCCCTGCTTAAACCACACTTCAGCAAAAACCAAAAGCTTGACAGAGCACTTTAAGCATTTCACATATGGGCAAATATGAGGACTTGTGCTAAGACAACAAAATTCATTATACATATTAATGGAGTGGCAGAAAATATCTTTCTCCTAAATTATTTCCAAGGCCTTGGTAAATGAGACATGAAACTACAGCAGCTAATCACCTTGCAGGTACTTCCATGGAAAATTGTGTCCTGTGGAAAATGCTAACAGGAATATATTCCTTTTTGCTTTCTGGATTCACACAAGGACTTCTGACTTATTGAATATATTAAGCTGGTGAGTTAGGAGGCAGATTATTTTTTATACTTTTGCCTTTTTTATAAATTAATTCCCTTCACGATTTAGCTGATTGCAGTTTTAAAATGAAAATGTCTGATTTATTGCAAACAGTGTACTGAAAAATGTAAAGAGTGACTCGTTTGAGAGTTAAGATTAATTCCAGAATTTTTTGGGGGGGAGATTTCTTCAGCTGTCTTATTAAATGCAAGATTGAAGCCTCCTGACATATTCTCATGTCTCAGAGATTCTCATTGAAAGAAGTTATAGCAACTGAATATAAGATAGAAAATTTTGGACTTTGTATATTTCAGCGTGAGCATTTTTCACTAGATCATTTTTTTTCCCCAACACTTGGGTCTAATCTGGAAACTATCAGACACTCCACTTGCTTTTATGCATGATAAAGATGGCTCACTGCTTTTTCTCTGTTATAATAGGCACCATTAAAATTCTTAAGCCAACACCCCACTACTTGCAATAACCAAAATATCCTCCTGTATTCGGAACGTCAAGTGACACTTTAAGTGATGAATGCTGAGCTCTTAATATTTTCAACTCTATTAACGTATAAAGAAAATTATTTCCTCTGCATCAAGATGCTGTAGGAGCTATACTAATAAAGTGTTGGTAAGATAGATCAGTTTTACTTCCCACTACTGTGCCGTACTTCTGGCAACCCAGAGAAAGCCTGTGAGAAGGTACTCTCTCCTCCAGTGATGGTCGAGATCCATCTTTGCCAAAGTGCACCTGTGTTACTGTGGCAAGCAAAGGAACAGAAATAATTGTAGGTTACAGCTGCAGCACCTGGGATGAGGGGCACTAGTGGCTTTCGCAGAGCCATGAGTTACCATTTCATCAGGTGAAAACAGATGTCAAGTGTTTGCCCCACAGATGTCAAGATGTCTCTCCACGGAACCTGTAAAATGCATGAGAGAGAAAGTCACACCCTTTCCTCTCTTTCTACTGGTTTTAAAACCTCCCCTACATGGTGGGATTTCATTGAAAATTCTGTGGTCAACCAGAAGAGCTTTTTAGTGAGACTGACTACCTAAGCATATGCCAGAAAATTGCTGTCAGATGTTCTGGGATTTATCAGGACACTTACAGAGATAGACTGAAGAGGACAGTGGAAATGTAGTATCTGGGTCACCACCAGAATGAAAAGAGGTTCTGCATCTCCTGAAAATAAATGGAATTATAATGTCCTGAATATGAAGTGTATCTGAAGGAAAATTTGTCAGTGAAAGGAAAGGACCCTGAAGTGATGAAGAAAACATCAAGATTGATATTGAGGAAGTATATAAAATCAAGAAATAAAGCATGGAATCTCCTTTAATAAGATAAGGGAAAAACTGAACTTTAAATCTAAAAGCATAGCAAAATTCATACATATGAACCATACATTTGATTATGGGTTTTGATGAACCCTAGTCTGAGATCCCAGTATAATGATCAGAGTGCGTGAATGGAAGGAAATTAGAAAGAAAAGAAATGTATTCAAATCCTTCAGTTTACCGAGATGCAGTCCTTATTGAACTGAAAGGAGTAAAGACTAGAGGATTTGATGTGCTTTGAGGACACAAAACAGCTACATCCTAATCTGGCAGCATAGCCCAGCCTTCATCAAAAACACACAGGTGGATCGAGAGGCATTAGCAGGATTTGTATGATGAGCAAGTGTTAATGGAAGTTTTATACAAAAAAGTCTTAACTTGTGAGTATGAACTGCCTGCTTTGAATGCCAAAATAGCATGGGCCTGTGTTCAGCTCGTGTAAGGTATCATAAACCTCAATTTACTTCCGACTACACTGAAACTGCACCTGACCCTCAGTGCTCTAAGTGATGTTAGCCACAACACAGCTCATTTAAAAGGCCCTGAGTCCACTAGTAAACAGCTGAAGCCCAACTTGCTCCCCTGACTCAGCTTCCATCAATTACACTCCTTATGTTAATTAAAAAGAAAAAAATGCCTACATTAATTTAAAAGAAAACAAATGTCTCCTATCTATTGTGATAATATATTTCATAAGTAGCCAAATCTTGGAATGAACATAGCATCTTCTTATCAGAGCACAATTCCTCAATCCAAACTATTGCTGCAAGTACAGAGAGTGGGGAAATAGTATTCTGTGATCCCTAAGCCGCAGTGCACCCAGTTTACTATTCAGCTTGGAAACCTGCACTGTGGCACAGCTGGCTTCATGTGTTAATTTCTGCAACCAGCAAGCACTTGCATAATCAAAGGAAGAGTTAAACGATTGAAATACACCCCTTCCCCCCAGTTACAGAGTAGGCCAGACTGAACTCTATGCTCTTCATATAGGCAAAACTTCTGTGGTTATTATCAGAGGCACCTATCACCTATGTAAGGTTGCAGTGTCATTAGCTGTGCCAGGTCCAGATGTTTTTAAGAAGTTTCAGGTTATTTGACGTCTCACAGAAAATACAATGGCTTTCTACAACATGCACCTGTTTTCTCTCACCTTTTCTCAGTGATCTTTTGGAATTAACTGAAAGCTTCACAGCCTCCTTTGTTTTCAAGAACAGAGCTCTAATAAAGCAGGCATGACATTGTATATTTATTGGCCCTCATTTCTGACAAGGCAAAGGGGTTTTTTACCCTATTATTCCCACAGCAGGAACCTTTCTGCTTTGTTGGCTAGGTTTAAGTTCCCAGCCAATTTAGAAATTCTTAGCCTTTCTCCTACCTTGATGTTTTCTCCAGTGATGCACTTATAAAAAGATACCATATCTCTTCTCAGCCTTCAGGCTAAAGAAGACTAAACCTTTCAGTTGCCCTGTATGAGACAGATTCATTATTCCTTTTTCATCTTATCATAGACCTTCTTGACTCTTTTTCTTCTCAAGAACATATTTATGTGATATGAATGATTGGGAATGCATGCAGCATTTCAGCGATGTTTTCTGCAGTGAAACAAACTTTTTCCTGCCTCCTGCCCCTAACTGCCTTGCTCTTCAATACTCCTACCCCTTCCTCAAGCTGAGCCCCTTTTCCTTGACTGAGCACAAAAATATGCCTGGCTGATACAAAGTACATTAGACATACTTACATGTATTGCATCTCCCAGCTTGGCATCGCAGACTTATGCTTCTCACCATGGTGGCAGCTGCCAGAAGGAGGGTCTGCCTCTGCAGCTGTGTGAGGCCAGGGGAGGAGGAGGAGGCAGCAATCTGTTGATACTGGGATTTGGCTGCACCTGCCACAGGGCCCTCAAAGCTACTGCTCTGCAGGGTGGTTCTTCTCTACCCGCTTGTTGTTTCAGGACATGAAAGAGCTCTTCTGCCAAAAGCCATTCAGTGTAAACCTCTTCCTCTGCTTTCAATGCATCTGCTGGGGAATGAATATGTAATGGCAAAGCTTCATTGTTTCCCACTCCCTCAGTCCAATGGGGAGTACTCGTCTCTGCATTATCTTCTTGCTCCATGTTTGATGTGATTAACTCTGTTTCCAACCGAGTGCCAGGTACACATGCTGACATCAGTGAGACAGCTTCTCAGCCTGCCCAGAGGCCACTGTTCAAGCTGTCCTACTCAGTGCACAAGTGCCAGCTCTTCTCCAAGAGCCCCTGCAAGAAACACTGCATCTGAGACCACAACAAGAGAGTGACACATCTTCTGACACCAACACAGCAACGAGTGTCTCCCCCGTGTCTTTGAAGACCCCCACAGGATGGAACCCAAAGGGCAGACCTGCCACTGGCTTGTAGGATTTCTGCTTTACAGTTATGACACTAAGTCAGAAACCTTAATGTGCCAATTTAGCTGAGGGGCCTGAATGCATAATTATTTCTAGGAGATGAGAAACATATCAACTGCCAAGTAATAGAGTTCCCAGTGGAAATCTAAAATTTCAGTGCTCTATTTCCTTCACAGCATTTTTTCCAATCTTCAAGAAACAAACAAACCTGCAAACAAGAGTGTGTATTTTTCATTTCAAATACCCACCCTTGGCTACAGTTTTGACAGTACAGATTTAATCAGATTTCTGTATTTAAAGTGAAAATTTAGCTACAGCACAGAGCACAGGACAGTGACTTCAACACAATTCGACTTTCACCACTGGAACCCTGCACTCAGTGCCCAGTTTAGGATGTAGGTGATTTGCTGTCTCATTTGAGTCTCCCCTACTTTCTTATTTGCAACACAGAATCTGTGGCATGTGTCACCATCATTTCTGTTTTAAAGGTGCAGTAAACAGCTTCATTCCCACCAGATAATTCTCATGAGTCACTTCCCCAACACATTTGTCATTTTAAGTACTCAAGTTCAGTAGAAACCAAATGTAAAATCAGTGTCCTTTCATGAAATTCGATGAGCTATTCTGATTTATGTCACAGAGCATAAATCTGCAGATGAGGGACTTGTATCTGTGATGGGCTCCAGGCCTCTCAGATGTTAAGACCCAGAAATACTAATCATTTCAAACTCCAACACTTTATACAGACTATCCTTTTCCCTTAAACCAGGGCTAATTTCATGTGGCCATAGGTGTAGACTCACATGCAAGCAAGATAGCCCTGCATTTTTCAATTTGTCTCATATATATGTCAGAAGAAATTGGAAATATGTTTAAATAGATTAGGAAAAAACACACCTAATGAAGTATTAAACTGTATATACTTGTTGTTCATTTTGGATATATTTTGCTTGAAATTCAGGCCTTGCTATATTCCGACATAACTGTCCTGCCTGAGCAGCCTGAGTCCATTCAGAGCTGTTGTCAACTTGTCAATGGCTGCAAAGGTAGCAAGACTGGACTAGATCCTTGAAAGAGGTGAGAAAGCAAATGTAAGCATTCACCTCAGCTGCTGTGCAAAAGCATAAACCTTTTCTAGGGTTATCTCAGAACTGAATTCCAGGTTGATTTAAGCTTGATGTTAGGGCAGAAGCAGAGTGTTTATTCAAGAAGCCAGTATGACGTCTTTTATCCATTTTTGATCTTAAACAGTTACTGGGAACTGGGATACTGAATTGCTAAGTGAAATATTAATGCTATGCCTACATTTGTATCATAGCTTGCATGAATGAAGCTTACACGATGTTCTAGGTTGGGGAATGACTTGAACCAGTGTAATAGTTTTTTTTCAGGTTAACTAACATGGTGTGATGGAGGAAAGAAGGCTTGTCCTCCTGCCGAAGTTTACTCTGATGCCCACAGTATTTCCTGAATTGCCTGCTCTCTAACTTCCAGTCTGAAAAAAAACACATTTTATTTGCCATTGGTACATGAAATGGAAAATGCTGTGAATGTTACGGTAGTTATACATATGCAAGTTTATATTTATATATAAGGTTTGGAGAATGTATCTTCAAAAAATGAAGGGGTTTTTTTGTTACAGCTGAGTGCTGAGTCTCTTTTAATCTTTCCTTACGTAGCAATCTCTCCATCTTCATGATTATTATCCATTGTTTTTCTCTGAACTCCATCCAGTTTGTCTACATTTTTCAAGAAATAAGGTGTCTAAAACTCTCAGTGCAATATTCCACCTTCATTGTCACTATACAGATAGGGTCTATTATCTTCCTGCTCCATGAGAGGCATAAATATCTCTGCTTTATGCAGCTCAAGGTTGAAATGGTCCTTTAGCTGCCATGTTACTTTGCAAATATATCTGATAAATAAGATTAAAAAAAGGTTTAGGAGGAAAAAAAAAGAACAATAGAAAGCAGCATGTGCTGACACAACTGACAAGCAATAATTACCTCTCTGACATTACAAGAAGGTTACTAGCCCTACCTTCCACCATGAAAAAAACACACTGGTATAAGCTGGTTTAACCAGATTAGTTTTCCCTTGTGTTAGTGATCGGTGATTTAACTGCTCTGCAAATTATCTAAAAATCTTCATAAAACTTAGAAACACTTAAACCTCTTAAATAAGTAAATAATATAGATTAATAATTATTAAAAATCATTGGCTCCAGTAAAGTAGTGTATGCAACATATGTGCACATTCCCAAGAACTCTATACCAGACAACCTTGGATATGAGAGCATTTCAGTGTTTGAACAAAACTGTCCCAAAGTCTTTTATCATACCCCAAAATTAAGGGATTAAAAGAACCTACTGAAAAAGAAATTTACTTTGAAATTTCTATTAATTATTACAAGATACAAACCCCTCAAATGGGACTCAAGACTCCTGTTTTGGCTGCTGTCCTGAGTCTGTGTTCTGGAAAGAAAATCCTGCTGTGGCCCACTAGTGGGCCTACATGGATGTACAGAGAATGCGAATTGAGATTCTTTTTGTGCAATTTTATGTTCATATTGCAGCCGAATGTTTCATATCTATGTTTACTTTTTCCTTTTACTAAATTTAGATACCAAAGGCTGGTGTGAATATCCCTGGCTTTGTATTCCTTTCCCTGCAAGGGACAAAACCCCCTAAAGATTTTGCTTACTTTGCCTATAGGACCAACATACCAACATAAAGAGTTATGTATTTTACTCTCTCTATAGAGCAGCCCATGTCACTTTGTACCTTAGTCCACTGGGTTCCTAGAGAACATCAGGGAATTCTAAACATGTCCATCCACAAGTTCAGGTCTAACTTGTTGTTAAGGAAGTGCTGTTTGGGTCAAAAGCACTCTGCCTTTCCTTCCATTCGAAGCGTCTGGCACATGAGGCGCTGCCCGCTCACCCACGAAATGGACACACTGGCTTCTGGACTCACCGTGGCCCTGGGCATCTGCATCCATCTGCCTGCTCTGACTTTCCCTCTCCTTGTTCTTGTGCCAAAACACTGCCCCTCAATGCTTCCAAGAACATGGGCACGGTGGGGACCAAGAGGGAGTTGCCAGGAGTCGGATTTGGGTTCCAGAGATTGGCATGGAAAATGCGTGTGGGTCTTTCCCATCTGATCGCTGCTGGAATTAAAAACAAAAGCACTTCTAGAAAAAGAGGCTAAGATGTGTAGTAGCAATTGTCTATCATTGGGCTGCATCATTTACTGGAGAAAATGGCGATTTGTTCTGCTGGAGTTTAAAAAGGAGTAATTTCCCATGCTCTCCTCTATCTGCAATGCACATGTGGAAGAAGCAGCAATAAAAACAGGGCTTGGCTCATGCTGAGCACAGGTATCCAGGGCGGGAGCACACTGATTTATATGTTTTATTTCTGCTTTCCATCACATGGACTTTATGAGGAATCATAAAATGGAAGGTAGAGTAATTAAGAAGTCATATAAGATCTGAGACAGAGTTGTTCCTTCTGCTGCTTGGTATCTCTGCATACACAACGAGAACATACATTAATTCACTGAGATTCCTGTTCATTACATTGGTAATTCTGTAATTAATCAGAAAGAAGCATAATTAATTAAAAAAAAAAAAGATAAAAGAGAAAAACAGGAAAGGAGAAAAAAACAGCTTGTGAAGTGCAGCCAGGACAGACTAAAAGAACAAAAATTTGTTGTCCTGTTTTGGCAGTTGGCACAGTTAAAATTCAATATAATATTTTCCTGATAAATAAGCTAGGGAAAATTATTCCCTACTAGACCACAAATAAGAAAACCAGATTTAGACATTTCTGAATTGCAGGTAATTCCCTGGAATGCTCTAGGGCTAATGTGTCTCTGCTCTGCTCCTTATTCAGCACAAAATTGTACAGTACTATCTTTCCTTGAAAGAATTTTCAGTCCTGCAATGCAGACAGTGTTGCAAAATATTACTAAGTCCTAAAGTGTAGTGAATTTTAGACAACAATTCAGATGAATTTTTGAATTCATCTGAATGAAAAGCGAGTTTACATGGTTCTGTTAGCACTCACCTAGTAAAGAGAAGGGCAAAAGTAGAAAAAGGATTATGGAAGAGGCTGCAGAACAGAAGACCTTCTGTTTGCTGTCAAGTTTTGTATTAGTAAAGTTCCTGTTTTGTCCTATCAGCAATGAACTCTGTCTTTCAAGGGATACCACTTAGTGTCTGGGTTTGGGAAGCACTGCAATTTATTGTCACATGTTGTAGAAGACTGGTACTGGTAGGAAATCACTTTCTCAGAAAAAAGAATCAATATTTTAAATACTTTATTGCTTCAAGTATAGATTTCAAGTGTTATCTAAGAAGTTAACGTGAACCAAATATGTTCCTAAGATCTATTAATAGAATATGAACATTCATCTTTTTATAAATTGGAAACATCCTATTTTCGTTAAGAGCTCCCTACACTTTATTAGTGAACATATGAAGCTATTCCAAGAGAAAACTGAACTTTTTAATTTGAAAATGTGATACTTTCATAACTGTGGGGTTTGGGGGTTTCTTTTAGTCTATATGGGAAAATTTTCAAAATTGGAAATTTAATCTTTCCTGGGTTTTTTTGTCTTTTAATCACTTCTGTCTCTATAGACATCCAGTTAAATATTTTTCAAAAACTTTATCATTTTTTAATGCTTTATACACTTTTAAAAGTGCTTTTTGGCGAACACCACTGTTAAAACTATGGGGAACCAAGTTAAATGTAGAATTTGCTTATATAAATGATTGCATGAAAACATCAAAGCAACTCACTCATGTCAGCCCCATTATCATCATTCACTAAAGTTGCATATGTAATTCAACTCTCTCGAAAGCAGCTGCATATTTTGTGCGGGAAAGAGAAAACCAGAAAAACAGTGGTGAGATTCACTAAAAGATAGAAAGTAACTGATAATGAAACAGAAAGTTCTGTCCTTTAGATGAAGGACACTGACACTGACACTGCACACTGGCAGCATGTAAAAACTGAATACCTTTAACGTACTCTTAAGTAAATTTCTGGCCTTTCTTTTCAAGTAGGTAATTTTTCAAACCAAACCCTATCCTGCAGCAGAGATGTGATATGATGTTATTCCAAATACAGTTGAGGTGGACAACAGAAGACATGGTTTTTCCAAAACATTTCCTTTGTTTCTGTATGTGACAAAGGCATACCTTTTCCCTGGTAATATGTCAGTGTGATTATTTTAACTCTAAATAGGATGTATCCAACTCCACAATACCGCTCAGCAGCTGACCATGTGAAGTATAGCAGGTTCAGCCCCTCCTCTGATCCATGCACCTCTTCAATGGGTCATGTGTGAAGCTATGTAATATGTTGGTCACTTAATAATTTGCCGCAAGCAATTTAAAAGTAAGGGATGGAATATTTTATTGAAAAAATTGTGGAAAAGTTTGCAGGGGACGTGGGTTATGTATGTTGAAGGATACTTCTGGTCATTCTCCTGTTAATTTTTTCCACCTCTGATGAGTACTGTTGTTTGGCATCACCCTCACTGGGATGCATACCCATGCAGAATATTCAAGTATAAGGAAATTGTATGGGTTATTCCCCACACATAACTTTAACCTTCTTTGGTTTCAGGGTGCATGTACAAACCTGCCTAGAAAGGAATTTAGATACTTGGTTTCTTTTCCAATTCCATTCTGTCAATGGAGTGGCCTGATGTGAGATGAAGGGGTCTTTTGCCATTCATGTTGTTTTCCTGAATGGTGAACTGTGCTGAAATCAGCGAAATACCCATTGCAGGTCAACACAGCACTTCAGGAATTCAGTATATTTACTGTATACCAAAAACTAGCAGTTTTTTAAAGTATTTCCTCTAAATAATTTTACTCTTTAAAATTAAGGATTTAGTGTTTTATTTTATGCTCAGATACTTTCCTCTTCTTCCTTCCCACAAAATATAATGTTACCAGGATAAGTGGAGACACAACAGGACAGAAAACAATAGCTCTAATTCAGCTTTTCAACTGCACTGCATTGTTGGGAATACAAGAATTCTTCATACAGATTACAGATCCTGTTCCAGGAAATTATAATTCATGATAATCTCATTGTTTTAGAGCAGATGGACAAAATGGAGAACTTTCTCATATGACACCATTTTGCTCATTTCTGCAGTGTTTTAAAGTTCATTTGTTTTTTGAGTACTGTGTATATTCTCTTCCTGACACTGTGCAGAATTCAGGGAGCATAATGCAATGATGGGGCTGGCAGACATTTCATGGGAAACCAGAAAAAACTTTTGCTTTTGCTGCACACTAATCTTCTTACTGGAGTTAACATTCTGTTCTTATTGATTTCTTACCTTCATGGCTCACTGCAATAAATTTGAATCGTAAATCAAACTTCCACAAAAACAAAAGCACTGATTTTCTGCTACATTTCTATTTCTGTAGTCATTTATAGCTGAGCTGTTACATATTTAGCATTCCTGATCAGGTATGCTAATGTGTTACACCTTATTTGTACTCTCTTTGAAAAGAAGTAAAGATGAATTGAACACAGAGTATATAGGGCAATAGAAAGAGAGATACAAAGGAAAGTAGAAACAGAAAAAAATTGGGCACTGGGGGCAGGTTCTGGCACAATGCTCATTTATCTCTATCATCTGTAATGACATAAATGAGTGGATCTAGCTGGGGGCAAAAAGTGCTGTAATTGCTAAAGATAATATGGCTTATATTTTCTAGATGGGCTCTATAATAAAAGAGATACTTGTATTTCTGAACATATTGCCAATATTTCTATGTCTGACTTTATCACTTAGAGGGCAGAATGGGCAGCTATGAGTCTTTGGAAAGAAAATAAAGGATATGGTCACCTGACATCAGTTTGTCATTTTCTCCTTCAAACTGAATATATGTCATAAAAACATGAGAGAAACATGTGTCATAATAGTAAGGCCTTGACTTTTATGGGAAAATTTAACCACTAAGTATGAAAAAAAGTGTCTTCAAAGTGCCTCTATTAAATTAGCCCACAACTTAGTGTCAGAGAAGGGGCAACACCTGGTCTGACTATAGCCCTAACAGATGATAGCATAATTTTAATTCTGGTGAGTTTCTTCTTTTTAAAATTTAGTTTAGATTTTTGTTTAAGAAATAAGATAATTGTCTGTTTCTAGCAGAAATATTAAAAGTTCAGGCATGCATTTGAGTTGTGCGTTTAAAACATTTCCTTCTGATCCTTTATTCAGATAATAAACAATTTTCCTCTTCTATTCCCTGTAAAGGAAATAATTCTTAGAGTTAAATGGTTTTTTGCCATTGATGTTATCCATTTTTATCTTCTAATCAAAAGATTTTATTTTCCTGTATGCCACAATGGTAAAGGTAGGGAAAACACAGCAACTTTTACATTTCTAATCAGTTGTGTTTCAGAGGTTATTTCAGTAACTGAGCATCAGGATACAGATGGGCTGATGTGTGTTCACTTCCTAAAGGTGTCTGGTTTATCTGTGGTTACTGGGTATTTCAGTCCTAGATTTGGATAATTATTTTTTCCTTATAAAAACCCCAAACAACACAAAGCCATCACACATCAAAGCAGCACTGCCATAGGAAGATTAAAATATTTAAATATTAAGAAATGTGTGCAACCAAACAAAGCTTTCTCTGCAATTCCTAATACAAGGTAACAGTTATTGGGACCCCGGTCTTTAGATGGGTCATTTGAGTTATAATGAGCAAGGGTGAAATACAACCCAAACTCCACTATCAAAGAACAAGACTTCCTCTGATTTGTAAAAGCATTAAGTATATACTGTACACTTTGCAAGTTGGAGACCTCATGGCTTCTGTTTTACCTCTCAAAATAGAAGCATCACTGATTGTTATTCAAAAGGAGAACCATTCAGGTGAGACAAAAATTTAATGCATTTCACACTAGAAAGAACATATTTGCTTCTTCTCTTAGCCTGTACTACATCAAAGTTTTCAAGATAAACTATCAAGCAGGTCAGCCAGTTCATAAGTATAATACCAGGCAGAAGCAAAGTTGCTTGGGCAGTGAAACTGCAGGAACAATTGCAGTTTTCAAAACAGGATAGGTACAGAAATTTATTTCAAGACATTTAAAGTACAGATTCTAGACCCAAACACTTCATTACTGCAGTGAATTTTCCCAGCAAAGAATCCCACCTTTCTCTTGTTAATAACCTCCTTGCAATATTTCTAAATTGACTTTAAAATGGGCTTTTGGGTAGATATTTTTCTGCTGTAAGATTGGAAGAAAAATTGGTTATCTATGCCAACACTATGGATTTAGTAATTGTTATACCTCCAGAATCAATTCACCAGTGCAATAAATATGCCCTACATTTTTGTCTTAGAAGTATGTGAATTCACATCTAGCTGAATTTACAATCCTCAGCAATCCACATAACTGTTATACTACTGAAAATGTGTAAGAGTGCTTTTGTTATGCTATGCAGTGTCATTTATATATGTGCTCAGGAAGATCTGTACAGTACAGAAGTAAAACTCCCTGCACAGTAACTGACAAAGCTTTCACACATTTACTCGCTCTTTCTAAAATACCAGTCTTATTTGAGCAGGGACTGCGTCAGGATGAACAATGACCAGAGGATAGTGGTATTCTTATGGAAGATTAGTAAGCCATCTAAGCTAAATATTTTAATTGCTTCTGACCACCAGTCGTAACAATTATGAGAAGAGAATGACTCATGGGTGTCATGGAGAACATCTGTTCTTCTCCAAACTACTCTCTAAGCAACTGCACTTGTCCAGGGTGTTTTCAAAGGAATTGCTTTCAGCCTGGAATGTATATAGATGCCTAATTTCAGATAAATTTAAAGATCTAGATCTCAAGTCCTTTCTAAACTTTAGACATCCTGGTATTCCAAAAAGCAGTGATTAATTAGGCTTCATCTTGCTGAACCAAAGTAACAATAATTTAATTTGAAAAAATGGGTTATTTTTGTTGAGCATTATGCTTGCTTCTGTTTTGTTTGGCTTACCAGTCTGTAGGTATCTGGTAAGTGGGCTGTATCGTTTGTGCCAGAGAAGAATTCAGGCCAGGAATATATTGCCGAAGTTTACTTAAGGAAATTACTCATACGGATTATGCTGGCTTTCAAAAGGCATCTTTTTACAAGAATAGTAAGCACAATAAAGAGATACTGAACTCTGAAGCCTTGGTGTTCTTCTCCTGTAAATCACACTGAACTCTTCTGCAAGTGTTGACAGATTTAGCTAGCCACAAATCCAAACATTTCTCACATTTAGGAAAAGATAATTATCCTCATGACACAAGTTAATGTCTGCTGGGCAATAATCTTTTTCTTTAGTGAAAAGCACTATTGGTATCACAAACAACTATAACTTTTTGAAGTTAAAAAGAAAGTAGGAACCCAGTAAAACAGAAATCCTCTTATCAATTCTCTCCTTTTCTCTGCTTTTGCAAGAAATAAAAGTGAGAACAAGACACTGCAGATTTACCAGTTTCTACCAAACCTGCTTATTATTCAAATTATAACAGGGTTTTGTCTAGCTGGAATTGTTCATGTAGAGAGGAAAATTGTATGAGTTATTCCAGAATGATTAAAAACATAAAAGATTTCTGGTCTAAGCATTTCAAGCTAAGGGGAAAAAAAAGGCTGTTATCTGCAAAACTGAAACAATTTTGCCTTATAATATTTTCAGCACAAATACCATGTAACTTACTTGAGTGCAACAGTACTGTCCAAGTGTTCAGGATTAAGCTTAGGTTTATGCTCTCCTGGCTTGCTGTTAATTCACATATAATGGTTATTTTTTCCATCAATAACTACCACTGTTTATGGCTTCATCTCAGAGTTGCTAACAGACCAGGAGTGGTGACTGCTGACTGCTATGTAGAATGCAACCTTCCCAGCTTGCTTTTTCTGCAAAAGCAGTGGGGACAGGAAGGGAAACCCCATGTGGAAAAGGAGAGAAGCACCATACAGGACTCAGGTACACTTGCTGCTAACCGCAGCCTCTCAACCACTTCATATGAGTACATTATGTGCTCTTCAAAGCAAACACATTACCTGAGAGAGTTACATATGCAATAGCCAAGCCCCAGTGTATATTATACAGGTAATTACTATCAATCAGCTACTAAAGGCACTGAAAATTTAAAATATAGCAGTGGTATGAAAACAGAATATCTAAATACAACACAAAATGTCTTTATCCCTGAAGAACACTGTAGGCAGACTAGCTAATAGTGCACCAGCTTGTCAAACTTTCCAAAGGTTTGGGTTTTTTTTTTTGATAGAATGAGAGTTTGTGTTAGAAGCGAAAGAAAGCAAGGCAACGGAGAGTTGAGGAGAATAAATATTTGTATATAGGTGGGAAAGTAAAGTTGCTTCAATAAAAATTGTTTAAATTGTTTTTAAGGCAAAAGCAATAAAAAAAATTAATATGCCTTTCAGTTAAGATAATCCCTTTGTGAATTCTTTTTCAGCCAAATGGCAATAACAACAAAATAAATAGGATTTTATTCCCCTGAAGCATTATTTTAGAGCAGTTGCCTTCAGTCAGTCACAGAGCCTGATCCTACCCTCATTGCTCTGAAACTGCTCTCACTCCTGCTGTAATAAGAATCACAATTATTTCATCCTTCCCTAGATATTTGGTTGGATGAGGTATTTTTTGTGGCACATTTGTGTGTGGGTGCAAAACTTTCAGCCAAGGGGACTCAAACTTCTACAGTTAAAATCAGAAGTTTTCAAGAAGAAAAAGCAAAATATTAGACTAATATTTAACAAAAAGACAAGGAGCAGTTCAATTATAATATTCCCAGCAAAAGCCTCCTTTCCAATAATTACTAGGACCAAATGTTCATCATTTCATCTGAAGTGAAAATTAAAGGATCCAGATGTGGCAATTTACTGGAAAACAAGGAAGCACTAACCCATACGTTCACATGTTCTCATTCACCCATTTTGGTAATTCTATGAATATATTTAAAATACTTCCAACTAGAGTTGCAGACATCCATCAAATTCCAGCCATGGACAACTCCACTTTTCTTTGAATGGGACTATACATAGTATTTCCTCACCATAATGAGTGGACGTCTTGGATAGATGGTACATCCTTCAGCCCTTTAAAAAACAGACTTTGTTAAAGCCCCAGAAATCTGATGTACTGAACAAAGAGCTTGACCTGAAAGACTGGGAGTGCCAAGGGGATGCTGCTAACTGTGGGAAATGTTTTATTATACTTGAAGTCTTCTGTAATGCCATATTGTGAAAACTGTCCTGGGCACCTGAAATCACACATGAACATGATGAGAAACAACTCAATCCTTTGTGTTTCTGAATGCCATGTTCCCATACCACATTTATTATTTACCATAATAAATAGCAGAAGAGAGTACTGAAATTCATCATCAAATCAGAAATTATTTCACATTAGCATTGTCATTTTTCTCCTTGATTTTCTTCTTTTAAGCAAAAAGGCTATGATTCATTTGAAATAGCTTATCTCTAAGATGAAGTGATATTGAGCTATACAGTAATTTGTAAAATCTAGTTAGTTTTTGTATCCAGAACTATATTTTGTCACTGAATGGAAAGAGAAAGTTGAACTTCGAGTCACCTCATACAAATCAAGATTCACCTGCTGGCTTTCTAATCAATATGAGACAGAAATACTTTTATACCTTATAGTCTGACCCTGTAACCATATAAACAGGTACAAAAAAATTGCTGCCAAATCTCTTAGAATTTTGCAAAAATTTTATATAAATGTTCATTTTTAATGCTCATTAACTGTAATTTAATAAGGTTACTGGCTTGATACAGTGGACTTGACGGCCTCTGTACTAAGATCAATTTTGAACAGTGATACTTATTTAGAATTTGAGCTTCTGCAACTAAAGCTGAGACACAAAAGTCTAAGTCATCTAACTTTAGCCTTGAATCTGGCATCCACATTGTAGTTATTGTAGAGAAATCTCAGGAGAAAAAGAAATCTGTTAGGAGTTTTCATATCTGACTAAGCTGATGGTGCCATCATCACCATACCAAATCAACACATGAAGTAAAATTTGCTTAGAAATTGTCACCAGATATTGTTCTGGCCTGCTCTAGACTCTTGAAAGCTCCTTGGAAGAGAAGTAAAAGGTTACAAGCCACTAATAGAGTTGGATTGCACTTCTTTAATTATAAAATTCATTAATTTAAAAGCAAGTTGGTATCATTAAGACAGAATTGAAAATGTCGCAGAAGGTAAAGGGAAGACTTGAGTTCTAAACCACAGATGACCATTGCAGGTAGTCATTCTGGCTACCTCAGAAAGGCCACAGAATGTGATAGGAATCACTGGCCATAAAATTGCTTTCCAAGACCCAAGTTCACTAAATTTAAGCTCCTGTAAAAAGCTAAAAAATTTGCAGCCATTTTGTAACATAGGAAAATATTTCTTGGATTCAAAGGCATGTTCCATCACCATCCAATGTCCTAGGTGTCTTCAAAAGCAAAGAATATTTTAAATAAGATTCCTAGTATAAAGCATGTTCTACACTATAGGGAATAATCCCAGTTCTTCCTTCCATCTTCACTTTCATTTTAACGCCTTTTGTTAATGTTTGGTGTAGTAATGACCATACAAACAGAACATGTAAACACCAGAAAATTGAGAAAATATAGTGTGCACAGCACAATAAGTTTCCTCTATCTATTTCCTGCCCTCAACTGTAGCCTCCTGTGTTTCCCAAGGACAGAAAGCACAACCAACAAAGCTGAAGGGCAGAGTGACTTCCAGGGTCAGAAAGACCTTGCTGGTTCACAGAGATTCAGAAGTTCTGAAACATGAAACTCTTACAAGCACAAAAATACAATGAATTAATCTCCTTTCAGAACATCTTGGAGATATCAACACATTAGATGCCTGAAATTTCATGTCAGAAAATCAATTTACCAAACCAAATGTGTATATTTAGCTATATCTTTAATTAAATGCTCTTTTCCTTAAGTTTATGTACTAAGCAAAAAGTAAGAGGAAAAGGAGAAATTGTCCCTTGCCATTACCAGCTTTTTTGAAATGTTGCTCTTTGGAAATTTAGGAGTCATATTCAACCTTTCAATCAAAGTTAATTCTCAACAAATTTTTTAAACATTTGATCTTCTACAACATTAATTTTCGTTTCAATAATTGTTCTGTTTCCCTCTATTTGCCTCAAATATGAAGAATTGTCACATAATCTATTTACCTTAATTTGATCAAACTGGGTTAAATAAACCAACCTCTTTTAATATTTCTTCATAATACAGTTGTTTCAGTGCTCTGATCATTTTACTAATCTCTTTCAGAATGTCTTCCAATTTACTGGTACATCACAACACAACAAAGTTTTACCAATGTCTTGTAGAATGATCATTCTCACCTCTGACCTAAAAGTATTTTACCTACTCCATCCCTGAATTCCATGAGATTTTTTCAAAGCTGTTTCATATTGACAGTTCATAGTTGTTATACGATCAGTCAAAACAGATAGGTCTCTTTCCTCTCCTTTGTTTTTTAGCTATTGTTAGGTCAGACTAGAAGTGCTTGGACTACGAGATTTTTGCATTTTATACCACCAATTTTCTGAACCTTCAATTGGAAAGGACCTTTGACCATTTTTGTACAACATTTTGGTCATCTTGGCACTGTCAAGGACTCCCAAATCAAAAAACCACACAGACCTGTATTTGTTCATATTCTGAATGAAATGCATGAAATAGGAACAATCTCAGAACCAGCTTCTGAGGGATGTTCCTGTTAATATGCCTTTGGTGTAACCCACAATAGCCTTCTTAGACAGTTTCTCATACAATTCCTAGTTCTTTTATCAATCCCTTTACTTTTCAACATAGACAATAATATCATATGGAAAAATACAGCAAAAGATATTTACTTTAACTGATAGAGATGAAGCTCACTGAATTTATTCTATCTAAGTAGTCATTTTAGCAGAAAAGATGTAAGATTAATGAAATACCCTTCACCTTTGATGATCAATTATTTCAATTTATCTCATTTTACCACTTCCCAATTACCTCCATCCTTGATTGTTCTTTGTTCCAAAAATTGTATTGTTCCTCAGTATTGAGGTCAACTTAATAGACCCATTTTTGCTTGTATCACTTGTTTTACCATTTCAGTACCATTTTTTCTATTTTCAGTCATCAGGTGCTGTCCTCCCAAAATAGAAATAAATTTAAATTTTTATGTTACCATACTTTGCACATTTAAAAGAGAGTAAGAGACAGAGTGCTAAGTACTTTCTAAGCTTGTATTTTGCTAACTTCTAAAAGGCACATTTACAGAACAGGGGCTGCTTTGAAGTCTATATCAATATGCAAGGAGCTTTGCATAAGAGCTATCTTGCATTCTGTTACTTGAAACATAACTCAAGCTAAATTTAGTTATGATTAAGTCAACATCATCACTGTAATAATCCTGGAAGGATATAAGACTAAGGTACCACTGGTGGAAATCTTGCAATGAGCTGTAATCACTTCCTTTTCGGTCATATCTTTCTGTGCTGTACTAAAAATATTTTTCTAAAGGCATTGTTCTTACTGACTAAAGTACCAGAATTAGAAAAGATTTCCATAAAAATCCCTTGCATTTTCAAAAAGGCATTGTAAAGTTTTTTTTTACACCAAGAAAAATTTTTACTTAAGGAAGGTTGGTGTTTGCATTTTTTTAAAGAAAAGACAATAGATACAATAAAAAATAATTTTGTTCGAGTTTGTTGGTTTTGTTTGGTATGGTTTTAATTATAGATTGTGTTTCTTGTTGATTAGCCAATAACGATATAGGAGTTTGAGAAAAAATTATACCCCAGTAAAAGCAATTGAAGGAAATTTTAAAAACTTTTTTTTATTTTTGGCACAGAAAACCCCTGAGAAGATCAGTAAGTATTGCAGGAGAGTTTTACTTCATTATAAAACTGATCCTTCCAATACAAAGAAATCACTTATTTCATCATTGTTTCTGTTCTGGTCGGTACATTAAAATTAATCTTCTACTCCCCGTTTCTATAGTAGCAAAACAGAATCTTTCAAGGAGAGAGACACATTACTTTATTCCTCTTTACTATTAGTTATTTCCCACAGCAAACACTGGAAGACACAAAATATGCAATGTACTGGCTAATTGTCCCTTAGTGGGAACACAAAGCTAACTATATCAAATAAAATATTAACTTCATATTAAAAGACCACTTCTATTTCATTAAAAAACTTGTCAGTTTCCATGTCTGAGAACAGGCAATGAAAAACTCACACATATTGAGTTTAAAAGGAGACTGCAGTGTTTTGCTAAATGCGTTGCCAACCAATAGCATGCCATAGGCAAAAAGCTCTGTATGGCTTTATTTCCATCTGGGAGTAATGGCACAGCACAAACCCCTAATCTATATGACTAAATTAGCTCTTTCCAGGCAGCCCTTTATATCACAGCTGTCTCCTGATCTGGGGTCCTATCTTATGGTGGACACATGATGTGACTATTTTAAATATGATTCAAAATCATAATAAAACCTTGAATTTATATCTCTTCCACCCTACAAAATAAAATTCCCTAATTCTTGTAAGACAACCACCAGGTTTCCAGTCCATTGTTTCCAAGAAGTTTAGGAGTGTTTTGTTGGGGTATTTTGTTTGTTCGTTTGGAGGTTTTTAAATCTGAAATCTGTTCCTGGTGCATACCTATAGAAGGCATAATAGCAAGTATTCTCTTTTGCACTGTAGAGGTATGCAAAGTTGCTTCACTGCTATCAGGAATGAGGTTCAATACAGACACAAGTATTACATCACATACTGTAAATTCTGGTCTATATATGAATATCTATGTTGTTTGAAAATAAATAACTATCAATCACCTTGAACCTCAGGTTTACTGCATGTCTGCTATGAACTCTAGATGCTTTAGGAATTTGAAATTAGCATTATTCTGGGGGATCCAAAAGTACACTTAATCAGTACTGTTTAATATCCTTCCTGACAAACAGGGAGACATTGTCTGTCTCTCAATATGAATCTTTCCCCTCTCTCACTCTTCAGTACAAGAGATGATTTCACAACCTGCAGCTACCTTGCTCAGGTGTCACAGACAACTTCATTCGCATGATGTCCCTATCCATTTTCATCTGTCTTTACATCTAAAAAAGACAAAAAGGACTGTTGCCAAATTCCTATCACAGCACAGGTGACACCAGCTCCATCCTGGTTTTTACACAGTGAAATATCAAATCATGGACCTGTTAATCACAGCTTTTCTTTCAGAGGAATATAGAAACTAATAACAGTGCACAACACTAACAGGAACCACTATTCTCCCTTTTTAGTGCAGATTATCTTGCAAGGACATGACATTGTCTTAACTGTACTCTCATGACAGTAGGTGATCATTCAAAGGGTCAAAACTACGAGGATATAAAAAGTTTTTCACCCCAGTTATAACACAGAATTCCACACTAATTTAATCTGGATGTTTACTGAAATTCTACCCTAACTTGCTAAATTGCTTGCTATCTTGGATAGTCTTTTGCCTTCAGAAATCTTTTTCAATGGATATAATTTCCACAATGTACTTTATCTTGTTGGAGGACATTCAAGAATTATTTTTTCAAGCCACAGGGATATGATGTTTTTCAAACTGTAATCATAACATTTGATATGGTATAGTATAAAATCAATAAAGTAATATAAAATAAGATAAATGAGTTATCTTTTTGGGAATCTTTTGGTTAAATGTATGACAAGCTTTGTGCAAAAAGTGACTAGCTGATGAAAATGTCTCTTGAGCATGAGCAAACTGGATTAGCAATTAGCCAAGTGTCTTCAAAAATCTCCTTTTCTCAAGCCTCATTCAGTAACACCCTCATTTGTCAAGTGCCAGCAAAAAATGTTTGTGATACACAACAAAGCCTTGCTTGCAGGCTGCCATTTTCTTCTTAAAAACTAAAGCTTGGTAAGCTTCACTAAACCTGTCTGGTACTATACCTTACAGCAAAAACAAAGCACGAACAATTTCTTAAAATTAATTATTTCAGTGATTTAAAATAATATTAAAGTCAAGCTGAAAAATTGTCAGCCACTCTAAGGTCCCAGGGCAAATCCTCATACTTAGGCAGTAACATACTGGGACCGCAGAACATAATCATAGACCTGAGGCCTACAGGTCTGGGGTTAAGGGTTTGGGTTTCAACTTATTAATGCCCAGAAGCAACCTATCCTCTAGTCACCTTGCAATGGACTGAGACTGTTTCCTCTTGTTTTCCTGAGTCTTTCTGTATGTATATTAGAAAAACTGGTATGTCTCAACAGCAAGAAATTTAGTAGTTTTTGTATGGACAAAATTTAATTTTCTATGTTGGAGTTAATGGAAAAGCTTTGACTTAACTATTCTCCTGAATCTGAGCATTACCATACTCCCTGGGAATTCAGATTGATTTGTTTTTCCTCACTGATATTTTTAAGGTACAAAAGCACTGAAAAACATAGTGTTTGCAGTACATAATGCTAATCTGCTTTCTTTAAATTTTCTACTGCCAGCAAATGTTTCATCAAAATAAGACCACATCCATATGCTAGCTGGGAAAGAAGAAGGTAGAATTAGAAAATGATTAATACTGTTATTAACCAAATCCTTTGACTCCCGCACAAGGAACATTTTTAATTCCCCATATATTTATTGACATGAAATTTCTCTGCTCTTTCCCAGCTTGCTTTTCATACTGAATTTAATGGTACACCAAGGCCTGTAAAGCAAAGGCAGCCTACTGGAGAAATGGCCATAAAGCTGTTATAACTTCATCACACATCAATGGCATGCTATTTTTAATTTTAAACTTCATGGTTCCTTGTGCCTCCCAGATAACTGTATGTCCAAGACTACAGTTACCTCTTCATCTCATAACAATTGGAATAACAGCTAATCTTAAATCTGCATATGCTGTTTTATTTTAAACACAGTTTAGTATCCATAAAATAAGTCAGGTTAACAGTACTAGAAATAGAAGCATTTTGATTGTTCTGAAACAACAGTATTATAGAGGGTGATGATAAAGTCTTACTTACAGGGTCACAGAATTAAAAAATCATAGAATATCCTGAGCTAGAAGGGACCCACAAGGATCACCAAAGTCCAGCTCCTGACCCTGCACAGGAACACCCCCAAGAGTCACTCCATGTGCCTGAGAGCATTGTCCAAATGCTTCTTGAACTCTATCAAGTTTGGTGCTGTGCTGTTTCTCTAGGGAGGCTGCTCCAGTGTCCAACCCCTCTCTGGGCAGAGAACCTTTTCCTGATATCTAAGGTAAATTTCCCCTGACTCAGCTTCATGACATTCCCTGGGTCCTGTCACCAGTCACCAGAGTAAAATCAGTGTGTGCTCCTCCTCTTTCCCTAATGGGGAAGTTGTAACTGCTATGAGGCCTCCCTTCAGTCTCTTCTCCTCCAGGCTGAACAGACCAAGTGATCTCAGGCACTCCTCATATGGCTTTCCCTACTTCACCTGCTTTGGACACTGTCTTATATTTTTATATCTTTCTTATATTTTGGCACCCAAAACTTCACAGAGTACTCAAGATGAGGCCACAGCAGTGCAGAGTAGAGCAGGACAATCACATCCTCTGATCAGCTTTCTTCTTTATGTTGCTCTGCCTGGACCACAGAATTGAGCAAGTTTTACAAGAATTGAAAAGTTTGTAAATCCCTTTCTTTGTCATGGTGAAGAATTATGTTCCGTGCTTTTTATTATCTAAGAACTAATTAAATATTTTCTGTTGGAACTCTGAGTTCTGAGAATTTCAGCCTTTCAGTGCTGACAGACAGTGATCTTGAAAAGCACACTGCATTTGACCTGAGTCCTTGGGAAAGGCTTCCCAAATTGTGTGATAACATTGAGGTTGCTGCTGTGTGATTAAAGTTTTATCACTGGGTAGAATATGTAGAGATGTAGGAAAATTAGGTTTATGGGATTTAGTAACAAGATGGAAGATTTTGGGTGTGGATTTGTCCCTCTTCTTTCTTCCTTCTTCTTCACAAATCTGGTGGTTTTGGTATTGGTTCAAAAAACCCGCAGTGCGGAACATGAATGATTAGTTACTGGGATATAAGTAAAAATAAATTAATTGGCATTCCATAATTGGACAGTTTAGACTTTAAAAGGCCTTGGAAGTTAGAACTCACAGCCATTTTCACCTTGTTAACTCAGAGGCACATTCTGTGCAGCTGTATTATAGATAAGAAATGATAAACATTTGAGTCCAAAGACAAACTCTGTGTCTCCTGTGTTTCAATCCAAACTCCGAGTAAAAGAACTCACGAAACAGAGGCAAAGAAGAAAAAAAATGCAGGGAAAATTAATAATTTTACTGCTCCTCCTTCTGAAACATTGTTCCACAACCTCAGTGCTAGGAAGACTAGCATATTTCCAGCATGAATCTATCCCACTCCAGTGCTCAGGGGCACTTTTACCAGTATAACATATTCATTTAAGCAATTTTTTCTCATTTTGAAGTTTAGCACAGCAAGCTATTCAGAGACAGTGGTCATAGTCTTTCTCAGCCTTTCTTTTGGTTTTCTGAATAAACCAAACATGTCAAGCCAGCTGTTAAAAGAGAGGCTTTCCAGTTCTCTTAATATCCAGTTCCGATTTTAAGATGGAGACTGAGTACTGTCACTTTTATATTACTGTTAGAAAAGCACCACTAAATCATATTTGGAAGTGAAAGGCATGCCTGGAATGAGTTAAGCCTCAAATTTATATGTCTCTGTCCACTTTTTCAAACATAAAATCATCCTTATTCTCTGACATTACTATTAAGACTGACTCAGGGGCATTCCTAATCAGTCCCATGTCTGTTCAGGCTTTGGAACTTTCACTGCTGTTTAAAAGTTTACCTTCATGTTAATAGTATCTTGAAAGTATTGTTTCCCAAGAGCTGTCTTGAGATTGTCATCCTAAAAATCTGCAAGACAATACACCTCTACTAACCTCCAGCCTTCCTAAAGGGGTCTTGTTTTGGCCTGTACTATATTGGGCACACCTATCTTAGTGCTTTCCTAAAGCCTCTGTATACATGGTAACCAGCATGCCAGCAAGGCTAAAATCAACAAAGGCACAAATAAAAAATTCTGATCTTGGTAGGGCTTGCTCAGAAAACAAATATGGGACCCTGTGAAGGATCAAATCATGGATTATTTTCTTAAAGATTAGAGAAACAATCTGAAATGCAATTAATTAGCTATACCCATAGATACAACTATCTACAGATACATAAATAAACCTCTGCATCTCAAAAATGGCAGGTAAATCTGAATGGTTGTCACTACCATAGTCTTTCCACTGCTTTATTGCACAGTTTGGAGAGAGACATTTAAAAAAACCACAAAAACAGTAATAACAGAAACCATGAAGACCATTTTCCTCTAGCAATTATAGCATGAACAATGTTTCAAGTTCAGTTTAGACCATATTTGGTCATGAGTATATCTGAAAGTGTTTTCAACCATTATTATTATCAGTCACTGTGCAGTGACAAGACCAATGTGTCAGCACCATGGATGGGAGAGCAGGACATTTTTTTTCCCAAGAGATATACATCAATGTCTCCAAGAGAGCAGAAAAGAGAGGGTGAAATATTTTTCAGACTGGTTTTATTTGATCTATTTCAGACTTTGATATACAGAAGAAATGAGTCAGTGTTTGGCTTCATGGAACTATCACAAGAAAAACCTTTCACTTTTATCTCAGATAATGCTCAAATTGCAGTCAGACTGCAATGGAATGGAAAATCAACACATAAAAAAGAATGGTTTGGGAGAAAAGATATGAAGGGGAAAACTGTTAAAAATGCAGGACACAATTATGCCTGGTTTCTCTCTGCATCAACTTTTTGTCCTCTAAAGTCAAATCTGGGTAGAGTTCACTGTTCAGACTAGAAAAAATTCAGTGGAAGAATGAAGCATATTGAGACTAGGGGATGCCGGTTTGAGAAATATTTATAGATAAATTTCCAGGTGATGTGACTGGAATAAATTGACAAGTTTTTATTTTCTCCAGAAATATTGCATGTTTTCTGTAGAAAGTCTGACTTTATGTAAGACAATTATGTATAAATTACTGCTATGTAACTATTAAATGAATAGTTATGCCACCAGAAATTACAAAATTCTGAGAATGAGTCTACATTTCTGTGATTAAAGGGCTATTATTTCCTCTTAATTATCCAAAAGAGCCCTCCTGTACTCAGATCTAGCAAGAATAGGAATGGGAGTATTCTGAGGGATTGTGAACATCCAGACCAGAATGCAAATATAATATAATTTATTTGTCCATTTTATAAAAAGTGAATTAGAAATCATATTAACATCTTATTAGCCATGTAAAATGGTTTTGTGCTGTCTTGCCTTGGCATTCAGGTATTAGCAGTTTGCTGGAATGACCACAATAGGAGGTGCTTTTTTTATGAGAGCTGGAGTTGTTCAGCCAGGAGAAGAGAAGTCTACTGGGAGACTTTTGTAACAGCCTTCCAGTATCTGAAGGGAGCCTACAAGAGAGATGGAAAGAAACTTTTTACAAGGGCAGGTGGAGACAGCACAAAGGGACATGGCTTCAAACTGAAAAGGAGCAGGTTTAGAGTAGATATTAGGAAGACGTTATTTACTGTGAGAGTGGTATGACACAGGAACAGGTTTCCCAGAGAAGTGGTGGATGCCCCACCTCTGGAAGTGTTCAAGGCCAAGTTGGATGAGACTCTGAGCATCCTGGTCTAGTGGAAGGTGTCCCTGCCCATGGGAGGGGTATTGCAACTAAAGGACCTTCATGTCCTGTCTAAGCCAAACCATTCTACCTTTTATGATTCTGGTCTGTGGGATTACAAAGCTGCTGACATGAGTGCACTGTTCTTTGTACACACGCACAGGGACCTGACAAGAATAACACAGGTCATTCTGATACCTCACACCGTGAATAAAAGAGAATGGCCACTTTTCCTTCTTCATCTCTATGAGGGGAATGGGAACATTTTACAAAATCTTCTGGCAGCAAGGAAATCTGGAAGGCATTATATGCCTCTATTCTGTCCCCCAACTGCTAGCAGGCAGTAACAAAAACAGATAGCCTCTCCTTATTGTGAAACATCTCACAGGGAAGAAGGTTGGTTGAAGGTAGTGATCACAGTTATTTTTTTTTAGTCTGTCAGCTGCCTGATGCTTTCTATCAAAAAAAACCAAAACAAAGCCTAGCCCAGAATACAGTTTTTTTCTCAAAGTAAACAATTTCCTAATGTTCTTGCTACATGTACTTAGCATTTTCCATCACAGTCTAATTTCCAGTGCTCATTATGATTATGTCAGGATACATGGCACATAATAAGTAGGCTTAATTGTTTCCATATTAACAAATTAGCATCTAGGAAGTCTCCATTAGACTTCTGTAGTATTTTCTGGATGTATGAATTCTTTTTCAGCAGTGAAAAAATTGCTTCTGGATTTCCAATTCACAGTCTCCTCCCTTCTTCAAACTAGGTTTCCACACTGTTGCAATGCAAAATGTAAACTTTTTATACATGAAAAGCAATCTATCAGAAATGCATATAAGGACCACAACTTCCAAGGGAAATTTTGTATTTCCACTCAAAAGATAAATAGTCTCCACTACATTTTTAATGATCATCGAATTAAATTTATTTTGAGCTTGCGTGTTTGCCACTTTCCTGGGCTACAATAATCATGTTTGGTTGCCCTTAAATCTCACTGATTTAATTCCTAGTAAATTACATTAAAATTTACTGAAAAAAACCTAAGAATTTTAGGAAGGAAAGAGATAAATTATTATGAAATGTAAGTTTTTTTGCTATTCTTTCGAAAGCAGTTAATAAAAATATGTAGCCTCTGTATTATAAGTACTCTGGTATTATCTCTGTACAGTATTTACATTGATCTATTCCCTCAGGTATTAATTGCATGACTGTTTGTTTTATAGAAAGTATTTAAATGTAAATCAGAAATATTAGCTTGCTGTATTTCAATATTTTTCCTGGTAAAATGCAACCTATATAGTGAATACAATTATGATGTTAATCTCTGCTACATTTCTTTTTTCCACAGTACAGCCTTCCTTGTTTCATATTTCTGAGGATTATTTTTTATGGCACTGCTCCTTAATTTTGTGTATCAATGACGTGGAGTTATCTATCTCACATGATATGAATTCTATTTGTATCTGTCACATCTGTTGTATGAAAAGGCTAAAACTTCATAAATATATTAAAGAAAAAAAAAACATAATTAGAAAGATTAATTTCCTTTTCCCAGGAGCTCTGTCAGGTCTACATTAAATCAGAAAATAGTTAAAGGAGTGCTGTCTCTCACCAGCATTTGATTTTCCACAAAGCACTTTCAAAAACAAAACAAGCAAGAGTTCTCTAAGCTGTGTGCAGACCATTTTGTATTTAGCAAGCAAGAAGCACACTGCCATTTGTTTCTGTCATATTATTCCACTGGGTGACAAGAACAAATGCCGATGAAGCACTACAGAAAATGCACTTAAGATATGTACCTCAGCTTGCAAAAAGGAGCACTGGATTGTTTTTGTGAGCTGCAATATAGTGGTGCCTGTGTACACCATAAACAAAAAAGGACTGCCAAAGTGATCTACAAAATGAAAAAGGCAAAAGTTTGGCAGATCCTGTATTCCCAGGGAGCAGTGAATAGTTATTATCAACTTGACTTCACTTTCTTAATATTTCCTTCCTTCTGACTGAGCAAAGCATTGAATCAACAAAAAGATTCTTAAGGAAGAACTTTGAGGATAATGGAAAAAAAAATATAAAATCAATGTACAAATTCAGGAGGCCAAAAAACTTAAATATTTATATTTGTATGTTTACAGACTAATCCTAAATCCCCAGGATCAATGATACTATCGTATACTAGGCCTTCATCCTCATTACAGGAATAAATCCTAAGTCTGTTGAATGAGTTACCTACCATTTCCTTTTAAAGAGGGGCTTTTCCTTGTACACCCTGGGAGCCTTAAACCCTCTTCTGGTTTCCTGCTCATTCACTGCATAAAGATGGCAAATACAATTTTTGGAAAGTTAAATTTACACATCTTACAGCCTGCAATTGTAACATTGATTTTTGTGAACACCCTCAAAGAACTGAAATAAAGCTTTTATTCTGCCAAATATAGACCTGACATGCATTCTTTTGCAAATTGGAATTCGTGAGATCAATTAAAATATGAATAAGTATTGCAAACTGAAATTGGTTTGCATTCTGAGCAGGAAAGCCTATGGGAATGCACAAATGTTGCAGTGGTTCTCTTGGGAAGTAAACTCTAACATTTAAAAAATGTGTCATTTCCCACATGATTAACAGAAGCCATACTCCAATAATACACATATACCCTGTCACCCTGTCTCAGATTTAGAACTTTTGCTACACACAACAGAAATCCCTCCCCAAAATTGCTCTGCCTAAGGAATATTGCTAGTATTACTGATCTTACTGAATACATCTCCCTGAATGTTTGTTGCAAAGAGTAAAGCTGGGCAGAGATGAAGTGATATTGGCAGGTCACCTCATAACCTATGAAGAAAATCACACACCCAAAGTATGATCTGATCTGATGATTTTACTGGTAGCACAGTTGGGATTTCCCTAGAGGCAAGGAGAAGAGGTAGGAGAGGTTGGGGATGTTGTTGGATGCTGCTTTGTACAGGGGCAGAAAAGTGTGCAGAGCCTGGTTCAACTGATTAAAACCTACAAAATATCTTTATGTGTTCTCTTAATGGAAGATGGAGACCTGCCCATCTTATGCTTTTAAAAAAGCCCAGTTTGCACATTCTCCTCAATGCTATAGGGCATGCATTGTCAGAATGTGATAGATTTTGAAGTAGTTTTGGTTCTGTCACAGGAGGACACAATTTGACATAGGTAAAATATAATTTAAACTCTATTCAAATAAGATTTCTTTTTCTTTTTTTATTCACAAGGACATGGTTGTGTAGCCACAAAGGATGTGCAAAGAAGAAGGTTATCAAACATCACTGCATCAAGAAAGGAAATACTCATTTCCCTCTGTTTGCTCCTGAGAACTTGCAAAAGCCTAGGATGCAGATCTTATTTTTATTAGATGTCTATAAAGTATGGTATTATCACAAGAAAAATAAGAATATATTTTTATGTCAGAGATGGCTATCCTTTGTTTCTTTTGTTGCAAAGAATTGCTAAGATACCTCAGTCAATGAATCTTTGTTGTCATTAATTGCAATATGATAGTGCCAGAGAACCTGGGAGATACTGCAAGTCCATAGTACTAGGCATGAAGACATCTACTGACCTTACTGTCTTAAAATAAATCAGAGAGAAAGGTGACATGGAAATTCAGAGATGCAAAGCATCTCTGTCTTGGCTCAGCAGCAAGCTGATGAAGGAAGGAGTGATGCATAATGTATCAATTGCAATATGTCAATAAAACTTAAATTTCTGGAATCAATCTCAATATGAGGAAGCCATGCTCACTGATGTATCTGTCTGAAAAGAAGCAATGACTATTTTAACTCTCCTCCAGAGGTTCAATGTTTACTTTTTTTTTAATTTGCTAGGTATGTTAGCAAGATGTGCTTTAATGAATTTGTTTATTTTGCATTTTCAGTATTCAGAACACTAGAAAATATTTTATTATAGAGTTATGAATAAGTATTTTGTTTCATGCAATGACTGACATTACTGTATGTAACAAAACTCCTAAGGGTATGTGCTTATGAGATCAAGCACTTGAACTTCTAGCCTGATATATATGGATCAGGCCTATTTTTCTTCCACCCTTATTCCACTTTTTATGTTTTGGTCCTTTCTTATATAAATCTCTCTTCAAAACTTACATACAAAAGACATGTAAGTGTGAATAATCCTTTCTCTTTGGAATTCCCCATATCTTAGAATGGAAATTACTTAAATTCTGGTTGTGGTATGTAATTATCCTCTGGGCATCTAATGTCTCTGCCAAAAAATCTTCCTTAACAACAGATTGAGGTGAAAGAATCACATTCTATTTCATCAGAAGCAACGTTAACAGTACCAGCAGGGAACTTATATGTAGTGAGGCAATTTCCCAATGCCTTTTACTTCGAAGCAAGTATTTTGCATACCCTACATCCCTGAGCCTTGTTTCCTGAATGAGAGATTTTCTCACGAAGGATCCCTTACAGTTGGCAATTTGCAGAAGTTCAAAAGGCCCAACTCTAATCTGAATAGTAGGAATTTTACATGGTTTTGATGCACTGTGAGTACATTAAGCTAAAATGTCTAAGTAGACTATTTTTCCCACGCCTTTTCATCTCTCTCAGAAAGGACCCTGAAACAAAACATTATGTTAAAAACATTATGTTCTCAAAAGAAAGCAATAATGCTACATTTCAAGCCCAGTATCAGGAATGTAATTCTGAGATAGAATCTGCTAAGCAGCTTCAAATTTGGAAAACATAAAATGTATATTACACTCCTCTCTAAAAAAAACCACAAAACCACACAATATTTTTGTCACTCAGGCATTTAATTAGAATTTCAAAAATAGATTAATTGTAATTGAAAATGTAATAAACTATAGTTTGGGATTTTTTTCTAGGGAAATCCAAATTAACATAGTTAATGAAATTACTTTACTTTTTTGCTTTGTCAGTAACTAAATCCCTTCCACAGCTTTCTATATTGAAAAAAAAACCCAACCAAACAGATAATCTGCTAAAGCAAATGGTCTGCTTTTTCACCCAGGGATTACAAAAGCTATTAAAGCAAATTCCTGTGAAGTACATCAACAGTACTTTAAAATGAACTTTTAACACCTTACAAATGTTATTTTATTGGGAAAAAATGACACCAATTTCTCTAAATGCCAGAGGGATTTAAACTGTGGTAAGATGAAGTCAGTTGTTTTATGAAGTGTATTATCTTCTGGATACTGGTTTGTTGGAGACTTTAAAACCATTATCTCACTAAGCTCACAAGTAATGCTAAGAATGCCTATGAGCTCATTTGAAGCTGATCTGCAGTGTAATAAAGAAAAACAATATCATTTCTTCCAACAGTCAAACTAGCATGAATGAACTAAGCCACTCTGGACATGTTCGAGGAAAGTGGAAAAAAAGCCTGTCAAGATCAAGAAGGAGTTTCCCAGTGCTGGGAAAATACATATGAGTAGGTTCGGGTACGATTCTCTGTTCGATGCCAACAGCTCAGCAAAGAGTTCTTCAACACGTTGAAAGCAAAGTTATGCTTTGCTGTGGCTGAACTGCAACAAAACATTGTTACAGGGAGTTCGTATTTGTGGGACTCTGCACTGTGCTGAGAGATTCTCATTGCTTCTGTTGACTCTTCAAATGTTCAACAAAATGTAACTTCAAAACATAGAACAAGGCATAGACAGCAAAAAAATACTCAAGCATTTGGGAAGACACGCATTGTACAGCTAAATAAAAGAAAGCTCAATTGTATTTCTTCTTCTAAATTATTTTTATTTCATTTTCAAAAATACATAAATCTGTATGGCTTAAAAAAATGGATTCTATGATTGGTTTTGGAGCAAAACATTTTGTTTCAACAGAGTCAAAGCATGACACAGCCCTGAACTTAAGAATAATTTCCACGCTAACATTGAAACATTTCATACCCCTAATGCCAAGAAAGGGTGAATATTTTGAGTCTCTTTTTCTTGTTCTAAGTGACTCTATTGAAAAAATTAGGAGGATTCCAGAAAGCACATGTATTTTCACATCAATGGGAAAATGTCATCAAATAACTGCTGACTGAATTAAGATACATAATTGAAAATATGTTTTTTAAAAATATGAAAATAACATTAATTTTGCTATGCATGACTTTTTTTTCTTTTTTTTTTTCTAGTTTAGCAGTCATTTTTACTCAAATTTCTATCCTTTTCTACTCTTAATAGAGCTTTTGGTTTTTTTAGTTAATGGTGATATTTATCCTCCTTATGATACTGTATTAATCCTTGCATATTATTTCAGGGCAGCCAGTATACTGGGAAAAATAACCATGTGTATGTAACATATTTTATAGATCTTTGATGTATAGAAGAGAGGTAAATATAGGATAAAATTCCTTCTCTTTTAATACTTTTACTGATTTAGTAGTCACCATAACACACTTCTCATCACTTTTTAAAATGAAAATGTACAGTCTTATTGGTTGATGCATTTGCATTTAAATGATTTGCTAACATAGACAATACATTACTGTGAAAATTTGTGGGTTTAAACTAAGTCATCATTAAATCTGACATTTTTACTGTGGGTCTGTCAATCAAATGACAAATAGTTTACATGAAAAATGTGTGTTGCTATTTGATCTGTGATCATTTAATCTTAATCTTACTTTATTAAAAAACAAACAAAAAACATTAATTTAGATGTTGCACATGAATAATCTGTTTCAAATCAAACTGCTTGGAATCCTATTTGAATATTTCCAGCAGGGAACATCATTTTCTAAATTAACAAGAAACAGAGATTTTATTTTAATATATTTAGAACAAACCAAAACCAAACCAACAAATTCCAATTGGATTTATCATCAGAAACACAGCTTTGTGACTGCATAGCTGTGGGGTAGATAACAGAACATTCCTAAATGAAACATCAGGAAACATCACTTCATTTGAGGCTTCAGGTAAGCTTTTTAAAGAGATTAATTCGTTTACTTTTAATATTTTAAGCCTTGTACCACTACCATTTTGACAACGTGATCATTTCAGAACTTGAAGTGTCTGAAGGCTTTAGTTTAAAGGCTCAGTTCTAGTTTTAATTTTTATTTCATAATTCAAATTTCGTTTATTAAGTAGTAATATTGTTATTTTACATGAATATTGGAAAAAGGTCTAGAAGTGCCAAAGATAAGAGATACCTAGAGATTAAACACGTGGTTTTGGTTACAGGAGAACTGATAGGAGGTTTATAATGAAATTGTGGGGATTATATCTATTTTAAGTGACATATGGCTTATTTATAAATAAAAACATGATTGGCGGGGAAATAGACAGAACCTTATTATTGTATCTTATTTATCTACTTTTATGTCTTCCAGTACTGTAAAATCTGTTCACTTTCCAGTCATTGTGACTTTAATATCACAAAAGAAATTGAAAGATAGGAAGCATTAATATTACAAAATTTAAAATATTCATATATAGGAGACTGCAGCAGAGAAATTTATCCTTTAATTTAAAAAAAAAAAAAAAAAGCTGCCTACATAATTTTTAAAATCTGCCTATAAATGCTCAGTCTTAAACTTACAGAGACCAAAAAATGTATGTACCAAAAAAATAAAATTGACCTAGATGTTAACCGAACTTAAAAATGTCAATTGGCTTTACCTTTTACTTTCATATGTTCTTACAATAAGGTAAGTGAAAAAAAAAATAAATCTGAGAATTTAATAAAGCTTGGAGAAACCATGGAAAATAAATTAATAAAGAACCTGTGTGTATCCTATCCTGTGAAACGAAACCTGTATCTTTTAGCTGGTGGTTAGTCCATTATTTGTACTCAAACTACAGCCTTAGCTGCTCACTCAGTAAAGACTCAGAAGTGTGATCAGGAAACTTTTTTAACTGGTTGAGTTGACTTTATGGAAACCTGGATTTCTACAGTCTCTCTGAACATGCACAGTTACATTCGTTCATCTCTGCCATCCTACACATCTTTATTGGGCCCAGGTGATGAACATGAAGAGATGAATAACCTGCTTTTTTGATAGTCCCTGCCAATTTTAATAAAGGCTAAGATAGTGCTTTTGAAAAGTTACCTAAAGAGTACTATTAAAATCAAACTTTAATTGAGGTACCCAGCTTATCCTCATCCTGATCTCATCACTTTTCATTCACATGTGACACGTTGCTGGCTTGTAATAAGAACTTATAATAAAAGGTGGCCTAATGGGAAGATAAAAACCAGGATGGAAATGGCTTATTGCTTGAAATGAGTTCAACATGGGACTGATGGATTTTAGCAAGATAAGTAGTAAAGACGGCTTAATGACAGCTGTCTCCTATTTATTTACACTAAAATCCCATTTATCTGAAGGTCTTGTTTCACAACATAAATTAGCAGGTAACCAGAAGGGCTTGTCACACAGATCAGATCATCAAGATTGCTCTGTGTATTTCAAAGTGCACAGTTAAATTCATCTTTCCTGCACAATTGGTAAAGAAGAGCACATGAACTCCCACAAATCTCAGCCTGGTAGGTCCCAGAAGCTGCTCCTGCCCAAGGCTAGAGTCAGTACTCAATATAGTCAGTTCTCAAATAATGAAGTGTGCAGATAAATCCTGGCATAAGCATGCCAACTGATAGCACTATGTAACGAACTTAGAAAGGCTGAATAAAAGGATATTTAATTCAAATGAAATTGCAAGGAAATCTTTATGCATAGAACATAAATACCCATGCTTCATTACAATGTAGAAAGGGCTATTAAGACAGTGCCCTGTAAATCTTTCTGCTGCTTGGTTTCCCCTCTGGGTAGCCACCAACTCTAGGTTTCTCAGCTCACACTACCCCCTCTGTTGTGACATCATTTATGTTTGTCCCTGTGATTCATGACAACTTTGCTGCCATCTGGGTGTCTAAACACAGTGCTACAATTAAGACTGAATCTTTAACATTTCTATTCATATATTGCATTCAAGATTTTCCCCAAAGCATCTATACACCTTTCAGTAATGATAAATAACTGACTCAGGTATCTATTCATATATCTCTGAATATAAAACAAGCATTAGATAGTGCTGTTAATGTCTAGGGCTGACTTCAAGCTGATAAACTGAGAACAATATTTATAATTCAAAATCTGCATGGAAAACGTGTCTTCAGAAATATGGTTGTGCCAGCTGCCAGGATTAAGGAGCATTCTGGCTGTGGAAAATATTCTGTGAGGCTCTGTATAAGCCTGCTTTATATCTTCAGTGGAGCCATGTTTGAGCAGATGCCTGAAGTAAGCTAATGCTTTCAGCGGTCTGGCCTGTCACAACAGAGAGTCTGAAAGTACCACCCTCCATGGAAACAAACTAAAGGTGATCTGAGACAAGGCACGATTGAAGACTTTTGGCTTGAGCAAGGTAACTGTTTATACCAGCTTTTTTTTTTTTGGTGGTGGTTTTTTTTGTTATTGCTTTTTTGTTTGTTTTTTTACCTTATATGATCATGATATTCCTTATTCTTTTAAAACATACAAGAAATCTTGCTGCCTGATTCTCTCCTCTCCTGTACTATTTCTCTATTCCTGTCTGTGGAGGGTTTGCTACAGCTACAAGGGGATCACAATCCAGGATGGTGATTGTTCTGTGAACAACCAGGGTGACTGAATATATTATTCAATGCAATATTGAAAGCATGACATCCTTAATTTCCTGCAAGAATTGAGCAACATTGCAAGTTAGAAACTGTTTTTAATAAACTTATTAACAATGACCAAATCAGATCCTGGCTTTGTACAACTTCCGCAAACAATCTGGTACAAACTTCTGCCAAATGTGAAATGTCTCTTGAAGCAAAACCCTGGCAGTTCCAGTTTCTTCAAGAAAGTCTTCCTCAAGACTTCTGTGAAAGAACTCTGTCTTAAAAGGTACCAATAGCATCTGTATTAAGAGGAAAAAGAGTCTTCAGAATTCACCTCTAAAACAGAGCTCAAAATCTCCATCTAACTTTC
Source organism: Corvus cornix cornix (assembly GCF_000738735.6). NCBI lineage: Eukaryota > Metazoa > Chordata > Aves > Passeriformes > Corvidae > Corvus > Corvus cornix. Next base: position 36,287,403 of record NC_047057.1, on the reverse strand, counting down.
TGTCATGATTCAAAAATATGAATAGAGATTTCAGTCATGATTTGTGCTAAAACAAGCTGGGTTATCGTTCTTCCTCTTTTTTGGGGCTATGTGCATGGAGGATGCCAGCCACGTAGTACTGAGGGATCCAGAGCCTTCAGGATCAAGTTTACTTACAGCGCTGGGATGTAAGGTGTTCCTCTTACAGCATTTTGATATTGGACCAGTACACAACATCAACAAACAAAGGTTTTTTTATCTAGTCTGTATCCTCAATACTTGACATTTTAGGTGTAAAGAAAATGGAAGCCAAGTCAGACTGCTAAAAGGATAGAACAGATAGTAATAGAAATTAAACATATCAAAAGTTAAGAGAGAGGAGAATGATAAGACAGGAGATATTCTGAAAACTCATTCCAGCCTTTTAGTCATTAAAAGAAGGGCAGAGATGCTCGTCTGTTAGTCCCTCATTTGGAAGGATGTTGCCTTTTGATACTGAGATGTCTGATGGTATTTACCAACCTTTTTGCTTCTGCCTTTACTGAAAAATCAGCACATTGAAGGGAAGAAAGCAAAAGGCTATTGCAAAAAGTAAAGAAATAATCTGTTCCCTACATATCACAGTAGGTATGAGAGGTAGTAGTGGACACTAACTGCACCAGGAGGGATTTAAGTTAGGAAGCAGAAAAAGCTTTCAACTAGTATGGATAATGAGCAACTGGAATAATTTGACTGGGGAAATTGTGGAGTCTTAATCTTTGAACCTTTCCAAGGACAACTCGGGCAATTTGTCAGGAGTAGTCCATGATAGGAATAGCATCTGTCACAATGTGACTCTGACCTGGGGCAGAAGGAAAGTCCAGGTGATGCTCTTGAGGCTCCTTCACTTTTTTATTTTTCTATGACTTTTATAGTTTACTCTTATTCAGAAAACTAATAAACAAAATCATAGCTACTGGCTTTTTGTTACATGCATACCTGCAATCTCCAGAATTCCTGATTGCCTTTGGGAAGCATTATATGGCTATTGTTGCTATGTCAATAATTTTTATATCACCTGTGGGACAAGTTAGGATTTGTAAATAAACATATTGTCAGGCAAATTTAAATCAGTCTTTCCTTTGACTTCAAGAGGAGCTCAATTGCAGAATGTAGATTCAGACAACTAAGTTGACAGCTGGTCTCCCAGGGCTCCCTTTGTATGATGGGCACTTTCAGGAAGCAACTGAGAGCATGAGACTAATTTATTTCTTCTGAAGACTAGCCAAATAACTAAGCAGGTTATTAAAGTAAATCAAATTGGAAACCAATAGTCGGACAGTGTTAACACTCTCCTTCCACACCTTCATAATGCCTAACTTACTAAGCAATAAATAGCCAATATTTAGAGAGAAGATATGAAAATAGATTGAGGAAAAAATAGCATTAAATTAATCACATCCACAGAGTTTAAAGATTTTGCTGCAATCTCTCCTCCCATTTCTGTACCATAAATAATATCAGGGCAAACTAACTGTTTTCCCTTACAACTCAATGTGAAAAAATTTCTGAAATAGGCTGGCTATGTAAATATCTAGTGAGGACTAAAAGAAAGCAAACCTACTCTATTTTGGCTCCCAGTCAGAGCGGTAGTAAAAATAAGATAGTGTTAAATAAATATGCTTTAGGACTCCTTAGATGTGTTTTATAGTAAGAATAAAGTAAACACACTCAGCATAATTTCTTTCAAGGCTTTTTGAGATGTAGATTCCCATAGTTAAGTTACAGAACAAAATTAAAGAACACAGAAAAAGTTTTCTCTAGCCTTCAGCTTCCTGGTCTGCGTCAATTAAAATTATCCTAGGATCAAGAGTGGTCCTCTTTCAGTCCATAATATGCAATATTTTTTTTCTTATCTAACAAGGTCTAGCTGAGTAACTCCTCAACATTGAGAGAATATTGGTGAGTGAAAACATAATATTTTCTTCTTACTATTCACTTAAAACAGTTGTTCAGAAGACTTTCAGGTAGCCTTCTGCACATGATGGGATTGTCTAAGGAATAAGGATGAGGTTGTGACTGAACAGCACAAGAAAGAGCCCAGGACTGCGTTGTTAATTAATTAGTTAGTTAGTTAGTTAGTTTGTTTGTTTGTTTTTATGAGATAGGTGTATCATAATTTCATCAAATTTTTAAATTGTTATTTATATTCCATCTCACTGTTTCAACTGGATATCACATTTCATTGACACGTTTATTCAGCACAGCCTCACTGAGCCCCGGGGTAAACAGTCTCCCACTCAAAAGTGAAAATTCACAGTTTAATAGGAAAATAACATGTTTGCTACTACAAGTAATGGAAAAGTCCACACAACTTTCAGGGACTCTAGTTGGAATCGTGATAATAATTAGTACAGCCATGAGACAGTTTTGACCCATATAATCAAAAGGATATGTGTCACATTAATACTGTCATTACCGTGTAGGTTAACCTAAACATCCATATTTATCTTTTCTTAACTACTTCTTTAAATATATAATTCATATTGATGCAAAAAAAATTTAGTTAGTTAGCTTGCAGTATGAATGCAGTACTAAAACTTTTTCTTTTTTTTTCTTTTATTTCCTTGTCAACCAGCTTGTGAATCCTTGCCACAGTGACAAAAGTATCTTTGATGGCAGTTGCCTTTGGGGTCTCCCTTGTGCTGAGGGGGCTCAGAGCCACTTCTACAGGCACCATAATGTCAGGTTATTGAGGGGTTTGTTGCACCCTGCTGCTGCTGCAAGGGGAAGGATTGTTTCTCTCCAAGATCTCTCATAAAAGGATATTGCTTCTTGACTGCTGGCAGGAATGTTTAACGCCATCCATGCAAGTGCCCTGCAGAGTTATGCAGGTTAACAACTTCCACAGCTTAGATAATGCTGCAGGAATTGGTGCTGAATAAATAATTCATGTAGACTTCTTATGGCTGAAAAAAAAATACAAAACTTGTGTAGTTTGACTCAGATTCAAGCTGCTGTTAAAGTATTAGGTTTTATCACAGATGTCATTTTTGCCTATTTATTTCTTTTGACACTTGGCCTTTTCCAGAGGCTTGATGGCAGTATAATAGAAACTTGATAAATGGATCCATACATTGTTTTCATTCTTTCCAGATGTTTCCTTCAATATGCAGAAAGCTGCAAAGTTCAAATTTTAGTATCTCTTACAAGACAAGGAGTGCAGTTCAGAAAACAGTGTGGATCCTTATTTGGCCAGAAATTATGTTTATTTTGGTTAGAATGGGACATGCATCAATAGACACATTTAAAACAAAACAAAAAAATAATGAAAAAAAGAAATCTATAAAGTTTTTCAAAGAAACCAGTTATGGAAAATACTAAATGCAGTTTTTATTGTAGATGGGACAGCTAGTACTGTCTGCTGACTGCCTCTTCCTGACACCCACGAGTATACTCTAGATGCATTTGGTTAGTGCTGCTTACCCATGCATTACTACCACTAGCTGTTGTAATAACAGCAGGCTAAATAGAAGCAATGTCTACAACCACTCTGCAAAATTTCCTTGTGTCTGAATATAGACTGTGCTTGTTTTTTTATAGGGTCTAGATGCAAAACTTTGAATGACAGTCACGACTAAATGATGTAAAAAAGGGTTGCACAGAACATTCAAACCTTTAGTAATTAATTTAAAATCCTGGGACTTATCTGACACAAAAATTAATAAAAATGAAAGCACGGACAAGTTCTATTTCCTGCTGCTATGTTATGTAACCCATTTTCTCTTTAGAAATTAGGCCATAAGAAGTTACTGAATTGCAAAGTAGTTCAGCTGGTATTTGCATCCAAATATAGAAACACTGGCTATAATAACCTACCAGTATAAAGGTTACTTCAAAAGTCCTGTCGTTATCTTCTTGTATGGTTGTCATAACATTTCTTCATATAAACATGTGAATGAATAAAGTCGTTTTAAGGAGATATTGAAAGAGTTTTTTCCTTTCAAAGTTTGCATATCCTGAAATTCCCAGATTTCAGGAGCACCTGTTTTCTCACATGAAATCTTTATATAATTTGTTTTTCACCTTTGTGTTTTATTGAGGTACACAGCTGTGGATTTTTGGTTTAACCTTTTAGAAAGAAACCTGCAGCCTTATAGTTTTGTTACATTCAAAAATATAGAAGGCATTGTCCTACAGAACTGGCAGCTTTTCTACTTAAAAGCTCATAATTTAGTTAAGCCCTCTAATAGAACTGTATTTCATATATGCTGAAAATACCCTTTATGCTTGTGTTACTCCTCAGAGAATCTAAAGATGAAAATAAAGTCATTTATTGCATAAGGAATAGTGACTGTATTGGCCATTAACCTCAATAAGTTGCCTAGACTAGAATGGGGCATATAAAACACTCATAGTAGTGAGATTTGACAGTACAAGACATTTATTCAAGCCAAAGTACTGCTTATAGAAAGGAACTCACAGATATCTGTACTCACACTACTCTGTGCTGCCATCTTCTCCAGTCAGATAATTTGTTTTCTGCTTCATACAATATTTGAGCGTTATGCCCCAGGCACTTCATTTTCTTACAACAATTTCCTCTTCTCCTACAATAATAGTACTGAAAAAAAGTGTTATTCTTTATTAACTCATAAACGAATTTTTGTCCTTTAGCATTTTACTTACAACTTTAAATGTAAGTATAATAAAATAATTAGTGGGGTATACATTATACCGCTAATATGAAGAACACTTTGTTAAAAATTAAACCCTTTGCACATTTATTTTGCATGTAGTAGCATACACACATTTCTATTTTTTAAAACTGTTGAAAACTATATTAACTTTTCAGAACAAGAAAAAAGAGAATGCTTCCATGACTAACTTCCTCCAAGCCTCTGGTTGAATGCAAATATCAGTTTATCTGTTTCTAAAATTTTATGTAAATGCATGCAACTCCAAAATGTTTTGCAAAAGTGAATTATCTTCTGGAGCCCAGTGATACAAATCCTCTGCTGCTAGGTACTCTTCCAAGTCTGGCAGAATTGGGCTGTTAATACTTAAAAAAAAAAAAAAAAAAAAGTGAAAAAGTTGTGTGAAAATACTGTGTAAATTATAAATTCAAACACTCAGAAGTTAGAAACTGTCTGTTTAGTTAAATTCACTCTCTCTGTTTTTGTATAACTGAATGAAAACCCAGGCATCTTTCCTCATAATACACAATTGTTTTCTGCAGGAACCCTGCCTTCTCTTGTGAATCAGTTTTATGGTACTGTTTGAGTGCGGTGATGTACAGTTCTTAAATCCATTATTGAAAGCATCCACTCATCTACTGCTTGCTTAGCACTGTCTCAGTCTTGAAATAATTTCTTTGACAATTTTTATGATTTTTAAGATCTTAAACTTCTAAGATTTTTGTCAAGACCTTAGAGTTACCCACAGCTCTTTGTGAGTGCTCCAAACATCTTAAGTCTGAACAAAATTCACATGCTTAATTCTTAATCCACATATATAGAATGCTAGAACTGTAGAATAATTTGGTTTGGATGGGACCTTAAAGGTCATCTAATTCCAATCACGCCAATGTGAGCAGGGAATGTTCCACTAGACCAGGTTACTCAGACCCCCTCCAACCTGGTCTTGGACACCTCCAGGGATGCTCTCTGAGCAACCTGTCCCAATTCCACCCTTATAGTAAAGAATTTCTCCTAATATTTAATCTAAATCTCCTTTAGTTTAAGGCCATTTCCCCTTGTCCTGTTGCTACATCTCCTTGTGAAGTCCCTTTCCAGTCTTCTATTAAGCCCCTTTATGTACTGCACATAAATCAGCTCAGTATCAAGATATTTTTCCACCTGCATCTTTCCTGGGACTCACTTCAGTGAGTTTTCTTAGAAAATAGCTACAGGATGAAGTCTTGTCCAGAATGTAATAAGGCTGGCCATGAAATGCAAATCTTCTTTAGTGATATATGGTGTCTGTAATAAAAGCCTCCTAATGAATTTTATGTTGTTTTTTTGCAAAAGGAAACTACTCCAGATAGGAAGGCACTAGCCACAGAGGACGACAGCTGGTGATTGATTTTGTCTCCCTCATTCTTGTTGATGTTTCTGAGTGCTGTATGTGTGCTTGGATGAAAGCGTTCTCCTTTCATTGCTCTGCTTTTCAGTGGAAACTGCTGTAATTACTCAACTTCGTAACAACCAGCTACACATGGTTGATCAGGAGTGGTTTCTAGCATGGACTGAATGGAAGTCTTTGGATTTTATCAAGACCTCCATCAGCTTCCTGCCCCAAATGGGAATGAGAGGGCGTCGTGCCCTCTCTCAGCATTGCTCAAACCTGGGCTTCATTTTGAAGTACCTAACTTCACTCATTTGTGTGTCTTTGCAGTTGAGATTGAGGGTGATCATAGAGCATATAGGCTCAGAGCAAACTCACTTTGGGCATTGCCAGTAAGCAAGAAACTTTCTACAAGCGCTGCCCATATATCATTACCTCCTAGCTGCCACATGTTGCTTCTCAAATGATTGAGAGTGGACTACTTAGAGGACCCCAAAGGCTGCTGGTTATGCGGTCAAGAGAAGGGAGGTGGCTACTCCACTTGAAGTTAACAATAAGCTTTTGTTGAGTAGCGTTCTCAGAAAATGATTAAATATTAATTATTTTTCTTTTAGATGTTAATTATCTTTTTTTTAAGACCAAATTTTCAGCTACCTACAGACTATGTTCCCTAGAAAAACGGGATGTTTGACTGGTCAAGAGGGAATGTGTTGGTCATTTCACAACTTGCAAAGTGACAGGCAAGTAAATCTGAAGCTGAGAACAGGGTGCTATAAAGGGTAGGTAGGAAATATCACTCACCCATAAGAAGCAGCATGGAAAATTCATCACAAATCCCCTTGTGCGTAGAATGAGCCTTAGGTGAGCCTGTGCTAAGGATGGAAACGTGAGGATATAAAGCTTGTTCCTGAGGCTCACAGGATCCACAGACTGGGAAACAAGGATTTTGAAAGCTATGACCCCAACCCAGCACTGTAGGAGTTTAAACACAGCTTGGATGGGGGTGTGTGCCTTAAATCCTAGTCTAGGCACAGCGTGGAGTGGGAGGTCATCATAGAAATACCTGATCCAACTCCAGGAGTGGTGATGTGTCGCAGTGACACTTTGCAGCTTCATAGGTAAAACAGCAGGGTTAGTAGGTCTTTTGTCAATTTTGTTAGTCTGTTAGTTTTTTCCCATTTTCAGTTTCATGTCAGAGCTCCATAACATCAAACTCCTTCTGTATTTGGATACCAAAATGTGAAGAGAATCAATTGGAATTCTCTGGTGACACTGGTTTTCATGGGAAAATGAAAAAAAAAAAAAAGCTAAATTATAGAAACTTTAATTTTTCAGAGAAATATGTTAGTTTCTTTTGATGAAACAGCCCAGAAGACAGCTTTCTGATAGAAACCCTAGAAACCCACTGATTGCTTGCCTGCTGTTGGAGCTCAAACTCCCCACCTGTGGATTTGACATAACCCCACCTTCAAAGCTCTGGATCACACAGCACACACACTTTGCCAAGGAGACCAGCCATCAGCTTTGAAGGAGTGGAAAGACATTATGGAGATGAGGAAACAAAATTCAAAACGTACTCTCTAAGTGGAAGAAGCTGTTCAAACATGAAGCTGTGTCACACAGCAGGTTAATGTTTGAAACATAATGTACAGCCCAAAGAATTTAAATGCATTTTGGTCCTCTTTTAAAGCCTAAACTTGGACTCTTCTCTCTTGCACTCTCCCTGCCATGGAGCGGAGCACTTCAGAGTTTCAGAACCAAATCCCAAGCCACCTAGTTCCCAGATTCCAAGCACTGGTTGTCCCTGTCTGAATGGTCTCTCATATGAGAAACTATTGGAATATGGGCTGTCATTCTCAGGATCTTAAGATCCAGTGTATTTTGGAGATTTTCTGGGAAGAACATTGGCTATAAGTAAAACAAACAAGCATTTTTATTTCTCTTTATGCTTTTATTTCCTACAAGAAGCATGAAATATGTGGTTTGTTTGGAATTTTAACTTTTTTCCCAGTCCCCAGAGAAGTCAGTTTTTCTATAAAGTGGAGATTTGAACATGTTTTGTATGTTTGTGGGCAAGAAGTGGATATTTGACCCTGTTTGTTCATTTTCCTTTATATGTAATATATTTTTCTTTATCACAAGTCTCTAAGGAAGCTAAAGATGATACTATTCTTCTCATTTTATTAATTGGAACCTGGATTAAAGGGAATAGAGGCAAAAATGTTGACTTTAATTTAAGAGTGAATTTTTACACTTTATATACAAGCAGGGTTCTTATTGACCTCATTAGCAAACCTTGACCTCAACTCTTCTGAGCATCAAATATCACTTTTGGGTAGCCAGAAACAAATTTCAGTTAATGTAAGGTTCTCTTTATTTTTTTTAAAGGCAGAAGAACAATCTGATTTTTTAAAAGTAGCAGTGAATCATAACAACCAAGAAATCATTTTAGCCTAATTTTCTAAGACAAGTTTTTGTTCCTGTCTGTGCACACACAGTCACATTTGTCCATTTTTGAACTTACTGATCAATTTAAACAAAGACCTGACAAGAAAGTATAGATTTCAGAAACAACTGAGGTAGTTATTAACCAACAGTTATCGTTCATAGTTAAGTACAAGTTTTCAAAAATCACAATTGCCAGGGTGTGCAATGAAGGAACAGGGAAAAACTCTGTGACACTATCTGATAAACCACCCAGCTCACAAATTCTGCAGCAGAAGAGACAGAGGTCCCATGAAAGCCTCTTGCAGTGCATGACCTGATTTATTAACAGTTCATTCTGCACTGTAATCTGAATGAGGCTTGGGTAATGGAGGGAAAAAAAGAAAAAAGTGCTGTGCTTATGTATTAAAAATATGGGTACTGAAAATGTACACATCTATGGGTTCTGCTGGTAACTTTTCCTGTTAGCCCCCACTAAAATCTCAGTCTTGTTTTAGTCCTGCCTTAAATGCAAAGCACACAAATGCCAGTACCAAGACAACACTTTAGCACACTGGGGTAGGAAGCACAACCTGTCTGTCCTCAGTGAGGATCCTCATCAGCTAAAGGGCATCATGGCTTCCCCTACCAATTGGAAAAATATTGATTCCATGTTTTGATACCACACTCTCGTTCTCTAGGTGTTACGAGGCATGGTGGAACATGATATTATCCCTACTGTCACTGATAATGACAGTGGGAGCTGTAGGGATGGGCTGTTGGCCCTGCTGCGCCATAGTCTCACACCTCTCTTTAGTCAGAGGAGTTCTTGGAGACTCAGGAATGATGGTCTCTGTTCCCTGCTATACAAAGGAATGGGTCTCATTAGTCAGATTCTATGACCTCTTACTCCTGCAAAAGGAAACTTCAAATAATGCCCTATTCTGCTTCTGCAGCCCTCAGATGGAGCATATGCATTTGTTCCTGGAGATGCAGTCTTCTTCTCTCTGCAGGCTACAAAGAAAAGGGTCATGTTCTCTATCAAAGAAAACTGCAGAAAATTGACTGCCAGACTAAAAACTACTCACTGTAGTTATGAAAAGATCATTTTAAGGGATCATAATTTAAGAAAATATGAACAATATTTTTTATGTATGAGAAAAAAAATGAAACTCATGACATGGAAGCAAATTGTCTTCCAAAGTTCATGAAGTCTTCCCAGTACTGAAGTACTGCAGCTTCTCTTCTAAGGGCTGCAACAAACAAAACTTGTTTAAACACCAGGTTACACACTAAGAATACCTAAAAACTATACTTTTTCAAATAAAGAGTTCAGCAAAGGTACTGAGCATATCTGGTAGCTTGGCAAAGTCATGAGTCAGTGAACACAGGGCCTTATTATAGAGTTTTGTGCAATTTCTCTTACACTAGGTTTTCCTTGATGGTAGATGAAGACTACTTCAAAAGCAAAAGGCACAGTCATATAACCCAGACAGGCACGAAGGAATGTAAATTTTGCTTGCACGTATGCATTTAATCTATGAGGTTTATGCTAGCAAGGATCACTCATGAGGCTAAGAGTTGCAGAATTTTAGCTTTATTCATGCAATATAACACATGGCTGATTCACTGAATGCAACAACATGAACCCAGAAATTTTTGGCCAGTATAACTCCAGAATTGGAAAAAGATGTGCCAGGAGATTGTCTCCTGTTCACTCAGAAAAAAGTTCAGCAAGTATTACGCTGTGTTCTGCTGCCCTAATCTCCTCTGCCTGTCCTTCAAAAGAAGCCTGTATCCTTCCATTCCAGTACTCCAGTCATAGGAGCCATCCCACCATGTCTCCATGATTCCAGTAAGATTGTAGCCCTGCAGGCATGTGCACATCTCTCACTCCTGTTGTTTATTCCCCATGCTGTGTGCATTTGCATAGAGCCATTTAAGTGGGACCCCCCCGATGAAGCCAACTCACTGGCTGGAGTAGCTGGAATTCCTTTGTGCTGCTCTTCAGGTGCTCTCCTGCTGATCTGTGATCCCGCTCCAGCTTCTGGGCATCTCCTGCTGATACTGGCATGAAGGAATTAAATTATGAATAATTCATCTTGGCTGTTTTGGAAAATAATTTGTAGTTATAAATAGTAACATATAATGGACTGGTATCACTGCAACATGCCACAAATTGTCTGTTTGATACTGTTATTAATAATGACATAACTTTTGTTTGTCCAACTGGATTCTGTTCCACACGAAGTTATCTACCCATGATTTTTAAGATAATAACTTGCCATTTACCACTTGAAATACCATAGTTTGAATTTGTAACAAACATATATATCTAATCCAGAGAGCTTGTCCTTCTAAAATCAGGTGAGGCATTGATTTAAGACATTTCTCATGAAACATACATGAAAAAATTGCAGCAACTTTGCTTTGAAAATACATTCCTCAAGCAAACAGGCCTCCACTCTGGAACATATGCTAGATGAGTTCAGTTCATTTCAGCCTAGGCAACCTCAAATATCCCTCTCGTCATTTGCAGAGTATTTAGGGAATTATACGAGTTCTTCTTTAAACTTATGTCCTAAGCAATTCATTGATGGTATCTAGAGTGGTATAAGATCTGCAGAGTTCAGAAAATCTGGCATGTCTCTTGTGCTATAAGGTCACAGCATAAGTGAGAAATTACTTAGAAGCTTGACACCTTGCAAACTGAAATATTCAAGGAATGGCATTGTTGGAGGTGGTCCTGGTCTTTATGAACTTACTCCTGAGGATGGACCTTTTAATTTTTGTGGAACCACTCACAAGAATAAGTAGCCTCTAGCATACAGTCTACATCACCAGACATTAAAAATGTGGCCATTTTACATTTAAATATTTGTAGTAGCTCTGTTTGCAAAATGAACAGTAAAACTTCTAGGATGAAACTTACATTTATGCAACTGTTTGCAAAAGTATAAGTTTTCCTACTATACATTATTGGAATAATTTAATGGTATTCAATTTACTGGAACTATATTACTTTAAATATTACTTTTTATTATGTTATTTTCTAAAATAAGTTGTATAGAGGCCAGGAGACATTTGTTGTGTTATGTCAAAATCATAATTAATATTAAACAAAAATGTCTCTAGAAGCGTAATACATAATTGGTTCAATCCATTTTTCAGAGAATGAGTCTGTGCAAATGAGGCTTTCTTTATATACTCATATACATAGCAAATTGTCTTAAAGTGTTAGCATAGTCTTTAGGAACTCTCAAGTGTACATTTAACATCCGAGATTCATTGTATCTGGCATTTGCACAACTGTTGTCTCTAAAAGCAAGTAATGTGAATTGTCACAACAATGATTCTTTAGGGAATGCTTCTTTCTACCATGATGGATTCTATTTTTCTGTGAAATTTTGAAAATTGAACTGTTCGTGGTAATAGAGTTTAAACTCCTCCACTTCTCCAAACAGAATTCATTTATGTACATGCAGTTGGAGCACATCTGCACCCAGTTAACTGCTTTCAGTTAGCAAAATCAGCTGCTTTCAATAATTACACGCATATGTGAGTTCCTGAATCACATTCACTTTATAAAATGTTACATCTATATGTAACATTTTTTTTAACCAGTGTAGTAGATAAAATTTCCCATATTCATGGCTTCTTGAATTAGCTTTCACAGAATTTCTACACTTCTTAAGGAGATATGTAGCATATGTCATACTGATCCCAACAGATTTTAGGAGCAGGCTTGTGGCACTATATCCAGAAAAGGCCAATGCAAATACACACCAACTCAAGATGTGCTTCTGCAAGCAAAAATCCTCATAAAAAATACTTTGAAAAGGGAGGCACAGTACATGAGAAAGTGTTTTTAACTCACCTCTCCAAAGGTGCCAGCTATTCCGTCTACACATACACTTAAAAAAGAAAATTACTTAGAAAAGCCCACAGTTTCTTCCTTATGCTTTTAATTCTTCTTCAGAGAGGAAAATTTCTTGTGAAACCAGACAGGTTTTTAGGCTCAGGGTTCTTCAACCAGCTCATAAATAAACAAATAAATTGCCAGCTAAATAAATAAATAAATATTTTAATTGTTATTACTGTTCAGTCTGTCTCCTTTTGGTTTCATGTTGCATGGTCACCAATCCAAATACCTTCCTATTAGGCATAAACTTTAGACTGTCCTGACTGCAACAACAGTAAAAAACAAACAAAAAAGCAAAATATTTAATTTTTCTAGTTCTGAATAGCTCATACCACTCAAAAAATAGTCAGGACCAACAAACTCATAAGTATCTGGTCAGTAAAATTTCATATGTTACTTTGTGAAAATTGAATTTAAAATATAATCTTACACTTTTTAAATATACCAGCTTGTTTTTTTAAAATACTGTAATAAACCCAATATGATAGAGAATAGAACAATGTGGCTTGTAAAGTAGAAAACAATTAGATACCAATGGAATCCTTGATTTCAGAGGAACAAGATTATGTCATTTATTTCTCTGGACTTTTTAAAAAAAGAGATTATAAATGTATCAAAATGATAAGCATAAATATGATGCTATACTTTCATTTGAAGAGTTTGAGTTTTCTGCTATAAACCATATAACCAAGAATAGTAATGGACTAACATCAAAACACACACATCTTAAAATGGCTTCACAAAGACACAGCTCCTAAAATAATTATTTTAGTTTTGAAGACTGGTTCCACCAAATCCTAGCTTTAATGTATTTTTCTCCCAAACAATAGTGGTTTTAAATTTGTGTTTGAATAAAGCATTACAAAAAAATGTAGGATTGTCAATAGAATCTGAAAAGAATCTCCACTGCATTTCATATTTGATGAATGAGGAGCTGTCTAGTTTCCATAAAGGCTTCTCTCTGAGACAGTTATAAGTATGATGCACCACCCTTGGACCATGGCAATTTGGAGGGTTGGCATATGAATAGACCTGAAGGTCGGAAGTGATTGATGTGATGATCTTGTCTGACCTTCTATACCACAAGTGGCAAGCATCCTCAGAAACAGTATTAGTACCAGAACTTGAAACATGTTTCATCTTATTTTGAAAACTGCATTGTAATCTCCCTTGAGAAGTCTGTTTCAATGTGTAGTTGTACTTCCTGCTTGGAACTTGCGTCTTATTTAATCAAGTCATTGGATCTATTTGTACCTTTGCCTGTCATACTGAAAAACCTCTCTCTACCCATCTTTTCCAGATACCAGAGTAGCACGTAAGTTCTTGACCTTCTTTATAATAACATGAAAAGAGGAGTTGATATCAGAAGAGAAGACCAATGGGCTGTGATTTAAGACCAAAAAAGAAGTGGCATCATTATATAAAAGACTCATTTCTATGCTATGAAGAAATATTGTTGAGCAATTGAAATAGGCACCAGTGCTATGACACCAGGAAAAATCCACAGATATCTGAAGATTTTCTAGAACAGAAAGGGAACAGAGAAAACATATGGAGATTCTTCACAGAAATTTCTCTCCAAAAAATGTGAAAGACAAGCATATTGAAGTTGAATCTTTGGTTAGGTAAACAATGTTTCAAGGACATTTTCTTTCATAGAGTCATAGAAAAGAAACCTAGTGCAACACAAAACTTTTAGCTACTCCCCTTTCAAATACATGTTAAAAAAAATCCAAAGGTAGAGAGGCTAAAATTCTAGTTTCCTTGACCCAAAAGTGCTTGCCTGTTTTGAACAGTGTTTCATCTCAAATGCTTTTATCCTCTTTTTCTCCTTAAAAGAGAGAGGGCATGAACTCACCTTATAGTGGAAAATATTTATTGGAACATGAAGAGTCAATCACATAATGACTGGCATCAAACAGAGGTACTCTGAGCCTTTAAAGATGGAGACACCATGTCACCCTCATAATCTAATTTTGATCCCTTCTGGATGAAAGTAATCATTACTATTATTGCATTTTATCCTTTCAGAGTGTTTCCTCCAGAGTGTTGCCCTAATTGACTTTTCTATAACTACGACAGTATTTTTATGCATTAAAAGTCACATTAATAAATAAACATTATAATTATAATGCTTCCAGCTGGGAATATTTTAGTTAAAGGTCATTTTTTGTTCAATAGGTATGTAGTTTAAATGTTGTCGAGTTTAGAATTAAGAATATAAAATACAATTAAACTTCCTTTTATCTCAAATGTTCTCCCTGAAGTTATTCCAGGACGAGTATTGTAAAGAGCATAGGCAAACTCACCTTCTGCAGTAAGGTTTCATGTGTTGTGTGTCGAAGTATTTCCATTTAAAACATTTATTTCTGCAAAATCTACAGTTTGAGAATGAAACATATGAGTTCTGAGAGTATGAATGGAGAATTCCAGTAAAGTTAAAGCCATGCTGGATATGCTGTCAGAACACAGAATCTGCAAAAGTGCATGGGAAATGGATTTTCTTTCCTATTTATAATTGACGTGTTGAATATAATTGTGCTGTGTATTTGGCTAACCATAGAGCAATCTGCTTCATATTGGTTAGTCTGACACCATCATGACTGTAACTTCTATATATTGTTTAATAAAACTGCTGATTTTCACTCTTTTGAGACCCTCTTGGGTCTCAGTATTCAGACCTCTTGGTGTCAGTGTATTTTAAATTTACTGTGATTACTACTCCAGTAATAAGGCATAAATGTGTATAAGTATCCAAAATATGAGACAATGGGTTTCAATAATTGGCTGCTACCTCTAATATTGCTCTGATTTTAGACACTAAGCTGTATCATTTATTTACACAAATGTTTGATTTTAAGCTCATAAGTCTTATTCTCTGGCCAGTAGAGGATACACTACCTCCTCTTAAATGCCCTTCAAAGTCATGCAAAAGTCAAGAAAATCTTAACAAATCTATGATCTTTTCCTTCAAAAAAAGCAATTTTTCTATAGGGACATAAAAAGAGGGTGGAGGAGGTTACAAATTCCCACACAAAATTGTGAGGAATTGCATACACTATACAGTATACACTATACACTAACAGCCACACCTCGAACCCTAGAGATCAATATTTTCATATTTGTTAGAAAATCCTGAAGAACCTATACTGGAGACTGCTTTTACCAATCAACCTCTCCATAAATGTCACATCACAACAACACAAACCATTAAAGCAGTCCATAACATGCCTTTGAGATCTCTTGAGCAAGCATATGGTGTGCCTTTTCTGCACCCAACCAGGAGCATTACAGTAAAAGGGTTACTTTTACTGTGATCCCCTTAATGACAATATCTTCCAGCAATGTTGTGTTGTAAACAAGGTCATCTAATGGCCTAATCAGCTCATCTTCCCTTTGGGAAAAACGCATGTTATTCATTTGGGTATAAATGAAGCTGCAGCTAGAGGGGATGCAAGTGCTTGGAGACATCGGGCTAGGCACAAAAAAAACTAACTTCAAAGAACACGGTCAATTTTACACTATTTATTTTGCTATAAGTATGCCTTATTTGGAAGAAGAAAACGTAGCATCAGTTAGGGCAGGCTTATCACACCTGAGTTCCCATGAAGGATGCTCTCTTTTCCTGATTTTGTGAGGAGAAGCAATCTCTAGGATGCCAAAATGAAAAGTGATCCTAGCGACACACTGATGGCATCATTGTTGCATTTTGTTAGCAGCTTTCCCTTCAGAAGTAAACCTGCAAGGCTAAGCACTTTGGGTCACAGTGCATAACTGAAAAAAATGAATTGATAGATAGTTATGCTTGAGCACTAGCAAAAGGTAAGAGTAATGGTAAGTGTAATAAGTTTGAAACACCGGGAACATACAATTGTTCTGAAATCCCATTATGAAGATATATTATTATTAGGTTCTGCTGTTGCCTCACTAAGAGAAGGAATATAAAACACAAATCAGTGGGCACAAAGGTTGGGATGAAATCTTAAGACGTCTGTTTTCTAAACAAACTCACAAATCACTTCCTTCACTTGGAACGGCAGCTGCACCATTTTGAAGAGCCCCAAGAAAGAGGACGTAGAACACATGTCTTGCTGTTTTAGACTCCACAATCTAACTGGAGAAACTTGCCTTGTGCCAATAGGCATTGCAAACAACTCACTCAACTTCTCTGCCAATATGGCAATTTGCATAGCATTACCCATAATGCTTCAAACTGTGCCTTTTCTTTGAAAACAGATTTAATTGAGCCTTGCTGAGCTGCATTAATGTGTCTGTTTAAATTGAGCAAATCTAATTAGCTCACATGAAAGTTATGCCACCTCTGGTGCAGCAAAGCTAATGCAATTAAAGTCAGCCAGATGTATTGAGTATTGTAAACATGCAGTCTGACTGGTGGAGAATAGCTCAGTATTCATCAGAGACTGGACAGTTTTGTAACACATTAACAACAGCTGCACTCTCTACAGTGTATAAGTATATATTGTGCTGTATATATGAGTACTTTAAAATTCCTTGGTTTCTGCATTCTTCAACAATACTTGTTATAAGATTAGAACAATCTCATCTATGTGTGCCAACCCCACTTTTTTTTTTCAATTAGACCACTATGTATTTATACAGCATTGCTACAAAATCAATATTTACTAAACATTGCACAGAAAATTACTATTTATATTGGAAATAATTTCTAAACTCCTTGACTATTTACATGCCTTTATGAACTGGATTTCTAAAAAAGCTGTATGTAAATGGATAACTGGGAAAATGTCAAGATGCACTTCAAAAATAATCAGAAGATGCTCTAATAGGGAAAATATATATATTTTAGATAATTAATTATTTTCACTACACACTCCTTCAATCAGATACCACTTCCTAGTTAACTACTATCTATAAACAGGTTAGCACTCGAGATGCTCAGATAATGTCTTTTTTTAATACTGATTTTTTTTTTAATACTGATTTCAGTATCTGGTTTTGTACATGTCATGCAAAAAAAAGTATTTATAATTCTTGAAAGAAATACTTCAAATCATACTTTTTCTTTGAAAACGCCAGTTAGAATAGCTGCAGATTTGGCTGCTTCTTTGCAGTCATTTTTTGTCTCTGCTTTGCATTCCCTTCCCAGAATGCCAAGATGAATAAAAAAGATTTGGCTTCTTCCCCCATAATTGATAATCTTCTTCTTCCTCATTTATTAAATTAAGCTATAATTGCTCTCAATGGTAATCAAGTCCAGTGTTTCACGCTGTGAAAGAGATACTCAGTGGAAACGAAGGTAGGTTGTGCTCTCTTTATTCTTCTTAAATCTTGAACACACCATTTTCTAACTTCTCAATTCTTCTGTCTGTAAAAATGGACATAGTATTACCTAAAAAAATTATGAATTTTGTTTCCTTATCATTTCCTGCCCTAGAAAGTCTGAGATATAAACATTATAGTATGAAAGTTACACGTAAAATTGAATTTTTTAAAGTAGTAAGTTAAACATTGATTAGAAAAATAGGTATTCACAAAAAATCTTGGGTATAGATTTTTAAAATTACCAGCTTTTGAGAGTAGAAATAACACCTATAAAAACAGGGAAATTTAATGAGGAATTAAATTCCTTTACATGCAAGTAAAAAAGTCATCTTAAACATGTTCAAAAGAAGGTTTTCAGTATTTGGTTTAGCTGTGTACCTCAAGTTCTAGACTTTATTTTGTGAGGATTTCTAAAGGTAACAAGGTAGCAAAGCCAAATGTAAATGTTTCTTTACTGGATATTTAGATTTTTCTATGGAGTTTTCACTACAAAGAAGGAAAAGATTTGTTGAATGGATGGGATAACACATCCTTTCTTTCCCTGGTGTTTTTCCTGTCTGATATCCTGAGATCCTGAAATAAGTGACAACAGCTTCAAAGCTGCCCCAAATGCTTTGTCCAGTGATCTGTTATTTTTGTTACCCCATGCTGAGATGCCTCCCCTCAGCATACAGGCACCTTAAGGAGCAGCTGGGATACCAGTACAGGCTTTCCACCCTTCCTGCGCTGAGGGTGTTGTACAGCTACTTCCCTCCCACCCCTCTTCTCCCACGCCAGATCATAGCAGAAGGGTTGCACTGGTATAAGGAGGTGCATTCCTTTAATTAAATTGAATTATACTTTGTTTGGATGAAGGAAGAAAGCATGAGCAGGGGGAAGGATTTTAGGGGTTCCTTTGTTTCTTGTTTGTTTGTTTGTTTGTTTGTTTCAGCTGCTGGACACAATATAGATTCCCTTGATATTCTTCATCTTAATTTTATAAAAGTACCCTTCTGTTGGGTACTAACAGACTTTCATTACCAAAAACTATTAACTGGTTTGGCCATCTCTTAAAAGTCACCATATGAAGAAATGTCAAACTGCTTGACACTTCATAGAATCATAGAACAATTTGGGTTGGAAGGGACATTTAAATGTCATCTAGACCAAATGCTCTGCCACGGCCAGGGCATCTTCATCTAGATTTAGAGATTATGACTAGAGGGTTGCCAACAACCTGACAGGCATAATACAGCAGAGAATGCTGTAGCAGTGGAAGATTACATGTACACAGGCACTTCAGACTGGACTGACAAGCTGTAGTCAATCAATGTGATCTGGAATTTAGTAACTCTAATATAAGAATGAGAACCAAGATCCTAAACACATGGCTTACAAAACAACAGAGGAGTAGCATTTCTAGCCATTTTTAGAGTTGAAAGGAAACTTTGTTATTACAATAAAGAATAATGTTTTAAGAATATTATAGTGAGACACAAAGGTGAAATTCAGACTGTGAAAATCTTGACTGAGATAATAAAGAAAATCTATCTTCAAGCTTTAGTCATTATCTGCTTTTTTGCCAGGTTAATTGCATCCTCAAAGTAATGCTTAGATCTTTTCTTCATCTCTGTTTTGCTGTATTTCTAACATGTATCCAAACACGTGTAACTTTATTAATATAAGCATACTAATATTTGCCTAAGTGCAAACTGAACTCCAGATTTAGCTTTAGGAAAACACCTGCTTTCACCTCAAACACCAAGCCTGCTGGCTAATTTCAGTCCTTGGATGAAAGTATTTGGCACTCCAATACAATAGAGATCACAGAGGCCTAGAGTCACACTACATGAAAGTTTCTTTATCAGGTACAGTAACTGCAAATAACTAAGAAAGACCTGTGTAATACAACAATAAATTTTATCTACTTCCCCCAGAAGCAAGGATTCCCTCTCGCTTATCCCGCACAAGGACTGGTAAGACAGTTTGGTCCAGACCTTAAGCCATAATAAAAACTTGTCTCATACAAAAAATAATTAAATATCATCCTTATTTGCTAATATACCCATAGAGGTCACACTCAGTTTACATATTTTGGCTGTGCAAATTGTATTTGAACCATTTTGCTATGTGATTCTAATTAGAAAATTGCAAGTTTATAAACAAATCAGGGTGCCAAGTCAGCCTGTCATACTGATTATAAGTGAAGTGCAGAAGATAAATTGATTAAGCATTAGTTATAAAAGCAGAACAAAGTACCACATCAGGCACCAGAATGCAACACAAAACGCAGGTGAAAGGAAAAGAGCAGTGATACTGGTTAGCATAAACTGGAGAAAAAAGTGACAAAAACACAGCATAAACTGAAGAAGTAACATGGATAACATATAGCAAACTCAGATCTTTTTTATTGGCAGCAAGTACATAATATCTGAAAATAAAATGAAAACCTTAGCTTACTAAAATCAATTTGCAAACCAGCCCTTGGGAATTGTGCTCATATCATTAGAGAAGATTTACTTTTGCAAGATACATCAGGTCCTGGCAATCACATTAGTTATTAAGACAACATCTTAAGTTATTTATACAATGCTCTCTGAAAAAGTGAGAGTGCATGCTTAATGCAGGTAACAGATAATAAAAATAAGATTGCCTTTCCTAGCAGATGCAAAATCTGAAACTTTATATCTAGTTCAAGGCAGTAATCCAAGTAGAACAAGCTAAAATTCCCATTACCTCCACTCCAGAGCTGGGAGCAATATCAGCTTAAGTTGAATAAGGATACAACTAATTGTAATTGGGTTGGTCAGTTGGAAAGCTTGCTAGGGATATTTTGACAGAAGGCTCTTTTTGTAAAATAAATAAATAAATAAATAAAAGAAAATATCCACTGACCAACTCGAACTGAAATGTTATAGGGAAAGAAAAGCTATTGGAATTAATCTCTTTGCAAAAGTTTTTGGTGTTGTTATCCAAAAAATCACATATTTAAAAACCTAGGTTTTTAAAATATGAATAAGGTTTAAAAAGTATGAAAGATATTTGGAAACTGAAATACTGTTTTAAGTGATCCAAAATAATGTTTACCTTCATCTCTCAAGATTTTTGTTCATCTTTGGGAATGAAGACAAAGAGCTTCAAATATGTATCCCAGGACAGCTTTTTACAGCAGTTCTTGGTTAAATACAACCTCAAGTAGGTCAATGGGTGTTGGGGTCTCCCCCCTGCCATGTAGCCCTGGGAGAGGGGTCCCTGGGGGGAGGCACGGGGTTTCCCTGCCCCTGGTCAGCCTCATTTCCCATTGGTTGTTTTGTGTTCCCCGGTGTGGCCAAGGACCCTGGGGTCCCGTGACTGCGGAGTTCCTGAGCAGAACCCCGGCCATGCAGCTGGAGAAATAAACATCTCTGAAACATCTACCACGAATCTGTCCATATATACTTCCTTTCCTTGGGACTCCTGGTTTGATATATGCGTGTTACAGTAATCCCCGCTGTAACAAATGGGCTTATCACAATTTAGATTTTTTATATCCCTTATACTGTTTATAGAAGTCATTCAGTGTTTTTTTAGCTCTTCTGTGCAAGGAAGCTCTCTGGAGACTATTCTCCCTTTCTAGTACTCATATTCATGGTTTTGTTAGAAGGAACACTCCCAGAGAAACTATGAGCACCACAACCATAGAGATTTAGTCTCTGAGCTTTTTCTGCCCTGCTTCTGATCATCACAAGCCACACAATATCTAGAAAAATAATTTCTCACCAGACTGAACAAATACTTTTCAGAAATACCTGAGATATTTAGAATATTAAAAAGACACTTAAAGTAAACAGCTCCATTCTGTGTGCCTTTCCTTACACACCAGATGACCATTACGAGGTCTAACTACTCCTTAGCCAGTAGTTACCTAAACCAGCATTTTCCTCATCTGAGCCCCTAAATATCCCTACCTGCATGTTTAAGACACTAAACAAAGTCCCTACTCTCATTTTCATAGTCCCATTCTAATCAGAGGGACTGCTGGGTGGTTCCCTAGTGCATCCTAGAAGAGAAACAGCATATAACTGCTTTGAATTTAATGGAAGGGGTTTTTTCACAAGTATGGCAAATATGTGTTTTAAAGCAAGAGACAAAAAAAAAAAAATCTTTTTTTTTATGTTACTAGAAGTTCTGACTTCTCCAGTTGTGAAATGCTGTTCTTGAATCTCTATAATTTCCCTAACAGTACTTTAAAGAGATATACAGGTCTCTCCTGCATCTCCTTTTTCTTTATGGGGAACTGATAGATACTTGAAAGCTCCCTTAACAGAATAATTATTGTTGGTTGTTATTTGCTGGCTACTATAACGCTCTGAGAGACAGTAGAAATAGAAAGAATGCACAGCAGCTGAGACCAGGCAGTATATGCTTTTAAACAACACTGAGTGGATTATCTGTGGTCAAAGAAAGAAAACAAATGTACAAGTTCCATACAAGATTTGGCAAACAACTACATAAAGTTAAGGCTTCTTTTTGCTTTATTCTCCATTTTGTGTGCTACTTCCCTGATGATACATTGTATTGCAGAAGTATCCCAGCAGTGACAAGACCAGTTTCAGGTTTTTTCCAAGTATAATTTTTAGGAGAAAGAGTTCAAGAAATTTTTAATGAGTGAGCTAAGACTGTCTCTGGTTTTTGAATGTCCCTCAATAACCAATGCCTGTGCTACACTCATTTGACTGGCTCTGCATAAACCCAGCTAAAGAGACCAGAGACTTTCAAATAAGGTGTAGGTTTGTACATGTCAGAGAGCAGACGCTCTCTGTGAGCTGTCTAGTGGGTTGTGAAAGAAATCTCTGAAGGGGAAGGATGAGGCAAAAATTTCCATTGTCAGAAAAATCAGGCTGTGCTTTAGACTGTTAGAAGAGGTGAGACCTACCACAGTGTACAAGTCAAAGCTACATCCTTTAAAAGACTTATGGGCACGTAGAGCTTTTAAAACCAACAGTGGCTGTAATTCAGAAACCTTTTTTCTGTCTTTCCTCCTGTAGTGCTGCCAGACTGGGTCAAATAGGAAGCTCAAAACAGCTGCGGTGGGATTCTTGAAGGGGTGTATGGAGAAGTAGGATCTCAGTAAGCTGAAGCATCAGATCCAAGGTTTATGATGACTTTTGAGACTTGTACCCTCAGAAAGGAGAAAAGGTACCAGGACTAAAGCCTAAAATGTGTCTGAAATGCTCAGAAATTAATACTGATCTTCATATCCGGCTAGAATGTAGGCTTTGTGGTTGGCTGTGCTCCTTCTGTAAAGTGGAGCAAAAGGGCTTGAAAGAGAAGAGATATATTGGTCCTATATGTTAAGCCCACCTGGCCCTCCATTTGCCAAGAATAGTTATAAGTTTGGGTTGTTAAGCCTAAGTATTGAGAGAATAAACCCAAACTTATCAGCAGGGCTTTTTCTCTCATAAACTTGACACTGTCCACTGCATCTGGAATTACTTGACCCTTGTCAGATTGGGTCTTTTTTTGCTTCCTGGGATTTCCAGTCCTGCAGTTAAAGGTGGGATAAGAAAGAAGACGTCTGTAGGAGTAATATCTGTGGACCTGAGAGGCTGAAAGGAATTGCATCTGTAATGTTCTGGCCTAAGATTCATTAGCATCAGAAAACTGCGTGATGTAGCTCAGAACTGCATGTGTTACCAAATGATGGTGCCAGAATGCTGTGCCCAGATAAGGGACAATGCACTAGCCAGAGATGTGCCATCTCGTAGGAAGAGCACAGTTATTTATGTGGACTAACACACAGAGCTGCAATCACTTTTGAAATCAGTGCAAAATCTTTCCTTCTGCTGAGCTCTATTTTGGAATCTAGTGTGTTCATTAAACATAAAAATTGTGCAGCCCTCATATCTGGGCATGGTGCTGTAAGTTTTTATATGAAATGACCTCTAGCTCAGAGAAGGGCTGCAATTTCACCTCCTACAAATTAGTCCTACACAAACCCAGTGTGACACATGAATCATGTAAAATATTTCTGCAGTATTTTTAAGGCCTAGGGGGATACCTGTTCAGAAGATGAAAAAAATAACCTGAGATTTGCAGTGGGATTTATTGAGTACAGGTTTTAAAGAGGTTGCATTTATCAAACACTGTTGAATGGATACTTGTCTGGAGTTTTCCAAAGAATTTCTAGTCGCATATAGGTTTGTGGTCCTGATCTAGACAAACAGCAGGGAGAAAGATAGAGAACTGATTTTTTGAAGACTTATTCTCCAAAGAATCCTTGGAGGAAAAGTTCAAAAGGTAGCTTCACGATAATATATTCAGAAAATGCATGCTTAACCCAGGCTAATAATGGTAGCTATATTCCTGGGTATTCCTTTGGGTGTAACAGAGGGTACCACTGCAGATATCAGGTGTGCTGCTTTACACAACCTTTATACTATCCCAAAAAAAGCACTTTTTAACAAGGGCAGGTGGCTGGCTTTGTGCTTTAACAGATTATCGATCAAATATGTAGGACAGCACAATTATAATGAGAGATGTTCAAAAGTCTTGGATATTCTTCAGATGTGCTATAATCCTTCAGACGCAGTGGAGTCCAGTCTATAGGAATCACAGCAGTAGATATGCATAAAGAATTTGGAAGTGCAGATATATTTTTGGAGGGGAGAAAAAAATTCTGCTGCAGGTTCAGTGCCGCTGTATTTTAACTCTGGTTACTTCACTTTCCATGGCATGTTAAGGATGAGGAGAATTTTCTCCCAAGCCTCCAGCTGAGACACTTAGTATAGGACTACTGGGGACAGCTAAAGTTGTTGACTGATGAATGATAGCCAGTTTATAGACAAGAATTTATGTGGATGAGTCATCTAATGATGAATAATGAATAAGAAATTTTCTTTCTGGCACTTTGGGTAAACCATGCTCCTCTTTGAAACGGTTTGATAACAAGGCAATAAAAGGATTTTGTGCAATAACTCTTTTGCAGCTTTTCTAGCTCTCAACCAGCCTTTGCTCACCTTTAGGAGTCAGTTCCAGATTAGACAAAAGATTATCAAAGGAAACTTCCAGTATAAATTACTCCTTTCATGTTTTTCTCTACTGATAATCTAAACAGGGCTAATTTATTAGGCCTGAGCAATGTCTGAAGATTGTTCAACCTGTTAGTGTAATCCTAGGCACAGTTTTGAACTGTGTTGACTAGGACTTGCCCAGGAAAAACCCAGGCATGGTTTGGAGGTTAGTGTAGTTACAGGTTAATTCCAATAACCTTTGGAATTAAATAGATTAGGACTTATGTCAGATTATGTAAGATTAGGACTTTATGTCAGAGGACAAGCACTTGTAACTGCAGAGATGCAGCTGTCACATAACAGTGGACTTCAGGGTCAGAACACAGTTCTTGATCCATTTCATATGAGTTTAAGTACTACATAAATTAATATATGCAGCAGCAACCTGTAAAATTCCTTGAGATGCCTGTCTTGCTTTCCTGTGCAGGAGTAGAACTTGTACCAACACAAAGTTGAAGGTCACTTAGACAAACTTAATTTTCCTCAAAGCTATAAGAAGGTTTGTGAAAAGGGGACAGTCAAAGGTCAAGAACTTTGGCACAATCCTTGTGCATGGCTGAGTGTCCCAGCCCTCCAGAAGTATAACCTGTTCGGTTTCCTCCTAACTCAGAGATCTGGAGACATGTTTTTCTTTCATTGCAAAAGAGACACTTAGGGGCTTTAAAGGGAATCAGCAGTTAGGAAAATTAATGTGTCAGCCACACTGTGCTATCTAAGACAGTTCATTAATTTTTCCCAGGCTGCTTTCTTAAGGCGAAAGATCATAGATTCACACCTTCACAAGAAAAGCTGAGATTCTCCTTTGCCAGTTCCTTCCTTTCAGTGACTAAACCATAAACTTCAAAAACTGATTTTGACCATGGAAAATATGAACACTTCTAAGACTAATCAAGTTCTCTTTAGTCTGGTTCAGACATAAGCAACTGATGTCAAATTTCTTCTTTGAATAGCACAGAATATAATTAGAACAGGAATAACTACGTACTTACTACCTGTTAGCAAACCCTCACTTCATAGAAAGCTTTATATTTAGATTTTAAATACGGATCTTACTGTTTCCTATATGTCAAATACGTCTCTCTTTGTATTTAGAGAAACAGCCTATGTCACATTTATGATAAACTGCTTCACAGCGAGTCACATCAAAGAGTTGCAGATGTAATTTTATTTTATAATATTAACACACTTTACATTCAGACACTTGACTTGTTTGAGGAATGTCTACACCAGTACAGAAATATAATGTTCCCTGCCATGTTTCTTTGTTAAATTGAGAGAAGAAAAGCATAGGCATTAGTGTTCCTCGAAGACTTTCACTTAATAAAATCTCTCCGATTTCTTTAAAACATCTCCTAGGATGAGAGTTTTTTTATTTTTCTCCAAGCTTGAACATTTTTTCATAATGTGAGGTCAAGAATATTGACAAAATTCACAAAAACTGTGATGCAGTCCTTTTACAAATTACTTGTTATTATAAGTGACAAGACAGAAAATATATCTTGTTGCAAACAGTAAGATCCAAATGAGAATAAAAATGCTTTACCTTTAATGATTTGAAGTTTAATAATTTTATTTGTACAGGAAGAGTTGTATCCTTTGCAAGTATATTTGGGCTAAATATAGCTTCATTTTGCAAATCTGGATTCTCTGCTTCATTACCAGTTAAGTCTAGCATCATTTCAGCACATAATATGATGTAATAATCTGAGGGTACAGTTTCAGAGAAAATAGTGCTAAATTATTTTCTGTGTTGTGACGTCAAATCTGTTTCAGAGGAGGAGCATTATACCTACTAATAATCTAAGATATCATTAAATTAGACAATTTTTTTACTTTTATCACCATTCAGTCCTCTGAAAATTAATCATCAAAATTAATCAGTTAGGTGTCCATTGCCCAAAGGACAAATTTTCATGAGATTAGGGTACAATTGCATGCAAAAAGTTCATGTAATTAAACAAAAATTCTTTAGTCCTAATGTCTGATTGAATTATTTTGTGTCTGATAATGCTGTTTGATAACCTGCTGAAATTATGCCAGCTAGTTCATGCTTTCTTTTCATTGACTTTGGTATCTCTTTCAAGTGTTTCAAATTACAAAATATATTAAAGAAATGGGAATGGCAGAAGGAACAAATGGGAATGGCAGAAAGAATCAGTCAAATGTTTAGGAAATTGAACCCATTGCCCAAATCTGACCATTTTCAAGGGTTTGGGTCATAGCAGTGACAAATGCTAATAGAAATACATTTTCTTGTATATGAGAAAGATGAATCATGCAATATGACCTCACAAAGACACATGTATGTGAGTGTGTGCATTGGGGAGATGGAGAAAATAATTAAGGTTTTGACTGATGATGATTTAAAATCAAAATTTGCTTATTTTTTTTCACACAGTAAGTTTCTTGAACATCTTGATACATTAACTTGAAATTGCTACACATTCTTCTAATTGATTGCAATTAAACCGCTTCTCATTTTTAAAGTAACAACTTAATAGCAATGTACCTGATTGCTATTTTTTTTCTGTTTCCAACACATAGAGATAAAAAGCTTCCAGAAATTCTAGAAAGAGTAGTTTGGGGGTAGTAGAGGGTTAAGTCTAGAGAATACCCAAACCAGATAGACTCAAAATATTTTCATACTATATAAAGAAATGGTCAGAAAATCAAACTTCAGTCATCTGAATATCATCCATATTCAAGTAATTTCTTCTAACTCAAATCACATTAAGACATCCTAAACAGCTCCATATTCATATTCCATATTCATAGAGCTGAAAATCCATTTTGTTTTAGAATTATGCCTGTCTTTTGGCTTTGCTAAAAGTTTAGCTGACTGCTTTGGCAACACAGCCTCTGGCTTCCCAACATTTTCTGTTTCAAAGCCACCAAACTGTGAAGTGCAACAGTGAAATTCACCAGGCATTGGTGGACAATCTCATTGTAAAAGAAAAAATGAGAAAATTTGAGCCAGTAGAAATAGATTTCCTCCTAACCCCCAAAGTACTAAGTTCAAAGACCTGTCCCTGACCCCTGAGCTCAAGGTACAGTAATTTTGTGCCAAATATGTTGTCTGTTACTGTCTGGAAATAGAATATGTACAGAAAAATTACTTTACCACTTGTCCAGGATTTCTGGATAGCTCAGAGAAGTGACAACTGTGCATGAAGAGTCAAGGTGTTCTGGACTCATGGCTAGAGAACAGACTGACTCAGGTGCATGCAGACGGCGAAACAGATGCTTGCAGAGATGACCAGAGGACTGGGCATGTCTTCCCTGTCAGAACTGCAGACACACAGCAGCAATTGTGCCACCTGGACACACCAAACATCACATTTGTGTTACAGGGCACGGGCACCCACCTTCCCAGCTGAGATTTCCGAGGAAAGAAAAGAGGAAGAGGGTTAAAGGAACCTGATTTGGCTCACTTTCAAATCAAAATGTGATCCAGAGGAGCAAGCTTTGTGGGTATATGGTAAGATTTCTGGCATATCCCCAGTGCTACCCCGGTTCAGCCACATTTCAGTGTGTGCTCTTTCAAATGCTGGTTAAAAGTGAGTTTTTTCCACCCAAAGTTTCTTTTCTGGAACTTTTAGAGAAAAAATACTTTCTGTCCAGGTGAAAGTGAAAACACCTCTCTGATTCCTCCCTATGTGCTCGTTGGTCAGCTGTTTATAATTTACCTGCCCTGGAATACCTCCAAGAAGATACTAAGGGATAAGTGTTCATTCTGATATACACATGATGATGTACCCCGTTTTGCCTCACAGCCCCATTTCGCTTCCAACCACCTTTGCAGGTCTCGTATCTCAAGCATTTCCTCTGCAGTGACTTCTTTCTTCTTCTACAGCTCTGCACAAGATGAATGCAGAAGTAGAAGTGGACAGGCCATGAAACTGTATTGTCCACCCTCAGCCTACAGCCACATCAAGCAGTCTGTGTTTATAAGGGCAAATCCTAGACATAACCTGTTGTATCTGACATCTGACCCTCTCCCACTGTCACACAAGGACTGAGTCTTCTGGACATGGGTTTCCAGGCTTCTGAGTTCTTCAACTTTGAAAAAGTAATTTTCAAATTTTTTTCATGTATTGATACATGCTACAATGATTTAGCAATATTTAGTATGAACAGTAGTATGATAGAAGTCTGAGTAAATAATAACTCCATTATCTTTTATCAATCCCGTAATCTGATCAAAATTGATATCAAATTAATGAAATCAAATTATCCTGCCGTAAGGTCATATTGATTACTACTATTTCTATTGCTAGACCTAATTTAATATGATGATTTATTTTTTATTGTTCTCAAATGGCAATTTTGTTCCAAATTTATTCACACTTTCCAAAGATAAATGCATGTACCATACAGAAATCACTCTTGCATGTGAGGTTTTTTTGCATCTGGGCAAAACAGTGAGGAAAACCTTTCTTGTTGTTCTCTTTTAGGCAACTCCTTATGACAGAAACACAATGTAATTAAGTGGAAGCAGGGACTGTTTCCAGAATTTCCAGATGAATTCAATCCAGCACTTTAGTACATAAATGTAATCAAATGATGAACCATAGATATTTGCTTAAGTATGTGCTTAAATGCTCTGCTGAACTGGATATACAGCTTCTAGCTCCTAAAACTTCACAGAATAAAAATCCGTATCTTCCACTTGGATAAAATATCAGATGATTTTCATAAGTAAAGACAAAGTTGCTTCTCAAGTCAATAGACCAAGTTCTGATTGCAGGTGTATCCCAGAGAACCCACAGTCACCCCTAAGACACCTTATTTTGAACAAGTGGAAATGAGACTAGCCTAAGAGAAGCCATGTGTACTTACATAGGATCAGAACTCATATATTTGTCTTTGACAAAATGATGAAGAGCAATGTCAGAAATTGAGTACCTGAGACTAAGAAAATTAAATAAAGTTTTAATATTTCCTAATTATCATTTGAAGAGGAAAAAAATTAATCTTGGAGGGAATACTTCATTTATAATGCTCATTAAAATTGAAAGAGAACCATAATATTGATATACTTAATATGATGTGTGTTTTCTGCCTTTTCTAAAGATATCCATTGATTTTCTGTAGCTATACTTGCATCTCATACATAATTCTTAAATAATTCTTTTTTTATTCCAAGTCTTTAGCCATCTTAAGGATAAACTTGAAGTGGTATATGGAAGCTAGCTGAAGAAGATAGGTGAATAGGAGCCTTGAAATACTTGAATCTTTAAGGTTTAACCAACCTTATCGAAATGTTGCTAAAGCCAGCATATTCAGGAACTGTATGGGATGGAATGAATAAATATCTCTATAGCTCTCCAGCTACAAAGTAAAAACATAAAGAAATACTTGCAGTGCATTCATAACAAAACTGTAACCTTATCTATTCGGTGTAGATTTTCTTACTTCCATCCGCCCTAGCTATAATACTTCCCTCCTAATAGGGAAGAAAATCACTTTGAGTCTGGTTGAAATAAATATTTATTTTTGAAGTCTAAAATAAAAACTATTTTTAACTTTAATAGATCAATATTAAGGCTTCTTAAAACCACAGAGGAGGTCAAAGGAGGTGATCTTTCCTCTCTGTGTGATACTGGTGGGCCACACCTGGAGTACCTGGTCAGGTCCTGGGCTCCCCAGCACAAGAATGATGTGGAAATTCTGGAGCAGGTCCAGAAAAGAGCCACAAAGGTGATTAAGGGACTGGAGCCTGTGAGGTAGGAAGAGTGAGGGCCCTGTTCAACCTGGAGGACTCAAAGGATATTTAAAACTAACTGGCAGAGGGCAGTAAAAGAGATGCAGTCAGACTGTTCTCACTGGTGACAGTTGAGAGAAAAAGGGACAGTACTCACAAACTGCGGTTAGCGATAAAAAGTGTAAAGAAAAGGAATTTCCTGGAGAGTTTATGGAGTCTGCATCCTCTGAGATATTCAAAACCTGACTGGACATGGCCCTCAGCAACCAGTTCTAGCTGATACTGGTTTGAACAGGGGTGGGATTACCCAGTCCTCAGAGGCCCTTCCTAACCACAGTAGTTTTGTGAGTCTGTGAACAAAAGATTCATTTCTCTTGTTAAAACCAGAACATCCATGAAGATGGAGATGTCTTGCCAGGATCAGGAATAAAGCAAACATGATCTCATTCTGCTACAGCCTTCTGCAACTGAACTAACATGAAGGGCTTGTGCACGAATAGAAAATCCAGCTCAAGAACACTTTCCGATTTGAGAGAAAATTATAAAAAATGGCTAATAATTCCAGTTTATTTTCTTACTTTCTGAGGAAAAAAAAAGACACAACACTTTTGTCTTTATCACTTTTATTTCCTAAATTTTTCTGTGCTTTTATCACTTTTACTTCCTAAATTTTTCTGTGTTCTAGGAGGAGATCTAACTACTTTTTTTTTGTCTTTTTCTTATACATGTGGTTATCCAGCGAGCAGTGCTGAAATAGATCATATTGCTAAAGCTCTGTGAACTGTCCTTGGAGAGACATTCAGCCCAGTTTGGAGTGAAGGTCCAAACTGAAATAGGCTGCCCAGGGAAATGGTTGAGTCACCATCCCTGGAGGTATTTAAAAGATGTGGTGCTTAGGCACACGGTTTAGCAGTGGACTTGGCAGTGCTTGGTTAACAGTTGTGCTCAATGATCTTAAAGTTCTTTTCCAACTGAAAAGATTCTACAAATCTATGAAAGTCAAGTGGTTTAACTGTAGTATCACATACACAGAAGAGCTTTGTGAAGTCTCAGGGACCATATCCTGGTTTTGCCTAGAATAGTTTTCTGCCTAGTAGCTGTACAGTGCTGTGGTTTGGATTTAGTATGAGAGTAATGTTGATAACATACTGATGTTTTATTTGTTCTTAAGCAGTGCTTACACTTAGTCAAGGACTTCTCGTACTGCCCAGCCACTGAGGAGGCTGGGGGCCACAAGAAGCTGGGAGAAAACACAGCCAGGACAGCTAAACCTAACTGATGAGAGGAATACTCCATATAATATGGTGTCAGGCTGAACAATAAAACTGTGAGGAGTTGGCCGGGGGTAGCAGTCTGCTGCTTGGGGCTGGCTTTGCATCAGTCAAAGGGTGGCAAGCAATTTTATTATGCACCACTTTTTCTTGTATGTTCTTTATCATTGTCATTATTTTCCCTTGTTTTTCTGTCCTATTAAATTGTATTAATCTTAACCAATGAGCTTTCACTCTTTTTCTGATTGTCTCTCGCATCCCACTGGGGGAGAGTGAGCAAACATCTGTGTGGTGTTTAGCTGCCTGCCAGGTTAAACACAGCCAACCATTACAAATGTCCAGGGTTAAGAGCATGACAGATATCTCTTAAGTCTGTAGAGGCTTAAAGGAAACCATGGGACAAGTCAGACATCCAAGACTGGATCTGTATATACCAGCAGGTCTCATACCTCATAAAGTATTACTGCTTTCATACAAAATCGTAAAAGTGTTTAGAAATGCCATTCTGCAGCCATTAATCTTGTCTTAAAGAGAACTATTTGCAACCTTCTTTCAAAGGTGTCTAGCTGACACTGCTGCTCCACAAAAAAGACACACACAAAAGTCCTTTCTCTTTGAATAAGCAACTTCACAGTGTATTACTCCTCAAGTAGCTCAGAACTTAACCCACATAGCCAAATAATCAAGGAGACTATGAGAAAACCTCTTAAACGCACCACAGATTCAATCAGGGCTTGGATGTGGTGTAAAACAGACTGCTGTGACAGAAGTTACACATGCTCACACCTTACTTAGGCATCCAAATTTAGTTATTTTCTTCTTATGAATCTGGCTTTCATCAAGGAAAATAATGGTATGGAGGTAAGGACTATTCCAACTGCTTTATTGTCGTAATGTGTGACAGTTTTGCATCCACAGTATTCTTTCCAGTTTTACTTGTGAGCATGTTTATAAATGTTACTTTATGAGTAACTTTTCAAATATTTAAGCAGATGGAGCATCTGCTTCTATGAAGTCTGTAAGGAGGGTGGGGTGTTAATAAAGGCTTCATTATTGGCACAGCAAATGTGAGAAAGATTACTGTCACTTGTAAAAGCAGTAAACACTGTGAGAGCTGCAGTCTGCATGTGGAAGGCGAAACCTTTCCAAAGGTCTCTTCCTCTCTCATCATTAGACTATTAGCAGCCTAGCAAAACAGGAGCTCTCTATTAAAGAGACAGGAGCAAGGCAGGGTAAAATGCTGGAAGTAAAGCCACATGGCAGTAATCATGGTGAATAACTCTAGCTGTAAAATTTCATTTAATGAAATTAACTTTATAGTCACAATAAAACTGGAAATAGGAAAGGTTATGTTCTTTCTGGAGAGCAAAGCCTAGCTGTTTCAAGTTTAGAGGGAATCACGTAGGCATTTGAAATGTGTCTGCAAATGTACTATTAATCCCTGAAGTTCAGCTACAATGAACCATGAAAGAGGAGTAGAAATCTGCATATAAATGTAATGTAAGGTATAATCATATTAAAATCACATGAAATCTATGAATCTACAGTGGGTGTGCATGTGCACAGCAGCAAGTCCCAGGAGAGGAAGCTTCAAGAACATCAGTCTTTATTGCTATGGAATGTGACATGTATTGGTTTACTATTCCTCTTATATTGTTAACTTGCTATTCACTTTGCCACTGCTAACTTCTCTCACATCAAATGCAATGTTTGCAGTGAGAATATTGCCAAGACTTCTCTTGCCTCCTTGCAGCCTCAATAATTGCAATCTCCTTTGTGAAGTGCTGTTTAATTGCAGTGTTTCCCCTCCTCAGAGAAAGATATGTTCAGCATATATTTTAGAATTCCTAATAAAAGATTATAAGCCTCAAAGGCTTGGACATCTAAACCAGGACAGCAGTGGTTTCTGGATTCCACCAGCCCGGTTGTGCTGTTTGGAAACATAGCATGAGACATTTTCTTCTAAATAGGTAAGACACAGCATGATCATTTAGATGTTCATTTGCATATTCACCAAAATGTTATTGATATTAGTATGATTTGAATAGCAATAACAATTAGTTTTGAGTGACTTCTTTCCTTAGAATAAAATCTTCTCTTTACATTTGAAACACAGGGAAGGGAGGTTTGGGTCATGATGGGGTGAAGGACGGGAAGCATTTGCTAGCCAGATTTCTTATTTATAAGCACTCTGATTTCTATGTATAAAACAAAGAATAAACTGATCAAGATCACGGCACCATTTAAGTTACCTTCTTAATCCTGTTGGCATTCCCTACAGGGCAGTTCCTCAAATCAAAGGACTGAATCTCTTCAGAAGCCTCCCATTATTTTTTTGGGGGGAGGGCAGTAAGGAGGAGAGAGAGAGAGACATATGTATGCATATATATATATATATATATATATATATATATATATATATACATATATACATGTGAAGCCTGGCAACAATCAAACAATATTTTGCAAGTTGATGATGATATGTTTGGGAATGACTATTCTGTTATTGAATTTAACCTTGTTCACCTGCAACTTAACCCCTTATATTTTCCAAACACTGTTTTACATACACAGATTTACATATAATTTAGGTTTATTCTTCAGGATTCCAGACCCTAGCAGCATCCCTCTGGAATCAATAGATATCTGTACCTTGTCTGTAGATAAGCAATGTTTTCAGAAGCAAATTATAGTTTTGTATATATAAATGTTATATCTAAATGTTTACACCAGAGAATGGTATTTTATTAACTCTTTTCTTTCAGATATTCTTTTAAATATTTAAAACATTATACTTTTATCAATGTAAATATATTTTAATAATGTTCTCAATGGCATTTTTTCTTAAACGAGTCTTCCAGCTTGAAAAGCTTGTAGAAGAACACATCACAGATTGTCAGAATAAGTGATGCCTCTTAAAGAGTAGCTGTCTTAGAAAGCACAAGGATCATCAGAAGCTCCAAATATTACAAAATTTAATTAGCATCTTGTTAAAAAGAAGCACTTCATTGCAAGAGGTGATAAACACACCAAAGTGAAGAAAAAACCACAACAGAAGCACTTGGAAAATAATATACAAAATTTAAAGCAAGATTTACCATCACAAGTCCACTCACCTGGCTTTGATATTTGGTTGCTGAGCAACATGTTCATTTGCAACAATCACTGAGCATTATAAAATATGGTTTGTGTCTTTTCTGGAGGTGATATATAGATTTCTCTGTCTGTAATCTAGAGATGGCCAAACTTTGAAAAATACACAATAAACCAGCAGGCTTCAGCTGAAATCCAATTTATTTTATAGTCTCCAGCAATAATTTCTATAACTAAGTGCTAAATGTTTGGTCAATATTACTTCTTTACTTTATGCTTTGCAACTAAATTATGCTGCTATATAGGGAAATGATAATTACAGCACTTGAGAAGCACTTTGTACTTCCAAAGCTCTATTCAAAAGTTAATTACTAAAAAGTGATATAGCTTGACCCCTCTGGCTGTATACCCTGGCAGGGCTGCACACAAGGGACAATGCTGTGAGGTTAGCAGCTTTCACAGTCTCTCCTGAAGTGTGCCACAGATTTCCCGAATGAGTCTTGTGAGATAACTTAGGTGCAAATTTTGCTGATCCTGGTCACAGTCAGTCTAAACAAATAACTTACAATTACTTCATTAGGATTTCATTAGCCCAGCTGACTAACCCTCTACTCTGTGAATAGCCTTAACGAGGGATCCTCACGGTAAATAGAATAAAAGAGCAACAATAAATTTTAAAATGAAAGGAAAAAAAATGTTATTGGACTTTAATATTTTTTCACTTCAAAAGAGTAGTGATCATAGTAAAAAATTATTTTTCAAGACTTTTCAACCTGAAAGTATTTCCTTAAAACCTTGAAATATTCACAGACCTAGTTCCATAGTCATTAACTGTGGAAAACCAGCTGTACGGATGTTATTTTCTTAAAGCACAAAACCAGAAGATGAATAATGATCAGGGTACCAATACAAAAGATTTAATGTTGGCTGCAAGGTCCGGCCTTTGGTTAATATTTACGCATAGTACAGTACAAGTTTTAGCACTTATCCATATTTGTAAGTCAAGCAAATGAGTAACTTTCTTTTGTCTTCACTTCTGAACAGAAAACAGAGTATCTAAATGTACTCTCAAAACCACTTTGATGTTTAACAGCAAAAGTATTTTCTCTTTCCATATGCGAAGTGTCTTAGAGTATTTCCAATGCTGTCTGAGGATAGTCTAAAAAACTGTGAGACCCCTTGTATTCACATTAAATATTGGGAAAAGATTCTTTTTAAGAGAAACAGTGCGTTGTCAGCTACTTCTATGAAGATACCAAAGCTCCCTTGTAGGTGGGATATAAAACTAAAATTTCTAACAGCACTGGCCAGTCTATCATGTCTGATGAATTTTTTGGTAAATTAATATGTAGGGTTTTTTTAACTTTGAGAAGTTTAGGATACACTTGATCTACTTGATGTTTTTATCTATGCTAAGATACTTTCCAGTACATGGTCCTTTTTGCATTTTCAGTTGCCCTCCTGGAAACTGTGTGAAAATGTGGGAGTCATCAGTGTGACTGTTATGTGTCTATGATTTTTCTGTTTGTTATGAAAAATAATAGGTTAACACAGAATTGGATAAATTCAGAACATGGCTTTAGGTAACACTCATTAGCAAATGTACAGGAATAATATAGCAGACCTTGTACATTGTACCTCTGCATATACCTTCATACCCATAGAAAAGGGTGTAAAGTAAAGATAAAAAAGAGACAACTTCCAAAAAATGCAGATCCTCCAAATATTGGGAAGTAATGGTCCTTGGACAAAAGCATACAATGTTAATTGCATCTTGAAACCTCCAGTGATGGGGACTCTACACTCTTCCAGTGATTGGTTGTTCATACTGTAAATTAATTTTTTCTTACATCAAGATGAAACTTCTATCCCATGCAATTTGTACCCTGTGATCCTTGTCTTCTCCATGTGGTTCCTTGTGAAGAGAGCCTCCATCCTCCTCATAGTTACCCTTTAAAAATTGGAATATTGTGATGAGGTCCCCCGGAGCCTTCTCTTCTCTGGGGATTAAAGACCAAACTCCTTCAATCTTTCCCCATAGGGCAGGTTCTTTGATCATCTTCTTAGGTCTCCTTTGGACCCTTTCCATTCTGTTCACATCATTCTTGAATTGTGGGGACCATAACTGGACACAGTACTCCAGGTCCAACCTGACAAGCACTGAGCAGAGTCGGATGATCGCATCTCTTATCTCAGCTAGTAAT
Source organism: Corvus cornix cornix (assembly GCF_000738735.6). NCBI lineage: Eukaryota > Metazoa > Chordata > Aves > Passeriformes > Corvidae > Corvus > Corvus cornix. The sequence continues at coordinate 36,250,426 of NC_047057.1, read as the reverse complement.
GTCCTGGAGATGCAGCCCAGGATGTGATTTACTTTCATTGCTGCAGCAGCACACTGCTGACCCATGTTCAGCTTGTTCACCAGGACCCCATGTCCCTTTCAGCAAGGCTGCTCCTAGTCTGTAATTAGCTACTTGCTTATTTTGTTTCAAATGTAGGACTTTGCACTTCTGTCTGTTAATCTTCTTGCTAGCCCACTCTTCCAGTCTGTCCAGGTTTCTCTCTGAGTGTCCCTCTGTTCTTTTGACCTCACCACCCAATTTGGTGCAATCAGCAAACATGGTGACAGTGCTGTCAATTCCATCCTCCAGATCATTTATGAAGATGATGAACATTGATCACCATGACCTGTCAGCCAGTTTCCTACCCATCTTGCAGACCACCCATCTAATCTGTATCTTGCCAGTTTTTCTAGAAGTTTTATACTTTTAGTAGAAGTATTGAAGTTTTATAAAACTCAGCTTTCTGGCATACTGGATATAAAGCAGTACATACTGACAAAGCTAATAGTTGCACCCACAACTAAAGGGAACTTGAAAATATAATTTCTTTTTGAAGCTCTCACTGAGATTTGCCCCTACAGTTTTCAAAATGAGGTGGCACATTTGTTTTTTCTCCCTAGAGAATTTTTTTAAATGTAAGAAAGGCACATACATATCTCAAATTGCCATATGCTTTAATGTTCACTAAAATGAGTTTGGAACAAAAATTGGCTAGAAAACATAATTTCCAGTGTGTCTGCAGAGTAATATCCCTGCTTGTACGGAACGAAATCTAATCTTTCCAATCAGTTTACACTCTGCTGCTTGGTATGACACATATGGTAAACTGATGTAGCTTTAAATAAATACCAGTAGTAATAATAATAACAACAGGGAAAAATCCATAGGAGAAGAGAACCATTTATAGCATGGTTCTGCCTTACTGGTAATTTGAGATGCTGATTCACAGCATTAGGCACTAGTGGAAATAAACCATGTGACTAGCCAGTCAGAGAAGGCAGATTTGGACATAATGGCAACTGAATATTAAAAGCCGAAGAGAAAAAACCGAGGTCACATCCAGAGCCAAAGTGAATATAAATTCTTAACAAAATCTCTTAAACAGTAATGTTGTTATGACCTAGTGCCTTAGAAAAATATATGCTTTTATAGATCTCTTAGTTCCTGCGTGGGTGAAGCATGATCAGTGTGGGATCTTCAGTTCTTCCATACTGTACTGCAGTTTAGATAAAATTAAAAATCATACCATGCAGAGACAGGTGCCACTGTATGATGTCACTAGCACGATTTGGATTCACATAAGTGTCCTTATACATCTTAAACATCTATTCTAAGATGTTCATTAGACTACATCTTAGACCACTTCAGAAATACAAGGTTATATTTGATGATACACTACTCAAAATACAACATTTTCCTAAAAAAAAATTAGTTTATAAAGACATTTTGATGGCACAGGTCTGTGTCAGACATTTGGACTGCGGCTTCTAAATTTGCACTTGAGAAAAAAAATTGTTGGAGCCTTGTTTTCAGTTCATTTGTAAATGTGTATTAAAATAGGTATGATTTAAAGTGTTACCTTGGAGAGGTTTTCCCCACACAACAAGTTAGACATAATAGGAGTATAATTAATAATTATCCAGAAAACTTGATAGTAGTGCAAAAGCAGCTAATTTAAATATCCTTTCTCTGACAAATTAGCCAAAAAAAATTTCAAAAAGCAAGCCATTTGGAGAAGTTCACATTTAGGGAATTCATTGCTCTGGTTGTCTTTGAGTAGTTCTACGCAATATCATCCATGTGTTATATTTGAATCCTAAATTCCACTGCTTGTCCTACAAATAAGGTGTCCAGTGAGGTTTCCAAATGTAAGTAAAAGTCACAATGGTGTTCAAGTTCATGGGAAGTTTTGGACAAAGGAGATGTTCTCCAGATATATAGTAAATTTTTAATTGCACCCCCTCCACCCAATCATCACACGATATCTGTAAAGTGCGGCTTAACTTCTAAGCAGTTAAAACATAGAGGAAAATAGCCACAAGATACTAAATGAAAAGCATATGGGAACCTAAGTATATTAAATACACCTAACGCTTACTTCAAAATAAACCAGTCTTTTTTCTTCTTGACCTAGAGATTTAAATAAAAGGTCCCTTGGATTCAGATTAGGTTATGCAACAAGAAAGAATTACTTGCTGATAAATTCTAAAGAGCACTGATACACTGATACTTTTAGACAACAACAAATACACGTGGACTACTATCAAACTACACATTAAGTTAAAAACAAAAATCTGAATTTATTGACCTTGTTACAAATTCTAATGCTTTCCAAAATTATGTGATGGCAAAGCATAACCGCGCATGGAAGCTGTCCTGATGGAAATCTGGGAGCATTTTCCAGGTTAAAGAAGATGAAAAATTTAACCACAAGAAATGGCTATATCTCTTCTATATTTTTGAGCAAGCAGGGCTTACTTAGCAAAGTTGTTTATCAGTGAAGTAGCTAGTGCAATTTAAAATATTGTTCTGTTTTTGTGGGAGTATACTACTGAATGAAAACGCAGCTGTTCAGTCTGCTGCAGAGCAACTATTTCAACACAAGACCTTGAAAAACAATTGTACTGAAATTTCAACTTGTCAGCCAGTGCTAGTCATTTAGATAGGGGAAAAGGAAGTTCCTTTTCTGGAGTCAATTCCAGCAGAGAAAAAGAGGTGTTGGATATCCTGTCAGTTGTAGAAATTTATATTTTGACTTTTGATTAAAGAGAGTAATTTGAAGGTTTTCATTTTTAAAATTTGCAGTATTTTTCATAACCATGTCTAATTAGTATTTCATCACTATGAACTAAGGAACTGATAGTTCTAGAAAATTATCTAATATTCTGCTTTGCAATTTTGTCAGTCTTTTCATGAAAGATATGAAAGGTATATCCTGAAATTCTGTTGAAAAGGAACTAAATTAGTTATTGGTTTTCAAATGATCCTTACAGCCAGGCCATTGGGGAGGGGAGGGGAGGGGAGAGGACACTAATTAAAAGTATTATGGGTAAGATAAGCAAACTGTTATAGGGAGAAATCTTATCTGATATTATCATAACCACTGAAAATAGCATTACATTTAGACACATAGAAGAAAATCAGACACTAAAAATTAGATTCCTTGCCTATTGCCATATGTGTGAGATAGCACAAACCCTTTCTTAGTCCAACAGACAGTGTAAATACAGTCACCTCTTCTTTCACTAAGATAGTCTTATGAGGAGCTGCAACTTCACCTCAGTGATGGAGAATATTTTTCCATACACAGTTAATTGCTATCCCCTATTCAAAAATGTTTTCCTTTTACTATTCTGCTCTTGAGATCTAGATATTATTCAAAGGGTAATCAGGGTTAACATGTTATATGAGTGTGGTAATTCTTGTCTTTGGTTCCAGAAAGCCAACTCATATTGAAAGTCATGTTTGGCACATGTCTATGTACTTTGATCTTTGAGCTGAGCACCACAGCAGTCAAAACTAGAAAATTTGTCTAGACTTTTTTAAGTGAGAACAACTAGAATTATTCTACTGTATGAACTGCCAAGTATAATCCACTCCTTAAAAAAGAGTGGAAAAATTTCTTCTTCCTGTTTTGGATACTTGTTTACATTAGAGTGGATCTCAATCTTATGGAAATTTTCTTTGCCTTGAATATTGATTAGAAAGGGACCAGCTATGACTAGATAGGTAATTTTTAGGTGGGTAACATCAGATGGGATGAATCCTACCTAATAAATAATCACTTCCCATACTTCTTCCATATTAAGCATCCAATACTGTGAATAATATCTCAAACTCTTTTGTGTTGTTTCCAGTTTTTATGCTCAATTAAATGAATGATATTGTATTTATTGAAAACCAACTAGAAGTCATTATGTTTTGCATCTGTGGACAAATTCTAAAACCCCCATCATTCTTCTCTTTCAGCCCAGGATGCATCTGTTTCTGGGTAGCCAGAGTTTTTCTAACATTCTTATGCCACCACCTGAGATAAGGCTGCCATGTGTCTAGATTTTCCATGACACTTTGTCTTTTCCAGATGGAAGTTTTACCATTCAGGATTTTGAGCACTTCTATTATTTGTCCAGGAATTCTTGGCATATAGCTGCTCAGTCACAGCTAAATATTTCTTTCTGAAAAATCATAGTCTGAAATATGGCAGCCCTAATGAGAGAAAAACCATCTGTCGTTGCTGTAGAGCTTAGTTTTGCATGTAGATATATTTATCTGGACAGCTGCAACTTTGCAATTGCTGCACTAATCAATAGTTTTTGGCTGCAATTTTTGCAGCAGCAGCAGATACATTTACATTTACTTTCCCAGCTGCAGCTGCACCAAGAGAATGAAAAGAGAGGAACAGCAAGGAAGCAGCACAAGCAGAGGCGCTGATTCAGAAAGGATTTTCTTTAGGATCTCTTCCCTTCATGTTTTAGTGTGTGAAGCCAATCAACAGCTACTGACTCCATGATGACAACAGGAATTGCAAACTGCACCACTGTTCAAGGCTCCTCTGACTTATGAACCCAGCTCACTTCTGTGAGAATTCATTGTCCATTCACTGGAATGTGACCATTGCCACACTGGCACTTGCCGCCCAATTTGGCAGAGGCAGATCAGCTATTGTTGGTACAGTGAAAAACAAATAAACTTACTAAAAATGTTCTGTTGCTGCAAACTGTAAAACTCTAAAATTCAAAAACCTAATGGTGTTTTGGCCCATGAGAATGGAGTTATCTAATGGCATTGGCAAAACTGGTGGGGCCTATATTTCTATCATTTTTCAGTGCAAGACTTGAACTGGAAGCTGTCTTGAAGGAAGAAAACCCTTCCTAAATCACACTGGGAGAGTAAATGGCAGAGGTATTTCTGTAGGAGAACTAATATGTTTCCCTTTTTGCAGAATGACTAATTTGTCGCCACAAACAATGTAGACGTTGATGATGAAACTTCTACTTTTATTCAGAAAAGTTTGCTAATTCCTGCCTTCCCTGCCTTCATGGTTTATGAAGCCTGTTAGTGGATTGCAGGACAGAACAAGTGCCTAAATATTTGCAAAACGACAGTAAAATTTTACTTCTCCTCTGACATTTTTATTTATACCTGCTATGTCTGAGGACTTGTCAAGCTATGGGAGCTTCTCTTTAACCATTTTCTGGTTAAAGCTCATCCATTCCAACAAAAGAAGGGAGCTGGGAAATGTGGAGATCCTAGAGAGTATTAGAATCCTTCCTTTCCCTCATCTTGTGATAAGTCCAGATGAAGAAATTACAGGGAGCAGCCTCTAATTCCTTGAAACTTCAGGGAAGAGGGTGAGCCGTTGTGATCTTCTACTTGACATCCTTCAGTCTTTCTATATCTATGACCACTAAATCTTTCTCTCCCATCTCCCATTCCAGCTCCTCTTTGGTTTTTTTCCATTCATCATCTGCCATAGTCATTTGGCTATTCCTCCTTTTTCTACTGCTCCCAGGAATGGGCTGATGCCTTTTTTTAGGGGGGAAATCAGCAAGGACACAGATGTAATCAGGAGCATAAAGGAATTGTTAAAAGACATGTGTGTGCAATTGTCTATCCACAGCAAAACACACTTCCAGTGTTCAGCTTTGTTCAGTACAGAGAACTTTCTGTGCTGAATGTGCATATTTGTCCTCGTGAGCCAATGCAAATATTTGACACCCCAGAAACTAATTTTGTCAAGGAATTACACTGGTTTAATTCTTTATTTTTGTTTGTTCTGAATCTGGGTACTTCTCACATAATTTAATGGCCCCTATTTCTGTACTGTCAGAGAGGACAAAGAAATCCCTATTTATGCTATTTCACTCATAGTTTTGCAGATTCCCATGACATGCCTTCTCTGTGTTGTAGAGACCCAGGCATAAGCATATTTTGTCTCAGAGATTCTTAATAGTGCAGCAGGAAAATTGTGATTAGAAGAGAAAGTTCTGCAGAGGTGGAACAGTACTGTCCACCACCATCATACAAAATCCAGCTTACATAAGAAGCACACACCAGATTAATTATAAAAGGAAGCTGATCAGTGTGTACCCCCCGCTCTTTTTCCTCTCTTTCACTTTCTTTAATTTACTGCCCCATCTCTGGGCCACCCACGTGGCAGGACCAACACAGGGCCTAAGGGCTAGTGATATTCTTTTTCCTCTTTCTCTCTTTTCAGCCTTTATTTCTCTCATCCCTTGCTCTGACTGGGCAAAGCACTGCTATCATATTCTACCCTGTACTCCATAATGAAGTTTGTGGTGGGAGCTGGGAGCTTGTGGAAATGTGTTGTGACCTGTGAGCCCGCACCTTTGAGAAGTTTGTTGAAGGAGTTGAGAGCTTATTGAAGTGTATTGCAAAATTTAAGGGCTTGTTAGCTAACACTTTTTGAGTCTAAATAGTGGCCTGGTTGCCAGAGTTAAGATGACTGTATAACAAAAGTGTATGAGTTCCCTGACACATGGTCTGGTGTATTTGTTCAGGTCAAGGAGAATTTACAGCAAGCATCACACTTCACAGAGGTGGGCATGTCACATGTTGGCATCCTCACATGTGATTTCATGACCTTAGAACTGAAAAAAGAGTAATTAAAAATTATTCATGATCTATCACAACAGGAAAAATGAATGGAGCATGGGGGAGACTCAGGCACAACACACATATCTCATGTCAGTGCTACTTGGCCTCAGAGAACAGTTCATGGTCTTGCTTGCCTGACTCATTTCTTTGACTCATTAACCAGTCTTTAGGTGGATATCAAGTAATCCTAGAGAAAGGAATATTGTGGCACCATGTTTGGTTATCAGGATCAGGATCAAAAAGTTCAGCCTTGTCATTTTCAAAGCCAGTTAAGAAGGAGGTGCAAGTGCCCAAGCAGTGTTTTTAGTCAGTCACACTCCCTGCAGTCTGTAAATTGGGATTAGTCATCCTGGAGGCAGATGCTGTGAGGGAGGAAGGAGAAGAAAATAGCAGGCAAGAAGTTGTGTTGATTGAATATGCTTTCCACCTGAGGTACTGGTGCATCTGCTTGTGCATTTGTATAGGAAAGCCTCACTCTGCAATTATACCTCTTTTCTTCTCCCGGCTCTTTTTCCTCTAATGTCTGAAAAATTGTGAGTAATTCTCTCTTGTCCTCAATTAAATCTCAATTAAATTCCTTCTCTCATGGAACAGCCTCCCTCATTCCTAGAGGTTTCCTGAAGTTCTCCAAATGTTTCAGAGTTGCCTCTGTCTGAGAAGACCAATGCCTGTTAAGTAATTAGAACATTTTTGCAAGGCTGGGATGATATTTTCACAGCACCTTTCTCTTGTCCTGGGAGTCCTAAGTAATGCTGTGTCCTTCACATCTGCTGTGTGCCCTGAGCACTGGGAACTTCCTTAGCACAGAGAGATTATAATATCTGGGAAAATGGATGATCACTGTAAAGGATACATTGAATTTTTGCTATTCTTTACCCTATTTAATATCCAAAACAACAGCATGGGCCTGGAAGACCTGGGGCAAACATTCCTGTTAAGAGTATCTGTGACTTTACATGTTCATGTTTGAGGTGAGATGGTAGCTGCAGGCAGAGTACTTTTACTTCTATGCAAACCCCTTGTCAACCATGTAAACATATGGGTCCAAAGTAATTTATAGCCCAATGAAGGTAATAAATAGCTTGGGCTAGATCCTCAGCTGCTACAAAAGCTAGTGGAGCTAGTCTAATTGCACCTTGTGAGCTCTATGCTGCTGAGTAGTATTTTTTTTTCAAGTTTGTACACCAGAATCTATGTTACTGAAGTATTATGGAGTTGAACAAAGAGGGGAAGGAATGCAATTTGCATTAAATAGCAGGAGACAGATCTTGCAGAAAAGTAACTCAGAAACCAACCGCAGGTTTCTTGCATAAATGTGAACACCACAGCGTCTAGAGGTCTAAACACTATTATATTCAGACATCACATTTCCCGGTCAGAATATGTCAGCTCAAATCTCCTACCAGCTCCCAAAATCCAACAAAATGTGAACCTGCACATCTATTTCTGTTCCCTATAACACAAAGATGTAGATAATTCACTTTTGTCTTTTTTATTTATATGTGTCAAAATATTTAATCTTTCTGGTGGTAATAGATCACATAATATATTCCTAAGTCTTTACAACATGTTTTGAAGGTAGCTAGTCAGTAAAAATACTTGACAATTACCAATCATTAGCTTCTCAAAGGCTCCTTTACCTTTAAATCACTCTAATGATGCTCTCATAAAATATGGCTTGTTTACTATTACTTTTATGTGTGCTGTAGCTCGCACACCATTTCAATTACCTTCTATCTTTGCCATCTCTTAACAGGGAGAAGAACTTGTCTCCTTTGTACTGTATGGAAAATTATTACCAGTGAGACTGTCTCCTAACTGAAGGAGAATTTTTACATCATAACTTGATTGCTATTTTCATAAAACAAATCTATTTAACAATATATACACCAAGAATTTATATATGATACTATTAAAAAGTTGCTTTGATTTCAGGAATTAGTTCTTCCAGCTGGACAATAACATATTATTTCAAAAAACATAATAAAGATCCACCAAACAGAATATTTTTATCACCCAGATATGATGCACAGGGTCACAGCAACCTGAGGAAACAAAAAGTTGTTTGGCAAAACAGCTCCCTCATGCCCTTTTAAATGTGATCATTTTAAAAAAGGTAATTAGCAATAACGGTCAAATCCCACTAGATTTGAAACCTCATTTAGTTTAGATTAGCAGATGAAACTTCAGATGTTTATCTGAATTTAGACAAACTATTCGATTGTAATGAGTAACAATAACAAACTCTTCCAGTCTGCGGTTCAGCTGCTTGGGCAGAGTCTCCCTGAGAGCAGTGGGGATCTTCTGAAGATCAAAGGTCTGACCACTGCATTTTATTGCAGGAACTGTTTCCTCATGAATTATGCAGGTATCACTCTTAACTAGAAGGTTTTTGCATCATTTTTCTCTTTTTCCTTCTAATCTCAGAACTGGAAGAGAAGCAAAAAGCAGGCATAAGAATGAATAATGGGAGGCAGCAGATGTATCCAAAACTTGCATACATCCAAGAAGAACCAAGATGTTTCAACTTGAATTCAAAGTGAGAAGAATTTCTTGACTCATCACCAGAAGAAAAAAAACACAACAGGTTTCAAAAGCCTATGTGAAAAAATGTCACTGAAAGGGTATTTCATATATGCCACTATAACATAAGGGGAGAGGTATCTACATGTAAAAGCACAACAAACTACTGACTGGAAAATAGTAAAAATACCTTTGCCAGCTCTCAATCATATTTTATTACCATAAAAGGAAAAACAATTTCCATATTTATTCATGATAAGAACAGTGACAAATATAAATACCTGTTAGTGTAGAGATTCAAAATTAATCAAATTTTGATGCCTACAGGGAGAAAAAGAATCTATAATGTAGTGCAAACAATGTCAAAGAAATAGGAACAGTCATGGATCAAATTTATGATAAAAAAATTGCCCCTGGGAAATTCAGATCTTTTTCATGATGGTTTTACATCTTTATACAATGTAAAGACACACTTTTCATTTGGTTATCTGTGGCAGCAACATAAATATCTTCTCATCTCTGGTCAATATTTGGTACAAAGACTAAAAAAAGTAGCAAAGCAAACACCTGCAAGAAGACTCATTTTAAATATTAAGTCTAATATAAAATTACTTTATCTTGTCTTTCAACTATTCAGAAACATTAAATTTACAACAGTCATTTCATATGGAAATTACTTCTCTCCCTTGAAGAGACTAACTGTAGTCACATATTTCATGGTCCATGATTGCATGAACTTGCCCTATTTCAGCAAAGAGCCCAAAATCTGTACAACACTAATTCAATGACAAGGCCTAACTATGAAGCTCAGAATGTCCTTGCCTTTTCTTCATGCCTCCCTACAGAGAGGCTGGTAAGACTTGTACTGCCTTGCTAATTGAGCATTAGATTAAGTGGACTGGTATATCTGTTGTCTGGATTTTAGCAAATAAGTGGAAGAAATAATTGCCATCATAAGTACAGCCACAAACCCGCTTTACATTTTAATTTAATGTGTTTGTATGGGATCTTAATCCTTAAAATGGTTACACCCCACTGTAGCTAGCTATAAATGTGAGGCATAAATTTTCCTTCTAATAGCATGTCATCAGCATTTGCATTTTCAGCCTGGAAAAAATCGTTTTGGAAAGGTTGATGCATTTTGAAATATTAGAGCCAGTATTTTTCAAGCTGATCAAATACTGTATTTTGTAGGAAGAAAACTGCCATGGCATTCTTTTTTATAAAAGTTGTTAGACAAGAAGGCCAAGGAAATTTTAAAGAATTGCTGCAATGAAAGCTGGTAATGTATTTAGTAAATAAAACTACCCACTTGTAAACAGTTCTAGGAACCAATAAAATCTAATGTTTCTGTTTAGTTTTTGCCTATCAAACCTATTAGAATATACATAAACAAATATTTGAACTTGAACATATTTCTTCAGAGTATTATTACCCTATATAACTTAATACTTTCACTGGTGGAATGAGATGATGGTTAAATCTAGTTATTAATAAATGTATTCATTTTTTGAGAAATTTCCTTTATTTTGGAAACAATCTGTTGGTCCATGTGTCAGGACCTGGAGAACACTGAGAGGGCTGCATGACACCAAGGAGCCTGTCAGGGAAGCCCCACTTGCAAGCCAAGGAGGGCAGGCTCAGCCTGGGACCCCAGCCCTGTGTTCAGCCCAAGCCCTGTTGAGCCCATCGGGGCTCCCCAGATGGACCCCAGTCCTGCTAGGTGGAGCAATCCCTCTCCTACTGCTTCCTGACATCACATTGCACAGCTTCCCATCATAACTACTGTGGGATGCAAAAACCACATAGATCTTTTTGCCCTACAAAAAGCTAAGCTCTGTCAAAGTACCACCTGGCAAGAATTTATGTTCTTCCGTTGAATAAATCTCACCTTTTAACACCAAGCTAGTATATTTATTTCTACAGGAGTTAATTCATCATACAGTGGTCCCCAGCTGCTCTGACAACTGCTCTAAGAAACACAGATGAAATTGAATAACACTGGTTTGCAATATAGAATTTGTAGATACAGAACTAGAAAAAGAATGAGAAGTGCAAGTTCACTTTATGTAATAAATGAAAGGTGTAATAGCAAAGTGTAAGAACGGTACATAGAGGAGATTTGTGAATTCCTGCCAAGCAAACACAGGTTGCTTAAACTGAGTAGGCAAAGCTTTAATATCCACTGGCTTCCTAAGAACCTTCCCAATACAGATTCGCCCTCTTTATGATTGGACAAACCAATGTCTGGAAAGCCTTGTAGTATCCAGAGCTCTGTCTCTTGAGAAACTCCCACAGTTTTAGATAGTGTGGAACTGAAATTGGAATGTAAGAGTCCAAAAGAAAAATGCCAGTCTGAACTCAAACAAATCTAACATTACATAATTCCACTGTATCACAGCGAAATGCTACTGTAAAATTGCAAACAATGACTCACAAGTATAAAGATGCTCATACTTGAATTTAACTGAGATCCTGCCCAAGTTCTCACAAAAAGTGAAATCCAAAGGATATCAAAGAGAATCACCTAATGTTAACAATATTAAGCACCTCTCTCATGAATAGAGATGCTATCACTATTTTACTTTTTCTTTGCAGGTGACTGCTCTTCCTTGACATGAACTTGCAGCTGCCATTTTAGTATTGGCCCACGTTTCTAGTTCCCACAATCCTGTATAGAAATTGTGTTCAAAAAATATGACCTAGATAGCTCTTAGCCACTGAGGGAAATGGAGTGTTTTATTGTAGCTGCTGCTTTTAAGATCTATTTAAATGTGATTATGGAAGTGGCAGAATTTGCAGACTGTGTTTCCCATGCTTCATGCAGGAACAAGTTAGGTGTGAATACAAACAGGAACATAAGAGAAATGAAGGGGGAGGGGAAAATCCATGTTTGTACAGACAGATTAATGTGCATGTGCATGAACATGCTTTTGTATACAAAATATACATATACACAAATATTGCTCTAAGTGGGAAAATTCACAATACAGTGGAGGCCTACTAATTTATCCTGAAACTTTATAATTATGTAAGCTGTCTATATTTACATACAGCGAAATCAGAGGTCAGAAAAATGATTGAAGACAGAGGCTTAACTTGCCAGTTCTCAGGTCCTAAAGATCTTGTACAGGGAAATCTCTTTTGTTGGATAAATACTTAAAGCAGATTGAACCATTGCTCTGCATGCAATCAAACAAGGCACTTGTAAACTTAATTATGAGTGACAACCCAAGTCAGAACTCCAGTGGGGAGGGCTGTGAGCCCTTGGCACAAGAGCCCTCTGCACTCCCTTGGAGGAGGAAGGCCTGAGCGCAAAAAGACTCCCCAGAGATAAGCAACCTTCCTCAGGTCATGGTGACAAAGTGAACCACCCCCAGCATGCCTTGTTTCTATATGGTAACAGCCTGTTGGCTAATTGGTTTCTACCCCACCCACTGCCTTTCCCATAAAAAGCCCCTGTTTCTGTCCCTGGCCAGGGAGCCTTTGTCCCTGGCCGTCCCTTCACAGGGGCTGCTGGACAATAAAAGCTGCCTCTGGGGAATTGCCAAACGAGGCTCCTGTCTCTCTGTACCTGAGTCCGCCTTGGGTGATTTCACAAAGAGCTGAATCACGAGTTGGAATCACTTGTAGCTGAGAAATTGCTACACCTGCTAGAATCACCTGCTGCCCAGGGAGGCCTGCCATCACTCCTGGAAAAGTTGTTCCTTGCAGGATGCTCTCTCTAGGAAGGTCGTGGCATACTGGTGCTGACCAGCATCAGACCTCCTGCGATACTTCAGTGTTGGCTCACTTCACTCCTTCATCTGTGTACCCTCAGGAATTACAATTCTAATCCCTCTGTCACTAAGGAAATTACATGATTAAACTAACTTTCACAGGGAAACCAATTACTCCTCAAATTTTTTAGTTTATTTTTATATCCCAGAGCCTTTTTCAGAACTTCATATTGAAATGACACAATTACAATGTTATTTAATATCACTTTAATTTTTAATTTTGTTAGGAAATCTGTTTCTACTTTTCTAATTTTGCCCCTCCAAAATATCCCCAAAATAAACCTTTTGGACAAAGACGTGGCTTTGAGTGGATACGTCACACCCCCTATCACCCACAAGCCTCTGTAAAGGCTGAGAGATATAATGGACTGCTAAAGACTATGTTGAGAGCATTAGGCAATGGGGCATGGAAGCAACAGGATGCAAATTTAGCAGAAGCCACTTGATTATATAACACCAGAGGAACTGCAAACCATCCTGCTTGCCCCCAAACAAGGCCCCTACATACCTGGGAGGAGATAAGGTCCCTGTACGATACATAGGGAAGTGGCTGGGAAAGACAGTGTAGATTTCTCCTCCCACAGGAAAAGGCAAACGTATTCAGGGGATTGTCTTTGCTCAAAAAGCTGGGTGTTCCAGGTGGGTAATGCAGAAGGATGAGGAGACCTGGTGTGCATCTCAAGGAGATTTAACTTTGGGGGAAAAAAATCCATTGTAGGTTGCAGGAAGTAAAGTAGCAGAAATGGCATGAACCAAGGCAGAGTGAATTTTGTGAGGAGCAAGGAGAGGAGCAATGATGGGCCAGGCTGATGCTGGTGCCCAATAATGGAGTGTGCTGCTTCTCCTGTCCTGATCATCTGTCTTGATGGAATGCAGCCTAAATCACGGCTTTTTTTGACCATCTGGAGGGGTGGAGAAAGTCCATGGAATGTGAAAATAATATCTGTGAACTGACAGGGAATGGTAGACAATGATATATATACATCTGTATGTTGGGTATAAGGCTGGTTTAAGCAACTAGTTTAAGCTGTAAGAAAAAGAGGAGGAAGTGGGGACTTTCATTAATTATTTTTGCCTTCCAGAGCAACTGCTATGCATGCTGAAAACCTGCGTCCTGGGAAGTGGCTGGACATCACTTGTTGATGAAAAGTAGAAAATAATTCAATTTTTTTTTCTTTGCTTGTGCATGAACAGCCTTCCATTTTTGCTTTAGTAAACTGTGTTATCTCAGCCTATGATTTTTCCATCTTGTTTTCTCTCCCCATCCAACTGAGAAGTGCAAGTGATAGAGCAGCTTGGTGGGCACCTGACACCCAGCCAAGATGAACCCACTGTGGTCCTGGATATTTTTGCTTCATGGTTTATTTAAATATCTCTGATAGGGGTGTTGTTATACACATTAACAAATTGTCTGTATTCAGATAAAAATTATTTCTGTTTCACGATGTAATATTCCCCTCTGTACTCTACCACTCATGATTATCCTTTCAGTCACACTGTCTTGCATGTGTGTGCACGCGTTCACCTGTGTGTGTTTAGGTATATATAGGTATATAATAAAACTTAATTTCTTGCCTGGTCAAATTTTCTTATGCTGTTCCAATTTATCCTGTCTAATGAGACAACTTCTAGCAGCAGACATGTTGACAGTAAAAGTAATAGCTTTACAAAAGCAGTAACCTGTTGCTATACATTGCTATATTGAAAAATGGATGCTCTGGTTTGGAGCACATCTTTTTATTGAGCGGCTACACTCCATGATGGAAGATACATGTGAGAGAAGAACATTCCTAATCACCAAATGTTCTGATAAAGAGGACCAATTAATCTTTGTCTATTAGAAATAAGGATAGGAATTAACTCCTATAAACTAGTGTGAAGACAAAGTTAAAATAAAATTTAACAATATTGAAACACTTTGCAATTTTTCTTTCATGCTCTGTGCAAATTACTTTGCACTCATGACAGCCTATGGGCTTAATACAGTTTCTGATGTCTGGTATGTCAGTAATGCTGAGAAAATCTGAAAGCTATAAATTATGCAGGCAATGACTATGACTGCCTAGTTGCACTTATATTGCCTGTTGGCCTTGACCACTGGTGCACGAAGAACTTGGGAACGCCAAGAGCTTGTGGATCTGTACCAGGTCCTAAGTGCAGCCTTTGGCTGACCATGCAGGTTGTTAAGACGCTCTTGATTGATTCATTGACATGATGGTCTTAGTGCTTATGTACCAGCCTCACACAGAGTGCTTCTCTCTGGCCTCAATGCCACAAACAAAATTCTTTCACTCACTTACTGTGAGTAGTAGCATACTCACAGTGTTTTGCAAATCATGGATGGTGACTAAACACTGCACATTTCTGAGCCCCAAGTGAATTCAACTAAAGGGAAATTTAAAATATCTTGCTACGTTGAGCTTATTGTCATTCACTTTTACCACTATCTTCAAAGAGGAGTCAAAAAAAGAACAAAGAATTCACTTTTTTGCAGTATGTAAGATAGGCTTTTCAGGGATTCTGTAGGTAACAATGTTACTGAAAGATTAAAAAGATAGATCATCAGTCTAAAACGTCCATTTAGGTAAGGTGCACTACAATCCACAGGTGAAATTCTTTTCATTGGCATGAAGTCAGTAATCAAGCTGTATGCAAAAGAAGCCTGGAAGCCTCCAGGTGGTTCATTTGATCCTTCCAACCCACTGCCTAAACTGGAGGATACAGAGCTCCCACAGAGCCATGATATTCCTACCTGTAGACTGGAGACAGAGCAGCAGACCCCTGGGCCAAATGGACTTGCATGAACCAGCCCCTCTCAGCATCCCTCGCACATCGTTCCACCTGTGCCTCCTCTGGGAATACACAGACACAGATACAGAAACATAAGAGGGCCTTAGAGGGTTTATCATTCCCCTTCCTGCAAGCAGACATTTTCACCTAAGGAAATTATACTCTATTTTGGGGTAATTTAGGCCTTTTTCTATAAGCTAACAAATTCTTTAGAAGCTGTTAATAATGCAGAAATGATGAGAAAGTAAAAATTTTACATTTTCAGAAAACATTTATTGTCCTATAGATTTACAAACAATACTGGGCACTCTTTTTTAAAGCCTAGATAGCAGAAACAGGGATATCAACATCTACCAATGCCCACTAATCTTTTGCTTTATGAAAAATATTTCCCCCCAGTATTTAGTTGAAAATATTTAAATGATATTTTAAAAGCATTTTTGAAAAAACAAGCTGACCAACTTTTTCCTTTTATTTTTAGAGAGTATCTTTTTTGATACAATAATACAACTTCATTCAAGTTTTGCTTACAAATCACAGCAAAATTCACAGGAGCCTGAAAAGAAAATCCCTGTCATGTGCTAAGCCCTAATGGCATGTCATCCACTCTGGGTCTCAATTTAGTTCAAAAAGGCTTAACAACTGTCAATTTGAAGACATGTTTGGAATAGCAATGACCATCTCATCCTTTTTATTGATTTTAGCTATTTTATTATGTTTTATTCAGCATGCTAAAATTTAGTCTCCCTAGTAATTTTCAGATATACTCACAGAAAAACTTTGAAACAGGAGGATGGATTTGAAATAGATTTTCCCTGGCTAAATAATAACAAACAAAAAAATCTCAACAGCATTTGGTTCTCCTTATTAGTAGCATTGTCAACTATGAATCTTTATAAAATAAAGATTAAAAATACCTGGTGATGGCTTTAGAATGAAGGTTTCCCTTCATCACAAAACTGAAGGAAGGGGCCAGTCAGGTGATTGACCTATTTTCTACATTTGTTTCTCAGTACCTTCGAACTCTCAATATAGAAAAATTCATGACTTGCACTTAAATATCACAAAGAATTTGTTTCTCTTTTTTCTGTTGACTGTGTACTTGCATTACTTGTTTTATTCAAATTTTCCTTGTGCCATCAGAGATCTCAGCTTTTTTCCAGAGTGCAAACTACATGTTTAAGCACCCATCAATGTCTTGTCATTTCCTGAATACCTTGTACAGTAGAAATGTTATTATTCCTTTACCACAATGACTGAACTGTTCTGGGCCATTTGATTTAATATCAGAGGAGATGGTGGGAAGGGACGTCTGTTGGACTGTTAGCTTTGAGAACTAACAAAATTATAGTGACAGAAAGAAATGTCCCTGAAAATGAGAAACCAAACCACGGGAAAAGCAAAACCAAGTGAACAATAATAAAGATTTCAACAGATTCTCAAATCTGGATTTAAGGTGAAAAAAAAATTATATAAAAATTCGTATCTGCCAGAAGGGGTTAGCCTTTTTTTATAGCATCCATATGAAATCAACAGTTCAGTACAAGCTGAATGTAGCAGTTATATGTTTTCCATTTAGGATTTATGTCATATTGTGTTCTGTATGTCAGCTTGAGCTTGAGAGCAGCTGCTATGACATAAGTCACCTCCAAATGCTTGCATAAAAAGTAGGAGGGTTGTTTTTTCTTTTTGGGTGGGGAAGCAGGGAGCAGGGAGGAGGTGTGAGTAAGAGAAAGTGGATGGAATTTTTAAAAAATTAAAAGAGGAAAGAAATCAGTTTTTGAAGTTTTGTATCAGTCTCAGTCTTCAGAAGACAAGCATTTGCAAAGTTTTCTGTGCCATCTAGAATTTTTGAAGTTAGAAAACAGCAGCCCTACAACCTTTTGTCCAAAACTGCAAACAGTCAGGGAAGAGTATACACAATTGTTAATGGATCATCTTTTTTTCTGGATACTGTCTATGACATAAGAGTGGATAATATTTGTTTAATACTCCAGAATAGCATCATGGACAGATCCTGTTCCTGCTGTTGCTGTAGCCATTGCTACCTTAATGGCTGACCAGGCAACAGTTTTTATATGTTCACTCAGGCTCTGACTCTTTCCTTTTGGTTTTGCTGATTTTATTGTCCTTGGTTCTGTTTTTCTTGCTGTGGCTGTTAGTTGGAGGGGAATTTGGAACTCATAAATTATTTTGCTGTATATATCCATCCCACATAGCCCACAAACTTCTTAGCTGATATAAACTTGGTAAAAGTGCTGGCACTTAGTTTGCTGCTATGATTTGTCTCTATGCTAAGTGAGTTAGAAGTTGTTTGATGAAACATATGGTCTCAAAGTTAGTAGAAGCTGATCAGAATTTCCCTTTGCAATGTGCCTTGGGTTTATTTCACCCAGTGCTGCTTGAGAGTCAAACAGTGTGAGCCACCAGTCTCCAGGTGGTCAACAGACAGGGCTGCTTCCTCCTATTTATCTTTTCTTGCTGGCTTTGGGGGATGATTTAATTCATAGGTGGATAAGTTACATGAGATGAAGTTCCTGCCTTGTAGGTCCATTCATGAAGACCACTTTTAAGACAACTGCCTCTACAAGGTACTGAACAAACCTGTAAATAGGCAAGGATAAAATGTACCAGTAGCAACAGCTTCCTTCTCTTGGTGTGTACCTGAAGTATTGGTATATAACTTGTATTCTTGCTTGTATTTATCAACTAAATAAAACTTTGGTTTTAAATGTTAAGGAAGAAGTGATGCATTAGGATGAAATGATGACTGTTAATGCACGGTTTTACAAATTGCACTGTTTATTGTGTGCTCCATAAAACCCAATAATGGTTTGTATTTGTTTTGTTCTAACAATAAACATCAAAACAAAACTATAAATACATCTTCACACAATTTGCAGCATAACTTTATACTCAACTGTGAGAAAATTAAACAAGTGCTGGTATATATTTCACTACAAATAAAGGCATTTGTGCTGTAGCTAATTTTTTCCTCTAGACTCATCTAGACTTTCATCTAGACTAATTTTTTACTTTCTCCCTATTCTACCTTTTAACAAACAATGAAGATAAAATATAAGTTAACTTGGACAACTAATGTCAGCTTTTGTGAATGAGTTAGAACTGAGATCCACCTGGTCCGCCAGTGGAGTACTCTTAGTCCTGTGGCAGGATTATAGGATGCAAATAGGTATTTACTAGAGATTTGAATGGGTTTAAGATAATTTTGACAAATCTATTCTAGCACTACTGTGCATTTATTTACATTTGGAGAAGGGAGTTGTTTCCTTGAAAGTACAATGCCCCATTTTGGAAGGTCATGATGATGCTTCCTACAGGTGCACATTTTCCTTTTTCTCCCTTTTTATAGTCCTAAAACTCATATTTTCTTATTTAAGCATGGGCATGATTTTAACAATGTTAAATGTTCGAGAAGTTGGTCAGAGATGGATGAATTACAACAAAAACATGCTTCTCATTTGCCTCTCTTGTCTCATTCAACCCTTTTGCTGTTAGTGGGAAGCTGTGGCAATGAATGGTGCCCAAACTGCTGAATGCTGTCCTATGCATGAGCAGCTGATTTGAGACCTGTATGTTTGCCTATGGTCTGGACATGAGTGGCCCTTCAGACCGAACCCCTCTGACAATAGGATGGCTTTTTTTGCAGGAGATGTTCATCACTTCAGGCTTTTTATACAGCTATTATTGGACATCTTCTCCTAAATTGAGTTGTAATGCTTCTCTTCTTGAAGGATGCTATAATAAACAAGAAAATTGCAGTAAATGTTCACAAAAATAAATGGTTCTTCTGGGCAGCAGTGGCAGGGGGCAGAAGAGCTCCTTATGTCAAGTAGAGCTAAGATTGCATACAACAGCTGGCTTCATAAAGTACGTATAAAATATGTGGTAAAAACACAGGAGGACCCACAGGATTCTGCAAATTCCACCATGGGAGTCCAGCACTGTTTAGCAGAAACAGGTTGTTTAGACTTTGTTTCTACTGCAGGGAGAAAAACAATAGAAAAGTCAGACACAGTCTTTGTTTCCTGCATTGGGTCTATTAAGCAGTAAGGGTTTGTTTTTCAGATCCAAGAGTAGTAGCAGAGAGCAAGAATTCTGTTTATATCTGCTTTTCATCCTGTAAAATGTTAGGGTTTTATCAAGAATTGAGTTATATAATATTCTGTATTTACTTTTTGATTAAAAGAATAAATTATAGGCCATCTGAGACCCACTATTAATCTTTCTTATTACTTTGTTCCACAGGAAAAATAAAATAAAATAGCCAGGAATATTTCCAGCAATATAAATGACTCTTTTGAGAATTTTATGTCACAGATAAACTGTGAAATTATCCATTTTTTGCTTTAATCATTCCTCCAGGTTGCTAACAGTGATTAATGCAGCACCCTAATTATCCATGTCCCAACAGTTTCACATCAGTCACAGAAGATCCATGGTTTAAAACAAAAAAATCTGATGGTGAAATAGTCACAATTGAGCTTTATTAATAGAAATTGAGAGGTTTTTTCTTTGACATATATGAAGGAAGGAAGAAAAAAAATGTTATCTCGATCTGAAAGCTAGAAGAATGTATTCTAAAACATGAAGGAACAGTCAATTAAGGTGTCAATGTTTTCAAATCTATGGTTTTCTTTTTCAGATATGCTTCTCTCACCAAGGGCATGTAGCTGAAAGTCAAGGCAGACACATAATAAACATAAAGTGTCAAAAAGGATATTTATACAAAATTTAAGACTCTAATGCCAAGAAAAATGACCTACATTGTTTCAAGTGCACAAGACATGCTTAAGCTCCTTGTCTACAAGTGTTTTACTGATGTCCATGACCAGCTGAATCCTTTCCTTTGCTAAGCCAAATACCTCAGCTTTCATCTGTGTCTATCTGAAAAGCTTTAGGATATCTGAGACATTCATACAGGGGTGACAGGTATAATACAGAATTTATGTTCACTATTTTAGAGTAGCAGCTGAAAGCCAGCCTAGAGCATTCCATAGTACCTGATATCCCATCTGCTGCAGAGAAGCAATACCAAATTAATTTGCAGAATACTGCTACCCTAATCATAAAAGGAGACCACTTCTTTCATAAAAGGAGTTATGGTCTTCAGTTGTCTTCTAAAGGGAATTTGAATCTACAGCTTCAAATTTCCTGAAAGCGACCTTTCTATCCAATTACAGGATAGATAAAATGGAAGCACGTGTCATATGTCCTATTGAAGTTTGGCTGATGTATAAGGAATATGAAAGTTGTGATTCTGAAAGATGACTGCTGAGAAAACATCACCATCTTACTGAGTCAAAAACTTGCTTGGTAAGAAGTAAATTGATCTATGAATTATTTATTTCAGGTGAAGTAATAATGAGGCAATTAAACCCAAATCAAGAATAACCATAACCATGTGACTTTTATCTAAGTATAAACTAAAAGTGCACAAGCCATTTAAAATTTTGAACCCCAGCTTCAAATGGGGAAGTAGGCAATAGAAAAAGCTAATAAAATTGTACTACTGCTATGTCTTTTAAAGACAATCCTTTTGTCTTTAGATCAGCTAAGATGATGTTAGAATAAAAATGCACAAGAATTACTAAAACAAGTTTTAGTGAGCTGCTGAGACAACATATTTACTGACAAGACTCACTGTGCTTTATTTTACTATGAAAACCTTCTGATTTATGTCTCTTATTTGTCTCTGTCTGTAGTAGAGTAGAGCTGAAGTTGAAGGAAGACAGGGAAATAGACAGGGTGTGGAGAATTCAAAGAATGTTAGATTCTGCATGGATGGAAATGCAGTGTTTTCCGTATATACAGAAGTATTACTGTAGCAGAGAACTGCCTCATACAAAAACATGTTTGCCACAAGAAAAAACCAAACAAAGGAAGTAGAAATTCAGAGCTCTTAAGGATATCAGCTGTGGAACCCCATGGACTAGGAATCCAGAACTTTAGGCAAGTACTGATATTTCATGTGGCTAAACCATTGGAGGACATGCAAATGCAAATACTTGGCTATTGTTCTGGGGGTCAGATGTGTGTATGTGTGTGTGACAGAGACAGACAGCATTCTGAAGAGGTTACGGGCTAGTTGGCATGTGCAGATGACATGCAGGAGAAAGCCACTGTCCAAACAAAAGGAAATTATTCCCAGAGCAATTTCTGGTGCAGAAGAATCACTGTTAGCAACTATGAGGAGGAGCACTGAAGGAGTCTGCCCAGGTGCACGTTTTGTTTGTTGGGAGACACTGACAGCTGATGCTGCTTTCAAATGTAGTATTTGAAATCAGTTCCAGGAGACAGAAGCAAAGATGCCTACTACAAGAAGAGGTAATACTTCAGAAGAAGAGTCCAAACATGATGAAAGACTAAGAGCTATAAACTCCATAGTCATTATGCAAAAGAATCCCAACTGAGTTACACACACTGGTCCATTAAGTGTGTCTCCTATTTCATCAGGACCTTGTTATATTATGACCTTCATCTCACTCTCTGGTCCCATAATCAGAGAACATGGGGAACAAAAGTGCTGTATTCAGTTACACTTGCTGTACCTTTGACATGGCTGCAGAATTCAGAAAAATGGATCCATTAGTGACAGACCCTTGCCACTAAAATTTATTTCCATATTTTCTATTATTATTATCTGAAAAGATAATTGTATTCATGGCGCAAGTGCATTTTCATTGCACTATACCTTAATTTCTGATCACTAATCAGAGAAACAAAGTCCTTTAGACAAAGAAATTTAATTTCCTTTGTATGTGTCTTGAAGCTGCTATTCGTAGTATCCCAATGAAACATTTGATTTCAATATAATGAACTCAAAGGACTGATCTTGGTGGGTAGAGTCCATAAGCTGGATAGCAATATGAGATGCCTGCAAACTCAGTGCACTGCAATATGAACACAAAATGAAGTCTAAAAATCAGTTTTGCAGGTAAAGAAAAGTGGGTGTGGGTAATGAACCCTACTGAGAAAAGGCTAAACACTTTAAAAACCACCAAGGTTTTCAGTGAAATCAGAACAAGGCAAAATACAAAAGAGGCAGATATATAAAAAACCTACTACTTGAAACTTGCTTGTTGTAGTTCTATTAGAAGTGACAAACTCTGTAAAGAAGCAGAAGGGCTATGCAATGATGACTTTGATGCAGAAGGTAGAAAGAGTTAAAGGAAGCTGATTTCAGCAAGTCCATGGGAAGTTAATTGGAAAGTGAGCACAAACAGAATACACTCTGCTGCAGTTTTTCTGTGATTGTGTCTGTAATGCATTAAATTTCAATAAATTCTCATAGAATGAGACATCAACATTTTCTGTCATCTTACTCAAATTCTTTTGGAATTCTTATCTCATTTTTCCACCTACTGCTTTAAGAATGTAACATAAAGCATCCGGAAGGTTGTTGTGCTACACTATTTATAATTTTAATAATTTTCATTCTGTAATATCAAGATTTGTTTAAAATTGGGTGCTAGGGGGTTTGTAAAGTTCTACTCTAATGTTTAGATTAACTGACTTAAAGCTAAACTTGGTTTCATTCAAATGGCGGAAAAAAAATAAAGAATCACTAAAATAGTAAGTACTATCCAAGGATATTGTATTTCTGTTCTTTTGATCTGTCTTTGAAATTAAGCCTGAAAACCAGATTTAAAAACCACCAATAACTTAAACCCCGTCTTTGTACTGAGTGCGTTCATTATGTTGATAATATTTTTTTTCCAGAGAGAGAGATTTTAGTATTTCAGAATCATCTAAAAGTGTAGCAAGTTTTCTTCAATGAGAAAATGTTAAACTTTTAAGTATCCAAACCTATTCAGCACAACATGAATCAAATTCTTAAATCTTTTCTTCATGATACATTGATGATGGTTCTCCACAATGAACAAAACTAAAATCAATAAAAATATTGATTTTTTTTAAATGCTCTTTGAGCAATTTCTCTCATTTCCAAATACAATTAAATTCTAAATGTAATATTTACTGATAGCAGCAGTAATTATTGTATACGAGTCTTTCACAGGAACTTGCCAGTTTATACTTTCCCCAGAGAGGTATTTCACATATTTCTATACTGGATTTCTATAAATGTAATCACTACGGACTAGAGATTAAAGTAATGCCTCAAGTAATGAACTACCTTCATGACCACCACTGAGGAAACAGCTCAAGGAGGAAATTGAACCACAACACTACTTAAACTCCAACAGCCATCAAAACATTTTAGGGTGGTTATCATTTATCCTTCTTGCTCTCCCTTTGGAAGGGAGTAAATATAAGTGCCCTATACATAGCACCTGTCCCTTCTTCACAACCCAAAACACTTTTAAAATTCAGAGCCTATATAGAGGACTCCTGAGTTTTACATTCTTTATAATCATGAGATTTCTTGAAGGTCTCCAGAGGTAGATGAGTTTGCCAGCATTTACATCTGCACTAGACATACTTGTTCCTCCTGATAATTGAAAAATTTTGTTTTATTGTGAATGACCTAAGAGCTCCCTAAAAGTTTGATATAAAATGTGTGTTTAAATTAGGTACAATGGATTCCACCCACTTACTTCTATTGGTTTATATTTATTAAAAAATGAATGTTGGGTTAGCTAGTTATTAAAATGCTAATTATACAGCACAATTTTCTAATCTGTTACAAGACGACACTGACATGTTGTCTTTGTTTTATTTGCCCGAGCTTAGTCACTGGGAATGTGAAGTTATCATCCATAAATTAATATATTCCTACAATTTTAAAATCAGTAAGCTAATCTATTCCTACTAACACCAACACGTATCTCAGGAAGACATATTACTATAGAATTGAAATTAATTTAGCTGAGAACAGTGTTCTACACACATTTTTCCTAACTTCACTGAATACAGCTTAGCATATGTTATTTCTAAACCTTCTTGTTAGCTCCTTTCTAGCTTGTCGGTGTCTATGAAGCATCAGCCTTTACAAAATTGAGACTGGGACAGAACCCTGAAATATGTGTTCTCCCTAAGGTGAGAAACAACCTGAGAAATGTTAAACCTGTTATTCTACTTACTCCCCTGCCTTCTGTAAAATATATAAACTAAGCTCAAAAATCTCACTCCCCTCTTTGTTCAGTGGCCTGGCTCTTAGAAATGCCACACATCACATAGTGGTCCAGATAGAAAATTGTAATAAATAATTACATTTCTCAAACACACTGGAACTTTCTCAATTTAAAGCAAGTCCCAAAGCTTACTGCAACCTACAGCTTCTGGTCCAATGTAAGGACTATTTCTACTTTTTTTCATATAAATGTGTAGCAATTACCTAATACTTACTTAAACAGACATAGAACCCAGATGCTTTCCTACACCACAGAGTGCAAATACACTTATTTCAGGTATGAGTGGTAAGGGCAATTAATTTTTTGTAGCCTGTTATTCAGAATAATTAATTGTTCTGTGAAGCAGATTGGAACCTTGGAATCATTAGAGTTGGAAAAGACCTCTCAGATCAACAGTTTAGCCAGCACTGCCAGGTCCACCACTAAACCATGTCCCTAAGCACCATATCTGCTTGTTTTTTGAACATTTCTTTGAATACCTGGACTTAAGGTTATGCCTCAGACAGATCATCTTAGCCAAGTTCTGTCTCACACAATACTGTCTACAATTAGAGTAATTACCCAGAGTTTCACCTACCTGTATGCATTGTCTGTGTAGTTGCCCACATGTGGATATGGACTTTTGGATCTGTCATTGACAAAAGATAGTTACCTCCTGAGAAAAATCAGTCTACTGTCTCCTTTGGGACTAATTTTGTTGTAAGAAAAATTTAAAAAAAAAAAATTATTTGTCTTCACAGACTATAAGGTTATATGGTCAAATATGGTCATCAGCTTTAGACATCTGCATCAGTCTTTAGAGTACCACTCTAAAAGGGTGAAGATTGTGCAAGTTAATATTGAACCTTCCAGCTGTAGACAGTCATCCCATATACCTAACAGTGCCTCAGATGCCTTGGTTGCATACATGTATTCACAGAACTGAAACACTCCTTCCATCCCACCGAGATTTTGATGTTTAGCATAAGTTTCCTTTGTATACAGCGGACAGACTGCTAAGAGGGGTAATGCATCTTATTTTAAGTATACTATCTAAGATTACTAGCTGTCTAGAGATGTCTCACTCTCTTATTGACTAAAAAGGATGCCTAGACCACTATCTTAAATGGACACTTCAGTGATATGCTGTTATGGGTGAGATTAATATGACTGTTTCAGAATGAGGTGACTGCGGAATTTATGTTATGGAACTGGAATTTGCAAAGCTTTTAGATGTTTGAATGTCATTTCTGAGCTGATATCTAATGTCTGCATGTGCTTTCATTTCTGGAAGAATTACTGAATTGCCTTCTTTCTTGAATATTAAGCAGCTTTAATTAAATAAAAAATAAATTTAAAAAATACATCACCAAGATATGTTGCGAAAGTCAAAGTTGTAACCCACCCTTCTATAAATGCTGAAGTCAGTCTCATGGAGACATACACAAAATTGACAAACATCCATTCTTTATGATGTTTATTTTTAGTGTAAGTGGAGTGGTAATATAATCAGTATAATCTTGGGCTAATTTGAGGCACAGAATAAAAGTAAATTGTCTAGTGAGTTCATTGTAAGTCTCATATTAGAAAGGTCTTCTAAAAGATAAAATAATTGCTATGAATTAGGTTAGCACCTTACCATGCCATAAATTTAAAATAAATCATTCAGTTTAACAGTCAGTCTCAGAAACTACCACTCTTACTATGTTAATCAAATCTCAGTTACAATGCACAACTACAGTTAAATGAACATAAAGGTGGGACCATTTAATTAAATGGGTTTTATTGGTACTTCATTTAATGTTGAGTCCTAAAATTTAGCCCATCAATTTTGCTTTTGAATCCTTTTAACTGGAGGTAAAATTCCTCAAATTCCAGGAATCATAGCTTTAAGAATAGAAAAACCTACAGAAAAACTCTGGCTGTTAGTGTGAAGTTGTAGGTGAACAGAAGTGACAAAACAATTGATGAGATTGTATCAGTGTATAAACTGAAGTGGAAATAAAGCAGCAAATCAGACAGAAACTCTTTGAACTATTACACAGTATCTACATTAACCTCTGAAAGGGGTAGCATAAGATCTCTTTAGTGTCGGTGGAAAGAAATAGACCCTAAAAATATGTGATTGACCTTACTTACCTTAGATGTCCACCTTAAGACGAGGTGAATTGTTACTTAGAAGCGTTTGCTTCTCCCCACTGACTATAAAAAGCGATAGGGATTACTGCTTTAGGTGTAGACCGTTAAAGACATCTTCCCAACAGGAAGGTAACCAGCTAGAATGACCCATGAAATGGCACTCATGACTTCATTTCTCAAGTGCCTTTACTTTGAAGGAACAAGAGGCATACAAAAAGAAAAAGTTCTTAAAGATTGCTACACAGGATCTGTTTGTTTATAGTATTGAGAATACAGAGAGGGCAATGAGGAAATTTCACTTAGATTATAATGGATTTCTGAATGATTAGTTAGCTTTTTAAAAATTCTGCCATAATTTATGCTAAATATTAATGACTTTACATCAAGATTAAAGGTATGATAAAGGAAAAATAGTATTGAAGCTGATTAGCCACCAGTGATTTGATTTGAATTTGAACTGGTATTTTCAGGAAAGGAGAATATAACATGCAATAAACCTTATACTTGAAACACATGTTTTCAAGTTCACTTGTATTATCATTTTTAAATTTTTAGAAATCTATAAAGTGTGTAATACCATGGAATTAAGTGTTCATGTTATAACCTTATCAATATAATAGCTTCACATTTTTAGTTAGGCTTTCATGAATATGAAGTGTAAGCAGGAAAAAAGTCTTGGTTTGCAATGCATGCAGAATAATATGTTATTGTTATTAAATATATCCAAGCTAAAGATTTAGAAGTTAGAAAAACAGGGAAAAAAGACATTTAATGAAGATTTCCATCAGAAGCTATATTTCCACTCAGACTAAATTTATTGTTCTACATTAAAAACAAAGAAAGAAATCCTCCTACACTTCATTAGTGTAGGACAGGAGGAGGGTGCTTGATCTGTTCGTTTGGTTTGTTGTGGCAGCTTTTTGTTTTGTTGTTGTTTTCATTTGGTTGGTTGTTTGTTTGTTCAGAATTTTTTTTTTTTACCTAACATCCATAACCAGGTTTGTTCACATCGTACGCCCAGAAGAAGAGACTGTGAAGCTGCCCAGTACAAAGCAGATTAGGGCTCTTTGTTCTATCCTATCAACTGGCATGCCCAGCTACCTGCAGCTGCTGTCTTTGTTCCCTCCTGCTGGTGGATATCTGAGCAAACACTGGGTGTTTTTACAGCGTCTGTTTTGCATATTCTGTTCACAGAGAGCCCAATTCACTTTGTTTGTAGTAACACTTCCGATTCTGTCCCTCACAGCATCCTTCTGGACAAGCTCTCAGAGTGTGGGATGAGTAGGTTCTCAGGGCAAAAACTGTGAATGATGGGGCTCCAGTGGTTGTACTGAATGGAGCTACATCTTGCTGGTGACACCAGCAATGTCCCTCAGGGCTCAAGCAAGGGCCTGTTCTGTTCAGTGTTTTTATCAGTGATCTGGATGTAAGAGTTGAATGCACTCTTAGCAAGTTTGCTGTCAATACCAAACAGGGAGGTGCTGCTGACTCTCTGGAGGGATAAGAGGCCTTTGCAGAGGGATCTGCATAAATTGGAGAGCTGGGCAGTCATCAATGGAATGGAATTAAAGAAGTCCAAATGCCTGATTCTGGACCTAGGGCAGGGTAATGCCAGGCACAAGAATAAATTGGGAGAGGAGTGGCTGGGGAGCAGCCCTGCAGAAATGAACAAAAGCATGGTGGCGCTGGCTGACAGTGGGATCAACATGGATCAGCAGTGAGTCCTGGCAGCCAAGAGGACAATCATCCTGGGGTGCACTAAAGAAGGATAACTAGCTGGTCAAAAGAGGTGATTACACCACTGTATTTAGCATTCATCTGGCCTCACCTTGAGTGATGTGTGCAGTTCCAAATCCCATGATTTAAGAAAGATTTGAAGGTCCTTGAATGCATCCAGAGCAGGACAACAAATTAGCTGAAAGTGAGGGAAAACATCTCCTGTGAGAAGTGGCTAAGGACTTGGGTTTTAGCTATATTAGATCAAAGGAAGCTGAAGTGTTACCTCACACTCCCTAGTTTCCCTAGGAGAAGTGTAGAGAGAGATGCTGATCTCTTCTCCTTTACATTCAGTGATGCAATGCATGGGAATTGTTTAAAGCTTCATAAGAGAACATTTGGACTGGACATCAGGGAGCATTTCTTTACAGAGAGGATAGTCAAATAGTGGAATAGGCTTCACAGAGAGGTGGATGATGCCCCAAGCTCACCAGCATTAAAGAGTCATTTGGACGATGCCCTAAATAATATGCTTTAGTTGTCGATCAGCCCATCATTGGTCAGGTAGTTGGATGAGTGTGAAAGACTGCACTGCTAGTGGTTAATGACTCAAACATTCATCCACTTGCAGTAACCTCTGTAAGAGTCTGTGCTGTAAGAGACTGGATTATTTGGTACAAATGGCTTAAACCATCCACTGGGTGCTTTGGTAGTGATGCACAGAGTGGTCTCTCAGGTGCAGAAGGGCATGCACATCTGAGGCTACAAGCTGGATTTCCAGATAAGGGAAGAGAATGATAAGGAAATCCGGTGATGTGGGAAAAGCCCTTCTTATCATGCCAATGCCCTCCCTTACATAATAACTCATCTGCGAATATTCTCCCCCAAAATAGCAGGATATTCACAGGTAGGGTGAAGGTATCCATCTCAGCTAATGGGTCATGATTTATTAAACTAAGCTGAAGAGACAACTGCAACATCTTAGAAGATGTCAGAGTTGCAAAATGTTCTGTGATCCATAACATTACATCATTGAATATGAGACTCTGTTCTCCAGGGGAGGTGGGCGCTCCCACCTGAAACCAAGTGAATATAAACCCAATAGATTTTGTGATTTATGGCATCTTTCCCCCTCCCCACTTGATAGATATAGTCTGTAAACATTACTTCAACAAGACTGCAGCCACTGAGAAGACTAGAAGAGGACTAATAGGATGTCATCAGAATCTATGTGAGTGGTTATATTTTTTTCTACTTTCTTTGTCACTGTCCTTCCCTCTCCCCACCCTCCTCTTTTCCCTGTCTCTCTCTCTACCTCACATTTACTGTTAAATAAAAATCCATACTATCTACTTCAGCATGTGGTCTCGTTTGCACCTTAATTTGGGCAGAAGCATCTCTCTAATAATTTAAATAATAGTATCATAACAATGAGGTGATTTTTCTCAGTCCTTCCAATTGAAATACTTTATTTTATTCTAATCTATTTTATATAAGGTAAGAAAACTTGTCTTTCATTAAAAAAAAACCAGACAAACATGGGAAACATATGCTTATTACAAGTAAAGTTCCAAATACCTAAAATGAAATTTCTGTCTTCCCCACCACATTTCTCACACACTCACTACTGGTGTTGCATGTTGGAGAACGGAGAAATAGCTACTTGGAAGTGCTGCAATAAGAAAAGGAAATTCCTGGTAGAAGGTACTGTAGGAGACAAGGCTCATTATTCCTTCAGAGATTACTTGAACATGGTTGTTATGTGAAGAAAGAAATTTTAAAAAAGTATGAAAGAAAGAAGTCCAAAAACTAGGTGCTTTTTCTTTTGCTAAAATTGGTTGGTAGGAAGGAAAAAAATAAAGAAAGAAGGCCAGATGAAGAAGATAGTAACAAAGAGACATAATTAAGATACTGAAGAGAACTGTGTAAGGGACATCTAAAAAAAACAGTCAGAAAGAAAACTTCTGAAGTAATCCAAGAAAGTTGACTGCTTGGCAATAGTTCTTGAAGGAACATTTAATTTAAAACAACTTTGAAAGAGTTCTCATTTAACTCCCAATTTACTCCCAAGGAGCTAAGTGGTGCATTGTTACAATAACATATTTATGGTCCAACACTAAAACAGTACTAATAATTATTCTTTAAGATATCACCGTTCTATAGGAGCACTTAATTACATTGCAGTAAGGAATCAGCATATTATTTTCCCTGCAAGACCTAGCTCTTTATTTGTCCTTCTTTGTTTTCTTCTTTTCTGAAAGTTCTGTCATCTAGGGCTTTGGGATATCAGGACTGTTTACTTTAATTCCAGAATCTTTTATTAATAGTTGTGCTAGATTTTCTTATTAGATGGAGACTCTTGAGAGGACTACTATACTAAGATGAATTAACATCTAGATTAACTCCTAATAATTTTAAGAAGTCTCTTCCTGTTCTATTGGAATTTATAGGTAAATATATGGAAATGCCTATGAGGTTTTATATTTCTAAAATTAAGCCAGAGAAACATTTAGAATAGTACAGAGAAGTGTGTTGTGTGAGAAGCCACTCGCCTTCATATGGAAAAAAAATGAAAATCAACAAGTCTGAAAGGAATTAAAGAAAAAGCTGTAAATGTATTAAATAAGATGAAGGCTAAAAATATATGTATATTTTATATCTAGAATTTTCAGGCTTATAATTGTTTTAGAATACTAACCATATGGGTCAGCAGGCGACATAAATGTATGTTAGAGGTTATTCATTCCATTGAATTGAAAACATAATGTATTGTGGCTTTTTATTAACATTAAACAAGGTAGGAAATGAAATGTCATTAAGATTAATGTTGAATTATGAGCTGTGAAACCTCTGTAGATATGCTAAATGATCTTGGGCATGTAAATACTGCCCAAAGATCTAGCACCAATTTAAAAAGAAATGTGTTTCCAAGTTTTCAACCAAAGTTTAAGAAACATGTTTCCACTCCATTTGCCTGAGAGATTCAAAGCCAAAAGGGGCAAAAGGGAACTGAACCTCTTCTATTCCTGAATATCACTCTTACCCTGATTAGTTTCTCTTTTTTCAGATGTACTTAGGAAGAAAAAAAAAAAGCAAAATTTGAGGATGAAAAGCAGAGGGTACAAACATCTACCTTTGGGGAAGAGACTCAAGGTACATATCTCAAGTGAAGTGACTCCCTACCCAGTGGTGCAGAGAATCACAGTTCACTGTGTGATTTAAAATGTCCTACTGTCTTCACATTTCTCAGCTGCCTAATATAGGGGGACGCTTATTCAATTTGCTGTGGGATTGTTGTTGGTTTGGGTTTTTTTCAACTGTATGCAACACTAGATATTTAACCTTTCCCATATATTAGATGGGAAGACTGTGTACTACTTTCAACCAAACAGATTCTGTTTTTAAAAATAAAACTCTGAAACTGTGGAGCTTTTAGTACAGATTTAGTACCAAAGGAAAAACAGTTTTGCCTTTAGTAAGAAGTAAAACAACAATGACTAAGGATATTGAGTACTTGTGTTTTGTCAGAAGAAGAGGAGGAAGGGGAAGGGAACTATAAAAATGACAATGGCAGCTTCAATAGAATTGAACTGGATTGGGCATCAAATATTGTTGGATGGTTCCATGAAGCTGGAAGTACATATTGTCAGAAGATGTGAGATAATATTTGATAGACAGAAAAGCTCCTTATATATTGCCAAGTACAGAAATTTCATATTTCCTACACAGAAATGGAGAATACGTAAATGTTACATAAAGGGAAACACCTAACCACATGAAATCTGCAGTTTCAGCATAAAGGAAGCAGCTTTTGCTATGTTAGAGGCCTCATCCTAAAACTTTTCAAGTGCATAGATCTCTTAAAAGTATCCCAATAATTATTATTTACATTAATAAATGAATGGCTTCTTCTCTAAAGGTGTTTTTCTAAACCCCTCTGGATCCTGCTCCTTGACATCCCTAAATACTGGATGAGATCCTTAGTGACTACTGCTCACTTAAAAGCTGTCTAAAAATACGTAGGGAAAAAATGTTAAGAACAAGACAATAAAACATACATAGCACAGTAATGTCTTTTTGGTTTATACTCTAAATGGTCCGATGTTTCACAATTGCTGTCAATGAAGAACAAGAATAAAGGTGATTAAAAAGTAATGGTTTTGATATAATACTACAGAGAAAAATCTACTGTTGTGATTGGCTATTATCATCTATTTCCCAGGTGAGTGATTGCCAACATGAGCAGGAAACTTCATCACATTTTCCAACCACTAATAGGCTACTGCAAACAAGTGTCATAAAGACACAATTATGTAGAAAGTGACCAAAGAATTAAAAAATGTATTATGGCTGTAACTTCACCATCGTCTCCAATAAACCTTCCTATTTCTGAAGTGTGTCTGCATTTCACTTTAATCTAGCAGCCACTTGTAACCAGGAATCATTTCTATATGAGCTGTCCAATGGGAATGTAAAGCTATAATTATAATGCATAAAGATATCCATTGAACACTTTATAATGACAAGATGTATTCATTATATTACAGACAAGCCTAAATGCCCTGCATCAGATATTTCTAGCAGTACAGTATCTCACATATGCTTACTCACATAAATATACTCCCTTAATTGAAATATATTTGTGCCATACTGATAAAATCCAATGAAAGATAAACAAATATTTCGTTTTGGGGGACTTTTAAATTGTACTATCTATTAAGTAAGCATCAAATAAGTTTCTTTTTGGAAGACAAGGCATGTAAATTTGGAAGTTTTGTACAGTTTACATTAATATTTTTTGAATAATCCCAAAGCATAACAAGTGTTTAGAAATTGTCTTTTATTGACTTCAACTTGAATAACAAGAGCTTTTTTCTATACACCTACCAACTTCTATACAAAGCCTTTTCCAACTTGAGATTATGATT